>NC_132924.1:79031669-79631669 GCF_047675955.1 Chlorocebus sabaeus | reverse complement strand
AATCAATATTTCTGGAGAACTAAATTCTATGGCAGCCACTGTCTCTGTGCATTATACACATTTCCCAGTCTTGCAACAATTGGAATTATTTTCCCCCTTTGACAGATGAGGAAACTGAGGCTCAGAAAGGCTAAGTAGCTTGCTGGAAATCACAGAGCCAGCAAGGGGGCAGAATGTGAATTCAAAAATCAGGTTTGTCTGGCTCTAGAATCCATACGGTTTTCACTGTGTCACATCCACATGCTTTGGAGGTGCTTGAAGAAAATATTTTTTAGCATTGTATTTTAAAATATTTTAGATTTACTGAAAAATTGTACAATGGTGCAGAGTTCCTATCTACACTTTGCCCAGTGTCTAATATTCATCATGTATAACCACTGAACAAATATCAAAATGAGGACATTAATGTAGGCATAATTCAAAGACCTTATCTTAATTTCACTACTTTTCTCACTAAAGTGCTTCTTGATTGGTCCAGGATTCAACTAGGATCCCAAGTGCATTCCATTTTTATGTCTTGTAATGTCTCTTTCATGTCCTACAATCTCAGAAAACCTCTCCATCTTTCTTTTTCTGACCTTGACACTTCCAAAATGTATGGGCCCGTTATGTTGGGTTTGTCATGATTAGTTTGAAGTTATACAAACTATACAAAATTTGGGTTTGTCATGATTAGTTTGAAGTTATACATTTTTGTGAAATAACAGAAAAGATATGCCCTTCTCAGTGTGTCATGCCAGTGGGCAAATGAAGTCAATAGGTCTTATTTCTGGTGATGCTAACTTTGATTACTCCCTTAAAGTTGTGTCTGCCAGGCTTCTCCACTGTAAAATTGCTATTTTCCTCCTTGTAATTAACAAATACTCACACAAAGATACGTTGAAACTATGTAAACATTCTGTTTCTTATACTTTTGCCCATTAATTTTAGCATCCCTGGATAGATTTTGCCTGTGACAAGTATAACATTGGTGTTTATCTCTCATAATAAATGTCTAAAACAATCTAAAATAGCTTTCTTCCATTTTCTATTTCCATCATTCTACAAGAAAGATTTTGTACTTTCTATGTCCTCTCTTTTAAGCACTAGAGATGATGATCTGAGGTCTGGCTGATTGCCTTCTTTAATTGATTTGCATCACTTCAGCAGCTGTGCTTATCACACAGGTTCTACCCAAAAAGAGTAAGTTTCTGTTCTTGTGCCATTGACTTTTATCTCCCTTCAGCTTTCAGAGGACTCCAGATAATAACAATTGAGGCTCGCCTGCCTGCCTTCCTGCCTTCCTGCCTGCCTTCCTTCCTTCCTTCCTTCCTTCCTTCCTTCCTTCCTTCCTTCCTTCCTTCCTTCCTTCCTCCCTTCCTCCCTTCCTCTCTCCCTCCCTCTCTCTCCCTCCTCCCACATTCCCTCTCTCCTCTCCCTCCCCTCCCTCCCTCCCTTCCCTTCCTTCGCTTCGTTTCCTTCCTTTCAACAAGGTCTCACTCTGTTTCCCAGGCTGGAGTGCAGCGCAGTGGCACGATCACAGCTCACTTCAGCCTTGACCTCCTGGGCTCAAGTGATGCTCCTGCTTTAGCCTCTCAAAGTGCTGGAATTAAAGGCACAATGGGTTTCAAATGAGAAATGTCACATTTTTAACTGCCTTTCCAGCAGCCCACTGCCTAGCTCTGTGTCAATATGAACAGGAGCAGTCTCAGGGGTCTTGAGTTCAGTTAGAAACCTGTACACACGTGAAGGGTGCTTTAGGATCCTGGAGAGTGGTCAGCAAGTCATGGAGAAGTACAAAAGGCTGCAGGCTACAAAACTGGCTTGGAAGGTCCAGGGCACTTGAATTTCCCTCTGAGTTTTTCAGGATCTATTGCCAAGATGGGAGTGCAGTAAATGCTGGCCTACCTATCCATAGCTTGAGACTTCCTTGTGGATGTTTCCTTAGGCTTGGGATGAATGAAGAGAACCAACCAGTCTCTAGCCTGGAGATAGTTCTTGTATTAGGATGTTCTGGAGACACAGGATCAGTAAGATACATTTATATATCTAGAAAGAGATTTAGTATAAGGAATTGGCTCACACCATCAGCGGAGGCTGAGAAGTCCCATGAACTGCCTGCAAGCTGGAGGCCCAGGAAGGCCTGAGGGGTAATTCCAGTCTGAGTCCAAAGGCCTGGGAACTAGAAATGCTGATGGGGTAAGTCCCAGTCTAAGGGCAAGAGAAGACTGATGTCCCAGCTCAAGTAGTTCGTCAGAGGGAGGGAATTCTCCCTTCCTTCCTTCACCTTTTTGTTCTATTTGGATCCTCAATAGATTGAATGATACCCACACACACTGGGGAGGGCCATTTGCTTTACTCAATTTACTCAGTCTGCCTATTCAGACATCCATCTCTTCTGGAAACACCCTCGCAGACACATCTAGAAATAATGTTGAGCCAAATCTGGGCACCCATTTCCCAGTCAAATTGATACCAAGTTAACAATTGTGGTTCCCAAGTTTGTGTGCTGTTCCTGTTATACACTCTGGTAACTATATCAATTTCTAGAAGAGACATAGCTCAAACAGACCCATTACTCAGATGGGCACCAGGGATAGGCCTGACCAAAGCACAGGAAACTGAGATGAGCACCCAGGAAATGTGATAAAGACACTGCTTTTCAATTTGAATGTTCTCAGGAATTTCCTAGCGATCCTAGTAAAGTGAATATTTTTATTCAGCAGGTCTGGGCTGGGACCTGAAATTTTGCATTTCTACAGAGTTTTCACATGATGCCTGTGCTTCTGGTCTGAGGACCACACTTTGAGTAGATAGAATGAAAGGACATGGAGAAGTCTGAATGTTAAAAAATATGTTATCCATAAAGTATCTGAAGCACCACTATTGAAATTGTCCTTTCTTTCTAGAACTTTTGTACCCATAAGAACAGGGAGAATTCTATCACTTTTGGCAGGAAGAAGGGTTAGGGATCAGGTTCAATACACATTGTGATTTCATTGCAGAATGTAGTAAAATGGGGTAAGCTAGCAAAACAGGGCTTAGATGACTCAGTGGATCTTTCCAATTTGCCCCATACTTATCAAGAACCTGCCTGTGCAAAGGTATTAAAGTGTGGAGACTTCCTAGGAAAGCTTTGTACTTACCTACTTTTTTCTGCAATAAAATATGAATGAGTGTTCACACAGATGATACCCCCATGGTCATGTGCAAGGGTTAAGTACAATTTCCCATACAGTGGCCATAAGTGCACCCTTTTCTCTCCCACTTGAAAGTCAATATGCAAATGAATGAGATAAATAATTTTGAATATCCTCTATAAATATTTGCAATTGTTGGTACTTTAAACCACTAGTAACACATTATAGCATACCTCAGAACTTACTGTGGCATATCAATGCATCACTTCAAAATGGGTGAGAACCACTGGCCTAGAACTTACTTGGTGTGCCTGGCAAAGCCACCTGTGCTGGACACAGATTCTGGAACATGAGTCTGGGCCTCATGGTTGCTTTTATCAACCTTAGGAATAGCCTATAATGGTAATGGTGCAGGTTCTATGCTGTCCAAAATGGTAGTCACTGGCTATAATTGCATTGAAGGTCATATAATGCCATTTTTTTTTTCCAGTTGTGTGAGTCACTTGAGATTATGGCAGTTGTTGATAAACTGCAAAATCAACCATGCCCTTCTTCACCTCAGCCAGTCAGCTAAAGTGAAAAAGGGCATGGCTACTGAGCATTTGAAAGGTGACTAGTCCAAAGTGAGATGCACTGTCAGTATAAAATAAAATGAATTTCCAAAAGGTAGTATGGCTTCCAAGATGGCTGAATAGGAACAATGCCAGTCTGCAGCTCCCAGCGAGATCAATGCAGAAGATGGGTGATTTCTGCATTTCCGACTGAGGTACCTGGTTCATCTCACTGGGACTGGTTGAACAGTAGGTGCAGCCCACAGAGGGCAAGCTGAAGCACAGTGGGGCATCACCTCACCCAGGAAGCACAAGGGGTTGGGGAATTGCCCTTTCCTAGCCAAGGGAAGCTGTGACAGACTGTATCTGAAGAAACAGTACACTGCTGACCAAATACTGTGCTTTTCCCATAGTCTTAGCAAGCTGCAGACTAGGAGATACCCTCCTGTGCCTGACTTGGGGGGTTCCACACACGTGGAGCCTTGCTCACTGCTAGCACAGCAGTCTGAGATTGACCTATGATGCTGCTGCTTGATGCAGGGAGGGGCATCCGCCATTGCTGAGGCTTGAGTAGCTCACAGTGTAAACAAAGAGGCTGGGAAGCACAAACTGGGTGGAGCCCACCACAGCTCAGCAAGACCTACTGCCTCTATAGATTCCATCTCTGGGGGCAGGGCAGAGAACAAAAGGCAGCAAACAGCATCTTCAGACTTAAACATCCCTGTCTGACAGTCCTGAAGAGAGCAGTGGTTCTCTTAGCACAATGTTCAAGCTCCAAAAACAGACAGACTGCCTCAAGCAGGTCCCTGACCACCATGTAACCTGACTGGGAAACAACTCCCGCCAACGGACACCTCAAACAGACGGGTACTCCTCTGGGACAAAGCTTCCACAGGAAGAATCAGGCATTGATATTTGCTGTTCTGCAGTCTCTGCTGGTGATATCAAGGCAAACAAGGTCTGAACCTCCAGCAAACTCCAACAGACCTGTAGCTGAGGGGTCAAAGTGTGAAAAGAAATGAACAAAGCCTCTAAGAAATATGGGACTATGTGAAAAGACCAAATCTATGTTTGATTGGTGTACCTGAAAGTGACGGGGAGAATGGAACCAAGCTGGAAAACACTCTTCAGGATATTATCCAGGAGAACTTCCCTAGCCTAGCAAGGCAGGCCAACATTCAAATTCAGGAAATACAGAGAACACCACAAAGATACTCCTTGAGAAGAGCAATCCCAAGACACACAGTTGTCAGATTCACAAAGGTCGAATGAAGGAAAAAATGTTAAGGACAGCCAAAGAGAAAGGTCGGGTTACCCACAAAGGGAAACTGATCAGACTAACAGAGGATCTCTTGGCAGAAACCCTACAAGCCAGAAGAAAGTGGGGGCCAATATTCAACATTCTTAAAATAATTTTCAACCCAGAATATCATATCCAGCCAAACTAAGCCTCACAAATGAAAGAGAAATAAAATCCTTTACAGACAAGCAAATGCTGAGAGATTTTGTCATCACCAGGCTGGCCTTACAAGAGCTCCTGAAGGAAGCACTAAACATGGAAAGCAACAACCAGTATCAATCACTGCAAAAACATGCCAAATGGTAAAGACCATTGATGCTATGAAGAAACTGCATCAATTAATGGACAAAATAACCAGCTAACATCACAATGATAGGATTGAATTCAAACATAACAATATTAACCTTAAATGTAAATGTGCTAAATGCCCCAATTAAAGGACAAAGACTGGCAAATTGGATAAACAGTCAAGACCTATCAGCGTTCTGTATTCAGGAGACCCATCTCATGTGCAAAGATGTACATAGGCTCAAAATAAAGGGAGGTAGCAAGATCTACCAAGCAAATGGAAAGCAAAAAAAAAGCAGGGGTTGCAATCCTAGTCTCTGATAAAAAAGACTTTAAACCAACAAAGATCAAAAGAGACCAAGAAGGCCACTACATAATGATAAGGTGATCAATTCACTAAGAAGAGCTAACTATCCTAAATATATATGCACCCTATACAGGAGCACCCGGATTCATAAAGCAAGTTCTTAGAGACCTACAAAGAGACTTAGACTCCCACACAATAATAATGGGAGACTTAACACCCCACTGTCACTATTAGATCATTGAGACAGAAGGTTAACAAGGATATCCAGGACTTGAACTCTGCTCTGGATGAAGTGGACTTAATAGACATCTACAGAACTCTACACCCCAAATCATCAGAATATACATTCTTCTCAGCACCACATTGAACTTATTCTAAAATTGACCACATAATTGGTAGTAAAACACTCCTCAGCAAATATAAAAGAAATCACAACAAACTGTCTCTCAGACCACAGTGCAATCAAATTAGCACTCAGGATTAAGAAACTCACTCAAAACTGCACAACTACATGGAAACTGAGCAACCTGCTCCTGAATGACTACTGGCTAAATAACAAAATGAAAGCAGAAATAAAGATGTTCTTTGAAACCAATGAGAACAAAGACACAATGTACCAGAATCTCTGGGACACATTTAAAGCAGTGTGTAGATGGAAATTTATAGCACTAAATGCCCACAAGAGAAAGCAGGAAAGATCTAAAATTGACACCCTAACATCACAATTAAAATAACTAAAGAAGCAAGAGCAAACAAATTCAAATCCAGCAGTAGCCAAGAAATAACTAAGATCAGAGAAGAAATGAAGGAGATAGAGACACGGAAAACCCTTCAGAAAATCCATGAATCCAGGAGCTGATTTTCTGAAAAGAGCAACAAAATAGATAGTCCGCTAACAAGACCAGTAAAGAAGAAAAGAGAGAAAAATAAAGGCAATAAAAAATGATAAAGGGGATATCACTACTGATCCCACAGAAATACAAACTACCATTGGAGAATACTATTAATACCTCTATGCAAATAAAGAAGAAAATCAAGAAGAAGTGGATAAATTCCTTGACACATACACCCTCCCAAGACTAAACAAGGAAGAATTTGAATCTCTGAATAGACCAATAACAGGTTCTGAAATTGAGGCAATAATTAAATAGCCTACCAACCAAAAAAAGTACAGGACCAGATGGATTCACAGCCGAATTCTACCAGAGGCACAAAGAGGAGCTGGTACCATTCCTTTTGAAACTATTTCAATCAATAGAAAAAGAAGGAATCCTGCCTAACTCATTTTATGAGGCCAACATCATCCTGATACCAAAGCCTGGTAAAGACACAACAAATAAAGAGAATTTTAGGCCAATATCCCTGATGAACATTGATGCAAAACTCCTCAATAAAATACTGGCAAACCGAATGCAGTAGCACATCAAAAAGCTTATCCACCATGATCAAGTCAGCTTCATCCCTGAGAAGCAAGGCTGGTTCAACATGCGCAAATCAAAAAATGTAATCCATCACATAAACAGAACCATTGACAAAAACCACATGATTATCTCAATAGATGCAGAAAAGGCCTTCAACAAAATTCAACACCCCTTCATGCTAAAAACGCTCAATAAACTAGGTATTGATGGAATGTATCTCAAAATAAGAAGAGCTATTTATGACAAACCCACAGCCAATATCATACTGAATGGGCAAAAACTGGAAGCATTCCCTTTGAAAACTGGCACAAGACGAGGATGCCCTTTCTCACCACTCCTATTCAACATAGTGTTGGAAGTTCTGGCTAGGGCAATCAGGCAAGAGAAATAAATAAAGGGTATTCAGTTAGGAAAAGAGGAAGTCAAATTGTCTCTGTTTTTAGCTGACGTGATTGTATATTTAGAAAACCCCATCGTCTCAGCCCAAAATCTTAAGTCGATGAGCAACTTCAGCAAAGTCTCAGGATACAAAATCAATATGCAAAAATCACAAGCATTCCTATACACCAATAACAGACAAACAGAGAGCCAAACCATGAGTGAACTCCCATTCACAATTGCTTCAAAGGTAATAAAATATCTAAGAATCCAACTCACAAGGGATATGAAGGACATCTTTAAGGAGAACTATAAATCACTGCTCAATGAAATAGAAGAGGACACAAACAAATGGAAGAACACTCTATGCTCATGGATAGGAAGAATCAATATCATGAAAATGGCCATACTGCCCAGGGTAATTTATAGTTTCAATGCTATCCCCATCAAACTACCAATGAATTTCTTCACAGAACTGGAAAAAACTACTTTAAATTTCATATGGAACCAAAACAGAGCCCTCATAGCCAAGATAATCGTAAGCAAAAGGAACAAAGCTGGAGGCATCATGCTACCTGACTTCAAACTATACTACAAGGCTACAGTAACCAAAACAGCATGGCACTGGTACCAAAACAGAGATATAGACCAATGGAACAGAACAGAGACCTCAGAAATAACACCACACATCTACAACTATCTGATCCTTGAAAAGTCTGACAAAAACAAGCAATGGGGAAAGGATTCCCTATTTAATAAATGGTGTTGGGAAAACTGGCTAGCCAAATGCAGAAAGCCGAAACTGGATCCCTTCCTTACATCTTATACAAAAATTAACTGAAGATGGATTAAAGACTTAAATGTAAGACCTAAAACCATAAAAACTCTAGATGAAAACCTAGGCAATACCATTTGGGACATAGTCATGGGCAAATACTTCATGACTGAAACACCAAAGCAATGGCGTCAAAAGCCAAAATAGACAAATGCCATCTGATTAAACTAAAGAGCTTCTGCACAGCAAAAGAAACTATCATCAGAGTGAACAGGAAACCTACAGAATGGGAGAAAATTTTTGTAATCTACCCATCTGACAAAGGACTAATATCCAGAATCTATAAAGAACTTACACAAATTTACAAGGAAAAAAAAAAAAGGCAAAGGACATGAACAGACACTTCTCAAAAGAAGACATTCATGCAGCCAACAGACATATGAAAAAATGCTCATCATCATTGGTCATCAGAGAAATGCAAATCAAAACCACAATGAGATACCATCTCACACCAATTAGGATGGCAATCATTAAAAAGTCAGGAAACAACAGATGCTGGAGAGAATGTGGAGAAATAGGAACACTTTTACACTGTTGGGAGTGTAAATTAGTTCAACCATTGTGGAAGACAGTGTGGCAATTCCTCAAGGATCTAGAACTAGAAATGCCATTTGACCCAGTGATCCCATTACTACGTATCTATCCAAAGGATTCTAAATCATGCTACTATAAAGACACATGCACACGTATGTTTATTGCAGTACTGTTCAGAATAGCAAAGACTTGGAACTAACCCAAATGTCCATCAATGATAGACTGGATTAAGAAAATGTGGCACATTTACACCATGGAATACTATGCAGTCATGAAAAAGGATGAGTTCATGTCATGGATGAAGCTGGAAACCATTCTAAGCAAACGTTCACAAGGCTATAAACCAAACACTGCATGTTCTCACTCATAGGTGGGAGTTGAACAATGAGAACACATGGACACAGGGCAGGAAACATCACACACCAGGGCCTGTTGTGGGGTGGGGGGCTGAGGGAGTGATAGCATTAGGAGAAATACCTAACGTAAATCACAAGTTGATGGGTGCAGCAAACCAACATGGCACATGTATACCTATGTAACAAGGCTGCACGTTGTGCACATGTACCCTAGAACTTAAAGTGTAATAATAATAAAATGTACGAAAATAATGTAAGGTAACTCATTAATAATTTTGGTTTGGGATACATGTTGAAATATTTTGATATATTGGTTAAAATACCGTAATATTTCTCTTTTTAAATGTAGTTACTAGAAAATTAAAATTTCCTCTATGTGACTGCCATTATGTTTTTACTGAATAGTGCTAATCTTAGAGCATATGTGTTCCTCCCCCTACCAGCTTCTCTTTCTGGCATACCTAATTCTGAGAAGTTGACACCTGTGCCCATCCTGGGCCTCTGCCAAACCCCCAACTCATCTGTGAGGAGTGAGGAGTAAGGAGTGCCTTGGCAGCTGCTCTGACTTTCCTTCAGGTAAAGGGATTTGAGACCCATCCCATGTATGACCTACTTTCATCAATTTCTCAATTTCAAATGCAGACGCATATGTGTTGTGACTTTGTGTATGTACTATTCCTGAAACTTCTAGTTTACTAGGAGGGCTCAGTAAAGTTAATAATACTAATAATACCCTAAACTATGTGAAGTCTTAGAGTAAGATGACAGCTATAGACATGAAAATCCATCACCTTTTTATCTTTTAACCATCCCCAAATTTGGTTTGCCCCTATGCCAACTTAAATGACTTGGGGAGGGGAACATACAGTGATTCCTAGCTAGGTAGGGTTTAGGGGACCTGACTTGACTTTGAATTTTTCTAAGCTATGTACTGAGCAGGACCTCATCAAAGTGCAGTGGAGGACAGAGTTCATCCTAGCTCTAAGGTATCTTTTATCTTTCCATTCTCTTCCTTTCAGTGAGCCTCCAAGCATCCACTCCTAGTACTCGGGGATCTAACTGTCAAAGACTTATCTTTTACCTCTTGCTGTCCTCCCCTGTCATGTTCTCACCCCTTCTCTATTCCTTCAGAGCCAAGCTCTCTAAGATTCAGCTGATTTGATTGATGTGGTCATGGAAGAGTAACCCACAGTCTTAGGCAAAAGTCTTAAATTTGAAGGTTCCAATGAAGTAGACCCAAGTTATCCATTTCCAACAGAAGAGGTCACTTGATGGATTTTGAGGATGCTGGATTTCATGTGGGATGGTGCCACTGAGCAAATGGTAGATGCCCTAAAGCAGCAGATGAAGAATTAAAGGGGACTGCCCTTAGTGACATCTTGGAATGCTACTTGGAAAGATTTGGGGGTGTGGAAAACCTCTCCTGCCATCCAAACACTTCCTTTCTCCCAGAATATCAAATTATTTTTTCAGAGAAAGTGATGGGAGGGGAGGGGTTTATGAGAGAGGAAATGTTGAAGAAGCAGTGGACTCATCAGCCTCAAAGGTTAAGGATGGCCTTCTCCTCCCTCCAGATAGGAACACAGCTGGACACCTTGGGGGCAGCTTCTTGAGGACAGAACTTCCCTGTGCCTCTTGAAGGCAAAGACATTATAGGTTGTCAATACATATTCAATGCTCAACTGACTGGCTGAGGTAAAGAAGGAGATGGTTGATTTTGCAGTCTATTAATAACTGCCGTAATCTCAAGTGACTCACAGACCTTGAAATAAGTGATGTGGCCTTCATTGCAGTTTTGCAGAAGTGAAAAATCTCCATTGCATGTAACTGTTGAAAGGGGATCTTCAGAATGACTTTTGTGAAACGTTCAGCGACTTACTCGTAAACCGCAAAGCTGTACGAGGCAACAACGCTCATAATATCCCGAGCAGTATGGGCAATGGCCACACCAGAGATCCTCAAGGGAGTTCTCTGAGTTTAGGGAGCTTGTATTGCAGGAGTCAGCCGTAAAGGATGGGAAGTGCACATGGGGCACTGTGCAAAGAAAGCCCTTTGTGAAGCAAGTAAAACACATCATCCCTTTGGCAATTTTCCACTGAGACCACACAAAGAATAAAACATTTAAACATAAATTCCGTGTTTCTTCAAAATGTCTTCTTATCTAATTTCCCTCTTTTTTCCTACTGTTCCCTCCTAACTTCTCTGCCAGGCTCTAAAAATTCTCTTTCTTTCACCTCTCTGTCCTGGACCATAAATGTCCTTTATACAGACTCCTCTCTCTTTCTCTCACGCAGAAGGCAGCTGAATTGCTTTCCCACTCAATTCCAGGCCTAATGAAAGTATCTAGGCCTTGAACCACCCAAGCATTCAGCTTTTGCTTATGTTGTTGTTTTTTTTTTCCTCTTTTCTTCCAACTCTCTAGTTTACCCCTTTACTCTGGTTAGTCGTATTAACTTGTTTTCCCATATGAATCCTCTTTTAGATTACTTGGATTGTCCTGGAGTGGGCTCGAGAGAGTTTGTCATTCTTGGTCCACCATTCTTAATGTGGCTCCCTTCCACCTGGGCCTGGCTCACACCAAACGAGGAATGGTGGGATGTCTGGGGTTCCTGGTGTCCTGTATCAGCAGTGAGTCAGCCAGCAGGAACAAGCCTTTGACAAAATCTTTCAAGTAAGGAAAAACCTTGTTGTGGTTCTAGGATGTGTCTAAATCAGGGTTGGGGACTGGGAATGTCTTGGCCCAAAGCTCATGGTCTGCCTGCTCTAACTACTGGTGTTGAAACTCCAGGTAACCCTGCCTTAGCAGTCATGGTTGTGTGAGGACTTGCTGCTGCTTTCATTTGTCATTCTGACAAGGCTTCAGGAAATTTAGCCAACAGCAATAACAATCAATGTGCTCTTCTCTACCATACTGAATGAATGTCATGGCAGCTGATCAACAAGAAAATGCCATATTGGAGAGTCTCATTATAGGTCATGTATA
Organism: Chlorocebus sabaeus; assembly: GCF_047675955.1. Lineage (NCBI taxonomy): Eukaryota > Metazoa > Chordata > Mammalia > Primates > Cercopithecidae > Chlorocebus > Chlorocebus sabaeus. The sequence goes on along the minus strand of NC_132924.1, from coordinate 79,619,597 downwards.
ACAGAGATGTAGGTATTCTATGACAGGGGAGTGAACAATAGTACCTTACAAAGACCAGTGTTTGTGGTTAAAAACAAAAGACTGATGCTCAGGTGTAGACATGAGAATCCAGAATGATTTCTGCTTTGCCTTGTAAGTTGTCAGTTAATCTGATGGGGATAGAAAAGGCAAAATCTTAGCATGTCAGCATGTCAGTAATTCAACACAACTGACTCTTGTTAAGCTCATAGTCTTTGGCTGAGTGATGAGAAACCTACCCAAGTCTTATTTACCCCCAAAATTGACCTCAGGAGATAGGTTTTTTCATTGATCTTTTGCCCACAAGTGATGAGTGTGCATGGTTAGGTTCCTTTCTATCCATAAATTTCTTAAACAGGACAGATGGATATGCAGACCCACTGTAAGAAACAATCGTGTCTAGAAATTGTGTGTGGTAAACTATTAATTTTTTTATTTAGCTCTTTGACAGCTATTTTCTGAGTGCACCTGATGCTATGCTAGGAATTACGGATGCAATGGTGACTGAAGTAAAGATGGTCCTTGCTTCAGTGAAACATGCACCTTAACAACAAATGCAGAAAAGTCAAGGAAATTACATGATAAAAATATTAACCCATAATAAGTACTTTTTATGTTTAATTTTATTTTTAAATATTTAAGTCATTGATCCATTCAGAATTTATTTTGGCAAAGGAGTGATAGAGAAATCCAAATCTTTTACCCTAAAACACTATAGGCAGTTTTCACAATATCATTTACTAAATGGACCATGTTTTCTCTACAGATTTGAAATGATATCCTTATTACATACCAAATTCTCATATTTATAGTACTGTTTTGGCACTGTATTCAGATACATTGATTTGTCTCCCTGCTTTTGGCTCAGGGATGGTTTTTAGTTTCTGTAACTTTATAATAATGTTTTTCTAGTTGGCAAATGAGTCTTCTTTCTTCTTTATTTCCTTCCACTTTTCCTTTTCCTCCTCCTTTCCAGGTCATTCCATGTATTTTTTTTTTTTTTTTCAGATGACATTTAGAATAATTTTAAGCTCCTGATCTCCCCAAATTCCTTTTTAAAAACCTTGGGTCTGCAAGGCTAGTTAAAGTCCTATTGATAAGCTATCTATTGCAAGTGTTCCTGTGCTAAAATAATTCTAGAAATCCAATATATATGTTAAACTAAAATTCCTAGTTATTTGCTCATGGGGAAAAATTTCTTTGGTGGGTTGTATTAGGTAGTAAAGCCTATAAAAAATCCCTTTATAGTATTTTAAAACATAAAAATAAATTTCAGATGCAGCTTCTAGTCAATGACTTCATGCAAACAGTTTCTCAATGTGTTTTATATAAAATGAATAAGGTAAATTATGAGCTGCCTGTTGAAATTTATAAGAAAAATTTCCTTATAATAGGTACCCGTTATAGGAAGATAATTCATGCTGTTAGCTGGAAAACAATTTGATTAGTTCCTTTCACATACATTCAGTAACTATGGATCTGTTACAGAATCTTAGAGTACTTTTTGATCAACCCAGAGTGGTGATTCAATGCAATATAACATCATAATTTCCAATGGACGCAATACAGCATATTCTGGTATCTGCAGGGGCAGCCGATTCAAGGCCTCATATTAGGTCTTTCTCTTCCAAGCTTGTAGTCAAGCTATGTAATCACAAACATAAGGCAGAATACACCAAGGCAGAATCTATAGTGACATAATTAAGGACATAGGCTTATCTTAAGTAGAGTCCCAAAGGAGGTTTAAGATTATTAAAGGCATACAGAAAACATGGAACTTCTTATCTTACACAGTAACAAGCAAATAACAAGGATTTCTTTATCAATATGAAATGGGAAGTTTAGTATATTAAATATTGGAATCATCTTTGGTTTGAATCCATTATGCACCAGTTAATATGAACATGACCTCAGGAAATTTGCTTAATCTCTCAGAATATTAATGTGAGTAAAAACTCTCTTATGTAAATCCTAGGGCTTGTGACAATGTACCAATAGAGACCGAAAAGTCAACATCTTCTTGATGCTCTGGAGGGCCCTTTCATACTGAAGTTCTAAAACCAATCAAGTATGATAATAAAAGCTAACTGATTACTGCCTTTTATGGAAGAAAAATATTAAGAAATTGTACTGCCCCAAGAAGAGATTTAAGATTGTTCTTTTACATCTATTTCATCCAACCAGATAAAAAGCTTTAAACATTTTTAAAGTAGTTTCAGCTTAGATTGCACTACTTTGCCTTGAGTGGAGTAAATATTCATGTCAGGGCATGGGACAGCTTGCATTCTTGTTCCCAATTATTTGAAAGGCATAAGCTTCCTCATTCCATTGGCATCAAGATCTCCCTACTCCACATCAGGCCCTCTGACTGGCTTTGGCCAATGTGGGTGAGAGTGACACATGGCATTTTAGTGAAAGATATTAAGAGCCTTCATGAGGTTCTAACATTTTCTTTCTTTTTCCCCTTTGCCACTTGAGATTTATATCCCAAGATGTGAAAGGCCTGGTACTCCAACTTGGTCCTAGATTGAAAATGGAGAGCAGAATCATAGCCAAATTGCAGCTGACATCTACAGTGACCAAAAAATATTTGGTTGCTGTTGTAAGCCTTTGAGATTTGGGGGCTGTTATCAATCTGGGCCAAGCTGACTAATACAAAGTATCATTCCAAAATGGTAGTTATAATGTCACATTTCTACTTCTTCATATAGATACCCAATTTCTAAAAGAAGTGTAAGATTCTCTGTATTTTCACGGGTTCATGCTCTGTTGATTCCATGATTATGATATCACCAAAATAATGCCTAGGGATTTTAGACAGTTGAATTTTTATTGAAAAATCCCAAAGGCAACACAAATTCATGTGGAAAAATATTGAATTCTGACAATCATTTTAAAGCATGGTTCAGTGGCTTTGTAAACAATAAGCTGTTGAGACACTTTGTGAAAAGAAATTTGACAAAGGCTTCTTTCACTCCTATGCAATAATACTCTACCAGTTTCTACCTTGGGCAAACCATGTTCCAGGAAGCTGAGGACCGAAGTGGAAGTGGCACCTTTCACTTTTACTTTTGATGATAGACTTATAAAATATTGCTTCTTATCCCCATGACACTGGCCTCTGCTGGAGTAGAGTGCAAGTGCCCTAAGAAGGGATGCTTCCACTGGGGCATATGACAGTGGTTCTGCTGAATTGGAGGTAAGACAGCTACCCAGACATCTTGACCTCCTAATGTCATTGGAAAAACAGACAAAAAATAAAAAGGAATTAACCAGGGTGGGCTCTAAATGACTAAGGAAAAATCGTGTACTTTATACACAATGGGGCAGGTTTGATGTGGTTAGTTTTCCTGCTATTAATATTATGTTGGCTCCCCTATGGTACCCCCAATACCTCATATTTTGTAGTAAAAGTTATTGGAAGACCACTGCAATCTCATATAGGCAGGACTAACAAGGGTTAAATCCTTGAGAAAAGATGACGTGAGTCAAACTACCAAGAGAAGAACCCCAACCACCTGAGGTGCTTTCTGAGGACAAAGAACATGGAATGGGTAGTGGAGCACAGAAGTCATAAATATCAGCCACAGCCTTGTGAACAGATGCAGAAAAGAGGATTATCGTGTCTACCCATATTTCTTTCTTACCGTATCATTTAAATATGTATATATTTTAAATAATTTTCCATTTTTCCTCTTTTTTTAAAATAGGGTGTATTGGTTAACTTTATGGTCTAGTTTATTGGATTCAGAATACAGATATAATTATAACAGAATTAGAGGAAAGATGTATATCACCTGTAGATTCTGAACTTAAAGCCAGATTTAGTCATAGTAAAACATACTCTTCTCTACCTTTAAAGGGGGAATGAGTGTGCTTTTGTTTGTAACAATGGAGAGCTGGGTTATATTGACACGATCGCTTTGTTTTTGGTGTTGACAGTAGAGTTATAATCTGGAAGTTTGAGTGTGGAAGAGAGTGGACTAAATGATGGGCCATAATGGATGTGTCATGTTTTCATCTACCAGCTTATTTGACCATCATTCTTACTTTCAGTAATTTCTCACATTATGAATCCAGCCTTCCCAAGGAAGAAATCTTTGCCACCTTTACCTGATAACTAAATGTGACCCAGTTCTCATATTAGGTATACCCCAATAAAGCTTCATTTTGAGGAACAGTGATATAAAGAAAAAATTGCTCTCTAAATTATGCTTTGGAAATAGTGGCTGTCCCTGTGTTCTGCTTGGGAGGTGTGCTGGTTAATTTTATGGAATTTGACTGGACTAAGGGATGCCCAGGTAGCTGGTAGGACATTTATCCTGGGTGTGTTTGTGAGGGCATTTCTGGAAGAGGTTCGCATTTCAATCAGTAGACTGAGTAAAAAAAACATCTACTCTCACCAGTGTCAGTGGGCATCATCCAATCTGTTGAAGGCCTGGATGAAACCAAAAGGGAAAGGAAATGCAAATCCACTGTGTATTGGAGCTAGGATGTTCATTTTCTCCTGCCCTTAGAGATCAGTGTTCCTGGTTCTTGGGCCTTTGAACTTGGACTGAATTTCAGTTTCCTGGTTTTCCAGCAGGAGATGGCAAGTTGTGGGACTACTTGGCCTCCATAATCATATGAGCCAATTCCTATGAGAAATGAATAGATGAGATGAAAAATACACATATGCACGCGCGCGCGCACGCGCGCGCACACACACACACACACACACACACACCCTATTGTTTCTGTTTCTTTGGAGAACCCTAATTCAGGGGAGAGCAGCAGGTGAGCCTACAGCATCCAGGGCACAGTGTCATTGGTGCAAGCTGCTTTATTTGTCCTTGGGAAACAGGGTTTTTGCTGGAGTTATCCTTTGGTATGTTCTGGGTGTTCTAGCTGAGTAGCCTCCAAGTATAATTCTCTAGGCCTACTGGAGACTCTATGAGCTATCTAACATCTGTTAACCTATTTATTTTTTCCTACATGAATTAAAGTGGGTTTTGCTATTTACAACAAATAAAAAACCTATTCAAAATTTTACAGAAGCACCATGTCACCTACCTCTTAAGCAAGATTTTCTTCAGCATGCCAAATAGAAGCTGTTTATGTATTTCATTTACAAAGCATTGTTTAGTAGACCTCAGTAGAGTAGCTGTTTATTTGATAAAATGTGAGGTGTTGCTAGGTTGATAAATGGTTAAATGCCTTTTATACCTGTCTGGCCTCCTGCCCTTTTCTATGATCATTCATCAAATACTCAATCTTTTCATTCATTTACAAATGTTTATTGAGATCCTACTGTGTGCCAAGCAGTGTAATAGTTGCTGCAACTATAGCAGTACCTGATACTGACAAGTTCCTTGTCCTCATAACGGTTTATAATCAAATGGAAGAGTCAGGCAATTAACAAACCGATAAATAATGAAGCTAATAAAATGTGATAAGTGTTTTAAAGGAAATATACTAAGTGAGGCAAAGTAAAACTGTAGCTGGAGGAGATCCCATCTTTGGAAGGATGGTGATAAAAGGTGGCTAGTAGACATTTAAAGTTAAACTTTAATTTTATATTAACATGTACATCTGTTGTTCCCATTCCCATCAAGTGAGGCATTATGATAGGAATTCTATTCACAAACAAATCTTGGGCTAATTCTCTTTAAAAATAAGGTGTCCTTACTATGTTGTAAGATTCTCTAAAAAGCACTATCTTCAGTACCAATGAGGATAGCCCACTAGGTATGTAGTACCAGTTAGTTAGAGAGCTCTGTGTTTCAATAAGTGATTCAGTTCTTTTCAACTACCATTTTCAAGCCAGTTGATGTAATGTCTAGGTTCTGGTGAAATGACTATGACTTTTCTTGTAGATTCCTAAATACACACAAATCCAAAATACATAAGATAACATCCCATTCTAGGGGTATGACTAGACACTGAGCATCTACTCTATACCAGATGCTGTACAAAGTGGAGAATAAAGACAAACCCTGACTTTATGTGATTACCATATCTGTTACATCAACTATTGCTATCTTGTAGAACATCAACATCAACTATCTTGTAGAAAGGATACCTATCTTAAAAACGTTGACAAAAAGCCCTAGAAAAGAAAATGTCTCAAGAACCTTTTCTTTAATTATTGCTACATCCAATCTCACATTCGAAATCTCAGAAGTCATTATTTATACCTCTGTTTCCTTCGCTTTTCACATGTAATCCATCAGCAAGTTCTGCTGACTTCACCTTTAAATCTATGTGGAACTGTGTCACTGTCAGGTCACCATTGCTACCATCCTCATTCTCACGACCACCATCTCTCACACAGACTGCTGTTGTGATGCTGGTCTTCCTGTTTCAGTGGTGGATGGTAAACATTCCCCTTGCTCTCTAAGAGGAAAGCCCTGCTTTGTAGTCTTCGCCAATTTCTGTGGTGTAAACACTTCCACCACAGCCGTTTCAAACTTCCAACATGATGTCACTGAACACAGAGTTGTGAAGAGAGGCACAGATCAAAAGATATAAGTAACCTCCAGTGCATCAATAATGGTGAATGTAGTAAAATAATTAAAAAGTTATTTTTAAAAAATTATTTACAATTGATACAGGAGCTAGAAAGAAATTGTTTAGGCAGACAGTAAGGGTAAGAAAGTCCTCCATAAGGTTTTCTTTTTGATGAAAAGCAGCCCCCAAATCATTTCTTTTCTGACAAAGAGCAGCCTGTAAAATCGAGCTGCAAACAGAGATAAGCAAGCTGGAAGCTTGCACAGGTGAATGCTGGCAGCTGTGACAATAGGAAAAGGCTACCTAGGGGCTAGGCATGCTCAACATGGCAGCTCCATCTTCCCTTTTCTTTGTCAACCACGTACGTGTACAGTAAGGAGCAGACGACATGACATCAGCCAGGTAGAAAACCCATTTGCATAATAAAAGATTAGGGTGGGGTGGCCAGCTTCTTCCCACACTATATAAATGTCACACCTGGTCCAACCAATCTTTGGGCTGTATGTAAATCAGACACCACCTCTCAAGCCGGTCTATAAAACCCTGTGCACTTTACCATGGAAGTGGAAGACCCACCTGGGCACTGCTCTCTCTCTCTAAAAGAGAGAGAGCCATTCTCTTTTCTCTTTCTTTCACCGATTAAACCTTTGCTCTTAAGCTCACTCCTTGTGCGTCCGCTTCCTCTATTTCCCTGGTATGAGATGATGAACCTCAGGAACTACCCCAGACAAATGATGCCACTTTACAATCTTTTTTTAATATCACTTATTTGTGAGTTTATATAATTTAATTTTCAATAATTGTTGTGTTTAACAATTGGTTCACAAATTCCTGAAAATGTAATAGCTCTTGCGCCTCCAGCACACCACTGCTTCCTCTCTTAAGCCCCTACAGTTCAGGCGCTAATTCCCTACACAGCAGTCCAATTCCCTACAACCAGACCCTGTGACCAGAGTGATCTTTGAAAAGCATACATCTGATAGCATTGCCCTTGGCTTAGACTAAAGTCTAAACTCCTCACCATGACCTTCAAGACCCTTCAAAGTCAAGCTCTGCTTACCTCCCAAATCTCTCTCTCTCTCTTTTTTTTTTTTTTTTGCATTTTTACAGCCCCAATTTTATTTTACAAACCAGTGACAGCTACTAGAAGATGCTCTAGGAAACCTTAGCTAAGCCACATAATCAGGCCTATACAAGTACAGAAAAATCTAAACATCAAATCTCACTTTTTGAACATTCTCTCTTCTCGCTCGATCCTCTCCAGCCACATTGGCCATCCTGCCGTGTTCTCAGACACACCAAGACATTTATTCCTTAGAAACTTTGCACTTGCTATTCTCTCTGCCTGGGATGCTTTTCCTTCAGAGATTCCCAAGGCTTGCTCACACCTCTAAAACAAGTCTGACTACTCTTTAAGGGAGAGTCCACCTTTTCCAGCCTCAGCATACTCTAGTCCATCTCCTTGCTTGATTTTCTTCACTGAGCTTTCACTATCTGGAATTTATTATCTGTTTGTTTCTTTATTTGTTGTTGTCCCACTAGATTGTGAGTATCAGGAGGGCAGGGACTTTGTCTATGTGGTTCAATTCTGTGTCCCTGGGGCCTAAAACAGCACCTGGTCCTTGAAGAGCATCAGAGCCTTCACATTCCACAGCCCCTGGGGTATTCACTATGGATAGTGTTCCTCTATGGAGCATCATTCATGCAGGATAAATCAATGGTAAACAAATCTTCAGTGAATGTGTGCTGTCTGCCCTGCAATGTGCTGTAACTGCTTGACTTGTGTTTTGAGGTCTAACATTTCAAAAAGTCTGCCAGAGCCTTGCATATCTCCCAGATTGGAAAGAATGAGAATTCCTTATGATCAGAAATCACAAGACTGAGAATACTTGTTTGTTTTTTTTAAAAGAGTCTTACTTTCAGGCATCATTTCAAAATAGTTGCCTCATAAACTTTTGAGCCCTGGAAGCCCGGACTATTTGTGCCTGGCTCCTGAAATTTGTTCTGGCACTGTCTGAAGCTCTTCTTCACTCCAGCTTTGGGCTTCTGGATGAAAGCTCTTGGTTTTTGTTTTGTTTTTTTTCCACTCACCACTGTGAACTACACACCCCAATCCCCAACCCCAGCATTTTTCTTTATTCTGTCTTTGGCAGTCATTTTTGTATTCTGGTTTTAGTTTGATGTTTTCAGACTCTTTCTTATTCTAGCCATGGGCCATCTCTGGCTGACTTCAGTGTGTCTTGTAGAATTTGTGCCCCACCTCCCTCTAGCTGCTTATTTTTTCCACATTCTCTATCTCTGAGTAGGGATTTTCTTACACCCTGTTCACATCTGCCCCCTCCTGGCAGGTATGATGTTTATTTGCGTGAACTTGACTATAGTTCTTAATCAGTTTTGTGCTTAATTTAGTATTGACTCTAGGTCTTGATCAACGCATCCTTCTACATGTAATGAGCAACGTTTATTCAGTTTCTAGCTTTGACTAGCTAGATGAAGAATATGGACAAAGCACAGGAGAGTAGGTAAATCAGTGCTCACTACAGGGGTGTGTGCCCCACAAGAGCTGCATAAGGTGGTCCATTGGGAAACTGGAAAGAAATGTTAGAAACTCTCTGTGTAATTTTATTTTTTAATTTCCATGTTTGTATATGATCAAAGCATCTTTATGGACAAGGATGTATGTTCAGTAGAGTTTGGAGACCACTGTTCTGGATAATAATTCTACTTATACTTTAGAACCAGTAATGACTCAGTCATTAATACACTGTGTACATTATGTAAAATAAATCCTATTCATTCCCACATTGAATCATTTTTATTGCTGGTGTCTGGGCAGTCATCAAATTCTTCATGCCCCTCTTACATTATAGAGTTCTTACTAGGCACATTTTAATAAACCTGTGGCTACGGGTGAGCAGTGAGGGAATACGACATCATACTGACTGTTTGATCTTTCCAGAAATAATATTCCTTGTGAAAAATGTGTCGCATTTTAAATGTGAGCCCTACAAATCTTCAAAATAGTTGAAATGCTTCCAAGTGAAATGTCAAATCATTGAATCAGTTAAAATATGCTTCGACTCATACTTAAAATATATTTGATATTGTGTGTTTTAAACTTTATTACAAATCACTAAACATTTATTAAGAACTTTTTGTTTTTCTTTTGCACTGGGTGGGTAGTTGTCAACTTGGCATTATCCCTGCCTCTTGCCATGGGGCTTTTGAGTTTGATTCTGCTACTGAGAAGAATTTGCATGACATTTGGAAAGAGATAATAGAAGTCATCATTTATGGTTATGGACAAAAGTAGGGACAATGGACAGACTTGAGGCAGCTTCTCTGTGAACTACTGCTTGGGTGCTGTAAGCAGCTGAGACCAACAGGTTTCCCTGATAATCCTGTTTCATAAATGAAACAACTTAACATTTTATTTTTATTTCTTGTAAAATCCAGATCCTGCACAACTGACTTAACCTTTTAAACATCTTAATTTGACCCCCAAATTAATTTATAATTTCATAGCAAATCCAACCAAAATTCAGGTAGATTTTTTTCTTTTTTTGCGGGCTTAGGGTGGGGAGAGGGTAGGGAACCTGATAAACTGTTTCCAGAATATATAAGGTAGAATAAGGGTTCACATTAGAAAAAAGCAACTGTACCAAATAAAAACATAAAAAGGAAGATTCACACCACTAGATACTAAAATGTTTTACAAAGTCATAGCCAAAAAAAAAATAATGTGGTACTTGCAAGTAGACAAAGCAGTGAAATGGAGAACTATATATGCACCCCAGATCCTCAAATAACATGATTTCATTCAACATCATTTATTTATGATATTGATAAGGAAAAAAAAATGAATTCTCAGCCAGGGAAACTCCACTGGGCGGAGTTTGCACGTTCTCCCAATGTCTGTGTAGGTTTTCTCCGGGTATTCCAGTTTCCTCCCACATCCCAAAGATGTGCATGTTATGTGAGTTGGTGTGTCCTACACCATCCATCCCAGTGTGAGTGAGTGTGGCATGGTGTCCTCTCCGGGGTGTGTTCCCACCTCACGCTTTGAGCTGCTGGAATATGCTGGTTGGAATATAATAAATGAATGAATACAAATTATTGTTAAACAAAAATTCATAAAGTAGACAATAATCATACAAATGCATGCCAGTCACCAATGTGGTAGGAAAGTGCTCAGTGGCCGGGCGTGGTGGCTCATGCCTGTAATCCCAGCACTTTGGGAGGCCAAGGCTAGCGGATCACCTGAGGTCAGGAGTTCGAGACCAGACTGGCCAACATGGCAAAACCCTGTCTCTACTAAAAACACAAAAATTAGCCAGACATGGTGGCACGCACCTGTAATCCCAACTACTCAGGAGGCTGAGGCAGGAGAATTGCTTGAACTTCGGAGGTGAAGGTTGCAGTGAGCTGGCCGAGATCGTGCTGCTGCACTCCAGCCTGAGGGATAGAGCATAGAGTGAGACTCTGTCTCAGAAAGCAGGAAGGAAGGAAGGAAGGAAGGAAGGAAGGAAGGAAGGAAGGAAGGAAGGAAGGAAGGAAGGAAGGAAGGAAGGAAGGAAGGAAGGAAGGAAGGAAGGAAGGGAGGGAGGGAGGGAGGGAGGGAGGGAGGGAGGGAGGGAGGGAAGGAGGGAGGGAGGGAGGGAGGGAAGGAAGGAGAGAAGGAGAGAAGGAGAGAAAGAGAAAGAAAGAGAGAAAGGACTCAGCAAGCCACTGGATTTGATTGCTTTGTTTTGGTTTTTAGAGATAGAGTCACCCAGGCTGGAGTGCAATGGCATGATCTCGGCTCACTGCAACCTCTGCCTCCCAGGTTCAAGCAATTCTCCTGCCTCAGCCTCCCAAGTAGCTGGGATTACAGGCACCTGCCACCACACATGGCTAATTTTTTGTATTTTTAGTAGAGACAGGGTTTTGCCGTGTTGGCCAGGCAGGTCTTGAACTCCTGACCTCAGGTGATCCATCTGCCTTGGCCTCCTAAAGTGCTGGGAGTATAGGCAGATGAATCACCTGAGGCCAGGAGTTCAAGACCTGCCACTGTGCCTGGCCTTGGAGTTGATTGTTTTTGGACTGCATGGGGGCAGGAGGTGCTTATGACCATTTCTTCTTTGCAAACATTTATTCCTTAACTCACTACCGCAACCACTGTCACTCACTAGAAATTGGATAAATAATTATCTTACTTGTTTTTATTAATCTTTTTTTAAATGTATGTAGAGCTCAGATTTATTTTAGTGTTTAATATTGGAAGTGTTTTGGTCTTTATTTAGAAGTTTCATAATGTTTTTGTGACCAGAAATATGCCATAGGAACTTAAATCTTGTTTATATCAATTAGTCTGTGGTAAAATTGGTTTCCTTATATGTTGTTTTACTTAAAGTCACAGTTTCCAAGAACCTGTCAAAAATGTTAAGTGAGAACTTATAGATATACATATATGTGTGTCTGTATATCTCTCTATATATGAACTTAATATAGGATAATGGAGGCATCCCAAAATAGTGGGGAAAAGATGGGGTCTTATATGACATATAAAAATAATCTCCAATGGATTAAGTAACTAAATGGGAAACAGTGAAATGATAGAGCTAACACAAAGGAAAAAAAAAGATAGGAGAATATTTGTGGTCTCTGGATGAGGAGGGTTTTCTTTTAAAACTCTAAAAAGCATACAATTTGTATCAAATCCAAGATTTAAGATCATTAAGATGATGGTCATTATAGAGTTAGCACACAAGTGACAGGGAGAAGTTTGTTGTTATTGTTGTTGTTGTTGTTGTTGTGTTTTCTTGACATTATCCCCAGTGCCAATGGATTATCAGCCAAGGAATTTCTAAAAGAGCAAGAAGAACCAGAAAAATGGTCAAAGTTTACAAATAGGCCTGTCTCAGAAGGGGAAACCCAAATGGCAGAAATATGGAGAATTGTACAGTTTTCACTGGCAATCAGAGAAAGACAAATTAAAGCAGGGAATCATCACCTTAACTGCATCAGAGTGTTGATTATTAGATAGTTAAAGGCAAGGATTGCATTTAGAGGTGAAAAAGTGATATCCCTTTTTCTAAAAAGACACAGAGTTCACAGAGAAATGGGAACCCTTGGGCACTGCTGGTAAATTATAGAAAGGGCACCCATTTGGGGAAGCCTTCAAACAGAGCTTCCCCCAGGTCCACAAGGGAACTGTGAGAATGTTCATGACATTGTGCTTATGGCTGCAGAAGACTGGAAGCCACCCAAGTGTCCACCAAATAATAAATAAGTAATGTATGGCAGATGCATCCTGTGGGACATTAAGCTGTAGTTAAAAGCAATGAGATAAATGTATGCACAGGAACATGAATAAACTTGAAAACATCCTGGTAGATGAAAAATGTAAGAAACAGGATATGATTTGGCACAATACCATTCTAGAATCAGAATGACACATTCTTTGATATGTGCTCTGTATGGAAATTTTAAAAACAGAATTCATACAAATTTATGAGTAAATTGTATCTGATTGCCTACTTTTCTCAAAAAAATTAAGAATATATTTTATTGTCTGTGTGTGTCTTTGCTGCGGGTTTAAAACTTTAAGTGCACCCATAGTTCTTGGTGTTGTGCCTGACATAGAGCAGGCCTTTAGTAACAGTTACTGCGATGAGCTGTTCCTACCCTAAATTATCACCTTATAACATTTAGATGCGAAAAAGTGGTGTGTCTCGTTCTAGAAAGACACAGAACTGGTAACTATCACGTTGCTTCCACATTTGTTCCTGAAAGTAACCAGAAATGATTTATGGGATTAAGTAAGGATAGTTGAAGGATAGTTTTTATTTGTGTTGGGTTGTTAATTCCTCAGTTCAGGAGCTGGCAAACCATGGACAACAGGCCAAATCCAGCCACTGCCTATTTTTATATGTCTGGGAGTTAAGAATGGTTTTCACATTTTTAATAGTTGTTATATAAGTACCTAAGTAACGTCCTCAATTTTGCATCTTGGCCTACAAAGCCTAAAGTGTTTACTATCTGACCCTTTACAGAAATGTTTACCAATCCTTGCTATAGTTTATTTATTTACTGAACAAATAATTACTGAGACACTGAGACCAGTGGTATACCAGGAACTGTGCTAAGTGGGGATAGAGCAGTGAACAAAAGAGGCCAACTCTCTTCTTTTATGGTACTTAAATTCTAGTAAGGGAGATAGATAATCAAGGTAAAAAAATATATAGCATGACAGAAAAGTGCTATGAAGAATAATAAAGGGGAACAGAATGGTTGAATGAGATGTTTTCTAAAAAAACATGGCTGTTCTTTAGAAAACATTGCAACATGTAAACTTTAAGTAAATGTTTTGTTAGTACAACTCAAGTATAGTCATGCCTCATTTAACAAAGGGGGTTATGTTCTGAGAAACGCATCGCTAGGGGATTTTGTCATTGTGTGACATCATAGAATGTGTCAGGCCTCTGAGCCCAAGCTAAGCCATCATATCCCCAGTGACCTGCACGAATACGTCCAGATGGCCTGAAGCAACTGAAGATCCACAGAAGTGAAAATAGCCTTAACTGATGACGTTCCATCATTGTAATTTGTTTCTGCCCCACCCTAACCGATTAATGTACTTTGTAATCTCCCCCACCCTTAAGAAGGTTCTTTATAATTCTCCCCACCCTTGAGAATGTACTTTGTGAGATCCGCCCCTGCCCCCAAAACATAACTTCACCGCCTATCCCAAAATCTGTAAGAACCAATGATAAACCCACCACTCTTTGCTGACTCCTTTTTCAGACTCAGCCCGCCTGCACCCAGGTGAAATAAACAGTCATGTTGCTTACACAAACACAAAGCCTATTTGCTGGTCTCTTCACACAGACACGCGAAACAGAGTGTACTGTACTTACACAAACCTAGATTGTACAGCCTAGTGAACATCTAGGCCATATAGTATATAGCCTATTGCCCCTAGGCTACAAACCTATACAGCATGCTACTGTACTGAGTACTGTAGGCAATTGTAACACAATGGTTAGTGTTTGTGTATCTATCCATGTTTAGACATAGAAAAAGTACAGTAAAAATACAGTATTAGAATCTTATGAGACCACCACCATACATGCAGTTTGTTGTTGAAAGAAACATCATTATGAGATACATGACTATAATTTGTTTTCTGGTCTTTTGGTTGGTATTCACACTTATTCTTTCATTCCTTAGACTCCACTAGAATCGATGTATAAATACTCACTTATCTCTATGTCCCATCTTGGTCTTTGCCACATCCTGTTTATATTACACAACTTCCCTTTGTCGTCAATCAGTCTTTATTTTCCTCTTCTACGTCCAGATAAACATCGACTATGTTAACTTCTTATTCATCCTTGAACTGCTTTTGGTGAATCTGTCTTGCCTTCATCAACCTCCCTTAAAAATGTTAAACACCTTTTTTTAATTACAAAAGCAAAATATAGCAGGGAAGCTAAACATACAAAATATCAAACTTCAATTAATGTTTTGGAATTTAACCTTAGAAGTAATGTTTTATCACTTGATCCATCACACACAGATTCATACTTCAGACACTTTATAACATGTCTTTTTTCTCTTAATGTATATTATGGATACCTTTTCAAAATAATAAAAGACCTCTATTACATTTTTTTTGACTGCTGCATGAAATAGGAATTGCATTCAACTGTGATGTGAAGCAAATGTGATTAAAGTAACTTGAGCATGTAAGAAGTGTTTTTTTGTCTTTTATTTTTGTCTTCTTTCTTCATACAACAGTGGATCTGGAGGTAGGTAACTGCTGGCATTAGTTCAGAAGGTGTCAAGACAAGTTCTTTCTAAAATTCTTAGCCTTTTCTCCATAATGTTAAAGTAACTGCCACAGTTCCATCCATTTTATCCACAGTCTTGGTAGGAGAAAGGTGAATGGAAGCTGTATTGCTTTCCTGTTGCTGCTTATTATCTACAGTTCTAGAATTCAGAAGTCTAAAATCAGTTTCACTGTGGTAAAATCAAGGTATCGGGAGTGATTTGTTCCTTTTGGAGGCTCTCAACAGAATCTATTTCGTTTTTTTCTAGTTTCTAGGGGCTGTCCACATTCCTTGGCTCATGGCCCCTCCTTCCATCTTCATGCCAGCAGTGCGGCCTCTTCAAATCTCTCTGACTACTCTCTACTACTCCCTGCCTCTGCTCTAACATCTTCTCCCCCGATCGTAACCTTCTTGCATCCATCTTACATGGACTCTTCTGATTGTTTAGGACCTTCCAGGGTAATATCCCCATCTCGAGATGGGGTAATCTCCCCATCTTGGTCACATCTATAAAGTCTCTTTTGCCATGTGAGATAACATATTCACAGGTTCCAGGGATTAAGATATGGATATTTAGAGGTGGAAGGCTCATTATTCTACCTACAACAAAAACCAACTAGAACAGGGGAGTATTTCTATCAAGAAAATGAAAATTTCTAGAAATTGCCATTGGACTTGGGTTGATATCTCTTTGTTCAAAGCTGTATCATGTACCATTCTTCAATGACACCTTTAACTGACTCCAGAGGAAGCTCTGGAACTAAAGGAGCCTGCTAGAATGGTCTTGTGTGGGGTCAGATAACCTGGTCATTATATGCCAGTGTGATCAGTCACTGGAAGTGGGCTAACCTAAGAAGAGTGTGACCTTGGGCAAGGTGGTGCTCTACAACTCGAGCACATCCTGCATGGCTAGCAGGTTGGGGCTGTCTGCAGACAGCACTCCCAGACCTGGGGCAATAAATCTTTCCCTGAATGGGGTACCTGGAGGGCACATCACAGTGTTCACTACAGTCATGGTTTAAAATGCTGAGGTAGATCTCTGTGTATTGCTAGGGAGAAATGTCCACATGTAACATGACACAAATAAAGCAGTAATAAATGTCAGAGAGGTTTTACAACAGTAATGAGTTGATCACAGGACCCGGGAATGCTCTACTACCCTCTTGACCTTGCCACTCAGTCTCTTTTTGAAGTTCATGAAGGAGCGAAACCTTAAGGAACAAAAGCAAGTCTTATGTAAGAGGCTGCTTTTTAATCATTTGCTTCTGATCAGTCTTCTAATGAAGCACTTTCTGGCACACTGGGATGGATTATGAAGTTTGGATTCAAGGTTAAGTGGGGTTTCTTGCTCCCCAGAAGCTTAAGTCTTATCATCTGTGATCTGGACAACAAACACATTGGAGCAAACAAATAAGAAAAACAGAAAAACTGTTGATGCACTCCAGGGATCCAGCCTTACCACACAAAGGGAAGAAGCAAGAAGCGGGTGTTGAGAGAGTTACCCCTATGAGCGTCATGTTTGGCTTTGACCCCATCAGTGTCACAGAATTTGACCTAGTTAGATTTTCTTCTCTTAGACAAGTTGGGAAGAAAATCTAGACCAGTGTGTACAACATTATCCTTTTTGTGTGAGTGTGTGTCTGTGTATATGTATATAATATATATATTATATATATAACATATATATAACAAAAACCTAAAAGAATATACACCAAAGTTTCAAAATGAAAATTTTTGTGGCCTAGGGCCATAGCTGGAGTTAGGATCACCCCAAATAGGGTCACTAAAAGATCACTGGAATTAACTAAAAATAGGGTGACAGTTAACTTAGTTCTCCATGCAGAACTTACTAAGTAAACGAAGAAATGTACATTGGCACTCTTCCACCAGATGGAATAGTATCCTTGGAAATGAAATAAAGAATACAATAAACACTTGTCACTTCGGTTACTGGAAAGGGATCCCAATCCAGACTTCCTGAGAGGGTTCCTGGATCTTGTGCAAGAAAGAATTCAGGGCAAGTCCACAGAGTAAAGTTAAAGTTTATTAGAGAAGTAAAGAAATAAAAGAATGGCTACTCCATAGACAGCAGCCCTGAGGGCTGCCGGTTGGCTATTTTTGTGGTTATTTCTTGATCATATGCTAAACAAGGAGTGGATTAGTCATCAGTTTTTCCAGGGAAGGGACAAGGATTTCCCAGAACAGAGGGTGACTCCCCCTTTTAGGCCATTTAGGGTAACTTTCAGATGTTGCTATGGCATTTGTAAACTGTTTTGGCACTGGTAGGGGTATCTGTTAGCATGCTAATGAGTTATAATTAGCATATAATGAGCAGTGAGATCAACCAGGGGTCACTTTCATTGCCATCTTGGTTTTGGTGGGTTTTATTTGGCTTCTTTACCACATTCTGTTTTATCAGCAGGGTCTTTGTGCCAACCTCCTATCTCATCCTGTGATTAAGAATGCCTATATGCAGATTACATGATTGTATATTTAGAAAATCCTGTTATCTCAGCCCAAAATCTCCTTAAGCTGATAAGCAACTTCAGCAAAGTCTCAGGATACCAAATCAATGTGCAAAAATCACAAGCATTCCTATACACCAATAACAGACAAAGAGAGTGCCAAATCATGAGTGAACTCCCATTCACATTGCTTCAAAGAGAATAAAATACCTAGGAATCCAACTTACAAGGGATGTGAAGGACCTCTTCAAGGAGAACTACAAACCACTGCTCAAGGAAATAAGAGAGGACACAAACAAATGGAAGAAGAGTCCATGCTCATGGATAGGGATAATCCATATTGTGAAAATGGCCATAATGCCCAAGGTAATTTATAGATTCAATGCCTTCTGCATCAAGCTACCAATGACTTTCTTCACAGAATTGGAAAAAAAACTTCTTTAAATTTCATATGGAAGCAAAAACGAGCCTGCATTGCCAAGACAATCCTAAGCCAAAAGAACAAAGCTGGAGGCATCACACTACCTGACTTCAAACTATACTATAAGGCTACAGTAACCAAAACAGCATGGTACTGGTACCAAAACAGAGATATAGACCAATGGAACAGAATAGAGTCTTCCGAAATAACACCACACATCTACAACCATCTAATCTTTGACAAACCTGAGAAAAACAAGAAATGGGGAAAGGATTCCCTATTTAATAAATGGTATTGAGAAAACTGGCTAGCTATATGTAGAAAGCTGAAACTGTATCCCTTCCTTACACTTTATATGAAAATTAATTCAAGATGGATTAAAGACTTAAATGTAAGACCTAAAACCATGAAAACCCTAGAAGAAAACTTAGGCACCACCATTCAGGACATAGGCATGGGCAAGGGCTTCATGACTGAAACACCAAATGCAATGGCAACAAAAGCCAAAATTGACAAATGGGATCTAATTAAAGAGCTTCTGCACAGCAAAAGAAACTACCATCAGAGTGAACAGGCAGCCTACAGAATGGGAGAAAATTTTTGCAATCTACCTATCTGACAAAGGGCCAATATCCAGAATCTACAAAGAAATTAAACAAATTTACAATAAAAAGTCAAACAACCCCATCAAAAAGTGGGCAAAGGATATGAACAGACACTTCTCAAAAGAAGACATGTATGCAGCCAGTGGACACATGAAAAAATGCTCATCATCACTGGCCGTCAGAGAAATGCACATCAAAACCACAGTGAGATACCATCTCACACCAGTTAGAATGGTGACCATTAAAAAGTCAGGAAACCACAGGTGCTGGAGAGGATGTGGAGAAATAGGAACACTTGTACACCGTTGGTGGCACTGTAAACTAGTTCAACCATTGTGAAAGACAGTGTGGCAATACCTCAAGGATCTAGAACTAGAAATACTATTTGACCCAGCCATCCCACTACTGGGTATATACCTAAGGGATTATAAATCATGCTACTATAAAGACACATGCACACGTGTATTTATTGCAGCACTATTCACGATAGCAAAGACTTGGAATCAACCCAAATGTCCATCAATAATAGACTGGATTAAGAAAATATGGCACATATACACCATGCAATACCATGCAACCATAAAAAAGGATGAATTCATGTCCTTCGTTAGGGACATGGATGAAGCTGGAAATCATCATTCTGAGCAAACTATCACAAGGACAGAAAACCAAACACCGCATGTTCTCACTCATAGGTGGGAACTGAACAATGAGATCACTTGAACACAGAGCAGGGAACATCACACATTGGGACCTGTCGTGGGTTGAGGAGCTGGGGGAGGGATAGCATTAGGAGAAATACCTAATGTAAATGAGGGGTTAATGGGTGCAGCACACCAACATGGCACAGGTATACCTATGTAACAAACCTGCACGTTGTGCATATGTACCCTAGAACTTAAAATAAATGCATATATATATATATATTTATTTTATCTCATATATATATAGAGAGAGAGAATGCCAAACTTCCTGGGGATGCAGCCCAGTAGGTCTCAGCCTCATTTTACGCAGTCCCTGTTCCAGATGGTGTTGCTCTGGTTTGATATTGCCTCTGATATTTTCACCAAGCCACCCCTCTTAAGACGTGGTAAGTTAATGTTAAAGAGTATTATCAGGACTTAAGAGGCCTAACCGTGGCCTGTCTGGGAGCCTGCGTGTCCTGTCAGCCTTTGATGAAACCAGGACTCTTTGCCTTTGATGAAACCAGGACTCTTTTGTGTTGTTTAAACATTGTACAGAAAACAAGTATAATTTTCATATATTCAGTTTGCAGGAGGCAAACAACAACAAAACAAAAAACCAAAAATCCAGCTTGCAGACCTTGGCTGCTCAGGCAGAAAGCAGAGGAGGAGCGAGGAGAAGCCTGATTGGTCGGATGCCTCTGCGGAAGGAACTCCTGGGCAGATTACATTTCCCTGCGTCCTGGGAAGGCCTCCTGGCTCCTGTTTCCATGCCTGCTGGGGATGAAGTTGGCCTCCCATGGTATATGCTGGGTCATGCTTGGCAAAGAGCCACCCACAGGTCACCCTGCCTGGATCATGAAGCCCAGGGTCTGTTTGTTTAGCGTTATCCACCAAAGCCTTCACTGCTGACCCTCTGGGTCCTAGTTTGTGATCTGTGTCACAACAGAGGTCTCCTGAGGGCCCCAAGTCCCTTTTGTTCCTTATGCCATGTCAAGCCCCTAAGCAATACCCTAGAATGAAATAGGCAAGGAGACAGATATGGCTGGCCCAGGTGATTGGAGCCAGCGGAATTTCCAAGTTCTGGTTTGTCACTGACCTGGCAGAACCATGCTCCTTCTCTGGTGCTGTGCCCTGCGTGGCCCTCTCTTTACCCTCACCAGGTAATAAGATGAGGATGTGATTTCGTAGTGGAGGCAGGCACTTCTCCTTGTTGCCTATGGCTTGGAGACTGTTGGGACTTTCTCAGGGTTAAGTTTTTGCCTTTCTAATAACACCTGAGCCTGTAACCCATTATTCCAACAGTGTCAGGATGATTTACTGAGATATTGATTTGTGTTTTGTGCTAATGGATGTGGAAGAATAAAAGACTACAAGGTATCTTTCCCTCTCTTTCCAGTTTAGCTTCTCCCTACACCCCCCTTACCAAAGGGCAACCCAGGCCATCATCATCCTAAAGAGCACAGCCTTTCCTGACCCTGAGGGCAAAAGTAAGAAACTTTTGTTTTTAAATAATTGGCTCTAGGAAGAAAGGGCTGTCTCTTGAATTTGGAGGGGTTTTGGGTAAGGAAAACAGGGCAGTGAAAGTACAGACCTGGGAAGCTTCCAGTGGAGCTTGGAGGGAGGCCAGGACAGGGTAACTTGTGTTCGTGGATAAGATGGTCCTCGAATAGCCGCAATACCCTCCCCAGATCTCTCAACACACCAGGAGATTTCAGGGTGACCATCTACAAATGCTTAGATCGGTGTAACTTTCACATGAACCTGGAGGGAGAAGAGAGACCATGATAATGACAGATGGCATTTTGGCCAGCCTAGTGGGATGGGACCTCACAGCAGAGGAACCTGAATTAGCGAATTATAAAAAATATGAAAAACTCGACACCCCAGGATATGCAGCAAAAGTGTACACACAGGTTAACATCTCCGTGATGCTAGTGAGCTTTGGGAATCTTCTCCTCAGCTTTATCTGTTCCACCTTTTATTTTTATCTCTTTAAAGAATGTTTCCCCTTTGTAATACATTACACATGAGAGGCATGGGAGAGGCATAGAATTATTTTTTTTTTTAAGTTGCAGCAATTAAGATGCTATCACTTGGCATTTCCTGAGCTCCTTCTAAAGACTATCACATGATGGGACAAGACAGCAGGCCCTGGCAAGGGGAAGTCAGTTGTGATGAAAATATACTGTGGGCGGCCAGGTGCGGTGCCTCACGCTTGTAATCCCACCGCTTTGGGAGGTGGAGGTGGGTGGATCATGAGGTCAGGAGATCAAGACCAGCCTAACCAACTTGGTGAAACTCTGTCTCTACTAAAAATACAAAAATTAGCCGGGCATGGTGGTGGGCGCTTGTAGTCCCAGCTACTCAGGAGGCTGAGGAAGGAAAATCGCTTGAACCCTGGAGGTGGAGGTTACAGTGAGCTGAGATCGCGCCACTGCACTCCAGCCTGGGTGACAGAGTGAGACTCTGTCTCGAAAAACAAAAACAAAAACAAAAACATACACACACACACACATATACACACACACACACACACACTGTGGGTACCTTACTACACTTAGTACCACTACCACAGCTCCTCCTGTTAAGGAAAAAGTGAGGACTAAGAACCCAAAATTTGGAAAAGTTTTGATGCCAGGCGAGGAACTAGATGTGATAGAGACTAAACCCTGTGGAATGAGGTGCCTAAGAGGGGAAATGGGATGTGATAGAGACTAAACCCTGAGGAATGAGGTTCCTAAGAGGGGAAATGGGATGTGATAGAGACTAAACCCTGAGGAATGAGGTTCCTAAGAGGGGAAATGGGATGTGATAGAGACTAAACCCTGAGGAATGAGGTTCCTAAGAGGGGAAATGGGATGTGATAGAGACTAAACCCTGAGGAATGAGGTTCCTAAGAGGGGAAATGGGATGTGATAGAGACTAAACCCTGAGGAATGAGGTTCCTCAGAGGAGAAATGGGCAAGTCTTTTAAAGCCAAGACACCAGGAACTGTCTGTCTCACATTAGGAAAGCAGAGTGTCTTTTGAGAAATGTTTGTTCATATCCCTTGCCCACTTTTTGATGGGGTTGTTTGTTTTTTTCTTGTAAATTTGTTTGAGTTCTTTTTAGGTTCTGGATGTTAGCCCTTTGTCAGATGAGTAGATTGCAAAAATTTTCTCTCATTCTGTAGGTTGCCTGTTCACTCTGATGGTAGTTTCTTTTGCTGTGCAGAAGCTCTTTAGTTTAATTAGATCCCATTTGTCAATTTTGGCTTTTGTTGCTGTTGCTTTTGGTGTTTTAGACATGAAGTCCTTGCCCATGCCTATGTCCTGAATGGTATTACCTAGGTTTTCTTCTAGGGTTTTTATGGTTTTAGGTCTAACATTTAAGTCTCTAATCCATCTTGAATTAAAGAAGACATGCATACAGCCAACAGACACATGAAAAAATGCTCGTCATCACTCGCCATCAGAGAAATGCAAATCAAAACCACAATACGATACCATCTCACACCAGTTAGAATGGTAATCATTAAAAAGTCAGGAAACAACAGGTGCTGGAGAAGATGTGGAGAAATAGGAACACTTTTACACTGTTGGTGGGATTGTAAACTGGTTCAACCATTGTGGAAAACAGTATGGTGATTCCTCAAGGGTCTAGAACTAGAAATACCATGTGACCCAGCCATCCCATTACTGGGTATATACCCAAAGGATTATAAATCATGCTGCTGTAAAGGCATATGCACATGTATGTTCATTGTGGCACTATTCACAATAGCAAAGACTTGGAATCAACCCAAATGTCCATCAGTGACAGACTGGATTAAGAAAATGTGGCACATATACACCGTAGAATACTATGCAGCCATAAAAAAGGATGAGTTTGTGTCCTTTGTAGGGACATGGATGCAGCTGGAAACCGTCATTCTCAGCAAACTATGGCAAGAACAGAAAACCAAACACCGCATGTTGTCACTCATAGGTGGGAACTGAACAATGAGATCACTTGGACTTGGGAAGGGGAACATCACACACCGGGGCCTATTATGGGGATGAGGGAGGGGGGAGGGATTTTACTGGGAGTTATACCTGATGTAAAGGACAAGTTGATGGGTGCTGACGAGTTGATGGGTGCAGCACACCAACGTGGCAGAAGTATACATATGTAACAAACCTGCACCGTTGTGCACATGTACCCTAGAACTTAAAGTATTATAATAATAATAATAATAAAAAGAGTTTAAAAAAAAAAAAACAAGGAAAGCAGAGTGTCTGAATATCAGTGATAGATGAGTGACCTCTGGTTTGTCAATCATGTAGCATTGAGCTGGTGGAGTGACTGTGGCTGCCTCAGTGGAGTACCTGCTGCTGTACAGAGTCCCAATTGTGTTTTTCTCCTAAATCAGGCCAGGCAGCCATGTCTGGGTTTGTCAGTATTCTTCCATGGCATTGTTGTAGCATAACTGGCACTTCATGCATCCTGGGGCTATTTCATCAGCAAACTTTTGTGCATAATATTTTTTTTGGCATGAGGCAGTCAGAGTACCCATGTTATTCTTAGTTTAAAAATGTGGAAGCTGAAGTTTATGGAATTCCAGTGACTTATGTGAAGAGCGTCCTCGGGTAAGGGAAGAACAGGTGATTACAGCCGGGTGAGCATCGGAGATGACGGCTGCATCCCATCTCTCCCCGGAGAGCTTCACGCAGCACACACAGGAGAATGCACACCCCTGAGATTTCTGTATGGAATTATCTGGTCATCATTACTCACCTTAGGAATGGGAGAAATCATTTCTCTTATTATTTTGTTATGAATTTACTAATAAAAATTATTATAAAATTTGTCTGAAACTTATAGATATTTACAAAAACTTAGATTTTAAAAGAAAACTTAGAAAATATAGAAAAAATGAAGAGAAAAGAAATATCAAAAGTATCCACACCTCAGAGATAAACAGTAACATTTCTAGGGTTTTATTCACATACGTGTGTGTGAGTGTGTGTGTGTACACAGTTGTATCACATTATGTGGACCATGTATATCAAATATTTTCCATTTAACATGGTGTCTCAGCAGGATGCCTCTATTTGTCAGCTAGGACTGCTGTAAAAAAGTAGCATGAGCTGGGTGGCTTAAACAGCAGGAATTTATTCTCCCACAGTTCTAGAGACTAAACATTTGAAATCAGAGTGTCAACAGGATGGGTTCCTTCTGAAGGCTGTGAAAGAGAATCTGTTCCATGTGTCTCCCCTAGCTGCCGAGGCTTTGCCAGCAATCTTAGGCATTTCTTGGCTTGTGGCAGCACAATTCTGACTGTCCCATGACTTTCTCCCTGTGTGCAAATTTCCCTTTTTTTTTTTTTTTTTTTTTTGTATAAAGACAACAGTCATGTTGGATTAGGGACCCAGCCTACTCCAGTGTGGCCTCATCATAACTAATTGTAAGTGCAAGGACCTTATTTCTAAAGAAGTTCACATTTTGAGGTACTAGGGATTAGTACTTCAACATACGAATTTTGGGGGAAACACAAAGCTGTAACTCCTACAGCTTTGACCCCGTGACGTTGAAGCATCTTTGCAACATTTATTTTTATTGGGAACAAGATATTTCATTGTACAGATAAAGCATCATTTGTTTAACCAATCCTGTCTTGTTTAACAGTTGAGTCATTTCCTTTATTTTCCTATTATAATCAACACTGCTATGAACCTTTTGATAATTCTTAAGGGGGTCTCTCTCACTCCTACATGAATATGTCCATCATTGCTATCCAACTAATACTTAAAGACCAAAACTCCTGAGAAATACAAGTAATAAAAGCTGCCCTCAGTGTAGTTCCCATTACATATACAGAAGCAATTCTCTGGTTAGAACAGTAGTCTCCAAAGTTGGTTGCCATAAGACAATACCTGGGGGTATGGAAAAAAAGACATGAGAATGATTACTCAAATTGTCTAACAGACAAATTCAAGGTCTATTTTTGCAAACATCTTAATGTTCATAATGTAAAACTAAAGTAGCACATACAGATAGTTTATAAATAAGGAAATATTTATATATTGTGGACATTTTCTTAAAAATCTTTTCCTGACGAGGGCTATAAATTTAAAATGTTTGGAGATTGCTAGTCTTGAATCTTCAGTCAAGGATATTTTCCCTAACATTTATTTTATTTTACTTTAGTAAGAATATTTAACATGAGATCTACTCTCTTAAAAGTGTACAATGCATTGTCTTTGACTATAGGTACAGTGTTGTACAGTAGATCTCTAGAGCTTATTCAGTTTGTTTGACAGAAACTTTATGACTTACAATTATTTTTATTCAGTTTAAAGGCAGTGTCTCATTAAGTTGCCGAGGCTGGTCTCAAACTCCTGGGCTCAAGCAATCTTCCTGCCTCAGCCTCCCAAAGTGCTGGGATAACAGGCTTGAGCCACCATGCCTGGCCTGACCTACATTCTTGATAGCTCGACTGTCACTGACCATAGGACTTTAGTCATATACCCATTTATTGGGTCATTATGTCTGCAGCTAACTTTAGGTCTTTTTTCTGACCAGGAATTCAGTCCCTTGATTCTTGTCCATGTGGCTTGCCTTGGGTCTATCTTGGGTTCAGAAGCAAACACATAATTAAATAAATAAATTGGTGGCTGTTGGTCCTGGAGAGCAGAAGATGCCAGATAAGGAGGTTCAGGGTGTCGAATGGAGGTGACTGCTGCCCTCTTCCCCATTTAGATCTCTCACAACCATCTCTACCACGGAGGAGGAGAAAAGGAACCATATCAGATCAAATCACAGCCTTCCCTAATGGTTTTACTGTTTCCCATTTTCTACCCTCAGGTGTTTGCCACCTAGTCATACCTGACCACTAGGCAGGCAGACACCCAACTGCTGACAGTAGGGGGCAAATATTTGTCTTGGTTTCTCTTTCTGCTTTTACAACTAGAAAGTATCTGCTACTTGCATTCCATGACAAGGTGTGAAACAGTGTGTCTGTTCTGCAAGAGACAATATTCAAAATGTGTCTTTTAAAGCCAGGAGCCTGAAAAAATGCTAAAGAAAAATGGATGGAAGCCTAGTTTCCTGATTAGTGAAAAACAAACTGTTTGTCAGTCTTTTCAAGCTGGTAGAAAAGCAAGTTTTGAACCCCATGTTGCAAGCAAAACAAAAAAACAACAAAAAGAGGAGGAATTAGTTTGACCTTTTTTTTTTAAATGAGACAAGTCTTACTCTGTCATTGCCCAGGCTAGAGTCCAGTGGCATAATCATAGCTCACTGTAGCCTTGAAATCCTGGAGTCACACCATCTTCCCACTCCCCTGTCCCCAGTAGCTGGGACTATAGGCTCACACCACTATGCCTGGCTAATTTTTTATTTTTTAAGTATTTTTTTTTTAAAGATGGAGTCTCGCTATGTTGCCCAGGCTAGTCTTGAACTCCTAGACTCAAGGCGTCCTCCTGCCTCCACCTCTTGAAGTGCTGAGATTACAGGTGTGAGCCTAGTTTGACTTCTTAGCTATAAATTGATATTTAAGAGTTGCCTCTGGCCAAATCCTTTGCTCATTGTCTGGTGTATCGTTTTGGAATTCCTTTGGCTTATTGTTCTCTATGGTTCTGGAGTGAAGTCTATGGAAAGCCTTAAACATTTGGGGTTCTGTCACTTGTGTTCCTGCGTATTTACAGGACAAAAAAAGTGATCTTTTTATGGAACATGGTAAAGTTATTCTCCTACTTAGAAGCAGGCTTTATTCTGGAAGTCTGTGTGTCTGTTGTTTAGGGCTCAGAATACATTGTCTCCTTGATGTCCAGTCTGAATAACATAAAGTTCTCAAACTTTTGCATGTAGAAGAATCATTTCATGGTACTAGTTCAAAAAGAAGATCCTTTGGCCTCACCCAGAAATGTAGCTCTGCAAAGAATCTATGAATCTGCATTTTCAAATAAAGCCCCAGGTAGTGCAGATGCATTGAGAAATGTGCTATAAAGGCAATTCAACCCACAGTGAACTGATATACCAAATATTTTGGATGAAAAACAGTAAATGTTCTTATTTGGGAGAAAATAATATTTAACACATATCTACAAAACATATCTAGAATATTGATGTACAACGAAAAGCAGATTGTGTGTATGGTGTGTGTGTTTGAGACAGGCTTTCGCTTTGGTTGCCCAGGCTGGAGTGGGTGCAGTGGTGCAATCTCAGCTCATTGCAGCCCTAACCTCCCAGATTCAAATGATCCTCCTGCCTTAACCTCCTGAGTAGCTAGGACTACAGGCATGCGCCACCACACCTGGCTAATTTTTTGTATTTTTAGTAGAGATGAGTTTCACCATGTTGCCCAGGTTAATCTTGAACTCCTGGAATCAGATAATCCGTCCACCTTAGCCTCCCAAAGTGCTGGGATTACAGGTGTGAGTCACCATGCCTGGCCTTGAAACGCAGATTTAATTAGAGTAGGATAAAGAAATCCATGTGTCTCCTCAACAAATATCACCTGGGCTCCCACCATGAGACAGACACTGATTAGATAGGAGGGTACAATAATTGGATGCCATTCCTCTTAAAACTTGATTGTCAGTAGGGGAGGTAGATATTCATCAAAAAATTATGCTAAATGAGTAATCACAAATCGAGATAAGTGCTCTGAAGGAAAAGTATGACTTTCTCTCAACATGTATGACAGAGGAACCTGAGGTAGACTAGGGCTGGGGTGGGCAGTGAGAGAAAACTTTCTTGAAGAGGTGAAACTCAGAGGAGACCTGAAGTGAGTTGTCTCAGTGATGCATATCTAACGGGATTGCATGTACAAAGGTCTAAGGAGGCAAGGTGCTGCTTTTGATGAGAAATGGGAAGAATGTCAACGTGGCTGTGGCACAGAAATTTCAGGGGCAGGTAGCAGAAAAGACTAGAAAGGGAGTCAGGACTTTCTCTATCATTGTGTAATGACATTGTTCTTTAGCCTAAAAGCAACAGAGTAACAGAATCTGTGTGTGTGTGTGTGTGTGTGTGTGTGTGTGTGTGTGTGTGTGATCACTCTGGTAGCTATGTGGACAGATTTTGGCAGGGTGGCCAAAGTAGAGGCAGATAAACACTTTGGAAGCTTTAGCAGTGGTGTGAATGACTGTTGATGGCAGCTTGGGCTAGGATAGAGTAGTAGAAATCGTGAGAAGAAAACAGATTCTAAAGATAATGTGCAAGTTGCTCATGGATTGGATGTAGGGAGTGGGTATCTCTGATGATTTTCTGAATTTCTGATATGTGCAGCTAGATGAATGGTTATGCCTGTAACTAAATAAGATACGGTGCAGAGGGCCAGGTATTAAGAGGAAGATTGTGAGTTTGTTCTTAGACATGTTGAATTTGAGATACTAAAATACAGATGTGTAGTTAAGCAGTTGTAAAACACATCCAGAACTTACCAGGATAGTTTGAATAGAAGGTACAACTTGGAGTGCTCAATGTCTGGAGTATTATTAAAACTTCAAGTGTGAATGATACTGAGGAATGGGAGTTTGGAGTGAGAAAAGAGGGGAGGAGAGGAGAGGGGAGGAGACAAGGAGAGGGAAGAAGGAGAGAAGGAGAGGAGAGGGAGGAAGGAGAGGAGGAGAGGAGGAGAGGAGAAGGAGAGGAGAGGGAGGAAGGAGAGAAGGAGAGGAGAGGAAAGGGAAGAAGGGGAGGGGAGAAGAGGGGGAGAGGAAGGGGAAGGTAGGAGAGAAGGAGGTGTGAGGAGAAGAGAGAGGAGTGGAGGGGAGGGGAGTAGAGGAGGGGAGTGGAGGGGGGAAAGAAGAGTGGGGAAAGAAGAGGAGAGAAGAGCAGAAGAGACAAGGGGAGGAGGGGGGAGGAGAGAAATAGGAGAGGCAAGAAGGGGAGGAATGGAGAGAAGGAGAGAAGGGGAAGAGGAATGGGAGGGGAATAAAAAGGTTCTGAGACAAATCCTTGGGGAACTTTAAAATTTATGCCAAATAGAAGTAGGATGAGCTGGATAAGTCTGAAAAAAAATAGCCAGAGGGGTTTTAAAAAAGCAAAAATACATAAATAACCCAGGAGATTGTGGTGTCATAGGAGTTGTGGGAAGGAGCAGTTCAAGAAAGTAGTCATTGCTGTGAATACTATTGAAGGAACTGAGTAAGACAATGAATTAAAAAAAAAAAAAAAAGTCCGCTGATTTGTGAAAGCAGATGTCATTGCTGAACCTTGCAAAAGCTGTTTCTGTGGGCTTGATGGGAATAGAAACCAGATTGGAGTGCAGGAAGTGAGTAAAGGTGAGAAAAGGTGAGAATAATTCCCTAGCTGATTTCTGGGCTCGCCAAAGGTTAATGGGACTGGTTTTGTTTGTTGTTTAATTTCTCTTTAAAGTGTGTTGCTTTCCTTTTCCCTTGATGTCTCAGTAACAGTACTTCTATTCTTATTAGCTACTTGTATTAGTCCATTTTCATGCTGCTGATAAAGACATACCTGAGACTAGGAAGTAAAAGAGGTTTAATTGGACTTACAGTTCCACTTATCTGGGGAGGTCTCAGAATCATGACAGGAGATGAAAGGCACCTCTTACATGACGGTGGCAAGATAAAATGAGGCAGAAGCAAAAGTGGAAACCCCTGATAAACTCATCAGATTTCATGAGACTCATTCACTATCACGAGAGGAACATGGGAAATACCCACTCTCATGATTCAATTACCTCCTCTGGGTCTCTCCTACAACATGTAGGAATTCTGGGAGATACAATTCAAGCTGAGATTTGGGTGGGGACGTAACCAAACCATTTCACCACCATTAGTCTTACCTATTAACTTTCAAAGAAAATAAAGGAGAAAAAGAACTAGAAAAGAATGTTCAAACAAATAAACAAACAACAACAGAAACAACTTCCCCAAGAGACTGGACAAGAGTTATAAGAAGAAGGGTAATAATTCTTATACCCTTCACAAAGGGGATTCACAAAGATACGTCTACAGATAGTAATGATAAAAAAATAACAGGGCACCATATTAGGGAACTATTGGGGCACTCCTACTCTGTGCAAGGCATTTGGTAAAGGACATTAAATATGATAACTCATTCAATCCCTTCAACAGCTCTAGGAAATGGTTATTACAATCACTATTCTGTAGATTGAAGAAACTGGGACTTGGAGTGACAGAGGCTGAGTTGAATTGGCCAAGGTCATCTAGACAAATCATGGTGAAGCTGGTGTTTGAATCTTTGGTCTCTATTGCTAAGTGAATATGAGCTTGGCAAGTTGGAGCAAGTGAGTTCAGAGTAGTGGAACACACAGAAAAAGCAGGTGACATGAGATGGGCCAAATCTTACTGAGGTGGCATGAATAGTGTTATGGGAGAGATGAGCAAATGTCTGGTTGGAGAATGAACTACCCAGTCCCTCTTTCTGCAGATACCCCCAGCCTTTCCTAGTGATGCTCTTAGAGACCCCAACCCTTAAGGTTTTTTTGTGGGGGGGGAGTGGTGATGGAAATATTCACACCTCCCTGAGAGGCCAACCACACTCAGTCTCCTTTGTATATTGACTGTGTGGAAAGTAAGGAAGAGCTTGTTGGAAGGTCTGGTTCTGAACTGGTATCTCTGAGTAAGCCCCATTGAGAGGTAGCTCCCTGCCATTGCCAAGTAACTTCTACATGAACACAGAAGGGGAAGGGAGGATGCTTAGTATATAGGTCAACTTAGTCTTAGTCCCAGTTGTTGAATGATTCTCACTTGACAATATGTCACAAAAGTATTTTTCTCTTTTGGTACAATGCCTGGCATTCAATAAGTAGTGGTTATCATGATGTTTATTATTATAACCTCACAACTGACAAGAGGGTACCATTCTAAGGATATAATTATTGAATGAGGAAGGAAGTAGTTCAGCTCTTCTATTGTATGAACAACTTGGCTGTATCTGAGGGATTGTTTCTAGCTTCTCTGGCACTGCATTTTAAGAGGGGTAAGCTTATGTTCAGATTAAGGTTAAAAAAATTGAAGTCTTGGCCGGGCGCGGTGGCTCAAGCCTGTAATCCCAGCACTTTGGGAGGCCGAGACGGGCGGATCACGAGGTCAGGAGATCGAGACCATCCTGGCTAACACGGTGAAACCCCGTCTCTACTAAAAATACAAAAAACTAGCCGGGCGAGGTGGCGGGCGCCTGTAGTCCCAGCTACTCCGGAGGCTGAGGCAGGAGAATGGCGTAAACCCGGGAGGCGGAGCTTGCAGTGAGCTGAGATCCAGCCACTGCAGTCCAGCCCGGGCTACAGAGCAAGACTCCGTCTCAAAAAAAAAAAAAAAAAAAAAAAAAAAAAAAAAAAAAAAAAAAAAAAAATTGAAGTCTTGTATGAAAAATGGTGGGGGAAATTAGGGATGAGTCACTTGGTAAAGAGATGATGAAGGGGCCATGGTAACCATTGTCAAACCTTTGAAGGAATACCCTGTGAAAAAGGAATAAATAGGACTAATGGGCAGAAACTTCAGGAAGATACATTTTACCTCAATATAAGTAAGTGATTCCTCACAAAGCCTTCTGAAGTTGTAACAGTCTGCCTGAAGGAGCCCCTGTCCCCCACACCCCCTTTCAGAGCTCCTCAGTCTTGGAGGTGTTGAAGTTGGATGAGCACTTGAT
Organism: Chlorocebus sabaeus; assembly: GCF_047675955.1. Classification (NCBI taxonomy): domain Eukaryota; kingdom Metazoa; phylum Chordata; class Mammalia; order Primates; family Cercopithecidae; genus Chlorocebus; species Chlorocebus sabaeus. Next base: position 79,587,500 of record NC_132924.1, on the reverse strand, counting down.
AAGGGATAAATGGTAGCTGAGTGATAGATATGTAAGTTGCAGAGGGTATTTAAGTATACGGATGATGCCTCATAAAATGGGCACTCAAAATAGGTCTATTAAATAGATGCATAAATTAGTGGAGCTGGAAACAATATCCAAGGAGACCCTTATAAGCCTCCAATTCTTGGAAAATCAGAGTCATGTTTCAGTGAGAGGGAGGAATGATGGTTTTTGATCCAAATTGGCAAAGGGGCAGGCCAGGGTAGGGACACTGGGCTTGGGATGGGAAAGCATGGTGACCAGGGGAGTGTGAGGTGTGAGGATGGGCACGGAAGACAGCCCCTACAGACAAACTGTCAGCCTCTGTTTTATCTTGAATCGCCCCAAGCTCTTGGTAGTGTAATTACTGTAAGAACATCAGGGAAATACTCGCATCTTAATCTCCAAAGAAAATTACTATCAAAGGATGGGAGACAGAAAACCTCAGGTAAACAGCCACTTGGGGACAGTCAAACATGCATTCTGGCAAGTGACATTCATATTAAAGAAAACTAAATTTTGTTATTTCTGATATTTGGAAGGATTTTGTTGTCTAGGTTTTAATGAAGAATCAGGGAATCAAAGTGTATCCTTAATGTCAGCAGTCCCACCTATGATCCTTAGTTCAGTATGTCCTTCAACTTTTCCCTCCAGCTCCCTTTCAAACTATTTCAGGGCTCCAGGGGAGTTTATAAATTCTGATATTGTTGATTAAGAGTAGTGTTATAAAAGTCTTCTTCATAAAAATGTGATGGCTACTGGATGAATAATTGTTCTGAATTGTCAAAATATGTCAGCACAACTTGCTATAATATGTTTTGGGCTGCAAAGCTGGTGGATCAACTCTCACCACATTGGATGGGTTCCCTTTTCTTCCCATGGATTTTGTTCGACATTAAATTGTCATGGTGACAGAATATCAGCATTGCCAAATGTATTGTTCATGGCTGGAAAAAAAACATAAACTACATGGCAGTAAAGCAAACCATGGAAACAGTATACCGCCACATATTCAGAGCTAACATTCAAATATAGCAAATCAGTCTACTTGCAGGATATAAATTATTTCAGAGTTGGCTATAACAAATGAAGAATTATTAGTAGCTACTTTTTTAAAATTCAAGATTAAAAACAAAGAGATAAAAAATTAAGCAAGGAGTCCTTTGTATTTTATCATTCTAAGAAGGAAAGAACAGCTCCCAAAGTGGTGTGAAGATGAAACTAAATAGAAATAATTAGGTCTTCTTTATCAGAGTTTGCCCTGGGAGCTAAGGGAAATCCCCGTGAGTTTGAGTCCCGTTGCCCAATTCTCATGCACTCTCCTGAAGTGGGAGTCAGCTGACAGGGAGGCTCTGCTGGCTCTCCTTTGTCCCTCATTCCAGATGTTGCTAGGAGTTATTCCCAACTACAGTTGCTTAATCAGAGAACAAAGATCATAGAAGCTGAAAAGACCCTGTAAGATCACATAGTCCAACTTCTTCATCTTATGGTGCTCAGAAAGATGCAGGAAAATGGAATCAGTATCTTGAAGAGATAGCTGTACCGCCTTGTTTACTGCAACATTTTCCACAACAGCCAAGATATGGAAACAACCTAAATGTACATCAGTGGACAAATGGATAAAGAAATTTTGGTATATGTATATATGATGGAATACTATTCAGCCTTTAAAAAGAAGGAAATACTGTCATTTGTGACAATGTGGATGAACCTGGCAGACTTATGTTACATGAAACAAGTTCGGGACAGAATGACACATACTACATGATTTCACTTATATGTGGCATATAAAAAACATCAAATTCATAGAAACAGAGTAGAAGGGAAGTTGTCAGGGGCTGAGGGGTGGGGAAAATGAAGATCTGTTGATCAAAGAGTACAAACTTTCAGTTGCACCATGTACAAATTCTGGGAATCTAATGTACAGCATGGGTGGTGATGGATGTGCTCATTAATTGACTGTAACAATTATTACACAATGTGTACATAAATCATTATGTATACCTTTAATATATACAGTCTTTGTTTATTAAATATTTTTAAATAAATAAAAATCAAAAGTAAAGATTCAGGGGTTATCCCTGCCCACACAGGAAGCTGGTGGCATCAACACAGGTAACAACTAACCCTTGCTAGGGTCATATTCTTAGTACTTTAAATACCTTAGGGAATTTAATCACCCCAAAAACCTGAAGAAGTCGATCTTAATATCTCTTCATGTTATAGATAAGGAGAGTTTGAATTACTTGTTCCAGGGGAAAGCTAGGAAGTGCCTGAGCAAAGACTCAAACCCAAGCAGTCTGTGATGGAGAAAGTCATGGGTTTTTCAAACAAGATAAATTTATGTTGCAATTCATGGCTAGAAAAAAAGCATAAACTGGCCAGGAGCGGTGGCTCACGCCTATATCCCAGCACTTTGGGAGGCCGAGGCGGGCAGATCAAGAGGTCAGGAGACCATCCTCGCTCACACGGTGAAACCCCGTCTGTACTAAAAATGCAAAAAATTGGCCGGGCGTGGTCGCGGGCGCCTGTCGTCTCAGCTACTCGGGAGGCTGAGGCAGGCGTGAACCCGGGAGGCGGAGCTTGCAGTGAGCCGAGATCGCGCCCCTGCACTCCAGTCTGGGCGACAGGGCAAGACTCTGTCTCAAAAAAAAAAAAAAAAAAAAAAAAGAAAAAAGAAAGAAAGGAAAGAAAAAACTGTAAAGTTCATGGCAATAAAGCAAACCATGCATCAGCATTTACCAGCTGTGAGACTCTGGACAGTTTCCTAAATCTCTGAAAACCTCAGACCCCTCATGTATTAAAGAGAATAATAATAACCTCTATGTAGGATTGTTGTAAAGACTCATTGCGGTTATATATGTCTTTACATAGTGTTTGGCACTTAGTAAATGCTTAGTAAACAGTAGCTAATATTAGTACCAGTTTTTATTCTTATTTTTATATCTCAGCTCTCTAGAGTCTCATCTATAAAAGAGAATAATAACTTCTACCTAGGATTGTTGTAAAGACTAATTGAGGTTATATTTGTCTTAGCATAGTGCCTGGTACTTCGTAAGTGCTCAGAAAACAATAGTAGCTAATATTAGCATCATTTGTTATTATTTTATATCTCAACTCTCTATTGTCTGAGACTTTTTATTAAACTGTTGATCTTATCAAAAATTTTCCAAACACTTCTATAAATGAAATGCGTTTGAAGCCTTGAACTATATTTCTTAGTACTAGAGCTGTGTTGGGGTAAAAAAGCATAGCCTGTCCAACAAAAGTAACTTTTAAAAGTTTTCGGCTTCTCCTTTTTTGTTTTTTATTTTTAAATATTAAAGTATATATAGTTTCCATACTTCTTCAGTTCACTTTATCCTGCTCTTATTCTCCACCTTTTCCTGAAAGCAGCTCCTCTTGGTGGCTGCCTCCTCAATGTCTCCCTCATTTTCTTGATATACATATTATATTGTATTACCTAAGGTCGTCTTACATAAAACTTTAAATATATAATCATTACATTTTAGAGTCTACAATTTTCTTAGAAATCATGTTGTCCAATAATTGCTGGGGGAGGCTGTGAGTTGAGGAATTGTGAGTGAAGATTTATAATTTTAAATTCTACTCCAAATAACTGGCACCATTCCAGGATGACAGCATGATTTGTCCTATATTCCATTTTTTTCAACCTTCTCTGAATAGCCAGTATTTTGTCTCTACCAGTTCATCAAGGCCAACAGATGTCTAGATTTAGAAATGTTAGCCCAGTTATTGACCTATGGGAAATAGCAACAGTAAGACTCATTTGGTGTAAAATTTTACATTATAAATGATTTCCAGGTAAGGTAAAATGGATTAAAAGTACCTACCTTTCTTTTCTAGTGTCAATTGTTCTAACATTTAGGTGACTTACTATTCCTATAAATTATGACTCTTGTTAAGGTTGTAACCATATCCAAAGTTATTCCAAAATAGGTAAGTCTCTATCATGGGAGCTCTTTGCTGAGGTTGTGGTAGAAGCTGGTTTAAGAGCTTAGAAGTAGAGATAGAGGGATATGTATGTGTGTTGGGCAGGGGTATGACTGTTAGGGGGAAAAAAAAAAAAAAAAAAAAAAAACACCTAGAAAGTGACTTCAGATCTGATGTCTCATAAGAATAGGAATAATTTATTATGCACAATTACTCTAATACTCCTTTTAGCTCTATAATTGGATGATGTTGATGATCAGTTGCTTTATACTTCTTATGCAGCAGAGTGTGCCAACCACTCTTCCTTTATCTGTGGTTTAAATAGAGAAAAACCACAATAATGTGGAATTGACAGTAGATCTTGTTTTTTTTTCTTCCAAGAGGTAAAGCTGTAATTCATTCATTCACTCATTCATTCATTCATCCCTGCAACAAATATTTGTTGAACACACACTATGATCCACCAAGAAAGATGATTGGGAAAGATCAGACTTGGAGGCATGGCCTAGAAAAGAAAGATTTTCCTCTGTGTCAGGCCTTATATGAACAGGAGCATTATGGTCTTGTTAACAAGCTATCCTTCTCAAAAGAGCTAGGTGACTGAACATGAACCTGTTCTGTGAGCAGAAGCTGAGACAGTCTGGGGAAGTGGGCAGGTGGCTGGAGGTGTGGGGAGAGGAAGATCACAAGCTGCATCAATGTGAGCCTGGACTTTGCTAAAGAGAGGGAAGTACTGGCCCATGGATGAAAGCCCAGGTCCTATTGACCTGGGCAAGTAAAAGCACAGATTGAAATGAAGGACTCAAGAGGGTGAGGATACAGAAAATAAAATCTAAGGTGGAAAAGTGTAAACGAATATAATCAGATTAGAATAAAATAGCCACTTTTAATATTCAATAGGAAAATATTATGTAATAAAAAGGATGTAAAATTATATTCATTGTCTTAATGTAGACACAAAATACGGGTCAGAAAAAAAATAATTGCAAATAGTATAAAGTATATGATTCCAAAAAACAAGAAAAAATAAATGTCTATATGTAAAGATCATAACATGTTATATTAGTGGTTTTAATTGGGTGATGAGATTATGGATGAGTTAATTTCTTCTTTGTGCATATTTGTACTATAACACACATATATTGTTTGTATTTTCGGAAAAATGTTTTTCAATTGTTGAACCTGAAAAACGAAAATTTTTCCAGTGACTCTAAACTAAAAGTAGAAAGCAGTTTACAACGTTAAAATTTGGCCACTAAAGATGAGTTATTTTGGTTTCACAGACATTTATAGAACAGGGTGTTCCAGCCTCTTGTATGTCAGACCTGCTGACTTTGTGCTTACCACACTGTCGTGTTGTGGGGATGAAGAAAATCAAAGCTGAAAAAGAATTTAATTTCTCTGGTTTTGTCAGACCTAGGCAAGAGGCAGAGCGGGCAGGGGACTGGCATGGCTGTCAGCAGCTTCTCTGGGTTTTCTGCAGCTCCTACTCTGTTTGTGGCCCCAGATCTCTTGCAACCTCCTTGGTACCCAGCTACACCATGCTTCCTCCCCTCATGCTGTGCTAAGCACAGGCAACAAGGAAAGCTAATCCGATAGAGAAGGCAGAATGTGTGTTATTGAAGAAGACTCGAGACCTCCAATGGCATGACCATCTGAAGCTATTGTAGCCTCCTGTTTACAGAGGGACTTCTCTGAGCCACAAACTTTCTATACCTTAGCACAAGGCATCATTGTAGTGTAGACACATTTATCTTTGTAGTCATAATCCTAAGTGATCAAGAAAAGTTAAAATGCTATTAATAATATCAGCCAATTTATGGAAAACATCCCATTATTAGGGAATAATTATTAGGACTTCATAGATACATTTATACAAACTTTTATTAGTTAATGTATGCATGCATTTACTGTTTAAGAAGGCGGGATGCCTTGTAATGTATTTAAATAATTGCTGCTCAAAACTTTTTTCCCACTTTGTGACTTAAAAGTGAACCCTCTTAGCCACTTGCAATAGCAATAAAAATGAAGGTCCTTTCCTCACTCTCCTTCCCTCATCATCATTTTGTGCTGATGAAGAGAGCCTTAGTCTAAGGTTGGAGAGGTGAGATGAAAGGAGATGCTGTCTCATTTTTTGCTGAGCGGAGAGATCCTTCCCACCATCCTAAGCATCCAAGGACTATGATTGTGTCCACCCATTCCTTTTCCGTTCCTGTTCCTGGTTCCTCCTGGAAACAGCCATGGTCCCTGTGGCTGGAGCGAGGAGTTTCAGGGGCTGAGGGAGGGCCGCTTTCCCGGTCTTCGCCTGCACTTCGTGTCAGCTCATATTTATCCTGCTCTGATCCCACACTTTCGTCTTCCACCTCTCTTATCTCCTCACCCTCCTTGTCCTCATCCTCCAGAGTCCTTTCACTGCTCTCCAATCTCCGGTCCCCTCTGCCAAAGCAAGGCATTTTGATCTGGCTTCATTTAATCATGTGGTCAACGGGTAACACACTGATGTTTAATTACTCTTTTTTCCTTCGGGTATCCTCACACTTACCCACCCCTGTTTCATCACCTCAGTTCTGACCACCTTGCATTCTGTCTTCCTTTTCCTAGAAGGGCTCAATACTGACCGTCAGCATTACCCTTGGAGGGTATGTTGAATCTATTTCCTCCCCTGTTGCTGCTTTGGTTTGAACCGTTCAAATCTGTTACAGAAACAATAACCTGGCTCCTCCATTGTTCTTTATTTCCTCCAACCCTAGTTCCCTTCTATTCTCCCTTCTTCTGCCAAAGCTTACTTGTAAAAACAACTGCTCGAGCCATTCTTCCCTCAAGCACCTGATACTTCTTGATACTCTATAGAATAGTCCCAATTCCTATGCATGAGCTCGAGTGATATTCCCAGTCTCCCCATTAACGCCAGCCCCTTTCCATAGACCAGGCACTGTGCACTCGGGGTTCAGCCAGAATAGATGTGTGTGGTCCAGGAGGAACATACTCCGTGCCTCCGTGCCTTTGTTTATGCTGTTCCCTATGCCTGGAATCATCTCTTGTCCTTTCTAGCCTGAAGAAACAAACCCTTTAGATATTTCAACCCTCAGCTCAGTTGTTACTTCCTTGTGAAACTGTAAACTTAGCTACAAAATTTGTCAAGCCTGTCTTTGCTTTCAGAGTGCTTCGTTCATATCTCTGGTGTAGCTTTTCTCATTATTGCATAGTACGTTTGTGGTCTTCATCTGTGAAATGGGAATAAAGGTAATATTGACCTTATAGGGGTGTTGTGAGGATGAAATGAGTTATGGCCAGCAGGAGACCAGTGCCCAGTGCCTAGTTTGTCATGCCACGTGTTGGTGATTGTCATTAGCATTGTCCTTTATCCTCACTGAGGCTGTGAAAGCCACAAAAATAGAGGCAGGTCTTATTCATTGTGTATCCTCAGCTCCCAGCCCAGCAGCTGCAAATGGAATTGAACCACGATATTTAATTTCCTCACTGCATTACCTCATGCACAGAGATGTTTGAGGAAACAAAAACAGGTTGAATTTCAGGAGACTTTTTCCTGCTACAGAAAAGCATTTTTGCAGGTGTTTGGGTGGAAATAAAGCCAAGTAACTTGGAGAAACCCTAGAATGCTGTAGCACCAACACCAGTTAGCTGGACCCTTGCAGTTTGTTGTCAGATAAGACATCCCCAAAGAGGCACTGAGACCCTTGGGGACCTGTGCTTAGAAGGTGCCTTGTGTTTGTAGCCGTGTCCAATTTCAGTGTCTGGAAGAAGGCAGAGGAGCTTCCAGCCAGATTGAGCATCTGTTCCCTGGCTGGCGGGCAGCATGTGTTCCTCACACAGATGGGGAAGCCAGGGAGAAGCAGAGATAGATGAGCCCTCAGCCCAGTGAGCTTACACCGTGGGGATTTGTCAGAATGCTTTGTAGTGACTTTCCTAGGGGCAGAGAAGTAAAAATTAAGATAACTCTCGCTGTTGGTTTCTATTCATTCTATCATTGAAAACCAAGTAAAATTAAGATCCCTGTGTATTAAGTTCTCCATTCACATACCCTTGGCTGCAGCCACCCTGTTCCCTAAGCTGGTACTTCACTCTCTCCATGTCTCAGCCCTGTTGAAATGCCTTCTTGTCCATCTGCATGCGTATGTAGCCTACTGATCTTTCAAGGCTATCCAAAATGTGATCTCCCTTTTCCAGATAGGCCAGGTCTTAGGACTGTGGCCACATCTATAGTCCTTTCTACAGGAATTCCCACGTAACTCTACTTCTGAGGGAAGTAGCCCCAATAGTTGCATGATTGTAACTCCCCAGCCTTGTAATCTGTGCCCCGCTTCTTCCTCTGCTACTGCTAACTGGGCTGGCCCTGGAGCATGGACCAGCAGATTCTGAGGTGAGCAGAGGAGAGCTTTGCCCACTAGGGATGTGATACATTGGACCAATCATATTCCCTCTTAGGCAGCTTTAATGTGAGCTAAAGGAGGAACTGCACAATTAGTAGAAGGCAGGAAAAGAGGCCACAAGGCCATAGGTCTTCGAGAAGTTTTCAACAAGCAAAAGCCATAATTAAGCAACGCACACAAGATATGTTCAGTGTAGGGTGAGTTAATTAGTTGGCAGTGGTAGGAACAGTGGGTGTGCATGGTAGGAGCCAGGACCACAAGGACAATTATCTTGTACTGATAGACCCTAACCCCCTTCCTCTTCCCAATCTACTTTCCTGAACCCTGGGTTCCATTGAGGACCAGCTACATAATTTGCAGGACCCAGTGAAAAATGAAAATGTGAGGTTCTTTGTTCAAAAATTAAGAATTTCAAAAATGGCAGCCTTACTTGAGGTGAACCAAGTGTGTTTCTGTTCCTTATAACTGTGATCGTTTGACTAACATAGTCCTCCATTAAGTCTTGTTCCCCTTCCTTTGTAAATAGTTTGACTTTGAAGTAGGGACAACTTGCAGTTTCTTTTTGACTCCCATGGCATTTTATTCTTAACTTTGAGAACTTAGCACTTTATTAGAGCCCAGGAGTTAGTGAGACTCATGTCTCACCTTCCCATCTGGAGGCTAAATTATTTTAAAAGCAGGTCTATGTCTGATTTATCTTTGCCAGCCTCACTGTTTTCTTATCCAGCTCACATTGCTATACCAACTAACTAGCAAAGGGATCATCTCTCCTCTGTTGACGTGAGTTACCCATAGTAATTAGCTATGTGACTGAGGATAAGACCAAACTGTCCTGTTCTTGGGATAATCCCTTGCATAAAATATGCCCCTGGTGTTCTTAGGATTATAACAGTAGGGCATGTTCCCCCTTCACCCTTGTAAGAGAGAAATACTAGTGATCACAGAATCACCACTCATAGACATTGGTTTCAATAATTACAGAAAGAAGCTTTTTGAGCTCTCAAGTTGGTAATGTAGGCTTATAGTTTATAGCACATTTATAAATATGTATCAGGAACTGTGCTAAATACTTTGCATCAGGAAATAATAAACTTTATGCATCAGAACTGTGCTAAATACTTTGTCCACATTATCTTCCTTAACTTGATTCTCACCACAAACACAATAGAGGAGTTTCTGTTTTGTCCACTGGGCAATAGGAAGAACTAAGGCTTACCTTACATTGACCAGGGGCACCGCCATGTTACTTGATACCAAAATCCATACTCAGCCTCTGCTTCCTGTTGCCTCATCACTGTGGGATTTCACCAAATCTAGGTTGTGGGCCTATGCAAAACTGTGTCTACTGCTCCCTCCCTCCCTTATCTGAGACCTTTTATTCCAGCTTTTGGGGGATTGCTACCTCTCCCACAGGTATGCATTGCCAGCATACTTCCCCATCACTTCTATTAATCAAAGAAAAAAATTCTCTGCTAAATACAATAGGGAGTTTAGCATTTGCATTTTTTAAAAGAGTCCAGAATCTATATTTAATCTGAAGCATGATGCTTCTAATCTTTTCTATAGCAATAACCCTAAAGGGAGTGGAAGATGTTTGATCAGTCACTCCAAAAGGAAATTTTCTTCGAGTCTTACATTCTAATTTGTATAATCCACAACAATTTTGTTTTATTCTCCATATTATGTTTATTTTGATGTTAACATACTATTTTAGATTACTTTATTAAATTTGATCGATGTATAAATCTTATTAAATTATTTAGTTCTACATCCCTACCCACTCCAAATCTTATAAGAAAAATGGAACTCTTGGAACATGTGCCAAATTTATCCTATGGATGATTATATTCACTGGTTCATGTCTGAAATCCTCAACCCAAGAGGTTTAAAAGTCATAAATTAGAAAATTGTTAGAGGCAGAATTTGAGGATCAGAGAGTGAATGGGTGGCAGAGGGCAACGGTGAATCCCCGGTGGGTTTCAGCTCATACCTTGCTGGCCCATCTTCCTGACCATGCACCCAGGTGTCAGGGTGTCAGTTTCTAGACTAGTATATAGAAAAGTAAGAATGAAGTAGATACTAGTCCTGCTGTCTGGGTTGTTCAGCAGATGCTTGACAAATAGGATGAAGTTGGGGTGTCACGCCTAAAAGACCACAACAACTGAAACATGCCTTAAAAAGGGATTCAAAACCATGGTAGAATAGTAATATTCAACTTCACTGGAGCACTAAAAATATGCTAGACAATTGGCGAGGTTTTTAAATTTAAAAACATGTTTTATTAATACATATAGAAGAATTTTGAGGTATTATTATCATCTGAATTTTATAGATGAGAAAAGTATGACTCAGATAAAATAGCTTGCCCAAGGTCATATGTTAATAGCTGATAAATTACTTGGCAATATTTTTGATTGTCTACTCAATTGCCATTGCCTCCCTCCTTGCTAATAAAGCCATGATTGGGTTAATCCTCTTCTAAGAAGCCTTATCTTTTAAAAGAGGCTGGGTCCTTTTCCAGCTCTACTGGAGGTGAGAAGGATGTGAACTTTAATTGGTTGAAGCCATTTATGGTCATCTTGTTACCCTTGTCAAATGATTGGGTTAGACATGGGCAAAGAGAGGTGAGTAGAAGTCAGCAGGGAGGCTTGGGGATGGGAACGTTTTCCTTGTTCTTAAAAATGGGGCACAAAGGAAGAATGTTTATTTTTACGCTTCTGGGCATTGTCATCCAAATACAGCATTTAAGACCTGTGGCACACAGTGTAAAGGATCCAGATGATAACTTCCCTCAGAGAAGATTTTTCCTGTCTTCTGCTCAGGAGATACAGGGATAACTGATCCCATTAAACAAATCAGTGACTAGGGAAAGTTGAGCTTGTTACCGTTCTTGAAAGACTGTGCCTACCTCTGATTCTACTCTGTTCCTAAAGTATAGTTTTCATAGTCTTTTGACTGCGAGACTGGTGTGTTTCACTGGAGCACCTTCCTCTGGAAGTCTTGCACTCTAATGTTCATCTGCATTACTGTGAGACTGCAGGAAACCCCACTCAACTTTTCAGAGGTGTTCTTCTTAGGTGTTTAGCATAGTGCCCCAGCTTCAGAATGCTGTGAATGTCTTGGGGAGAAAATGGTCCATGTGTTAGCTCTGTTCTCTACACTTCTGATATGGTTTGGCCGTGTCCCCACCCAAATCTCATCTTGAACTGTAGCTGTCATAATCCCCCTGTGTCATGGGAGGGACTCAGTGGGAGGTAATTGAATCATGAGGGTGGGTTTTTCCCATGCTATTCTTAAGATAGTGCACAAGTCTCACAAGATCTGATGGTTTTATAAAGGAGAGTTCACCTGCACATGCCCTCTTGCCTGCTGCCATGTGAGACATGACTTTGCTCTTCTTTCACCATCCGCCATGACTGTGAGGCCTCTCTAGCCATGTAGAACTGAGAGTCAATTAAACCTCTTTCCATTATAAATTTCCCAGGCTTGGGTATGTCTTTATTAGCAGTGTAAGAATGAACTAATACACTTTCCCTTCCTACTTGGACATCAACCTCCCTGGCTTTAGTTTTGTCTCTCAGCCCCATGAGACCACCCAAAGTCTCCCTGGTATCTCTGTCCCCAGCAGTGACCCAGTACTCAAAGTTTAGGTGCTCAGCTTGTTGTCCTGAGCCCAGATTTGGCACATACCCACAAGGACAAAAGGCTGCAGAGTCAGCACACTTTGCCACAGTTCTCCTTGTTCTAGAATCCTGTGCCCTCTCGTCCCTATTGCATCAGCAATCTTCTAACAGAGGATTTTTTAATTTTACCCAGTTTGTTTAGTTTTTTTTAGTGGGAACACAGGTCAGCTGCAAACTACACCAACTCTTACTTGGAAGTTAAAGAGACTCTGTTGCGTTTAAATTAAAGTAGATGTTGTAAAATGACAAATATCTCAAATATCTTTTCTAATTTTTATTATAAAAATTTTCATTTACACAGAAAATTTGAAAGAATAGTGAATCAGTGTCACATACCCACCACCCACATTTTTTAAATTATTACCATTTTGCTATATTTGCTCTGTCATCTAACATTTGCTGAACCATCTCAAAATAATTTGCAAATGTCATGATCCTTTTATCATAAATAATTGAGCCTGTATCTTCTAAAAATAAGAAAATTCCCTTTTGCCATAATACCATTACTGCACCTAAATTTAACAATTTTCTATCAAATACCTGATCCATAATTAAATTTTGTCTATTGTCCCAAAAATATCATCTCTACTAGTTTCTTCCAAGTAAGATAAAGTCATGCATTGATTTTTTTTTTCTGACCTAGCACTCTCTTTTAAATGACATAGCAATTTTAAAATGCTAGACAACTGATTTAGGTTAAATATTTTGGGTAAGGATACTACATAGATGATGCTACATAGCTTACATTGCATCATATTAGCAGGCACATGTCTCATTGCTTCAATATTATAGATGCTAATTTGATCACTAGGTTAAGGGAATGACAGTCAGATCTTTCCACTATAGAGATTATGTTTTCCCTTTGCTATTGCCAGGTCACCTGGCACAGGGCAAATGTCCTGTTTCCCACTAAACTTTTACTTGTTGGTTTTAGTGTTTATTGGTAATCCTTGCCTCAATAAATTATCTTATTGGAGATTGCAATATGGGTAATTTTCTAATTCTCTCATTCCTCCTACATTCATTATCTGGCATTCTTCTCTGCTAGAAAAGAATTGTTTTAAAACTTCCACCTCATCAACTGAGGACAAACTATAATGTCTCCTAAAAATGGAGGATAAATTTTAGTTACTCTTTTATAACTAACTTTCTGGATAAGGGGATGATATGTCACCTTTAATGGTAGAAAATTTATTTTTTCCCCCCTTTTGGAGTATAACCATGGACTTTTATTTATTCAGTGTGTTTGATGAATTATAGTCATTATTCTCTTGATGTTTAAATTATCCCAAATATTGCCAGTGGTAGCTCCTCTCAGTTGGCATGCATGTGATAATTAAGGACTTCTGTGCTTTCTGGAACAATGTTCTGTGCTTGTACTTACTCTAGCCATTTCTCCAAGAAGTCTTGGTTCCTTTAACTGGAGAAGAGTATATGAAAATCAAGATAATTGAACTATCAGTGCTTATTACTACAAGAATGACATAGCTTGAAACCATTTCAGTGGATAGAGACACTATATATATAGTATATGTAGTTTTGAAAATCATGAATTTTCATCGATATTTCTAATTAAAATTTGATATTACATTTTGTCTAAACTTCTTTGTATCTCTTTTCATTCCCACTGAAAATCTTGGACCTTAATAATATGTTTCCTAGCTTTCTCTGTCATACATAAGTTAATTCAAAATTATAGTGCTATATTATATGATATCATTAAATCTTGGAATATATTCCACTAAAATGAACAGTCAAAAGTCAACTGAAGTCATTCTTTACCTTACCAATTTGTTATATTCTCATGTTCCTGTTTTTAGTTTGTTTTCAGTTTTACAGTTCAGCTATTTTAAAGTTTTATTTTGCTTTTAGTATGTAAATGCTTTAATCATCTCCTATTCACCCCATTGGTGAGGGAGAGATTCCCACCGTAGGGTTATGGGGGTGGCTGAACACATACGACCTGACCCTGGACAAAGGAGATTGGCAGCAGTTGATTAGTGATGTATACTCATGGCTTGGGGGAGCAGGTCACAGCACACCATGCAGGGCCACACAGGGAGGGTCACACAGGGATAGCACTCAGGAATAAAGTGAACAACCCAGGAGCTATTGGAGGCAGGCTTTGTAGTACCAAGGGGGCAAAGTGCCCCAGGTTCCCATAGGAAGATGTGTGTTTGAATAATGCTGTGGACTGGTGGGGAACCAAAAGCCTCTACTCAGGAAGAAGCAGGAACTGTGTCTGTCCCTTTCATAAGAAGGGTTGCTTGGCTAGAGGACCTTATCTGCAGAAGCAGAGTCAGGAGGGGAACTTAGGGTACAAGGCCCTCCTGATCTTATCAGATGTCAAGGCAGAACATCATGGAGCCTTAACTGAGGTCTTCTAGCACAGGGACACATTTATATGTGGTTCAAAATCATATACAAAAGAATCCCCAGAGAAGTACTGTTTCCATCCTTATTCCTTCCACTCTCTTTCTTACATAAGATAGTTTCTTTTTTGTTAGCTTCTGATTTATTTTTCTAGTGTTTCATTTGGAAAATAATCAGCAAATCTTGCTCTCTACTATTTATTATCCACCTATCTATCTACCTGTCATTTTTTGCTTCCTTTGTAACAGAATAAGCACACTTACGTACATCATTCTGCATCTTGCTGTTTTTAGCCAGAATACTCCACATTAGTACATAGAAATTTTTTCTTTTTTCTTTCTTTCTTTTTTTTTTTTTTTTTACAGCTAGGGAGTACACCATTGTGTGAAAATAACTACAGTTTATTCAACTAGTTCTATATTAGTAGATGTTTGAGTTGTTTATAATGTTTTGATATTACAAAAAGTACCATAATGAATAACATTATGCATATGTTATTTTGTCTTTCTGGGGTTATATCTATGGAATAGAGTCTAAAAGTGGAATCGCTGAGTTGAAGGTTAAATTCTTACATAACTTTATTAGATTTTGCCAAATTCATCTTCACATGGAGTTTTCCACTCCCAACAGCAATGTATGCCTCTCTATTCCCTCAACAACAGGGTATATTGCCAAACTTTTGAATTCTTTGCCAATCTGAGAAATGTTTTATCAGTGAAGTTTTATTTATATTTCCCACCTGAATGAAGTTTGTGGATCTTTGGTTCATTTAATTGCTATTTATATTTATTTTTGTCAGAAGTATTTATTCAGTTTATTCAGGTCTTTTGCTCAACATTTTCATAGGTTTCCAGTCTTCCTCTAGATTTTTAAGAGCTCTTTATATGTTGGGGAGAATAGCCCTTTTTTCTGTAGTATAAATAGCAAGTATTTACTCCCAGTTGAACCTTTTTCTTTTCAATTTGATTATGATGTTTGTCACTATGCAAAATATTTTTATTTTAATATATTGATTTAATAATATTATTTTATTTTTATATTTTCCCCATTCCCAGTTAATAGATGAATTCATCCATGTTTTCTTCAAGTACTGCATGGTTTCTTTTCTTTTTTTCTTGCAGTTAGGTCACTGATCTATTCGGAGTTTATGTTAGTGTATAGTGTGAGGTACGGATTCTATTTTAAGTTTTTCCAAATGGTTTATCAATTGTTTCAGTACTTGTTCTGATAATGGCTATTTTCCTAAGTGGTTTGACATATCATCTTTATAAAATATTAAATTTCCACATGTACTTTTTAAAGCAATATTTATTGAGTTTAGCTGTCGATGCTATATTCATTTGATTAAAAGTACTGGAAGTTTTCCTTCTTTACCTCTGCTCTGGAAAAATTCAAACAGCATTGGGTGTATATGCTCTCTGAAGGTTGGGTAGAATCTCTGTGAAACCATATGAGTCTGGTGCTTTGCGGGAGTTGTAGCTCCTTCATAATTTTCTCTATTTCTCTATAATGTTTTCTCTTTGACCTTTACTACATTCAGTTTTGATAAATTATATTTTCCTAGAAAATTATTCATTTCATCTAGGTTTTATAATTTATTGCCATAGAATTGTTTCAAATAATCTTTTAGGTGTTAAAGATTTCTTTCTTTCAATAGAAATTTCGCTTTTGTCATTTCTTATTTTGTGTAATTGTGCTTTCTCCTTTTATTTCTTTGGAGTAGTTTGCCTGTTTTGTTGACTTTGCAGAGAACACACTTTAAAAAAATTAATTGTACCTACTTTCTGTATTTTAACTTATTAACTCTCGTCGGTCTTTTTCAAAACAAACAAACCTGAAAATAAACAACCATAGGGAGTCTAGCCTTATTGTAACAAAGAAGACTGCATCCATTAGACAGATTCCCCACTCTTCCCCTAAGTTCAGCCTTTATGATTTTCTACATCTATGTTTTGGATTTCAAATGCCTGCTGATCCATGTAGCTGAACCGTAGACAGTCTCCTTTTTCAAGGTTCCTCTAGATTTTTGCTGACTTCTCAGTAATGATAGGCATAATTCATTTCTATTGTCTCATCTCCTTGCTTTACAGGCAAATAAAGCTGCAATTCCAGGAACCAAGGTCTAAAGCAGAGGTGCTTGCAATGACAGGGGAAAATGCCACACACCAAGAACAGAAATTACTTTCCATGCTAATGGGGAAACACTGTTCTTCCTAATCCCAAATCTGAGGCAGCTCACTGGGGATTCTAAGCAGTAAACTTCCTATAGGCCTTGGGAGAAATTGGCCCAGGGCTGAGAGGGTGCATGATGGGCAGACAGGTGATGTGCGCTCACTGGTTTCCTACCTCCCTCCCCAGTTCTTCCCTCTGGGCAGGCCCCTTGTCTTTTTGTTCACTTTCAATGCACCAGATTGTCTGATACCCAAACCCAGTGAAACTCTGCTTTTAGATTTATTTTTATTTGTTTTAATTACAGAAAAATTTAATTATGCACAGAAGTCAAGCAAGTGATAGAATTACCTCCACATACTGATGTACCAATCACCAATATTCTGCCAATTTTTTTTTCATCTTGCACCTTACATCACATCATGTCATCTGTAAATTTTTCAGTGGTGACCCTTAAAACAAACAAACAAACAAACAAACAAACAAAACACTACAGGCTGGGCACAGTGGCTTATGCCCATAATCCCAGCACTTTGGAAGGCCAGGGTGGGCGGATCACGAGTTCAGGAGATCAAGGCCATCCTGGCTAACACGGTGAAACCCCATCTCTGCTAAAAACACAAAAAATTAGCCAGATGTTGTGGCACTCACCTGTAGTCCCAACTACTTGGGAGGCTGAGGCAGGAGAATTGCTTGAACCTGGGATGCAGAGGTTGCAGTGAGCCAAGATTGCGCCACTGCACTCCAGCATGGGCGACAGAGCAAGACTCTGTCTCAAAAACAAACAAACAAACAAACAAAAATTACACAAAATGTCATTTTCACATTTAACAAAATAATGATTCCTTAACATCACACACTAGCCAGTACAGGACATATTCCATAATGGTCTCAACAATATCATTCTCTGGTTGTTTTAACTGAATCAGGATCCAAACAAGATCCACACAAACTTTTGATGATTCAAAAATGCAGATGAGTTGGAATATGGTCTAAAATGGTCCAAGTCTGAATGGTTAAATTATTTTATAAATTCTACAACTTTCAGATCCAGGCAGACATACAAATCAAACCAATAAATTATGCCCTTTTTCACAAAAAATAAGAACTTTTTATTGTGTACTAGTAATACTTATGAAAGACTGCCCTGAGCATGCTAGAAGCACTTGAAAGCAATATTCTAAGCTTCAAAAAAAAAATACATACGGATTGTTTTTTTCTGGTTTTATAAGCAAGGCAATTTTATTCCTGAAATGTGGGAAATAAGAAACTTAGCAAGAACAAAAAATATTGCTTAGTTCTATTACTTTAAATAATTGAAATGTTTTGTCATATTTTCTTGAGGTAACCTTCAGTCATGTATTTATTTTCTTTTAGAATGAAATGATTATATATATAATTTTATATAGTATTTAATAGCTTAACATAGATAATGATCATTATATCTTTACTTATTCTTTAAAAATACCTTTTTTCTTATACTTTAAGTTCTGGGGCACATATGCAGAACATGCAGGTTTATTACATAGGTATACGCGTGCCATAGTGATTTGCTGCACCCATCAACCCGTCATGGTTCTGTATTTATGTTCTGTGCTAACTGAGATAGCTAGACTCACATTTTCATTCACTGGTGGCCCCAAAGGAATGTTTTCTTCTGTACTCCTTTGACAAGTCCTCTGTGCTGGGAGATCTGCTGTTCTCTTTAGAACTGGCAAGCAGACACTTTTGTTCACGTATTGATGAAATCGAATATTATATCTAAAATACTATGCATGATATATTGGCTCTAAAGATGTCCTCCAGCAAGTGCTTCCTCTATGTTTATATTGCCTTCCCCATGAAGACATAGAATCTGCCTTTCCTCTCCTTAAAATCAGGCTGGTTTTGTGGTTTACTTTGGCCAACAGAAAGAGGCAGAAGTTACACTGTGCCAGTTTGGGCCCAGCTCTTCACAGGCCTGGCAGCTTCCACTTTTGCTCTCTTGAAATCCAGCTACCACATAAGGAGATCTCAGCTTTCCTGCTGAAGAGGCTGCATGGAGAAGAATCCTGGAAAATGACAGGACACCTTGGACATTCAAGCCCTAGGTGAGCAGTCAGATGAGTGCAACCACATGAAGGATCATAGCTGACACCACCTAGAGCTGAGATGAACTGGCGCTGCTGAGCCCTGACCAAATTGTAGAATTATAAGCAAACACATGGTTGTTTTAAGCCACAAAGTTTGAAGGTGGTTTCTTGTGCAATAATAAATATTTGCTCTACTATGCATGGATCCCTGATTTTGCACATTTAAAATAAAATTCAGTGTGTGATAATTGTTACTGAAAAGACATAAAATACTGAGGGAAATCAGAACAGGGAAAATACATGTAGGCAGAGGCATTGGGGAATCCTTCACAGAGAAGATAGTAATTGAAATCCATTTCCCTCAAGAGATTTTACACATACCCCCCACTACCACCACCACCACCACTGCTTTCATATTAAGATTTAAATAAATAACACATCCTGACAATTTACTTGAAC
Organism: Chlorocebus sabaeus; assembly: GCF_047675955.1. NCBI lineage: Eukaryota > Metazoa > Chordata > Mammalia > Primates > Cercopithecidae > Chlorocebus > Chlorocebus sabaeus. The sequence goes on along the minus strand of NC_132924.1, from coordinate 79,568,378 downwards.
CCTCCTGCCCAGTTGTTTGCATTTTAGTGGAGGACTACATTAAGGAATGGTGACGTTTCAGAAACAACCACAGGGAAAGACTTTGTCAGAACCTTTGCAGCACCAACCAACTTGTGTCACATGGTTGATCTTTACTACATTTCCTGGAAGGGTGGCTCTATTTGTATCCCCTACCATGTCCACAGGATGCCACAAAGGGACAATCTCCCATTCAAAGCTATATGTTTTGATTCTCTCTTTGGAGCTCACTATAAGCCTCGAAATTAACCAGCTCAGTACAAAGATTTCTGTCTCCTTGCATTTCCAACCAGTGATAATTGTAGGCAAACTAACCCTGCATCTTCAGTCTTCAAAAGGTAGCTACGTGTGTCAAGCTCCTCCATCATAAAAATTTCAAACTTGCACTTAGTTGAAAAGTCAGCAATATGGCAAGTGTGATGGTTAATATTAAGTGTCAACTTGATTGGATTGAAGGAAACCTAGATAGCTGGTAAAGTATTGTTTCTAGGTGTGTCTGTGAGGGTGTTGTCAGAGGAGATTGATATTTGAGTCAGTGGACTGGGAGAGAAAGACCCATCCTCAATGTGGGTGGGCATCATCCACTTGGCTGCCAGCTCAGCTAGAACAAAGCAGATGGAAGAAGGTGGGATAAGCTGGCTTGCTGAGTCCTCTGGCTTTCATCTTTCTTCTGTGCTAGATGCTTCCTTCCCTTGGACATCAGACTCTTTGGCCTTTGGACTCTCGGACTTACATCAGTGGTTTGCCAGGGGCTCTTGGGCTTTCAGCCACAGACCCAAGACTGCACTGTTGGCTTCCCTGCTTTTGAAGCTTTTGGACTTGGTCTGAGCCACTACTGGCTTCTTTCTTCCCCAGCTTGCAGATGGCCTATCGTGTGAGCCAATTCTCCCTGATAAACCTCTTTCATGTGTAGATATATTCTATTCTGTTCCTCTGGGAACCCTGGCTAATACAGCAAGTAAGCAGATAGATGTAGAAGACCAAACCCAGTGAAGCTAGGTTTCTAGATCTGACATTGGAATCCAGTAAATTTAAAGATGCACATACTATGTGACCTAGTAACTTGGCTCCTAGTATATATCCTCAGTGTGTCCAAGGTGACAGTATGCAAGTGTTCACAAAATGACAAAAACTTGGAATCAATTTACATGTCGATGAACAAAAAATAGCAGAAAAACAAATACATGTATATTCTTACAATATATAGCAACAACACAGAACTAGAATACATATATTAATATCCATAAATCTCAAAAATAGGTTGAGTAAAAAAAAGCAAGGCACAGAATACCATTTACAGTATGACATCATTTATAAAGCTTTGAAACATGCGAAGTAATACAATGTATTATTGTGAATATATACATATGTATACATATGTAGTGAAGTTTAAAATATGGGAATGATAAACAGCAAATTCAGGATACTGATTACATCTTGGGGGGATGTAGAGGAAAGGGATTAACAAGGGATATAAAAAGGTCTTTAATTATGACTATAATATTTTATTTAAGTTGGGGAGTAGGTACATGAGTCTCAGCATATTGTTCTTGGTACTTCTCTGTATGTCTGAAATATTTTTCTTGACATTTAAATGAAAGTAGATGAAAAAAAATTGTCTTAGGGTGAATGGACTCTCATTGGAGATCATTAAGGCAGTTTAAGTAATAAAAAGTACACTGAGCTAGGAATATGAAGATCCAAATTCTGGTTCCATTTCTGCTCAGTGATTCTAAACAAACCACAAGTCACTTTTGCTCTCAGTGCTGCATTCTCCTGTACTGAAAGGAGAGATCTCTAAAGATCCTGCCAACCCCAGAGCACTTAAATTTTCTTTCAACCTCAAGTTCTTCCAAATCCATGTTATATTTCTCAGGGGTAGGAACATGTCTTAACTACTTACATTTTCAGTGTCTTTTCCATTGTCCATAGATTCTCAATAAATTTTAAGGCCCTACATAATAATATGATAACTTATAGTGACTGAGTAACAGCCACAATAAAAATGACAAAATCTTTTTTTCTCATTATTAGCTTTTCCTAAGTCAAATAGCTTGTTAGAAGTGACCACACTCAGTTTTGTGTTCCACGCATGAAGTAGCATCCCAGAGAAAAAGCTGTCCTATTCCAGACTACACCTTAAACCTTGGCTGGATGTGCTGATCAAGTTATGTTTTTGATTGCAAGAGACTGAAAAAGAGAGGGAGAGAGGGCGGGTAACTACATGTGTTATCATATTAACTAATCCTTGCAGCCAGAAAAGAATTTCAAAATGATGCCTCTTTGATGAAGAGTTAGTGGTAATTATCTTCTTAAGGATGAAAAGTTCCAAATGTCAATCTGATTTTCCCTCCTTGCAAAGCACGTGGAAACAGGGATAATTTGGGTAGCGTATATACCTCTTCTATTAATGTGACTTTTCAAATATCTCTTCCCCCTTTTTTCTTCCCCAGCCATTGCTTGCAAGTCACTTTGGATCTCACTTTGTTCTGGAGTCTCTCCTTGCATTTTTTGTTCGTGTGTACTGTGGAACCCTTATGAACAAACAGCAGGGATATTTTACCAGGAACTGGAGGTAACAAAACAACTTGTTCAAAGATGAGAAAATCAAGGCTGAGTTTTTGTCTAGTGACCTGGTAAGGAGTAGATAAACCTTTAAGGACATAATTTTACTTGGAAAAGGAACTAGATTAGCAAAAAAATCACAATTCCCATGCAGACCACTTATGCTAGATGACTTCAGAGATTACAGCTAAAAAAGTGGAGAAGTATTCAACTGAATGGAATAAATGCCAGAAAGTTTATTACCTAATTTGTCCTATCGTACATGGTGCACCAAAGGAATGCAGCCACAGAGTATTGAAATGATTAATCATTGAGTTTTTTCTTGCTTAATCATTGAAATGAAGGCACTCAGAGTGCACTTAGGTGCTATTAGGTAAAAGCAGACACTTCGAAGTTGTTTTGCTCAGTGAAGCATAATATTGCTGAGGCTACTATGTGGAATGTGGGGAATGAGTTTATCGACTCTTCTCATTTATTGTCGGGGGAGGAGATTTAAAAGGAGACTTCTAACCCTGGCTGGCTTTGTTTCTCTTATCATTTTGGGAAATGATTCCTTCTTTCCCTTAGAAAGGCCAATCAATTTCTCATGTGACTGGAGTGACCTGACAGGAACACACTTTTTGTAGTAAATTAGATTGAGTTTGGTTCATGAAAAACGCAAAGGAAGCCAACTCTGTGGGAGCAAACTATAGTTTGGAACCCTGTGTACTCTACATGTTCAGAAGATGAAAAGTAGGACATGTTCAGCCAACATTTTATTATTTGGAGCCTGATTCTTTGTAGAGACAGAGCTGACTATTATAAACAGTGGAGAAAAGCTACTAAGTGAACATAACCGTAAATGTAGAAGTAAGCTTACCCACCTAGGGACAGATATCCATGAGACAGTGTGATAAATCAGAGATAAAGTGGAGAAACAATGAGATTGATCATGAGAAGGGGTGGAGAGTTTGGGGCAAGTGATGTTGGTCTGAAAACTATGGAGAAAGTTTATCTCAGGCAGAAATTTGAAGAAGTTTGAGGTGTGATAGAAGAGTCTACTGGGAAAAATGACTTGAAGTAGCAGTGTGGTAGACACAAGGATGCACTGCCCAGCTCCTCCATCAGTGAAGCCTCATTGCCCCAGCTCCTGAGAATGTCATGGGCCAACAGCCTTCAAATGTCAGCCCCTTTAGGGATTGTCCCCTCTGCAGAAAGCTACCTCCTCCAATGTCACACCCTTTCCCAGGGTGGCCTGCATCCAGTGACTGATCAGTGTGGCAGCCTCAGTTAGCAAATAAGCTGCACATGCCTAGGACCTTAAAGATGTAAATGGCAGCTTCCGTACTGCATTCTAGAAGTGTTGAGGTCCTCTGCATAGCAGCAAGTGCATAGAGCACTAACTTGTCTGAACTGAGGAGTGGTGTGTGTACTGGAAGGCCACAGCTGGAGGCTTGGCAGTGGACTAGAAGGTTTCTCAGCGACTCTCCATTTATAAAGGTCAGTGACTGTAGGGTTGTCTGTGCTCAGGGCTCAACAAGATGACTTGGAGGGACAAGGCTGAAACATTCACTTGCTGGCCAATCTAGCTCCAACTTCTGGTACAAATCAATGTTGCATGACAAAGATTCTAATTTTAGCTTCATACATTTCCTCTGTGAATATATGTGGTTGTTTATTACCATTACTAATTTAACATTCAGTAACATTAAGGAAAGAAACAATGAGTCAGACACCATCTGTGTGCATCTTGAGCAATTAGTTTCTTTGAAACCAGAGGCAGAGAAACAGGTTAGTTTTAAAATCTGCTCATGAACTCGTGGGGACACTTTTGTCTGGTTTGCGAATCACATTTGTGCCTCGTAGCCCAAAACAGTAATGCTTGGGATTTGTCTACTCTTCAAGGTGTTATAGGGTTGAGAGGAGAATGTCTTCACATTCAAACTCTCCTCTATTGCTGAGGAATCTAAATTGCTTCTGTCAGGCAACCTGAATTCTACCCTCACTTCCTGGGCACTTGAAGATAAACTGTTTTGTAGTTCACAGCTCTAGGTCCTGAAACACTTTGCTATTAGCAGAGCCTCTTGTGCAATCTTCACTCCTTTTTGTGTGTAGCTGCATAAAGTCAATAATAAATTACAAAATTGGTCACTTGGAGGCTGGACACAGCCAGTTCCAAGTTACAACTCAGCTTACTGTCACCTTCATTTCCACTCTGGTTTTGCCTCGTCAGTGGTGCTGTGATGAAACTAAGACTGACTTTAGGAAGACACAGCCTGATGGAAAATAGAAATTCAGTGCTTTTTTGTTGCTTTCTAACAATAAAAAGTTTATCAGGCAGAGGAATCTTTTTGTTTTCATCTAACTTTTCCTAAGTTCTCCTTAAGTTAGTCAACATACTTCATCAGAAAAAAAAAATAGTAAAAGAAGCAATTTATCAATAATTCACCAAGTGGATGTTGAGTATCTGAATAATATCTGCTAAGGAGGAATGAGGACTGCAAGCATACTTTTTTTTTTTTTTTTAAGATAGAGTTTTGCTCTTGTTGCCCAGGCTGGAGTGCAGTGGTGCGATCTCTGCTCATTGCAATCTCTCCCTCCCGGGTTCAAGCGGTTCTCCTGCCTCAGCTTCCCTAGTAGCTGAGATTACAGGCGCATGCCACCACGCCCACCTAATTTTTGTATTTTTAGTAGTGATGGGGTTTCACCATGTTGGCCAGGATGGTCTCAATCTCTTGACCTCGTAATCCACCCGCCTTGGCCTCCCAAAATCCTGGGATTACAGGCGTGCAAGCATACTATTTTTAAGAGAATAAATCAGTCATTGTGGTAAACCTCAGTGCTGCTCTCCAGTATTTCTGGCTATCCTCTCCTTTTGGACACTTGGGAGGGCTGCACTTTCACACTTTGAGGCTAGGTGTGGACCTAGGATTTGCTTCAGTCAATTAAATAAAAGCACAAGTCATGTATACTACTTCCAGGTGGACACATTCAACAGCCAATGTGCAATTTTCTATGTTTGCTTTTTTTTTTCTGCTATGACAAATGAGATATCTTGGTGAAATAGTGACATCATAAGATGGTTTGTAGTAGTTCTGCGACTGGAGCAGAGCCCATCACCAATTATCATTGGACATAGTGAGAATGATAAATATTTATTGTGCTAAGCCACTGAGTTGTTTTATTCTTTTTGTGTTTTTTCTTTTCCTGTAGCTAACCTTGCCTATCCTAGCTAAACTAACTAGTGTAACACTAATCAGACCCAGAGAAAAGAGCAATATTGACATCTGAGGATCACATAATAAAAAAGTCTTCTTGCTACTTGGTCAACAAGCCCCATTCTCTCTAAAATTATTTTGTTATTTTTATATGACAAGGAATTGCCAAAGATCACCAAATATCTGAAAAAGCCTCCAATTTGAGAGGCCAAGTACAAAGCAAATAGGAAAAAAAAGTCATTTAGTAAAAATATACAAGTAATTCATGTAGCAGGATCAAAAAATCTATCATTTATATTTTCAGAAAGATAAAATATATTGCATCAATGAAAAAAATAAAGTGAAATAAAGGAAAATAATAAAAAAATTGAAAAAGAGCTCTTAGAAATAAAAAAACATGATGGCAAGAAACGTCAAAATGATTCAGTAAAAATGGAACTCATCTAGAATAAAGAGAAAAGTTCAACAAGAGGGAGAATAGAAGTGAAAAGGTAATCTGATTAGAAGATTGCTACAGGCTGAATTATGTCCCTCCAAAATTCATATTTAAGCTCTAATCCCCAATGTGACAGTATTTGGAGATAGTGCCTATAAGGAAGTAATAAACGTTAAATCAGGTCATAAGATAGAGCCTTGATCCAGTAGATCTTGTATCCTTGTAAGAAGAACATATGTCAAAGATCTCTCTCTCTACACACACACACAAAGGAAAGGTCACGTGAGCACACAGTGAGGTGGCAGCTGCCTACTGACTAAGAGAAGAGAACTCAGAATAAAACCTGCCTTGCCAGCACCTTGATCTTGGACTTCTCAGCCTCCAGAACTATGAGAAATAAGGTTCTATTGTTTAAGCCCCTCAGCCTGTGGCATTTTACCATGGCAGCTCCAGCAGACTAAGACAAGGATCAATCCCCACGATATAATTTTTAATTAATATGAGTTCCAGGAAGTCTGAACACAAGGAGAGAACAGAGGAGGAAATTATCAAAGAAATAACACAATAAAAATTCTTAGAGTAATGGATTAACAGAGTAGCCAGCACAATGAATAAAAGAAGAAATAGTTGAAGGCTCACTAGAATGGCATTTTAAAACACCAAAGACTGGGTGTGGTGGCTCACACCTGTAATCTCAGCACTTTGGGAGGCTGAGGCAGGCAGATCACCTGAGGTCAGGAGTTTGAGACCAGCCTGGCCAACATGGTAAAGCTCACCTCTATTAAAAATACAAAATTTGCCGAGTGTGGTGGCACACCCCTGTAGTCCCAGCTACTTGGGAGGCAGAGGCAAGAGAATTGCAAAACCCTGTCTCAAAAAAAAAAACAACCAAACAAAAACACCCACCAAGGATAAGAGATTCAAAAATCTTCCAAAACAAAGCAAACAAATGAACAAAAACCACTTATTAAAAAAATGGCAACCAGAATATCATCAGTCTTATCAACAGCAGCACTGGAACTACAAGATAAAAACACAATGCCTTTAAAATTCTGAGGACACATAATTTTCAACCTAGAATTCTATACCTGATCAGACCATCAAGTGTTAGTAGAACTATTACCTGTACAAAATCTCAAATATTACACTCTTACACATTTCTCAAAAAAATTCCATGTGTTCCACCAAACATATTTCAACATGATGAGAGTAGTAAATATTTATTATATATTAGCTCATTTGATCTTCAGGACAACCAAATAAGGCAAGTACTGTTCTTTTTACCATTTTACAGACTGGAAAATTGAGGCATAGATAGGCAGTGTCTCCAAGGTGGCACAAATAATGATATACAGCTGGACTCTGAATTTCACCTAACTCCAGAGCCCATGTTTTTAGGCACTATTTTCCATGACCTCTACAACAATCACATTTAATTCACTAAACAATGTACCCAACACAGAAGAGAGTCAAAGGAGATTCTAAGAATAGCACCTATACTGCAGACCCAGAGAAAAATTAGTCAAGATTGGAATAAAGAAATGAGGAACTCTAAGAAAAATATCTCCAAGAGAGAATAAAAAAGGGATAGTTTATCTGAAAGTTTTGACCAAAATAAAACTGTATTGAGATGATGGCCTGGGAAAATTTAATTTAAAATGAAAATATGAAGCTGGGAGTGGTGGCACATGCCTATAGTCCCAGCTGCTCAGGAGGCTCAGTTGAGAAGAATGCTTGAGCCCAGGAGTGTGAGACTAGCCTGGGCAACTAAAGCAAGACCCTGTATCTACTTTTTAAAAAGGGAGGAAGTAGAAAATCTTTTTTAACGTTAAGAAAAACCAAAGTGAACAAATAATGCTAGTTTACTATTGAACTAGGATATAAAATCATTTATATGTTTACAGTGTATGCTGAATATTGATTTAATGAAAAATTATAGTTAAAATATATTTAGAGGCAGGACTTCCAAGTATGGTAGAGTGAAGAGATTAGAAAATTCTGTTGGCAAAAAGCAAATATAAAACTAGACAAAATTGTGAAAACAACAATTACTTAAGGGCTCTGAAAATTAACCAGAGGCAAACAACATTTAAAGAAGCATTTATTCATGAAAACTGCTTGTACTTACTTTGGGGAAGAACAGTGTGAGTTTGCCACCTTTTTTGTCTGGTGGTACTCCTATCCCCTTCAGCTCAGTTGGTGAGAAAGATAGTTTTCCCAGGCAAGAGCTGGCTGTGGAAACCAGTAGCTTCACAGCCAGAAGGAACCGACTTGGTTGGGAGCAGAGAGCAAAAATCAGCAGACAGTGTCATTGTCAGTATAAGTAGAAAACTTGTTAGAAAACAAACAGGATCACCCGGAGCAAGATGGCCGAATAGGAACAGCTCTAGCCTCCAGCTACCAGCGCAAGCAACACAGAAGACCGGTGATTTCTGCATTTTCAACTGAGGTACTGGGTTCATCTCACTGGGGAGTGCCGGACAATTGGTGCTGGTCAGCTGGTGCAGCCCGACCAGGGAGAGCTGAAGCAGGGCGAGGCATCGCCTCAACTGGGAAGTGCAAGGGGGAAGGGAATCCCTTTTCCTAGCCAAGGGAAACTGAGACACAGAACACCTGGAAAATTGGGTAACTCCCACCCTAATACTGCGCTTTACCAAGGGTCTTAGCAAACAACACACCAGGAGATTATATTCCACACCTGGCCCAGAGGGTCCCACGCCCATGGAGCCTCCCTCATTGCTAGCACAGCAGTCTGAGATCTAACTGCAAGGCGGCAGCAAGGCTGGGGAAGGGGCGCCCGCCATTGCTGAGACGTAAGTAGGTAAACAAAGCCTCCGGGAAGCTCGAACTGGGTGGAGCCCACCGCAGCTCAAGGAGGCCTGCCTGTCTCTGTAGACTCTACCTCTAGGGACAGGGCATAGCTAAACAAAAAGCAGCAGAAACCTCTGCAGATGTTCATGACCCTGTCTGACAGCTTTGAAGAGAGCAGTGGTTCTCCCAGCATGGAGGTTGAGATCTGAGAATGGACAGACTGCCTGCGCAAGTGGGTCCCTGACCCCTGAGTAGCCTAACTGGGAGACATCCCCCACTAGGTGCAGACCGACACCTCACACCTCACATGGTGGGGTACACCCCTGAGACGAAGCTTCCAGAGTAAGAATCAGACAGCAACACTCGCTGTTCAGCAATATTCTATCTTCTGCAGCCTCTCCTGCTGATACCCAGGCAAACAGGGTCTGGAGTGGACCTCAAGCAATCTCCAACAGACCTACAGCTGAGGGTCCTGACTGTTAGGAGGAAAACTAACAAACAGAAAGGATATCCACACCAAAACCCCATCAGTATGTCACCAGCATCAAAGACCAAAGGCAGATAAAACCACAAAGATGGGGAAAAAGCAGGGCAGAAAACCTGGAAATTCAAAAAATCAGAGTGCATCTCCACCTCCAAAGGAACGCAGCTCATCGCCAGCAACAGATCAAAGCTGGACAGAGAATAACTTTGACGAGTTGAGAAGGCTTCAGTCAATCAAACTTCTCAGCGCTAAAGGAGGAACTACGTACCCAGTGCAAAGAAACTAAAAATCTTGAAAAAAGAATGAAAGAATGGATAACTAGAATAATCAATGCAGAGGAGGCCATAAACGAACTGAGAGAGATAAAAACCATGACACAAGAAATACGTGACAAATGCACAAGCTTCAGTAACCAACTCAATCAACTGGAGAAAGAGTATCAGTGATTGAAGATTAAATGAATGAAGTGAAGCGAGAAGAGAAGTCTAGAGAAAAGAGAGAAAAACAAATGAACAAAGCCTCTAAGAAATATGGGATTATGTGAAAAGACCAAATCTATGTCTGATTGGTGTGCCTGAAAGTGAGGGGGAAAATGGAACCAAGTTGGAAAACGCTCTTCAGGCTATCATCCAGGAGAACTTCCCAAACCTAGCAAGGCAGGCCAACATTCAAATTCAGGAATTACAAAGAATGCCACAAAGATACTCCTTGAGAAGAGCAACTCCAAGACACATAATTGTCAGATTCACCAAAGTTGAAATGAAGGAAAAAATGTTAAGGGCAGCCAGAGAGAAAGACTTTAACACCCCACTGTCAACAGTAGACAGATCAAGGATATGGAAAGTTAACAAGGATATCCAGGAATTGAGCTCAACTCTGCACCAAGTGGACCTAATAGACATCTACAGAACTTTCCACCCCAAATCAACAGAATATACATTCTTCTCAGCATCACATTGTACTTATTCCAAAACTGACCACATAGTTGGAAGTAAAGCAATCCTCAGCAAATGTAAAAGAACAGAAATTATAACAAACTGTCTCTCAGACCACAGTACAATCAAACTAGAACTCAGGACTAAGAAACTCAATAAAAACCGCTCAACTACATGGAGACTGAACAACCTGCTCCTGAATGACTACTGGGTACATAACAAAATGAAGACAGAAATAAAGATGTTCTTTGAAACCAACGAGAACAAAGATACAACACACCAGAATCTCTGGGACACATTTAAAGCAGTGTGTAGAGGGAAATTTATAGCACTAAATGCCCACAAGAAAGCTGGAAAGATCTAAAATCAACACCCTAATATCACAATTAAAAGAACTAGAGAAGCAAGAGCAAGCACATTCAAAAGCTAGCAGAAGGCAAGAAATAACTAAGATCAGAGCAGAACTGAAGGCGATAGAGACACACAAAACCCTCCAAAAAATCAATGAATCCAGGAGTTGGTTTTTTGAAAAGATCAACAAAATTGATAGACTGCTAGCAATACCAATAAAGAAGAAAAGAGAGAAGAATCAGATAGACGCAATAAAAAATGATAAAGGGCATGTCACCACCGACCCCACAGAAATACAAACTACCATCAGAGAATACTACAAACACCTCTACACAAATAAACTAGAAAACCTAGAAGAAATGGATAATTTCCTGGACACTTACACTCTCCCAAGACTAAACCAGGAAGAAGTCGAATCCCTGAATAGACCAATAGCAGGCTCTGAAATTGAGGCAATAATTAATAGCCTACCAACCAAAAATAGTCCAGGACCAGACGGATTCACAACCAACTTCTACCAGAGATAGAGGAGCTGGTACCATTCCTTCTGAAACTATTTCAATCAATAGAAAAAGAGAGAATCCTCCCTAACTCATTTTATGAGGCCAACATCATCCTGATACCAAAGCCTGGCAGAGACACAACAAAAAAAGAGAATTTTAGACCAATATCCCTGTTGAACATCGATGCAAAAATCCTCAATAAAATACTGGCAAACCGAATCCAGCAGCACATCAAAAAGCTTATCCACCATGATCAGGTGGGCTTCTTCCCTGGGAGGCAAGGCTGGTTCAACATACACTAATCAATAAACGTAATCCAGCATATAAACAGAACCAAAGACAAAAACCACATGATTATCTCAATAGATGCAGAAAAGGCCTTTGACAAAATTCAACAGCCCTTCATGCTAAAAACGCTCAATAAATTCGGTATTGATGGAACGTACCTCAAAATAAGAAGAGCTATTTATGACAAACCCACAGCCAATATCATACTGAATGGGCAAAAACTGGAAGCATTCCCTTTGAAAACTGGCACAAGACGAGGATGCCCTCTCTCACCACTCCTATTCAACATAGTGTTGGAAGTTCCGGCCAGGGCAATCAGGCAAGAGAAAGAAATCAAGGGTATTCAGTTAGGAAAAGAAGAAGTCAAATTGTCCCTGTTTGCAGATGACATGATTGTATATTTAGAAAACCCCATCATCTCAGTCCAAAATCTCCTTAAGCTGATAAGCAACTTCAGCAAAGTCTCAGGATACAAAATTAATGTGCAAAAATCACAAGCATTCTTATACACTAATAACAGACAAACAGAGCGCCAAATCATGAATGAATTTACATTCACAATTGCTTCAAAGAGAATAAAATACCTAGGAATCCAACTTACAAGGGATGTAAAGGACCTCTTCAAGGAGAACTACAAACCACTGCTCAGTGAAATAAAAGAGGACACAAACAAATGGAAGAACATACCATGCTCATGGATAGGAAGAATCAATATTATGAAAATGGCCATACTGCCCAAGGTAATTTATAGATTCAATGCCATTCCCATCAAGCTACCAATGACTTTCTTCACAGAATTGGAAAAAACTGCTTTGAAGTTCATATGGAACCAAAAAAGAGTCCGCATTGCCAAGACAATCCTAAGCCAAAAGAACAAAGCTGGAGGCATCACACTACCTGACTTCAAATTATACTACAAGTTTACAGTAACCAAAACAGCATGGTACTGGTACCAAAACAGAGATATAGACCAGTGGAACAGAACAGAGCCCTCAGAAATAATACCACACATCTACAGCCATCTGATCTTTGACACACCTGAGAAAAACAAGAAATGGGGAAAGGATTCCCTATTTAATAAATGGTGCTGGGAAAATTGGCTAGCCATAAGTAGAAAGCTGAAACTGGATCCTTTCCTTACTCCTTATACGAAAATTAATTCAAGATGGATTAGAGACTTAAATGTTAGACCTAAAACCATAAAAACCCTAGAAGGAAACCTAGGGAATACCATTCAGGACATAGGCATGGGCAAGAACTTCACGTCTAAAACACCAAAGGCAATGGCAACAAAAGCCAAAATTGACAAATGGGATCTAATTAAACTAAAGAGCTTCTGCACAGCAAAAGAAACTACCATCATAGTGAACAGGCAACCTACAGAATGGGGGAAAATTTTTGCAATCTACTCGTCTGACAAAGGGCTAATATCCAGAACCTACAAAGAACTCAAACAAATTTATGAGGAAAAAGCAAACAACCCCATCAAAAAGTGGGCAAAGTATATGAACAGATATTTCTCAAAAGAAGACATGCATACAGTCAACAGGCACATGAAAAAATGCTCATCATCACTGGCCATCAGAGAAATGCAAATCAAAACCACAATGAGATATCATCTCACACCAGTTAGAATGGCAATCATTAAAAAGTCAGGAAACAACAGGTGTGGAGAAGATGTGGAGAAATAGGAACACTTTTACACTGTTGGTGGGATTGTAAACTAGTTCAACCATTGTGGAAAACAGTATGGCGATTCCTCAAGGATCTAGAACTAGAAATACCATATGACCCAGCCATCCCATTACTGGGTATATACCCAAAGGATTATAAATCATGCTGCTCTGAAGACACATGCACATGTATGTTTATTGTGGCACTATTCACAATAGCAAAGACTTGGAATCAACCCAAATGTCCATCAGTGACAGACTGGATTAAGAAAATGTGACACATATACACCATGGAATACTATGCAGCCATAAAAAAGGATGAGTTTGTGTCCTTTGTAGGGACACGGATGCAGTTGGAAACCATCATTCTCAGCAAACTGTCACAAGAACAGAAAACCAAACACCACATGTTGTCACTCATAGGTGGGAATTGAACAAGGAGATCTCTTGGACTTGGGAAGGGGAACATCACACACCAGGGCCTATTATGGGGAGTGGGGAGAGGGAAGGGATGGCATTGGGAGTTATGCCTGATGTAAATGACGAGTTGATGGGTGCAACACACCAACGTGGCACAAGTATACATATGTAACAAACCTGCACATTGTGCACATGTACCCTATAACTTAAAGTATAATAAAAAAAAAAAAAAAAGAAAGAAAGAAAGAAAGAAAACAAACAGGAAAAACTCCTAACTCTGCTAGACCAAGGTGTGGTCTGGTTAGGGTGAGTGGCAACCAGCCAGAAATATGTAGGGAGGTACTTAAAATGAGAGCATTATGAAAGGACTAAACAAACTCTCTTTATCTCCCTGGCTGACAGGGACACCATGTGCCCACTCAGAGGAGATTCAAATCAGTCCCTTACAAGTAAAAGTTGGAATAGACTTGAAAATACCTAGCTTTTGGATGTACTCTCCAACTCATGCACAGCTGGATGTCCTCACAGAGGGTGGAAAACTTACGAAATGGAGACATTTAAACATAGCCTTTGACCAATCACTGGCTGACCACTAAACTATGCACAGACAGGTGTGACCCCCGAGAAGCCAGGATTTTAAAGAACTAATGTAAAGATTTAAAAAGAAACTAAGCAGAGACATCAACATCTGCATGTTGCAGGGGAGAGAAGTTCTTCAGATTAAGCCTAGGCAAGTTACTAAAACAACCACAACTTTCACATAAAACAAGAAAGTGAAATCCAGAGTTGCTATAATGTATTGTTAAAATTATGTCTGGTTTTCAACACAAAAGCCTGAGACATACAAAGAAACAAGAAATATGACCCATAGTCATGATAAAAATCAGTCAACAAAAATTGACTGTCCTGTTGAACTTAGTAGCAAAAACTTCAAAACTGCTATTATAAATATGGTCAGAGAATTAAGTGAAAAATCATTTAAAAAATTAAATAGGTCATGTTCAGCGGCTCACACCTGTAATTCCAGTGCTTTGGGAGGCCGAGGCAGGAGGACTGCTTGAGCCCAGGAGTTTGAGACCAGTCTGGGCAACATCTCTACAATAAACAAATATTAATAAATTAAATGAAAATATGATAATGACACACAAATAGGAAATCTCAACAAATATCTAGAAACTAGAAAAAGGAACAAAATGGAAATTCTAGAATCAAAATATAATAACCAATATGAAACAGTCACTAGGTGGTCTTAATAAGACAATGGAAATAAAAAAGTTATAAACCTAAAGATAGATCAACAGAATATTCAGTCTGGAGAAGAGAGGAAAGAAAAAGATTGAAGGAAAAAACCTCACAGCTTCAAAGACCTGTGGGACAGTGCCAGGCATGCCAACATACATCTGTATATGCATCCCAGAAGGAGAGGAAGAGACAGAGAACATACGTGAAGGAATAATGGCAAAAATCTTAACAAATCTGATGAAAAATATTAATATATAGATCCAAGAAGCTGAACATACCCCAAGGAAAATAAATACAAAGAGATCAATTCCTGTAACACATCATAGTCAAACCGCTTAAAGGCAGAGATAAAGAGAAAATCTTAAAAGCAGCAAGAGAAAATGACTTATCACATATAGGGAGAAGATAAAGAGTTTTGGCTGATTTCTCATCATAAACAATGGGGAACCAAAGGCAATGAAATGACATTCAAAAAGCTAACAGACTGTCAGCAGATATTCTACATCAAGCAAACATAGCCTTTAAAAATGAATTCAAAATAAAGACTTTCCCAGATAAGTCTCTTAATTTCTTTTAAAAACATAGGTTTCATAAAACAAGACTTATAATACTGTATTATTGGTTTACAGCAGACAGAGATGTAATATATATGGCAATAATTGCAAAGAAGGAGGGAGGGAATGAATCTACTTTGGGGCAAATTTTTATGAGAATTCTGTCAGTATTATCCTGACATATATGATGTTAGGATGCACATGATAATCCTGGCCACTGAGAAAATAATTGAAAACATAGTCAAGAAGTCAACAAATGAATCAAAGTAGTACAATAAAAAATATTTGTTTAGCACAGAAGGAGGCAGAAAAGAAGACATGAGACAGAAAAAAAATAGAAAATGACAGACATGTCAATAATTACACAAAATGTGAATGGACTTCAAAGGCAAACATTGTTGGACTGGATTTTTTTTTTTTTTAAGAAAAAGCATGATCCATTATGTTTTCTATAAGAGACACACTTTAGATTTAAAGACAGAAATAGGTTCAAAGCAAAAAGATGAACAAAGATATATCATGCAAATAGTAGCCAGAAAGTCAGAGTAACTATACAAATAGCAGCTAGGTAGACTTTAAAACAAAAAAAAATAGTAGGAATAAAGGGGACGTTTCATGATAATAAAAGGATTAATACATCAGGAATATATAACAATATAAATATTTTCATATTCGACAACAGAGCTCCAAAATACAGGAAACAAAAATGCCAAAAAATACCCTTCTCAATAATTCATGGGTCTATGAAGAAATATAATGGAAATTAGGGGAAAATTAGAACTAAATGATATTAAAAGAACACAAAGACTGAAAATAAATGAACTAAGCATTTGTGACACTAGAATAACCTTGATATCAAAACCAAACAGGATAAATGTAAGGATAACAGAACAATAAAATGTGATAAAGAATGAAAAAGTACAAGTCAATCACACTTATGATTATGGATGCAAAAATCACAAATGAAAAATGAATAAATCAACCCAAGTATTGGATAATCATAAGCAAGATGTGATTATTACAAGAATACAATGTTCCCTCAATGTGAGAACACTTATTTATGCAATTTAGTACATTAACTGATTGAAGGAGAAATATTATATGATCATGTTGATAGATTTTTATAAAAATCTAGTATCATTAAACAGCTTTTCATGATTTAAAAAACTATCTAGTTTATTAAAACTAGAAATTGAGGAATATTTCCTTAATCTGATAAAGGATACCTACAAAAAGCCTACAGCAAACACCATGTGTGATGGAGGAAATGTTGAGACTTTCTTCTAAAATCAGAAACAAATCGAGGGTACTTACTCTCCCCATTTCTGTTCAACATTATACTGGAATGCCTAGGTACCAAATAAGATAAGAAAAACGTGGAAAGCATATGAGGATTAGAGATGAAGAAACGAAAGTTCCATTATTTTATTAACATGATTATCTGCAGAGAAAACCCTAATGAAGCTATAGGAATATTAAGTAATTTGATCAGTCATCTCTAACCTCCATCCACACAGTGCTCAGTATCCCTTCTAAGTAAATACATAAAGACTGTCATTTAAATATATATATAGACTATAGACTTAAATGTATTTAAAGAATACAGATTTTAAGAGACAACATTCTATTACCCTGTCCAGAGTGCCCATAAGTGTTTGTTCAGCCCAGAAGTTAATATACTGTCTGATCCTGTTACATAAACATTACATCTGATAACATGTTGGATGCTGGAGGACACAACTCTTTCAATTTGTCCTGAAGCCTAAACTGACACTCATCTCTCTCCTCTACCACTCATTATTAACTTTGGAAAGCACTTTTGCTAGTCTAGTATACCTGGTGGGCCTAGATCCTCATCCTTGAGGGGACTGAGTCCCTAGTTGGCATGTATTTGGCAAGTTGTGGTCCTGTATTTGCTCATTTACATTTTCTTAAATTTTATTTTTAGAGACAGGGTCTCACTCTGTCACCCAGGCTTCAGTGTTCAGTGTCACCTAGGTGCTGTCACAGCTCACTGCAACTTCAACCTCCTGGGCTCAAGTGATCCTCCTGCCCCAGCCTCCTGAGTAGCTGAGACTACAGGCACAGGCCACCATGCCCAGATAGTTCATTTACAATTAGAACTAAGCATGGGAGTACCAAGAAATGATTCCATGGACTGTCTGAGCATCAAACATATTTTTTCCTTCTCTCATATGTATCCAGAGCCCCACTGTGCTGTAATGATCAGGGTCCATTATACTCTTCCATATGATAACTGCTATTTATGAGTGCTGATATACTGGCATGAGAAACCTAAAGTGACCAGGTAGCTGCCATAACTAAATTTAGTGAGATAGTGCCTTTTGAAGTAGAAGCATCTGCCTCTGGAAACCAGGGTCTTCAGACCTACAGAGGCTAACATTGTGGAATAGGAAGTACCAGTTTCCCAAATGAGTCACTGGGAGTGATGATAAAATGGCTACTGCTACTTCCATGCCTTGGTCTCAAATCCATGTATTCTACCTTCTGGGGATATGGTACCATGTTATGGCTATGGTTTAAGACATACCCAACATCCTGAAAGATAGTGCCCTAGATAGTGGCATTTCCAAGCCAGTATTTTAATGTGCCTTCAGGAAACTGCTTCACTTCTTTATTAGGCTGGCTCACCACTTCTGGATAATGCAGAATGTGACAGGAAAAGTGCTCCCTGCATCATCTTCTTTGCTGAAAAAGATGCTTGGTATCAGATGATATTATGTGGGTTCCCTTGCCAGCAGTTTAGGAACTAGGAGCCACTAGCTAGCAGTTCTGGTTGAAGCACTGGAGGAGAGAAAGGCAAATGTATGCCAGGGATTGATTGACATGTCAATCCCAGTTAGGAAGTGTTGTTACCATTTTCAGATTAAAGGAGTTAGATGTAAAAAAAACAAAACAAAAAAACTTGCCACTAGGTCACTAAGTGGCTGGTTGAACTTCTCAAGGGTCAAGAGGTGGTGCCATATCGGGAGCTCAGCATTGGACCCTGCCACTGTCTGGTCAATACTGAGAAATAAGTAGTGGCTGCACCAGTCTCAGTGAGCTGAAGCCAGTGCACTTGGGTGTACATATATTAATAGACACCAACTCTGCCACCATAGCTACTCCATTAATTAGCAAGCACAGAGATTGCCAAGGACCAAGGCTGGCTAACATCTACTGAATGAATCATCCCATCCACTTGGCTGTTTAATTCTACTTCTGCAATAGATGCTCTCTGGTGGGCATTAATATCTAACACAAAGATTCTCATAGGTCTGTCCATATGACTCTTCTCAATATCTCCTTATTTCAGTGTAGAATTTTAAATTAACAACTTTCTTCTGTCAGTACCTTACAGATAACCTCTGGCTTGTCTTAGGTTGGATTTCATAGCAGCAGAGCCCAAGATAAAGATTTTTAAGTGAAAGTGATTTAATGGCTTTTATTCTAAGTGATATGGTAGCTGGTTGTGAGTTTTGAGAAGGAAGGGGAATGGGATAACTTAGATTTTGAAAAAATTATTTTGTCTGCTGGTGTTCAAAAATGGAAGAGGGTCATGGGTGGACTCAGTGAGACAAATTGGAAGCTCTTGCGGTAATCTAAGTGAAAGATAATTGTGGCTTGGACTAGGTGGTAGTGGTGGAGAAGGTAAGATATGGTTGGCTTCTGGATGTATTTTGGAAATGTAACTGATAGAATTTTCTTATAGCATAGGAACTAGGCTGCAGTACATAAGAGAAAGAGAGGCTTAAAGGAGGACACAGTTTTTGGCAAATCATTACAAAAAGTGGAAGTGCCATTACTAACATGGGGAAGTCTTGGGGTGTGGTAGATATTTTGCGGGGAGGAATAACAAGTTCAGTTTTTGACACGTTAAATTTGAGATCCCCATTAAACATCTAGTTAGAAGTATTGGAATAGGTAAGTAGGTACATAAGTCTCTCCACAGATGAGAGGTTTAGGCTAGAGGTATAACTTTGAAAGTCATTAGCAAGCATATGTTTGATATTTAAAGCTGTGAGACCAAATGAGATCATCAAGGAAGTGAGTGCAAATAGAGGGGAAAAAAGGGCCAAAGTCTGATACCTAGAGCACTGTGATAGTAAGAGGTCAGGAATAAATCAGGAAAGAAAAGAAAGAAACAGGAAAAGAACAAGAGAGTATGGAGTCTTGGAAGCCAAAAAAAAAAAAAAAAGAAGCTTATGAATAAGTAGGGAGTGATGACTTGTGTCAAATCCTATTGTTAGATCAAGGAAGTAAGGCCTAAGACTTGACTATTGGATTTAATTAGCTAAAGGTTATTGGTGAGCTTGACAAAAGCAGCTTTAGTATAGTTGTTAGGCAAAGGTCTTATGACAATGGATTTAAGAGACAATGGGAGGAAAGGATTTGGAAAAAGCAAGTTTAATAACACTTTCTAGAAATTTTATCTAAAGAAAAAAGAGTTGAATATTAGTTGAAGGATCTGTAGTCACAAGAGAGTTAATTTATTTTTAAATAAATGATAGCTTCTTAATATGCTAATGCAAAAGTTCTAGTAAATAAGAAAAAAAATTGTGCTACAGGAGACAGAATATTTGCTCAAGTGTTGTCCTTGAATAAGTTAATGGGAATGGGATCTAGTTGATAGGTATGAGGTTGACTTTACAAGGATCATTACATCCTCTTGATTAATTCACCTTTTTATCATTATGAAATAGTCTCTTTATTTCTAACAACTTTCCTTGTTCTGAAGTCTACTTTATGTGGATAGTATAACCACTCCAGTTTTTTTTTAAATTAATATTATAGTAGCATATCATTTTCTTTCCTTTTTATATTTAACCTCTAAAGGTCATTATATTTAAAGTAGTGTTCTTGTAGACAGTATAAAGTTAGATCTTGTGTTTTTGTTCAGTCTGACAGGTCTCTGCCTTTTCATTGGAATGTATAGACAATTTACATTTAATGTGACTTTCAATCTAGTTGAATTTAAATCTACCATTTTGCTATTTTTTCCAATTATCTGTTCTTGGTTTCTCCCTTTCCCTTTTTGGATTGCATGGTTTTTTGAAAATATTCCATTTGTAGGCTTGTTAACTATATTTCATTAGTTTGTTTTGCATCATTTCTTTAAGTTTTCAAATATATATCATTATCTTATCAAAGTTTACCTTCAAATATTGTATTATTTCATATATGACTATTAGAAAAGTATATTTTATTTTCTCTCCCATCCATTATGCAACTGTTATCATACATTTCACTTCCACATATGAATGAAATTTTTACTATATTGTTATTGTTTTTACTTTAGACAATCATTTTTAAGACTTTTTTAACTTAGAAAAAACCCTCATATTTGTTTACATACTTATCTTTTTTTTGTTTTATATTCCTTTGTATAGTTTCAAATTTCCATCTGGTGTCATTTTTCTTCTACCTGGAGAATTTTCTTGAATATTCCTTATAGCATAGGTCTGCTGGCAATACATTGTCTCACTTTTTGCTTGTCTGTAAACTTTGTTTTACTTTAATTTTTCAAATGACTTTATTGAGATATAATCGATATACAATAAGCTGCACAAATTTAAAGTGTATAATTTGACAAAGTTGGATTGTGTACACCTATGAAACCATTACCACAATCAAAATTATGAACATATCCATAACCTCCCAAAGTTTCTTCATTTCTCTTTGTAATCCCTCTTTCTACTTCTCCATGTTACTGCTTCCTTGGGCGAGAACTGATCTACTAATCTATAGGCACAGATTAGCTTGCACTTCCTAGAATTTTATGTAGATAGAATCATATAGTATGCACTCATTTTTGTCTGGCTTTTTTTTTTTTTTTTTTTTTTTTTTGAGACCGGGTCTTGCTCTTTTACCCAGGCTGTGCAGTGGCACCATCTTGGCTCATTGCAACCTCCACCTCCTAATCTTAAGGGGCGCTCCTGCCTCAGCCCCCTAAGTACCTGGGATTACAGGCACAAGCCACCACACCTGGCTAATTTTTGTACTTTTTGTAGAGATGGGGTTTCACCATGTTGCCCAAGCTGGTCTTGAACTCCTGAGCTCAAGTGATCCACTCACCTTGGCCTTCTGAAATGTTAGGATGACAGACTTGAGCCACCATGCCCAGCTGTCTGGTTTCTTTCACTTCAACTAATTACTCTGAGTTTCATTCATTTTGCATGTATCAAAACATCATATGACATAGTTTGTATGTTTATTCATCTATTAATGGACATATGGGTCATTTCCAGGTTTCGGCTATTACAAATAAAACTTCTGTGAATCTTTGTGTGCATGTTTTTATTTGGAAATGTGCTTTAATTTCTTTTGGTTTTTGCCTACTTTTTGAAAGATATTTTTGACCAGTGTAGAATTCTAGATTGAGAGCCTTTTTCTTTCAGTATCTTACTGATATCATCTGGTTTGCAAGTCTGAGGCAAGTTTGCTGTAATTCTTATTTTTATTCCTTTATATATAATGCATCTTTTTTCCTCTAGCTGACTTAAATTTTTTTTATCTTTTTCATTACATTTCAGCAATTTGATTATGATATGCCTTGTGTGGTTTTTCTTCATGTTTGGGATTTATTGAGCATTTTGGATCTGTGAGTTTATCATTTTTATCACATTTGGAAATTTTTTGACTGTTCTTCAAATATTTTTTCTGTCTCTCCTAACCCTCCTCTCTGAGATTCCAATTATATACATATTAGACTGCTTAATACTGTTACATAGGTCACTGGTTCTCTGCTTAGTTTTTTCCAATTTATTTTCTCTGTATATTCAATGTGGGTAGTTTCTAATGCCATGTCTTCAAGTCCACAGCATTTTCATCTGCCATTAATGCCATCCAGTGTATTTTCATTTCAGATATTGTATTATTTTTATTTCTACAAAGTTAATGTGGGACTTTTTAATCTCTCTTTTTTCTCCTCATCATGTTCATGCTCTTCTTTTGTTTTTGAGGATATGCAGTATAGCTGTTTCTATTTCATTATTTTCTAATTTTATTCTCTGTGTAATTTCTGAGTTGTTTCTATTGTATCTTTTTTTCTCAGTTATAGGTCACATTTTCCAGCTCCTTCGTATTCCCGCTATTTTTTTATTAGATACTGGACATTGTGAATTTTACATTATTGGGTGTCAGATTTAATGTATTGCTTTTAATATCTTTCGAATTTGTTCTGAGACATGTTGAGTGACTTGGAATTAGTTTGATCCTTTCAAAGCTTTAATTTAGGGCTAATTTAGTCCACTACTAAGGCAATACAATTCTGAGGACATTACCAAATGTCTCACATATTAGGAGACCTTTCTTCTCTGGCTGGTGCAAACACAAATTTTTCTCAACTCTGTGTGAGTCCTAGGGATTGTCCCACCTCCTCTTTTCCTGTGTTTTCTTTCCCAGTCTTTGACTGGCTTTCGCATACAAATGTAAAAATTAGTGCTGAGTCCAAAACTTAAGGGACTTCTCTATAGATTACCAGAGCTCTTTCTCTTTGCATCTCCAAATTTCAGTGTATGTTTCCTCAACCCAGCAAGAAAATAAATTGGAAAAAACTAAGCAGAGAATCAGTGACCTATGTAAGAGTATTAAGCAGTCTAATATGTGTATAATTGGAATCTCGGAGAGGAGAGTTAGGAGAGACAGAAAAAATATTTGAAGAATAGTCAAAAAATTTCCAAATGTGATAAAAATGATAAACTCACAGATCCAAAATGCTCCATAAATTGTGCTTCTTGTTATCAAATGCCTGCCTGAAACCCTTTTAAATATATTTTGTCACATTTTCTAGTTGTTTAAGGTAAAAGGTTAAGTCCAGTCCTGTTACCCCATCATGGCCAGAAGCTTAAAGTCGAGTCCCTGATCTTTTCTGGGAGGACAGTTCATCCATAGTAATAGAAGAGAAAGTGAAATATATGAGTACAGATGCAGATGGTGGGTGGGTACATGCAGTGGTGGCAGTTTGTAGAATTTTTCTTCTTGCTTATATTCTTTCAATGAAATAAGATGCAAAATATTTGGCTTACAGTAGAGATAGGAAAAGAAGTGTAGGAGGTTTGAGGGTAGAAAAAGTGTGACATAATCATCTAGGAGAGTGGGAGGGCAAGTGCAATTGATGAATACATCATGGTTAATAGGGGTCTTCTTAAAACTAGTGATCATTTTGCATCCACTGAGGTATGGAAAAAACAAACCAACAACTAGTGATCATGAATTTGAAGTGAGAACATTGGTTTTTCTCCAGGCATATTTACTTGTGCAGTACAAGTGTAGCATAGTTTAGAACTTGAATTTAGCCAGGCTTGCGATTTTAAGGCTGTTATTTAAACAAGGCAAAAATATGAGTCTCATATCCTTCTTCGTCACATGGGGATGAAGGCCACCCATGGGTTATTCTGTGGAATGCACTTACTTGAACTCAGTGTTAAAGGCCCCAGGTAATATGTGAAGTTGCATATTCAGTTGTACTTTTTTTGTCCAGTAGAGATGCAAATAATTTTTGCCTAGTGGAACACATGGTTTATGGCCAAATTGGATGTTAACCAGTTTTGTATCTAATCTAGCGATTTTTATCCTAGCACTGCCTGTATATACCTAATGATTTAAATGTTCTTTGAACCAGTTATAACTTCTTACTAATTGCCTCATTAATTAATGAGTTGAATAGAATGTTTAATCTATGCTTATTAACATTTGCATCAGAGTCAGGTTTAACTTTATTCAAATTATATTTTAACAGAAAGCAGCACAACAAAATGAGAGAGGGGCAAGAGAGCTGAGGTTGTAAGCAAGGGCAGAGATGTCATGATTGGCCGTAGAATTAATCTGAGTAAGGAGGGAAATGAGAAGAGAGGCGCAGGGCACTGGCAACAACGTGGAGGAACCTTGTCCTGTCTCTAACCTAACCCATAGACTTTGCATCTTATTTCACTGAAAAAATATAAACACTAAGAAGAAAACTTCTACGATGCCACCACCATAGGTAGCCACCTATATGCATGTGTACCCACATATTTTATTTTGTCTTCTCTTACTATAGGGAGATATTGGTTAAAGGGCACAAACTTTCAGTTACAAAATGAGTAAGTTTGGGAGATCTAGTATACAACATGATGATTACAGTTAACAATCCTGAATTTATACTTGCAATTTGCTTAAATATTCTCATAGCAAAAACAAAACAAAACAAAACAAAAAAGAGTGATGAGGTGAAGTGATAGTTGTGTTAACTAACTGGATTTTGCGATAATCATTTCACAAAATATGTGCATAACAATTATCACATTGGACATCTTAAAATCATACAATTTTATTTGTCAATTATACCTAAAAAAACTGGACATTTTAAAAAGTAGGGCACAAGGGTCAGTAAAAAGTGATGAAAACAATAAATTGTAGATTTTGGTGTTTTAGAGGATTCTTGGTGTCCAGGTGCTACAGAAAGTAAAATAGCAAAATACATAGTGATAATTGGAAGTGGAGAATATCACAGATTAAAGTTATTGTCCAGTATTTTGGGAGGCTGAGACAGGCGGATCGCCTGAGGTCAGGAGTTCGAGATCAGCCTGCCAACACGGCAAAAACCTGTCTCTCCTAAAAATGCAAAAATTAGCTGGGCATGGTGGCACCTATAATCCCAGCTACTGGGGAGGCTGAGGCAGAAGAATCGTTTGAACCCGGGAGGTGGAGGTTGCAGTGAGCTGAGATTGTACCACTGCACTCCAGCCTGGCCAACAGAGTATGACTCTGTCTCAGTAAGACTCCGTCTCAAAAAAAAAAGTTATTGCTAAAAATGAGAATGATAGTATGACCTTTGGAGCAGATGAGGTCAAGGAACTGAGGAGTCACTATATTGGGAGGATTGATTATATTGACATAATCAAGAATCATAACAGGAAAAAAATGGGGAATGAGACAATAAGTCAGGAGATAAAATTTTCAAGGAATGATGGAATGTAACCAGTGGGTTGGTAGGTGACTGTCACAAGGAACAGGAGCAGGTAGCACAATATAATGACATAATGTCACATGTGGATACTTTTAAAGAAGAAGGAGGGGGAATGGTCTAGAAGCAGCAAAGAAGAACAAGGTGGACACTAACCAGTTGACCAGAGGAATGTGGACGAGAAAGAAGCCACAATTTGAGAAAGCTGCAAGGGCAGCTGTATCCTCAGGGGAGAGTCAACTTTCAGGGAGAGAAAGAAGAGAAAGGAAATGTTCAGAAGAGAAGCCAAGCATGAAGAAATTTCGCTGCTGATGAATAAAGAGTTCCAAAAGGGTCCTATGGATATTAGAATCTGGGAGATGAGGGATGATATGATTTGCCTGTGTTCCCACCCAAATCTCATCTTGAAATCCCATGTGTTGTGGGAGGGACCTGGTGGGAGGTAACTGAATCATGAAGGCAAGTCTTTCCCATGCTATCCTTATGATAGTGAAGAATAAGTGCCATGAAATCTGATGATTTTAAAATAAGTAGTTCCCCTGCACAAGCTAGCTCTCTCATTGCCTGCTGCCATCCATATGCGACATGACTGCGAGGTTTCCTCAGCCATGTGGAACTGTAAGTCCCTATTAAACCTGTTTGTTTTATAAATTGCCCAGTCTGGGGTATGTCTTTATCAGCAGTGTGAAAACAGACTAACATGAAGGATAAACAAGGAAACCTGAGATTTTTGAAGGAAAAGCCACAAACACTGCTAAAAGAAAGGATAAAAATAGCCTGATGGTTGTGATGGTTAGTTTTAGGTACCAGCTAAACAGGATTAAGGGATACCCAAATAGCTAATTGATATGGTTTTGCTGTGTCCCCACCCCAACCTCATACTGAATTTTAGTTCCCATAATTCCCATGTGTCATGAGAGGGACCCAGTGGGAGGTAATTGAATCATGGGGGCGATCTTCCCCATGCTGTTCTCGTGGTAGTGAATAAGTCTCATGAGACCTGAGGGTTTTATAAATGGGAGCTCCCTTGCACAAGCTCTCTCATTGCCTGCCTCCATGTAAGATGGCTTTGCTCCTCCTTGCCTTCTGCCATGATTGTGAGGCCTCCCAGCCATGTGGAACTGTGAGTCAGTTAAATCTCTTTTCTTTATAAATTACCCATCTCAGATATATCTTTATCAGCAGCATGAGAACAGACTAATATGCTAATAAAGCATATTTCTGGCTGTGTCTGTGAATGTATTTCTGGAAGAGATTGGGATCTTAATCAATGGACTGAATGAAGAAGATCCACCCTCACCCAATGTGGGCAGGCACCGTCCAATTGACTGAGGGCCTGGATAGAACAAAAAAAGGCAAAGGAGAAGTGAATTGACTCTCTTCTGGAGCAGAGACACTCTTCTTCTCATGCCCTTGAATATCAGAACTCCAGGTTCTGCAGCCTTCAGACTTCAGGATGTGTGCCAGAGACCCTTTGGGTCTCAGGCCTTCAGACTTGGACTGTGCTACGCTACCAGCTTCCCTAGTTCTCCAGCTTGCAGACACATCATAGGATTTCTCAGCCTCTGTAATTACAGCAGCCAATTCCCATAATAAATTCCCTTTTGTCTATATATCTAGTTATCTCTCCATATATATATGTATTTCTATTGGTCTGTTTCTTTTTGAAACCATGAATAACAATGGTAGTGGTGAGGTGAGGATTGGGAAGTGTTCCTAGAAACACCCAGAACTTTAGGGGTCTCCCTGGACCCTCTGCTAGAGGCTAAAAGGAAAACAAACCAAAAGGCCACTCAAGTACCTAACAAGGGACTCACTTTGGGTGAAAACATGATTTTTGGAGCACATGTGTACTGTTAGGAAATAGTCAGTGGGAACCTAAAAGGAAGAAGCTGAGGCAAAATTAATATAAATAGAGAGTTTATTTGGGCCAGGCTCAAGGATTGCAACCTGAAAGCATAGATTCAAGTTGCCTTCAACATAATCTCTGCTTAGCAGCAGTTACATGTGGATCGTTGAAGGGAAAGAAGAAGCAGTTCCTGAGTCATTTACCAAGAATTTATATTAAAATAACATAAGCAATAGATTAGCTTCACGCTGTTAAGGTATAGGGTGTGAGTTACAGTGTCTGGTGCAGCATTATGAGGTTAATTTACAGCCACTTGTGGCAATAGCAAGCAGTTTCAAGAGGTGAATACAGAGTTCAAAGGGCACAGGGACAGGAGCAGGACACAATTGCTGTCTCATTTGAATGCCTCTCTGGGCCCGATCATTTAAAAGGATTTGAATTCCTCAGATGAGAGTTCCTTCCTTTTCTCATTAGAAATAATGAAGATAGGAAATACGGTCGCCTATTATTGAGGGTTTGCATAACAGCCTAAGGAGTTTTAGGCTTTGTATGTTGGCTTGGGAATCCATGGGAGGTTATTGAAAGGGGTATTAGAAAGGGGAAAATTGAGTTTTAGGACTATTGGTCTAGCAATGGAGGGAGTTGAAGCTGGAGGCTGTCAGATCAAGTGGATGCAGTAATCTAAGGATGAAGCAATAAGGATAGTTCATCTACAGACATTTTGAGAGGGGAATCTGTTGGACATTGAGGCAGTTAGATGCCACAGAATAAGGAGAAAAGAACGTCAATGATGGCTCTGAGGTTTCAATTTGGGGTGACTAGGAGAATAGTGATTACATGCATAGGTAACAATAGAATATCGAAGTGCTTCCAAGTGTTTTGCCAACAGTTGGAGATATGGGACGAGCTTTAATCAGGAATAGAAACCATGCTGTACTTGGGTAGATTTTAAAGGGATGGTAAGAACATTTAATCTGATTTAACCTTCCCAGAACTGCATGCACTGAAAGCAATCTTTCAGCTTCTAATATTTTTCTTTTCTGTTCCATAGCGTTGGGTGAAATGTCAACCTTCTATTCTATTCTTGTGTTTTTGTTTGACATGCCAGGGAACATTTGGTGCCTGCAGAATCTAAAGTATTTGCAGGGGCTAGAAAACGATCACAAATTAAATTCAAAGGGGGACAAATGGCTACTCAGCATGGTGAGGCACTCCTGAGTCACATGACTCCCCAGTTGCCTTATCTGTCCTTGGTCTCAACTTGGCGGGTTGCCTGGGGTCAGGAGGGGCCTCCAGGCAACCATTTTTATTTTCACTTCAATAGCACACTAGTCAATTAAAAGAAAAGAAAGAGGGGTTGGGAGGATGATGAGAGATACCACACTTAAGGGAAATGGCACTGGGGAAAATGAGGAATTAGAGAGCAAAAAAGAATTGTGTGAATTGGGCATAATTAAATAAAGAAAGTATTAAATTCTACTACAAGACCTTAAGAAATGAGTTTACTTCTCCGTAGCACAGGCTTCTTCTCTGGTTTCCTGTTCTGACCTCCTCTCAACCATGAACGCCTATACTGTGTTGGTGGCCCTGAGGAAGGAATGTGCTTCTTCATTTAGACCCAGGATGGCTGATGGTTTTCTGATTGATTGGCAGCAAAACCTGGAAGGCTAGATTGAGAGGTTTAAGGCCCAGACCAAATGCAGCAGGTGAGGATGTTGAAGTTGATGGGTGACATGTGCTGTGGGTATGGGAAGATGCAGCAGAGCCTCGACTGCCATGCTTTTGCCAATGTTGCTGTAAACAGTTCTCTAAGCTGAGCACCCCTCTCCTTTCCAATTCTTCCAAATATCTTCATAACCCACGTCTTGCAACCCCATCCCTTTCTTTACTTTAGAAGTCTTCTTGATGATTCCAGGTGATGGGTTCATGGAGGAACACTATGTGTTAAATAGATTCTCAACAGACTTCTCAATCTCCAAAACATCTGAATTCCCTGAGGAGTGAGCAGATGTTATCCTCCTACCAGTGGGGTGGCACAATTTTGATCTGGCTGCTTGAGCTCTGACCATTTGTCTTCAGTGTTGAGGCAACAGTGGACAATTGGAAAGGAGAGGTGGCCAACAACTGGGATGTTCAGTCTCCAGAAAGTAACCCAGTCATAAGACTGGCACCAGTGAGAGAGGGCCAGCGGTTCAAGTCCCATTGTCCCCTATGAGGTCTATGACCTCAACTCTTTCCATGCTAGAATTGATACCATAGGTGTTCAAGATGGTGAGCTCATGGTGAGATCCACCAGGGTGTAGGCCAGCCCTTAGCCAGCAGCCATGATTAAGGGGTCACAGTCCAGCTCTAGGGAGGAGGGAGGCCCAGCACAGTTGGTTGAAATGCTTAGCATAGTTCTAGTTCCAGCAGGTAGAGGAATGAAACCCAAAATCTGAAAGTCAGGAGGCAGAAGGAAAGGTTACAGCTCTCTGAGAATGGGGCTGCCCAGAGGCAGAATTGTCTGTTGAGGGCAGCAAAATTAATTCCAGCTTCCCCACCAGCTGATGAGAACTGAGCTCCTAATATAGCCCTGGGCCTGGTCAGAATTATTCGAGTGCTACTGAAAGCTGAGCCTCCTAGTTAGAATACATTTTTCCTATGGCGCTGAGAAAGGCAGGCCAATAGCTAGGTCTCATCTCCTCTTCTGAGGTCACATAGCCTTTCTGTCTGCTCAGGGCTAGAAGTCTCACAAGTATGTTTTCTACACTAGTGATTTGCAACTGTCACTATACATTGAAATCACCTACACAGCTCTAAAAGATAGGATGCCTGGGTCCCACTCTCAGAATCAGATGAGGAATCTGTGTATTAGGATTTTTCACAGCTCCCCAAGTAATTCTCATATGCAGCTAAGGTGGAGAACTACTGTTCTACCACTTTTCAGGTCACCACCCGATTTTAACTTCATTTTCATGGCTGAAAACAGAAGTTGTGCGACTTCCTCCCTCACCAGCACAATCCTTTCCCACAGCCCGCATCCTCCCAATGAGATACAGGCTCTGAAAGAATCTCCCAATGAGATTGGGTCATGTACTTATCTGGCGTCCTTCCCAAGGCTGAACCATGTGATCCTTGGTTCTCTCTCCTGGGTGTACACTGTTCTTTCCCTCTGTTTACTTGTGACAGCCCCACCTACCTTCATCCCTGCCTCCTGGACTCTAGTGTCTGCCATCTTGGTTGACCCTGCAGCCATGCCTGCTGCATCAGCTTCTCTCTCTGGAAGGATCCAAGAGTGATCACTTTTGTTTCCATATGATTTGGGTAACACTCACTCTCCACATGGTCCTGCATAGATTACTTGGTTTCCTTTACCTCTCCATCAATATGGATCAAACTAGGTTTTCAAGACATGAGTTGACTCAAATAGCAACTAGGTATACTCAGTTACCTTTCAGTTTTCTTCTGGCTCTCACTTTCTTTGATACATTGCCAATAAAATAAATGGTAACAATAACAATAATAATAAAATCTAGACTGGGAGAAGCCAGTATTTTAAATTAGTTTTAAAAAGTCAGAAGCATACAAAGTTTCAAAGACATTGCATTTCTTTCTTATATGAAAGAGTCATTGAGACTTGTTGCTAACAAACGGTTACCAAGTAAATCCTATAAGAAATAGTTTTCTATTCAGAAGAAGTTTACCTGTCAATTACTTAAGATATATAATAAATTCTAAGTATTAATATTAGAAAGGAGGACACTAAATTAACACTATGTACGAACAATATGTGTGCATCTAGAAAACAAAATGATTGATTTTTTAAAGAATTAATGATGGTTGTATAGTCAGAATTACAGAAATGGAAACGTAGGAAAATCATTACAGAAAGATATGGAAATGGAAACTTAGGGAAATTCATTAGTACCTACATGGTTTAAATATTCTTTTAAAGTTGTATTTATGCTTTTAATTTGCTTTGCACACCGCTGCTTCACAAAAGAGCAAAAATAAACTCTGACCACATCTTATGTTAATGATTTTATACTCTATTGTACTAGGCGAATGTACCTATTAAAAGACATCTT
Source organism: Chlorocebus sabaeus (assembly GCF_047675955.1). NCBI lineage: Eukaryota > Metazoa > Chordata > Mammalia > Primates > Cercopithecidae > Chlorocebus > Chlorocebus sabaeus. The sequence goes on along the minus strand of NC_132924.1, from coordinate 79,537,039 downwards.
CTTTAGACAGTGTTTCTGAGGGCCAGAATAGATTGAACTAAGAGCAACAGGCATCTGCACTCATCTGGCTTTCTAGTGCCCCTCCCCCATCCTTCTCTGGGACTCCCCTCCCCACCTCCCTATTATTATCCAGCAACTAAAAGGTTGAAGGCCTGACCCAGCAGGTGACAGTCCCACCCAGTGCTGGTCTTCTTAACCTCCTTGCTGCACTGCACTCCTGACTTAGAGACACATTTCAGGATGGCTTATTTGATCTGTGTAGAATCTAAGAAGTGATCTGATTCAAAGATCACCCATCTCTCACAAAAGCAGCCCTCTCAGTTTCTCAAGAATATCAATTATTACATATAGGTTTATGACTCAGCCACCGAAAAGCAGTCCCATCAGTCTGCTTGTGTTCATTTTTCATTTTAGCTTAATGGGTGTTTGCTCAGTGTCCAGGTTTTATCTATGTTTCCAAATTTACTTTATTATTTTAAGCAATATTTTAGAAGTTGAAATTAATCTTATAAAGCTATATAGCTTTTAGGACATTTTCTTTTCCCATTACAATACAAGGACCATATTCTAGTTTTCATTTTGTGGAGTCAAAAGCATACACATATATGAAGTGTCAATGAGTCAAGCACTTCCTCATTATTTTTTGAGTTTCTGGGAAATCACAAAACACCCTTTGAATAGCAGGTAAGAAAGGCATTATATAGTTACAGGAAAGCACTCCTGTACTGGCAGTCAGTAGTATGTCGATGTTTCTATTAAGTGAAAGAGTGCTTCTTTCAAGAATAGAAGAAGCAGAGGGAGACTGCTTCTTCAATCCTCCCTCTCCAAGCTATGAAAATTGAAATTTCTCATTAGGCCACGAGGTGGCAGATTAATTGCAGAAAAAAAATTCTGGTATAAAAGCAATAGAGAAATTTCTTCAGCTAAAGGGAAATAAAGAAATATCCTTTCTCCACCTAATACCCCTGCGTGGTGCACCTCTCTGACCAGAAGTTACACTTGCCAAGAGACCCAGTGGTTTAAGAGCATTTCTTACATGTTTTACTGTTTCTTTGAAAGAAAAGAAAAAAAATCTCTTTGACCACTTCCTAATGATCTTCCTGAACATGCAGCTTGAGTCCTGCTGGAAAAGGCCTCGTGTGGAAGCCCCAGGGATGACTTCCAGCACTGAGGAATTTTCAGTCTTCTGCATCATCAATCAACGGAACCATTTACAGCTGGTATCTTCTTTTCTAGTGCCCATAAGCCCTGTCACTGTTGAGCTGGGCCCACCTTAAGACTGATGTCCTTTGCAATTTCTGGGACTACTGTAAGTGCTCCTAACTGTCCTCCCTGCCTCCAGCCTTCCAACCTACAGCCACTAGAGTTGTCTTCCTACATGTCAGAGCTGACCATGCCATTCTCCTGCTTAAAAGCCCATCTCACTGGCTATGGGACCAAATGAAACCTTCAGTGCATGACCCACAAGCCTTTTCCAACCTGGCCCACAAACACACACTTACACAAACACACCCACACACACATACTAATTCAGTAACAAAGACATTTAGCAGTTTGCCAAACATGCCTGATTTTTCACAACTCTGTTTGCATACTCTGTTTCCTCTATCTAGAATATTCTTCCCTGTCTGTATCAGGCAAACCCTAAATCACACATGTCGCTTTGCCTAACCTCTCAGGTAGACCCACAGTGTTGCTGCTGTGAAAGGAAAATAACTCTTGGGTCCCCCAAATCACTACACTAAAGAAAAAAGTCAAGCTGGAAATTGCTTAAGGCAAACCTGCCTCCCATTCTATTCAGAGTCATCCCTCTGCTCACTGAAATAAATGCATATCTGATTGCCTCCTTCAGAAAGGCTAATCAGAAACTCAATGCAACCATTTGTCTCTCACCTGCTTATGACCTGGAAACTCCCTCCCCCTTTCCTCACCTTTCTGGACAGAACCAATGTACATCTTACATATATTGATTGATGTCTTATGTCTCCCTAAAATGTATGAAACCAAGCTGTGCCCTGACTACCTTGAGGATATATCGTCAGGACCTCCTGAGGCTGTGTTATGGGCATGCATCCTTAACTTTGGCAAAATAAACTTTCTAAATTGATGGAGACCTGTCTCAGATATTTTGGGTTAATAAATTTGGTGACCAACATAAGGGACTCTGAATGGAGGTGGCCATGGCCTTTGGAAATCTTCTATGGCCACTTGGTATGAGCTTGAGCTATCTGTATGACTCAAACTGTCAGAGGTGTTTGAATCAGAGCAACTCCATTTTGAATATGGGCTGGGTGAGATAAGGCTAACACCTACTGGGCTGCATTGCCAGGATGTTAGACATTCTAAGTCACGGAATAAGATAGGAGGTCAACACAAGATATGGTTCATAAAGACCTTGCTGATAAAACAGGATGTGGCAAAGAAGCCAGCCAAAACTCACCTAAACCAAGATGGCAATGAAAGTGACCTCTGGTCGTCCTCACTGCTTAGCATGCATTAGCATGCTAAAAGACACTCCCACCAGCACCATGACAGTTTAAAAATGCCATGGCAACATCAGGAAGTTACCCTGTATGATCTAAAAAGGAGACGAACTCTCAGTTCTGGGAATTGCCCACCCCTTTCCTGGAAAACTCATGAATAATGCACCCCTTGTTTAGCATATAATCAAAAAGTAACAGTAAGTATATCAGTACAGCAGCCGATGCTGCTGCTTTATCTATGGAGTAACCGAGTAGCCATTCATTCTTCCTTTACTTTCCTAATAAACTTGCTTTTACTTTATGGACTTGCCCCAAGTTCTTTCTTGGGTGAGATCCAAATCCTTTCTTGGGGTCTAGATTGGGACCCCTTTCTGGTAACATCTTCCTGGCAAACTTCGAAGGGGTGATACTGAGTAGACCCCCACCAACCCACCCACCCAAAGGAATTAGGTTGCAGCACCAATCAGCTGACTTTGGGTAAGTGGTGGGGTATCTGGGTAAATGATGGGATTGGGTTACAGGCCCAACTTACGGGAGTTAGAGTTTCTCCTAAGACAGAGTGGGGTTAAAGGCCCCTCTTAATAAGGGCAAAGACACCTGACCAAACTTGGGTTGGAAGCCCAACTTAGGAAGGTTAGAGTCCTTTCTAAGAATTAAGGGGTTAGAAACTGCCCCCTACCCCCAGTAAAATCCCTCTCTGCTAAGAATGGGTTCAGCACTATGGGGTGTTGTACACTATTCTCTTTGGATTAATCTGTCTTGCACTCTTTGCTGATGGCTGTGGGTGACAGGATTAGGCATGTACAGGATCATGGCACATTGGGAGCCTTTTCCTCCCTGATGGAAGGAACTTGAGAGTGGATGGGACTGCTGGAAAAGATCCCTTTGTAACTGACAAGCGGCCACCTGAACTTTTTGATTCAGTGCAGTGGGTGGGGGAGGTTCTTTTTCTGGCCTCCCTGAGTGTCTCGCCTTCCCCACCCAGCCACAGGCAATGCTTTTCTCTCTCTTTCTCACCTTTCTCTTTGTTATCTTTTCTGTTACTCAGGGTAACCATTTTGCCCAGAGACCACATGTTGAAAACCCTGGTAGAAGATCATTCTACCACACTTTGAATGGATCAAAGGTGACGAGTCCAACTGGAGACAAGTTTGAGTCTTGCCAGTTCAATATTGGGTCCTAAGTGGAGTGGCTAATGTCTGTGTTTTGTCACAGGTGTTTTGCTCTGACTGGAATAGAAAATGTTAATTCTGTTCCCCCAGGCAGCTGGTTGGGTGGCCATTTGCAAAATTGAGAGGATTTTGCCTGTGGTTTTATGATTTTCCTTTGTGTTGTGGCTTAGCCCTCAGGGGTATGGTGGGTGAGCTGGGTCACTAGGTCAGCTCAGGGATAGGAAACCCAGGAGCCTGACATGCTGGCAAAAGGGTAAGGGTTTCTTACCAGTCACACTGCTGGCCTCTTTCTCACTATGCAAACTGGTTGAATGAATGGTAAAATTTATTGCTTATCTACTCTGCAAAGTTTTGATTCCTGGGAAAAAAGATTTATGCGGCCAGTCTTAAGCTATATCAAATCTGTGCCTTGTGCTATGAATTTGTCTTTCTGTGTTCTGTCATAAAAGAGGGGTACCTTAGAATAGAATGTGGGTCTAGGAACCCTATAAGCCTGCTGTTCAAGCCAGCCCAGCAAACTGGTCAGTTGCAAAGTTCACTGCAGGTCTCTTGAAAAAAAAAAAAAAAAAAAAAAAAAAAAAAAAACGAATGAGCTTTCCCTCTTGTCTTGTATGTCCTTGGGAGCTTGACCTTGTTACCACCCAGGCCATGCTTTCTCTTAGTATCTGCCTTCTAGAGGACAAGAATTTTGGGGTTCATGTTATGGTTAGCTCTAAAAATTATCTTGACTTTTTAATTTTTTCTAAAAATTAAAAGACTTTGCAAGCTCAAAATTGGCTGCTCTAGGCTCCACACCTAATTCATAATTAGAATCGTTTACTAATCAGGTTTTTCACCAAAAGTTACTAAGAGTTAACAATGTGTAACATGTACTTGAGAATACTGAAAAAACAGTTTTACATGCAGGATGTGTAAGGAAAGTGAAATGTGTTTTTGGTAAAGATTATGAAAAGGCATGGGAATGGGAATGTGGATTTTTTCCCCTAGATTAAAGGGTTAAAGGATTGTTTCAAATTAGATAGGGAGAAGCTGAAGTTTTGAGCAGGCTGTAGAAAGTTTCTGAAAAATTTATCTTGTGAAATAAATTAAGTGTGTGAATATATTGGCTAAAGTTAAAGGAGTACTCAGTTGTTTTGTAAATTAAACATTGGAGTAAAAGTACAACAGAGTTTTTTTAGAGCACTGATCTGCTCTTTCACAAATATTGTAAAGAGTTATGAAAGGTTTATAATAATCTTACCTTATGGTTAAACTGACTAAGACTGAATAGATTTGTCTATAAGGTTTTATTTAAAATTTGGATTGACATTAATAGTATACTAATGCAATGGAGAAATTTGGCTTATTTGGTATAAAAATCATACAGGAAATATTATCAAATATGAAATAGCGTTTGGCTTTCTTTGGGCTGTATTTGTATTAATGTGTTATTGGTATGTGTTCCAAAATTATGGGATACTCCTATAATTCTACAATTTAGTGTACATTATCAGTAATAATTATGATTGTTATGTTAAATTATTGTATGCCACAGAGGTAACCAAATTTCTTTGTCATGTTTTTGACTGTGGCTGCTCTAAGACATTTTGTCATCCATAGACAATTGTTGTCTTGTTTTGATCCTCTTCAAAGGTGGTTTATAATCAGCTATAGAACTTTGACAGCTATACTTGAATGCAGGTTTCTGATAACTTTGGCGATTGCAACATTAGAATAGGGGAAAAAACTTTCAGGACTGTCATGGAGAGCTGGAATATTCATGAATATCAAGCAGAACAGGAGTTAACTGCCTGGACTGAACTAATAAAGGAATAAAGTAATTTTTTTTTTTTAGTTTTTGCCTAAAACATTGCTGATTCTTTGTTTCATTTTTCAAAGTCAAGAAAATATTTGAACTATTTACAACTTTTAACAATTGGGTAAAATATATGCCTGTGAATAAAATTTGGACCATATTTGTTTCTTTCTACCTGATTTCTCCAGAATTTGGAAACTATTTGTTAGTATTCTTTTTTTTTTTCTTTTTTTTCTTTCTTTCTTTTTTTTTTTTTTTTTTTTTGGAGACAGGGTCTCACTCTGCCACCCAGGCTGGAGTGCAGTGGAATGATCTCAGCTCACTGCAACCTCCATCTCAGAGGTTCAAGCGATTCTCCAGCCTCAGCCTCCTGAGTAGCTGAGATCACAGTCATCCACCACCACACTCAGCTAATTTTTGTATTTTTAGTAGAGACAGGGTTTCACCATGTTGGCCAGACTGGTCTCAAACTCCTAACCTCAGATGATCTGCCTGCCTCAGCCTCCCAAAGTGCTGGGATTATTTTGGGAGGCCGAGCCAAAGTGTGAGCCAGCCAAGTACTCTTAACTTATGGTAATATAGTTATTTACTTAAGTGCAATAATAATCTATTTTCTTTTCTTTGTCCTTTTTTTTATTTTTTGAGATGGAGTCTCACTCTGTTGCCCAGGCTGGAGTGCAGTGGCACAATCTCAGCTCACTGCAACCTCTGCCTCCCAGATTCAAACTATTCTCCTGCCTCAGCCTTCCAAGTAGCTGGGGTTACAGGCACATGCTACCACACCTGGCTAATTTTTGTATTTTTAGTAGAGATGGGGTTTTGTCATGTTATCCAGACTGGTCTTGAACTCCTGACCTCAGGTGATACACCCACCTCGGCCTCCCAAAGTGGTGGGATTACAGGCGTGAGCCACCATGCCCAGTCAGAATCTGTTTTCTTTTGTAACAGGACACAACTGGAGAAACTGGTTATTTTACCAAGGCTTTGACTGGAATGGAGTGCTTTCCTTTAAGGCATCAAACTTGACTTGTAGAACCAATAAAAGCCCCTTGGGAAAACTGGCCTCCTACCTGGTCTATGCAGTCCCTGTACAGGGTTGCTGACCTGTTGTAAACAAAGAATATCACTTTCTGACAGGCCCAGAAACCCTAAGTTATCTTGGGACCTCAAAGGAGAGGAATTTACCCAACTCATAGGTATTTGATGGTACAAAGCCATGGCTGGGCTCAGCTTTTGAAAAGTCTTATCTGAGATTCCTTCCATGGAACAGAGTTCCATCAAAGTCAATTTGAAAAGCCTATGTAAAAAAATAATTATTCTTGCTGCCCTTCATGCAAATAATCAGGCCAAGTATAATAAAACAAACCAGTCTTACCATGATTTGTCTTTTGTAAAAATAGGAGACCAGAGAGAGAAAAATTATGTTTCAAAAACTGTGATACACCTGTTATTAGATTCTAGTCTCGTCTGTTGTTTTTGAGATTTTTTTCTGCAATCTAGACTAATGCTGCTTATTCCTGTGACCCAAGCAGTGATCTCTGGCTGCTGCTCAGAATAAACAAGAAGGATGAGTAATATAAAAATCTGGATTAATATTTAAATTCTGGGCACATATTGAAATGTATAACACATATAGCAACTTCATATCAGCTTGGTTCCAACAGCTGCCCAGTTCATGGAATACCCTCTTATTTTGTTTACTTGGGATTATTTTGCCTATGTTGCTTTACTGTTGTGGAATATATTTGCTGTTATACTCTTTGCAGGAATGCAAGGTAAGTTTACTTAATGTTTTCTTAAACTGAACATTTATTAATCTTCCAGATATTACTTATCAGAACTCAGAGTCATGAATGGCCCTCATCATATTGACACTTTCTGACTGAGCTTCTTTCTATGCCAAATATAAGAGAACCTAATAGTTAGGCAGGAATATCATTACCCCTATTCAGCCAGAAGAAGTTACGGAAGATGAATCTTCAGCTCTCAACAACCCTTAAGATTAAGGGTTCTCTCATTAAAGGGAGCGGGGATATATGTCAGAGGCATTTGAACTAGAGTGATTCCATCTTAAATAGTGACTGGGTGAAATAAAACTGAGATCTTCTAGGCTGCATTCCCAGGAGGTTAGGCATTCTAAGTCACAGGATGAGATAGGAGGTTGGCACAAGATACATGTCATAAAGACCTTGCTGATAAAACAGACTATGGTAAAGAAGCTGGCCAAAACCCACCAAAACTAAGAGAGTGACCTGGTTGTCCTCATGGCTCATTATATAATAGTTATAATGTATTTGCATGCTGAAAGGCATTTCCCCCAGTTCCATGATAGTTAACAGATGCCATGGCAATATCAGGAAGTTACCCTATATGGTCTAAAAAGGGGAGGAACTCTCAGTTTCAAGAATTGTCCACCCCTTTTGCAGAAAACTCATGAATAATCCACCCCTTGTCTAGCATATAATCAAGAAATAACCACAAAAATGATCAACCAGCAGTCCTTCGGGCTGCTCTGCCTATGGAGTCACCATTCTCTTCCTTTACTTTCCTAAGAATTGATTTCACTTAGCTCTATGGACTCGCCCCAAATTCTGTCCTGTGTAAGATCCAAGAAGAACTCTCTCTTAGGGTCTGGTTGGGGACCCTTTTCCAGTAATGAATCTGTAAGGTCTACTTCTATCTGTGGGTCTAATATGTCTGTCTGTTCATCTGTTGTGTATATGATGTTTCACCACTAAAAATGTGTAAAATGCTCTAATTAATTGTCTTTAGAAACGCTTACTTTATCAGAAAAATAGATGTTACGCCAAATGCTTTTTCAAGTTCACATTACTTAAGTAAATCTTTAATAAATATGTTGGTTTAAAAATTTTGGTGGAGTACAATTAGAAATGACTTAAGGATTGTCAACTTATATTATTTATCTCTATTAAATGTCAAAATTTGGCATGAGGGTTATAAAGCTATGAATGCAGCTCAAAAGAGAATTATCTTTGTTTATGTAAAATTTAATAAATAAGGCAGGTTTTTTGTTCAATTAATGAAAACAGTTAAGTCCTGAGCTATTGGCAAAAACAAATAAACAAAAAAACCAAACCAATTATCTAACCTTAAGGTCCTTACTTAGGAAAACCTGAAATCCATTAAATAATTTTTAATGATATAATAATTTTAAATGATAACTATCACAGTTTTGTTAGGTAATCTGAGTAAACTATTTTTAAAAATTAATGTATTAGGTAAATGTAATAGAATAAATGCTTGTAGATAATCTTGTCATATAATTTAAAATCTAAAGTTATATTAAGCTAAATAATAGATATCCATTAAATCTCTGGGTCATTTCCATTTTTTTTAATTATAGGAAAACTTTTTTCCAAAAACAAGAAATGTGTTCTTTTTTAAAGGAAAATAATTTTTGTCTAATTCAAAGTTTATTTAAGAGTTATTCGTGAAATTAGGTAATGGTAATCCATGAATAGGAACAATGTAAAGAAAGTTATAAATACAAAGAGGTATTCTTGGCAAGAAATGTTAAAAGGACAATAATTTTAATAAGAAAGAATCTTGTAGGGAAATTTTGTCCTAGAATAAAATAATTATTTAGGAAAGAAAGATGTCTAGGATAAAACAGGAAGTCCAAGCATGTCATAAGTGATTTCTACCAAGTTGTCTACAATTAAAGGGAAATTAGTTATAATAGTTTTTCTAGAGATTGGGTTTTGATGTTAACAAACACTTATACACTAAAGAATTGGTTAGAGCAATGAAATTTTCTTAAGGGATTGATGAACTCTTAATAAATTATAAGAGATTTTAATTTTTTAACCCAAATTTCAACTTTTATTGTGTCACCATTTTCGGTTTTCTCTCCCCTTTTTTAAAAGGCTTGGAAAAATAATAATAATGATCTCCTTCAACTCATTTTCAGCTCATGTAAGTTTTTCCCCCTCAAGTTCTAACTGTTTATTGTGGCTTGATGCTAAAAAAGTTTTCTTAAAGGTCTAAGGAAATGTTTTCTTCCAACATAATGTTCTATGCACTGCAGAAGGTCTTTATTGCCTTTTGGTAACTGACCTAACAGATTTTATGTTTTATGGAAATAATTCCTGTGTCATTATTATTCTGTTTTGGTTTGCTTAGAAAGAAACTGAGATTTAAAAAAATGTTTTTAAAATTAGTGTTATTACATCTATGTATCTTTCTGTATGTGCTTTTAAAGTCCTTGTGCCATTGAGTTACAGGACTTCGACTCCTGGGTCTAAAAAGTACACCAAATCCTGCTAAGTCTTAAACACTGACAGCAATGAAAGCCTCATCTTCAGGCCAGGTGGAAGATGGCAGTCAAAATAAACTGCTTTCATGCATGAGACACAGGGGCAGAAATTAAAACTATTCAGTTCCTCAAGGTCCTTGCAGAAGAGGTAAGCACATGAGATTGTAAGGGCTGATTTTGAGAGAGAAAATAAGTTCAGTTTCTCTATAAATTAACCATTAATGTCAAAGGCACACTGATGCAAGACCAGCATATGAGCCCCTGTGTCAGATTAACAAGGTTTTCTTGGAGCATTAATCCAATCCTTAATGAAGATTATAAAGGTTATAAAAGGGTTTATGGAAATTATATCTTATGGCCAAGGTGATTAAAATTTTATAGGTTGTTTATAAAATTTTGAAAAACAAATTTAATTGGCCTCATGTTATTTTTATTGGGGCTTACTATTTGGGATATTAAGTCTCTCCTCTCTCAATGAATCAAGGTTTTAATCATTTTTGGGAAATCTTTGAGTTATCACTTTGGTGGAATGAATGACTTATTTTACAATGAACCTGTGATCCGATTTTGTGATATCAAGCATTTTAAACTTTTTATATTTGACAAACTTTCCAAAGTCAAATTCTAACTTGGGTCCACATTAATTTTTTTTGTATTAATGCCCTGAATTCCAAAGGAGATGTATTTTGCTTATTTGGTATAAAAACCATATAGGAAGCATTGTTGAATATGAAATGGTATTTGGCTTTCTTTGCACTGAATTTGTATAAATGTGTTATTGGTATTTGTTCCAAAATTATGAGAAACTCCTATAATTCTGATAAGACTTACTGTATGTTATTAATAATTATAATTGTTACATAAAATTATTGTATGCCACAGAAGTAACTAAAATTCCTAGTCAATTGTGGTTTTAATAATGGTTGTCCTAAGAGTTTTTGTCATCCACAGACAATTATTGTCTTGTTTTGATCCTCTTCAAAAGGTGGCTTATAATCAGCTTTAGGACTTTAATAAATGCTCTTGAATGCAGGTTTCTAATAACTTTGGAAATTGTGACATTAGAATAGAGGAAAAAACTTTCAGGATTCTCATGGAGAGCTGAAACGTTCATGAATATCAAACAGAACAGGAGTTAACTGCATGGACTGAACTAATAGAAAACTGAAGTAATCTTTTTACTTTTTGCTTAAAACGTTGCTGATCCTTTGTTTTGTTTTTCAGAGTCAAGAAAACTTTTCTTTTGAGCTATTTACAGCTTTTAACAATTGAGTAAAGTATACTCCTGTGAACAAAATTTGGAGCATATTTGTTTCTCTCTATCTGATTTCTCCAGAATTTGGAAACTATTTGTGAGAAACTATTCTTAACTTATGGCAATATAGTTATTTGCTTAAATGCAATAAGAATCAGTTTTCTTTTGTAACAGGACACAATTGGAGAAACTGGTTATTTTACCAAGGCTTTGACTGGAATGGCATGCTTTCCTTTAAGAAATCAAACTTGACTTATAGAGCCAATAAAAGCCCCTTGGGAAAAGTGACCTCATACCTTGTTTATACAGTCCCTGCACAGGGTTCCTGATATGTGATAAGTAAAGAATCTCATGTTCTGACAGGTCCAGGAGCCCCAAGTTACCTTGGGACCTCAAGAGGAAAGGAATTTACTCAACTCATAGGTATTTGAGGGTACAAACCCGTGGCTGTGCTCAGCTTTAAAAAAAGTATTATCTGAGATTCCTTATGGAACAGAGTTCCATCAAAGCCAATTTAAAAGCCTATGTGAAAAGTAATTATTATTGTTGCCCTTTATGCAAATAATCAAGCCAAGCATAATAAGACTAAAGTTTATTTTGCATACAAATCAGTCCTATCATGATTTCCTTTTAATAAAAATGGAGACTGGAGAGAGAAAAGTTATGCTTCCAAAAAACTATAGTACACCTGTTGTTAGCTGTTCTTGAGTTTTATTCTGCAGTTTGGACTAAATCCTAAATTTCCCAGACTAATATTTTCAAATTTTTACCTTTAAAACTGGGAATTGCACTTGTTATCCTATTATTCACTACTTACCTTATAGTCCACTGTTCACTTTAATGCAGCACTAAAACTATAGATGACAATACTAATGTCTTTGTAATACAGGCCTGGAAATCTCAGCCAGGCCTGTGTGAGTATAGTCAGATAGTTGAAAAGCAGTTCTACCCCTCACCTTGGAGTCAGCACCTACCCCCACTATGCTCCTGGTCAGCGGGAGGAGGTTGGAGTGGTCTTTGCCCTTTTTCCATCTTCACTAGCCAACACCTTAAGATTAAGGTATTATAAAACCCAAAGTGAAGGATTGACACTGCTGTTGCAAAATTACAACTGAGACAGTAAAAGAGATCTGACCTAAGCAACTCCTTCTTGCTTCAACCTCCAAGCTGTCCTTGTTTATTACCGGGTTTAGGCTAAACTAACTTTGGGAGGAACTTAGTTTATAGTTTAAAACAAAGACAATGAGAGCCCTTTCCCAAAACAATTTCCCTTCTTTCCTGGAGACTAGACTGCGTTTGTGGGACTAACAAATTAGCCAAAATATTAGAAATTATCTTCCCCAATTTGCTCCTGGGGATAACATCACCATTATAAAGCCTAAGATCAGTGTTTGAGATATTTTTCAGGCCCTATACTTGATGGATCAGCTGGCACCACCCAGATTGATAAACTGGCTTATCTGATCTTGTGGTCCCTACTCAGGAACTGACTCAGTGCAAGACAGCTTTCACTCCTTATGATTTCATCTCCAACCCAACCAATCAGCACTCTTGACTCACTGTCTCCCCATACCCCCACTCACCACCAAATTATCCATAAAAATTATGATGCCCAAATGCTCGGGGAGACTTATTTGAGTCATAATAAACCTCCAGTTTCCTGCACAGTTAACTCAGGGTGAATTACTCCTTCTCTACTGTAATTCTCCTGTCTTGATAAATTGGCTCTGTCTAGACAGTGGACAAAGTGAAGCCACTGAGCAGTTACAACATGTCTGTCTTTCCCATTAAAGGTAATCTTCTTGAATGTTCAGGGAATGGAATGAATGGTTGGTAGGATATTATTTTCCAAATAAATGATTAGGAAACATCAAGAGAGGAGCTATAGTGTCTCACTGGTGCACAGGCCAGTCACCCACAAGACTGTAAGGGAATGCATGGGAAACAATGACTTTGGGTGTGGAAAGTTATTGGTTGGACAAATACAAATGGTTACTTACCGTTGTAATTTTAATAGAAGTAAACATCAAAAACTACAAATGAACAAACTATTAACCTCTTTAGCAGACTCATGATCTCACTGTGAATAATCCAGGCACTCAGTTTTCCATTTTTGTTGTTCAGTTTAACAAAACATATTTGGAGCATGGAGTAAAACTATTTGAGACCTGAGTCTGCCACTTTCAACTTGTGTGACTTTGGCTAAGAGATGTAACATCTCTGAACCTTGGTGTCATCATCTGAAAAATGGAGGTAATGCTTGCCTTGCTTACCACAGTGGGGATGCTGCAAGGACCAACATGAGAAACAGGTTTTTAAAAGCACTCTATTAAGTATTCAGTGTCATACCAATATATGGTGGTTTTATTTTTATTATGTATTTTTTTATATTATGTATTTTTAAAATTATAATTTATTGGCTTGCTAGTACCACCACCAGGAGGAAATGAAAAATAAAATAAAATAAAGGAGATGGAAATAAAATATCTACTTGACAGTCCACCTTGATGAGAGAAGATTGAAATTATGGTCTCCAATGAGATGCCGGGATTGTCAGTTGCTTTCATTGCCCTTTCAAATGTATTCTACATAAAGCAGAAACAGAAGATGAATTACTAAACTGCAGAATCACAGTCTTTGTGTTAAGTTATGTAAGATAAGCCACAGAGAGAGAAATGACTTGTAAAACTAGGCCACCGTACTGTATCCTCAAGCTGATTTCACCCTCTCTAAATAGGTGTCACCAAGTCTAAAAATTCACTTTTGTTCTATGAAAAATGTAAGTAAGGTATTTATTTGTTCGTTCGGTGTTGGGTAGTTACATGTTTCCATGCCCGTCATTTTATGAGTAGGTTTGTAGAAGTCAAGTTGGTGATGCGACTCATTTCTTCTAGATAAAGAGCTTGCCCCACCCTTTCTCCTGAGCCATGCCTGCAGTTAAGACAGAGATGAAAGATGGTTTGGATCAAGGTACTTTGGGACTAAGCCTTCATGCTCAGCCCCTCCAGAAGGCAATTCACAGGCAAAGAGCTCCAAGGACCTTGAGAGTCAGCCAAATGGGGAGATAAGTCCCCGGCTCCCCAGGCATAATACAGAAGGGACATGGGCGGTTCCTTCCACTTCAGTCTTCGGCAAAATTCTGCCGATTCATCCTCACACAGCAGATTTCTTACCCGGTTCTGGGAACAGACAGATTACTGAGGGAGAAGGAGCTGGGTAGAAGGCTGAGCAGACCACTGGGTCAGGGCTAGGGCCTGAATACAGGCTTTGTTCACCCTGCCCTCCCCGACCTTATAACATGACAGGAGCATGGAGCCACTTGGCTCCAAAATAGTGTTAGATTAAGTTTAGCCTAAAGCTGCCTCCTTACGTATTTTAACTTTGGCCCAAAAGTTTCTCTGTACATAGTGAACTGTAACATAACTGGATGTGCAAACAGGCCTCCTCTTGTGCCGGTCACTAAGTTTCTGCCAATCACAGGCAGCCAACTCTTCAAACAGGTTCAAATAAGGCAAATGATGAGCTGTAACCCATCTGGCTGTTTTTTCTGTATGTCACTTTCCTTTTTCTGTCCATAAATCTTCTTCCACCCCCAGAGCCTCTCTGAACTATTCTGATTTGGGGATTGCCCAAATTGTGAATTGTTCTTTGAGCAATTAAATGCTGTTAAATTTAATTTGCCTAAGGTTTTTCTTTTAACAATAGTGACAGGGGACTGGGAGCAGGGGGTAATCCACTGGTCTTGTAACGTTTTTCTATGTTAGTTGATCCCCATTGAGAAATATGTTTTGTCCAATAGGTTCTTCAGAGAGAAAGGGGTTCTCAGGGGTTAAATATAAATGTAGTTTGCAGCTTCTTAGCAGGTTCTAGGAAAAAAAAATAACACCCAGCTATTCAAGGGAAAACTTGGATCTTGCCTCTCGCCAAGGTGGCCAATTCTCTGGGGATTTCTGACATCAGAAGCTGCTTCCTGGGAGAACTCCATCCTGGAGAGAGAGGTGCCTCTCACTATGGATGCAACATGACATCTTTGCTAATGCTATGTTGTTTGTTTCTTGGTTTTAATTTTCTCCGGTAATAAAGCGTGGATCTGAGCTATATAAAGAGAAGGGGGAGCTGCAGATTCCCAGCAGCTATAAGAGTTACTCAGCATCAACCTTACCCCTCCTGCAAAGCTTCTCGTCCACATCACAGTTGATCCACCTTGAGCTCTCCTATCCGGTGTTTCCCCTTTTCTGGACTACGATCCATAAGGACTGGGTCCATCTTGAGTAGTTGTGTCCCTCAATGGCTAACATAGTGAAAACTCAACATACATTTATGGTATGGGCAAATGAGTGAGTGAATACGTGCATGGATGAATTTCTACCACTTATAATGGTCTATTGTAATTGCCCATTTTCTTGTCTGTTTTCCCCAACTCAACTGGGCATTCCGTTAGGCAGAAACTGTGTCTGCTTTCTTCACCAGTACTATGTATCCCGGTGCAAAGGGTAGTACCAGACCAGTAAGTATTTAAAATATGGAAGGAAAGGAGGGACTGGGGGAATGTTGATCCTCTAAAGTTTGTCATCTAGTTGGGGAGGCCAGATTAGCACATATGAAATAATCTGAGAATGAGAAGCAACTAAACTGATAGCTGTAACATTCTGAGATCTCAAGATACCCACAGAAGCTGAGTTGGTGTGAGCTGGAAATGGATTGACTGGGGACTGAAAGGCCACAAAGCTCTGTCCAGGAAAGGCTGGCAAGGGGACCAACCATTCGGGCAGAATTTGGCAGGGACGGTATTGGGAGTTTGAAGGTTTCTGAAGGAAGGGAAGTGTTGATAACTGATCTAAGATGATTGGGCTTAGATTATAGACACAGACTGCTTAGAGGTGAATCAGAATTCTAGGTCCCTTCTCCCCCAAACTCACTATTGGGCTATGATGAAAGTGCAGTGGGGAGTTTGGCCTCACAGACAAGCCTGTCTTACCAGGCAGAACAACCATGGCCACACCTTTCCTGGTAAACACTTCCAGCTCTCTAATCTTTGGGTACTTGACAAGTTCATTGCATGAAAGTTTCACTCAAAATAGATGTAACAGCATTTTAGTGTCAGGAGAATATCCTGATTCAATTTTAGCTGAATGAGGAGACAGAACTGTCTGTTAAGTGATAAAATACAAACCCAAAGGGAGTCCTAGCCCAGGAGTGTCCCTCACAAAGAGAGTTAGGCTACAGTGTTCACCAAATTCTTAAATTCTGAATTCATATAAGAGCAAGATTCTAGCTGAAGCTTAAGTACTAAAGTTTCACCAATGAAACAGTCTTTCTTCTTTTCCTTCTTTTTTTTTTTTTTTTTTTTTTGAGACAGAGTCTTGCCCTTGTTGACCGGCTGGAGTGCAATGGTGCGATCTCAGTTTACTGCAACCTCTGCCTCCCGGGTTCAAGCAATTCTCCTGCCTCAGCCTCCCAAGCAGCTGGGATTATAGTCACCTGCCTGTTAGCCAGTAACCCATACCTGGCTAATTTTTGTATTTTTTTGGTAGGGGCAGGGTTTCACCATGTTGGCCAGGCTGGTCTTGAACTCTTGACCTCATGATCCACCTGCTCGGCCTCCCAAAGTGCTGGGATTACAGGCGTGAGCCACTGCAGCGGGCCTGAAACAGTATTTCTAATTCCCTTTAATTAGAATGCAGATTCACTTGGAGAGTACTGAGGTCGCCATTTCATTTGGGGAGTTGACTCTTGATTAAAATCTCTCAAATGCTAACTAACTCCCTTGCAGTTTTTTATTTCTGATTAGGTTTCTTTAAATGATAACCAACTATCCCTAGGATTTGAATTAAAAATAGGGTACCTACCTATATGTGACACAGTGCATATATTAAAATATTTAAAAGAAAATTACAACAGAGAGTTATGAAAATTAGTGAGTTTTTGGAGAGTTGATATCATCATGTACGTGTGGACGGGGTCCTCTTGGGTAATGAGGGGAGACTGGCAGCCGAGTGCAGAGACACCAAAACCAACTGATTCCACCTCAAATGTGTCAGGAATTTACTCCCAGCTTCCCATCCCTCATCCTTCTTAGTGCATGCCTTATCTTTTGTCCTGAATTATTTTAACAATGTCCTGAAATAATCTTCCTGTCTCAAACATTTTCTTGTCACCCTCCTACTTTCTTCTAGGCAAATCTATTCTCTTCGTAACCATCAATGTATTCTTTAAAACACAGTTTGATACGTAGCTTTATGATTTAAATCTATTCAATAGTTTGCCCACCTTTTATAAAGTCCAAACCTCTTAACTCCTTGGCATGACTTAAATGCCCCCCATAATTTCTCCCCAGCATTTTCTGTACCCTTGAGTCCTGCCACCTCCTATTGTGACAGGAAAGAGGTCTCGATCCATACCTCAAGAGAGGGCTCTTGGATCTCCTGCAAAAATTCAGGGCGAGTCCGTAAAGTGAAAGCAAGTTTATTAAGAAAATAGACGAATAGGCCGGGCGCAGTGGCTCACACCTGTAATCCCAGCACTTTGGGAGGCTGAGGCGGGTGGATCACAAGGTCAGGAGACCAAGACCATCCTGGCTAACACAGTGAAACCCTGTCTCTACTAAAAATACAAAAAATTAGCCGGGCTTGGCGGCCGGTGCCTGTAGTCCCAGCTACTCAGGAGGCTGAGGCAGGAGAATGGGGTGAACCCAGAAGGCGGAGCTTGCAGTGAGCCGAGATCACGCCACTGCATTCCAGCCTGGGCAACAGGGCGAGACTTGTCTCAAAAAAATAAAGAAAAGAAAATAGAAAAATAAAAGAATGGCTACTCCATAGACAGAGCAGCCCCAAGGGCTGCTAGTTGTCCATTTTTATGGTTATTTCCTGCTAAAATGCTAAACAAGCAATGGATTATTCATGCTTCCCCCTTTTTAGACCACATAGGGGAACTTCCTGACGTTGCCCTGGCATTTGTAAACTGTCATGGCGCCAGTGAGAGTGTAACAGTGAGGACAACCAGAAGTCACTCTCATGGCCATCTTGGTTTTGGTGAGTTTTAGCGGCTTCTTTACTGCAACCTGTTTTATCAGCAAGGTCTTTATGACCTCTATCTTGTGCCGAGCTTCTATCTCATCGTGTGACTTAGGATGCCTTAACGGTCTGAGAATACAGCCCAGTAGGTCTCAGCCTTATTTTACCCAGCTCTATTCAAGATGGAGTTGCTCTGGTTCACACGCCTCTGACACTATCACATCCTGCCTTGCTATTGACACTTGGATCAGGATAGAGTGTTTAAGGTTGCAATCCCGCCCACCCTTTCTTGTATATGCCTCAATATCTTTGCATCAGATGTTCACTCTTCCCCTCTTTTTCAGACAGACCCATCCCATCCCATGTGACCAATCCCTACTTATCCTGTAAGATTCAGCCCTGGCATTCTGCCCTTTAGGAAGCCTCATCCCCTGCCCTATGTGCTTAAGTGTCCTCCTCTGCTGACTTTATCATAGCACTGCCCATGTGATAATGGCATGATCTTTTTGCCCATATGCTTCTACTGTTGAGAGTATAGAAATAAAGGCAGAAACCTGTCTCTTCATCAGTGCATCTTGAGGACCAAACTCATGGCCTGAGCAAGTAGAAGGTTCTCATTGAATGTTTATTGTACTGGACCCAACAGAAGAACTTTAGATGAAAAAAACTGTGTATCACCATATACTACATGTTCTGCATTTTATGGACTGATTCTAGAAACAGCCTCTAAACATCCCCCGTTGTCCTTTCCTTCACTTTAGTCTCAAACTAAAGTAGAATGGTGGTGCATGAGACAGAAAAAGAGGGCACATTCTCTTCAGTGAAAATTAGGTAGTAAGATAATTTATTGTAATCCAGGTAGAGTTACAGCATTTACTCAACACAAGTCAGGCACTGAAAAGTCATATGAAGAATCATGAAAAAATGGATTTTTAATAAAAAGTTGTATTGAGATGTTTTTGTTTTCATTTTTTTTGTTCCTTTTAATAGCCTTATTGAGCTATTAAATAAAATGAAGTGAACATATGTAAAGTATGTAATTTCATAAGTTTTGTGAATGCATCACCAAATCAAGACAATGAACATATCTGTCACTCCAAAAAGATTTCTCATGCCCCTTGGTAATCCCTTCCTCCCACCTCTGCGCACATGCTCTACCCCTTCTCCAGCAGGTACTGATCTACTTTCTGTCACTACAGATTAGTTTGCATTTTCTAGAATTTTATTTACAGAAATCATTAAGTATTTTGTATTTCTTGTCTGGCTTATTTTGCTCAGCTTAATTATTTCGAGATTCATCCACTTTGCAGCATATATCAACAGTTCATTCTCTTTTATTGCTCAATAATATTCCATTATATGGATGTACCACAGTAATTCATTTACCTGGTGATGAACATTAGAGTTGTCTCAATTTATGACTACTACATATAAAGCTGCTATGAACATTCACATATAGTCTTTACGTGGATATATGGTTTCACTTTCCTTGAGTCAATATCTCTGAGTGAAATGTCTTGATCATATCTAGGTATGTGTTTCACTTTTAAAGAAATTGCCAAACTGTTTTCCAAAGTGACTGTAGCATTTTACATTCCCTACAGCAATGTCTGAGCATTTCAGCATTCCACATCCCTACCAACACTTGGTATGGTCAGCTTTTTAAATTTTAATCATTCTAATAGGTGTTCAGTAGTGATTTGTAAATATTTTCTTCCAGTCTGTTGCTTGTCTTTTTATTTGTTTGTGGATGACATGATCATCTATGTAGAAAATCTAAACAATCTACCCAGTGACTAGAACTAATGTTTATTAAGCTCTCAAGATAAAAGGGTAATATGCAAAAATTGATTGCATATTTCTTTTTTTTCTTTGAGACGGAGTATTGCTCTGTCGCCCAGGCTGGATAGCAGTGGCTCAATCTTGGCTCACTGCAAGCTCCGCGTCCTAGGTTCACGCCATTCTCCCATCTCAACCTCCTGAGTAGCTGGGACTACAGGCGCCCGCCACCATGCCCGGCTAATTTTGTTTTTGTATTTTCAGCAGAGCTGGGGTTTTACCATGTTAGCCAGGATGGTCTCTATCTTCTGACCTCGTGATCTGCCTGCCTAGGCCTCCCAAAGTGCTGGGATTATAGGCATAAGCCACCACCCCCTGCCAATTAAATGCATATTTCTATACAAGCAATGAACAATTGGAAACTGAATTAAAAATCACAACCATTTACAAGAGCAAGAAAAACAAAGAGTTTAGCAATAAATTTAGTAAACTATATGCAAGTCTTATACATGTAAAAACTATAAAACCTTGCTGAGAGGAAAAAGAACTAAATAAATGGAGAGATAACCTGTGTTCATGGAATAGAGAACTGCTAAAATGCTGTTAAAAATGTTAATTGTTCCAGAATTGATTTAGATACAATGCAATTCTAATAAAAATCCAAGCAGGTTTTTTTGTGTGTGTGTACTGATAGACTGATTATAAAATTTATACAGAAAGCCAATAGTTCTAAAATAGACAAATAATTTTGAAAAAGAAGTGCAAAGTTGGAGGCCTCACAAAACCTGATTTCAAGACTTAACTATGAAGCTACAGTAATGAAGACAGTGAGGGTTTGCTTAACAATAGACAAATAGTTCAATGGAGCAGAATAGAAGGTCCAGAAATAGGCCCTTACATATATTTTCAATTAATTTTTGAGAAATGTGGCAAAGTAATTCAATGGAGAAGAAAGTATTTTCAACAAATTGTACTGGAACAATTGGGCATCTATATGTCTAACTATATATCCATCAGATTTAGTTTATTCATAATTATCACAAACTGAAAACAATCTAAATCTCAAATGGTAAATGGATAAACTATGAAATACTATTCTGTAATAAAAAGGAATGAACTACTGATACAAGTAACAACATAATTGAATTCCAAATATATTATGGTTAAGTGAACAGAGCCAGACTCAAAAGGCTTTGTGACATTTTAGAAAAGGAAGAAAACAGATAGGTCAGAGGTTACCAGGGGCTAGTGGGTGGGGAAGGGGTTAACTACAAAAAGGCACAAGGAAATTTTAGGGGAAGATAGAGCCATTCTGTATCTTAATTGTGGTGGTGGTTACACAACTGGATGTATGTGTCTGAATTCAGAACTATACACACAGATTTAAGTGTCTATCAACAGATAAATGGATAAAGAAAATGTGATATATATGCACAATGGAGTGCTATTCAGCCATAAAAAATAATGAGATCCTGTCATTTGCAACAAAATGGGTGGAACTGGAGGTCATTGTGTTAAGTGAAATGAGCCAGGCACAGAAAGACAAATGTCTCATGTTCTCACTTATTTGTGGGAGCTAAAAGTTAAAACAATTGAACTGGAGATAGACGGTAGAAGGATGGTTACCAGGGACTGGGAAGGGGAATAGGGAAATGGGAGGAAGTGAGGATGGTTAATGGGAAGGGAAGGTTGGTTACCAGAGTCTAGGAAGGGGAGTAGGGAAGTGGGATGGAAGTGAGGATGGTTAATACAAAAGGATAGTTAGAAAGAATGAATAAGAATTAGTATTTGACAGCACAACAGAAAGACTATAGACAATAATTAGTTGTACATTTAAAAATAATTGGATTGTTTTTTTAAAAAAAGAATAAATGCTTGAGGTGATGTATTCCCCATTTGCCCTGGTGTGATTACTATGCATTGCATGTCTGTATCAAAATATCTCATGTACTCCATAGATATATACACCTACCATGTACCCCCAGAAATTAAAACTTTAAAAAAACAGCTGTACATGAAAAGAATGAGTTGTACTTTATCTAAATTACATCTCAATACATTTTAAAAGAATTTGGGAAAGCTTTCTTTTAGTACTTTCATGATGTCAGCAACTACATGAGCACTGCACTTAAGCCCTTAATTAAATTTCACAATTCCTTTGAACTTGTTGGAGGTGTCCATTTGCTAATGATTAGTTTGTTCATACTCATTGGACTCTGATCTGCAAGGAGAAAATAGGAAAAGTATTCTCTCCCTCTCATTCTTTCTTTTTTCCTTCCCTCTCATTTTCTCTCTCCTTCTCATTGTCTCTCCATCTTTCTTTACCAGTAAAAGTATACCTCTATATGTTGCTGGCAGTAGGGCCTGGAGATGGATTTATGTCACCTTTGACAAAGGCACTTTCTGTGAACTAGATTCTATGGAGCTGCAAGGCCATGTTGGCATTGAAAACTCTAGGATGAGCTTTAATTAATCAAGTATCTGCTCCTGTTAGCCCCATAATGCATATGGAGATTTCCAGATCTTTCTTAGAATGCTGGCAAAGGCTGCCCTATTTCCTCTGGCAAGCCACTTCTTGAGTCTCTCTTATACAAAATGTGGAAATTGGAGGCAGCCCTGGGCATTGAGGATGTGGCTATGCAACTGTGATCTTGGTGAGTAGCGTTTGAAATCAGAAAAACCTTATATTAGATGGATCAAGGAGGGAGCTAGGAGATTGATATCCTCAGAAGGTGTTACATGTTTCTCTTGGAATTACAGTTGCTCAAATTTCTCTCTTTCTCAATTTTTTTTTTTTTTTTTTTTTTGGCAATGAACTTTTTAAAACTTTTGCAAAACTAGACAGAATAGTTTGGTTGACCCCTGTAACCATCACCCATATTCAAAAACTATCAATTTATGACTAACCTTGTTTCAACCATACCCTCACTAACCCCTTGCCTTAGTCATTTTGAAACAAATTCTAGATATACCATTTCTTCTGCAAATATTTCAGTATTTATCTCAAAAATATAAATATTCTATTTTAAAAGTAACTGTAATTCTACCTTAGAAAGTCATAATAAATTTCTTGATATCATTAAATATCAGTATTCAAATTTCCAATTCTTTTATAAATGATTTTATTTTTTTGTGTTTTGTTTGCATAAATGTGTTTAAAAACAGTTTGCTTGAATCAGGATCCAAACAAGGTCTACACATTTCAATTCAATTGCTATCTCTTATGCCTTTTTAAATCTGTTTCCCCTCTATTTCTTTTATAAAATAAACCTTATTTTTTAGAATAGTTTTAGATCTATAGCACAGAAAGTTAGTACAGTGATTTCTCATATACCCCATACCCATTTTCCCCACTATTAACATCTATATTGGTATGGTGTATTTATTACAATGAACGAAGCAATGTAAATATTAACTGAAGTCCATACTTTATTCAGATTTCCTTAGTTTTTACTAACATCCTTTTTCTGTTCCAGGATCTCATCTAGGAACCACATTACATTTAGTCATCATGTCTCCTGTGGCTCCTCTTGCCTATGACAGTTTCTCAGACTTTCTTTGTTTTTGATGACCTTGAAGGCTTTGAGAAGTACTGATCATGTATTTTGTAGAATGTCCCTAAATTGGGCTTTGTCTGTTATTTTTCTCATGATTATAGTAGGGATAGGGGTTTTGGAGAGGAATCTCGCAGAGGTGAAGTGTCGTTCCTATCACACTGTATCCAGAATACATACTATTGACATGACTTATCATGGTTGACACTGGCCCTGTTCATCTTACTGAGGTAGTTTGTCAGGTTTCTCCACTGTAAAGTTACTCGTTTCTCACCTTTCCCATACTATAGTCTCTGGAACGAAGTCACTCTGTGCAGCCCATATTTAGAGTGGAGAGTTATGAGGCACCTCCTTGAGGGTGGAATATTTGCATAAGTTATTTGAAATTCTTTTGCACAGGAGATTTTTCTCTTCTCCCCCATTTATTTATTTATTTAATAGTCTATATAAATGGGGACTCATGGATATTTATTCTTTGGGTTATAATCCACTATTTTGTTGCTCAAATTATTCCTGAGTATATGCTAACTCAGGTATATATACATATCAATATTTTCATATGTAACCATCTGTATCTATGTTAAGTTTAATATGAATTATACTGCTATCTCCAACTCTAATCAATTACCACAAAGATAATTTTAGCCTCCTCCCTTGCTTATCTCTAAATTTCCACTCTCAAATTTCTCAACAGTGGAAAAACTTGGCTCCTACCATCCACCATCCATTTGCTTAATTGTCCAGTTCCAGTGTACATGCATGGCAGTATCCAAATTGTAAATTAACCCGTGGAAATAACTTTATCAAGCAGAATACAGTGCTTATGTGCAATTCTTTTTGTTTTTAGTCTTACAGACTCCATTTATTTCCAAAGTTACTTAGGTAAGTTGGCACTTAAGTTAAACATACACCTGTCATATGACCCATCCATTCCATTCCTAGCTATTTACCCGAAGGAAATGAAATCATATGTCCATAAAAAGACTCACAAGCAAGTGCTTATAGAGCCTTTATTTGTATTAGCCCAAACCAAAAACAACCCAAAATGTCTATCTACAGGTGAAAGGATAAACAAATGTGATTTTTCCAAACAAATGCTAATTAGCAATAAAAAGAAATGAACTATTAATATGTGCAACAATGTGGATAAATCTGAAAATTTTTACACTGAGTAAAAGAAACCAGATACAAAAGAACAAATACTGAAAAAAAAGAGTACATACTGTGTGAGTTCATTTATGTAAAATTTTAGGAAATGTAAATGATAATGACGGAAAGCTGATCAGTGATTGCCTGGGAATCGAGAGGTTTAGAGGAGTGGCAGGAGGGAGTAACTATAAAGATATAAACTTTGGGGGATGATGGATATGTTCACTCTCTTGATTGTGAGGATGTTTTCATGGACAAAATCATATGCAAAAGTTATCCAATTGCACAGTTTAAATATATACAGTTTACTTTATGTCCATTTTACTCCAATAAAAAAATCCATGCTTCCTCTTCTTTACCAATTCACTCTAGACCAGCTCCTCAAAATTTAATGTACACATAAAGAATGTACAATTCTCTCTCCCCTGAGAGCTGTGTTAAAATGCAGATTCTGATTGCTATGCCTAGGAAGTGACCCGAGATTCTGCATTTGTAACAAGCACTCAGGTGGTGCCATTGCTGCTGGTCTGAGGGGCCACACTTTGGGTTGCAGGTGTGGTGGTTCATATACTTTATATATAAGAATCACTTAAAGACCTTTTGGAAATTGCAGGTACTTTATACTGAGAGAAAAGAACTCCATAATGCCCTTTTTACAAGACCCTCAAAGATTCTGATGCTTGGATATTTGCTGACCACACCTTGGAAAACATTAATCAGAAACTTGAAAACCAACTTGGCCATATTCTCTAATGCTTTCAATAATTTCTACCAGATTTCCAGACACCATTTGAAAACTTTTAAGTCTTTCTTCCAAATGTGTATAGTACTCATCTTCTGTTTATATAAAGTAAATGGAATTGGAGTCCCAGATATAAAACTGGTAACATTTTAACAGGAAAATGCAAATAGTGAAGCTGGAATCAGTCAGCAGGTGAAAGTCCAGAGAACATTCTAGCAGGAAGAAGGGAGATAATTTAACACCTGGAGAAAAGGTCCACCTGTAACAATAACGAACTTGCCAATCTTCAAATAACATTTGAAAAAAGGCTTCCTCCTTCCTTCCTTCACTTTAATCTGGGCAACAAAGCTGTGGAAAGACCGCAAGTTGAAGTAAGGCAAACTGAGATTCTCAGCTCCTGTACAAATAACATTCTAACTTTGGGAAATTTTGTTTCCCTCTTGAGCCTTTATTTATTTATCTACTAAATGGATACAATAAATGGATTTTTTTTCCAGTTTGTCGTTAAATTAGGAAATAATGCAAAGGAAGATCAATAATCACCCCCTTCAATAATCAAAGTATAAGAATACACAGTTCACAGAAAAGCAGACACAAATGGAATTTACATATATGAAATAAGCCTTAACTTGATTCACAATAAGAGAAATGCATATAAAAACTGTTTTGCACCCATCATATTGGCAGAGATCATTTTATGCACTGTGTTAATAACAGCACGAAGAAAAGCACTCTCCTACACTGGCAGTAGGAATATAAATTGGTACATCACCCATGGAGATCAACTGGCCATGTCAACAAAAATTAAAATTTTTATACACTTTGAATCAGAAATTCCACTTCTCAAAGTTTGCACTACAACTGCAAGTACTAGTTCATATAGGAAATGAAGCATTCATTGCAGTATTTTTATAATACCAAAATATTAGAAATGTCATAAGTATTGCTAATTAAATTAATGTATGTAATATAGAGAATCTATATAATATAGCCATTAAAAATGAGACATACTTCTTTGGGAGGATCTCTAATATATACATGTATAAACACATATGATGAACATACATATATTAATATAGAAAACCTTTGAAAGAATGTATGAGACACTGTTAAGGGTAGCTATTTGTTGGGAAGAAAACTCAATTCCTGGAGAATATGTTGGTGGGAACTTTGTAAACCCTTTTTTTCCTTTAAAAAGGAATACATTTTTTAACTTTTCAACTTTGCAGTTTGAAACATTTTCAAACTTACAAAAAAGTTGCAAAAAATGTCACAGAATTTTTTTTTAATTTTAGAGATGGGGTCTTGCTATGTTGCCCAGGCTGGACTTGAACTCTTCAGCTCAAGCAGTCCTCCCGCCTCAGTCTCTCAAGTAGCTGGCACTACAGGCATATGCCACTGCACCAGGCTCAAAGAATTCTTAGCTTCCTTTTCAAATGTTAACACCTTTTATAACCACATTATAGGGAATTAACCTTAATAGTATTAACTATTTACAGACCTTCTTCAGATTTATCCACTTGAACCACTAATGTCTTTTTCTGTTCCAGAATCAGGTTTTCATATCACCTTAGTATCCTCCCATCTAGGATAATTCCTCAGCTTTTCTTTGTCTTTCATAACCTTGATGAATACTATTTAGTTATTGTATAGAATGTATTCGATTTGGGTTTGTCTGATGTTTTCTTCTGATGAAATTCAGGTTATATGTATTTGGCAAGAATACCACAAAAGCAGCATTGTGTCTTCTCAGAACATCATATCAGGAGGTATGTGATGTCAATATGTCTTGTGATTCGTGATCTTATCTTTGATCACATGGTTAAGGTGGGGTTTCTCCCCTATGAAGTTATTACTTTCTCTCTTTCATGGGGATATACTTTGAGGCTATGCAAATATTTTTTTTCTCAGAATATTAACCCCAGTCATTTTAGGATATATTGATGATTCTTGCCTACAATTAATACTGTGGTGTTTGTCAACTAGTAATTTCTATTTTCATCTTTCCTTCTGCACTTATAAATTAGAATTCAGCTGTGACTGCCAGGCATGGTGGCTCATGCCTGTAACCCCAGCACTTTGGGAGGCCAAGGCGGGTGGATCACTTGAGGTCAGGATTTCAAGACCAGCCTGGCCAACATAATGAAACTCCATCTGTACCAAAAATACAAAAATTAGCTGGGCATAGTATCCACATTTGCTTTATCCGCTCATTGATGGGCACTTGCCTGTAGTGCCAGCTACTCAGGAGGCTGAGGCAGGAGAATTACTTGAGCCCAGGAGGCGGAAGTTGTAATGAGTCAAGATTGTGCCACTGGACTGCACTCCAGCCTGCACTGCAGCCTGGATGACAGAGCGAGATTCTGGCTCAAAAAAAAGAAAAAAAGAATTCAATTGTGAGAAACAGATTTTCCTCCCCAATTTAATTACTTATTCAATTATTTATATCAATATGGATTTAGGAATATTTATTTTATTCTGTTTGTTACAATCTCTCACTACTGACATTTATTTTGTTACCCAAATTATCTCATATTTGACCATTGGAAGCCCCTTGAATTTGGCCAGTGTGTCCTTTTGGCATGTTCTTATCATATTTTGAGTACTTCCTTACCTTGTTTTCTGGCACTACAAGGTATTCCAGGCTCATCTGCACTACTCAGACCTGGAATTAACTATTTCTCCAAGGATCATTATTTCTTTTTACAGGAGAATGATGTTTAGAAACCAATATATGGTTACTGAATGTGCTAGTTGGTACTGGTGTGTCATTACTCCTAGTCCTTAGAACATAGATAAAGCTAAGAATATAGATGCATACAAACGTATACATACACACACACACACAAATTTGAGTTCATATTGATCCCAAGTTCAAATTGATATCTCTACTTCTAACCTCACAATAGTTTATTCTCTTATTTCCCCAATCTTATTCTATTCTGTAACAGTGAGAAAATTGGTTTTTGTTATTCATACCATTTTATTTATTTGCTCAATCTTAAAATACTCAAAATAGCTTCAGAATTGCTAATCCAGAGTTCTGTGAAAAGCAAACTTACAAACTAGAATATATAATGTTTGTGTATAGTTCTTTTGTAATTTAGCTTTTTAAAATACAGCCAAATACCATTTTCCAGAGTTACTTAAGTTAGTTCTTTTCTTTCCCACCTCTTTATTGTGGTTATTTTATTCATTTGTAATTCAATTAGGTTTATTTGTTGATGTATTTAATTTAGGATTTCCCCTACAATATTTTTATTGTATTTTCATTTTGATTTGTATTGTTAATTCATTTTTTTATTTTTAGTGTGTGAAACATTATTATGATTCTGAAAGTCAGAACTTGACAGAAAAGCTTATGCAGATGTGGAACCCCTTTATCCCTTACGCTGTATTGCCATTCCTTGTTATTATCCACTTTGTTCTCATCTATCCTCTGTAGGTGACTAATCGTAGTTTCAAACTTATTCTTCCTGTATTGATTTTTGCATACCTGGGCAAATACATATATATGCTCTTATTTCTTCTGCTTTCTTACATAAACAGTAGAACAATAGTATAACCAGTCTTTTCCATTTAGCAATGTATTCTGGAACTCTCTCCATATCAGATCATTGAGATCTCCTGTATTTACTTATATAGCTGCAGGGTACTCCCTTGTGTGAATCTTTCTTTGTGTATTCCACTAATCTCCTATGTATGGGCATCTAGGTTGTTTTCAGTATTTTATAATTTAAAATAATGCTGAGATGAATAAACTTGTGCAAATGTGTTTTTCCTCTCTTAGAAATGTATCTTCAGCATAGATCCCTAGAAGTGAGATTTCTGGGTCAAAGGTAAGTGCATATGTAGTTTTGTTCAATCTTGCCATTTTCTCCTTCATATGGGCTCTACCAATTTGCCATCCCAATGCATGAAAGTATCTGTTTCCCCACAGTCTCACCAAAAGCTCTTGTTCATGCTTTTTAAATTTTCACAAATTTATTAGTTATGAAATGGTACCATTTCCTTTGTCCTTCAATGTTAAAGAGTTGTTTTTAAAATTTTTATTTCAATAGCTGTTGGGATTCAAGTGGTTTTTGTTACATGAATGCATTATATAGCGGTGAATTCTGAGATTTCCATGCACCTGACACCCAAGTAGTGTACATTGCACCTAATATGTAGTTTATTATCCCTAGTCCCCTATCCACCCTCCCACTTCTGAATCTCTAAAGTCCATTATATCACTCTGTATGCCTTTGCATACTCATGGCTTAACTCCCACTAATACGTGAGAACATAGTTTTTGGTTTTCCACTTCTGTGTTACTTCACTTAGAATAATGGCCTCCAGCTCCATCCAAGTTGCTGAAATAGACGTTATTTCATTTCTTTTTATGGCTGAGTAGTATTCCATGGTATATGTATATACCACATTTGCTTTATCCACTGATTAGTTGATGGGCACTTAGGTTGGTCCCACATCTTTGCAATTGTAAATTGTGCTGCTGTTAACATTAGTGTGCAGGTGTTTTTTTCATATAATGACCTCTTTTCCTTTGGGTAGATACCCAGTAGTGGAATTGCTGAATCGACTGGTAGATCCACTTTTATCTCTTGTTAAAGAGTTTTAAAATACAAGTTGAACACCCCTAATCTGAAAATCCAAAATCTGAAATGCCCCAAACTTTGGAAACCTTTTGAGTACCAACATGACCCCACAAGTAGAAAATTCCACACCTCACTTTGTTGATGGGTACAAAAAGTTACTAAAAATATCATATAAAATTACTTTCAGGCTATGCATAGAAACAGCATATAAAGCATAAATAAATTTTGTATTTAGACTTGGGTTCCATTTCCAAGATATCTCATTATGTATATGCAAATATTCAAAAATCCAAAATATGAAACACTTCTGGTCTCAAGTATTTTGGATAAGATTTACTCAAAGTGTAATCAAAATGTTAGCCCTTTGCCTATGCTATATGCTACAAATTCTTCCATTTGCATTTTTAAAAATTTTTTCAGAGTCTCACTCTGTCACCCAGGCTGGAGTGCAATGGTGCAATCTTGGCTCACTGCAACCTCCACCTCCTGGGTTCAAGCGATTCTCCTGCCTCAACCTCCCAAGTGTCTGGGATTACAGGCATGTGCCACCACACCCAGCTAAGTTTGTATTTTTAGTAGAGATGGGGTTTAATCATGTTGGTCAGGCTGGTCTCGCACTCCTGACCTCAGGTGATCCACCCACCTCAGTCTCCCAAAGTGCTGGGATTACAGGTGTGAGCCGCCATGCCTGGCTTCCCTTTGCATTTTATACTACATGCATGTATTGCTTATTTTAAAAAATGTTAAGTGCCTGTAGACACAAAATATTTATCTACATGTTTTGTAGAAACTGGAAAATGTGTCAGGTTTTAGGGTGGGAGTAATTCAGTTTTCAGTGAACATCTCGGTCCTTGCGATTTTCTACTTGCTATTTCTCTTAGGAGCCCTTAAGTCAAGGAGCAGACATGTGCCAACTAGGAGGCCTTGGTGGATGGCCAGGTCTAAACAACTGAAGGCCAACCCTGACTCTCACTCTGTCCTTGTATCTTGTGGTACATGCACCTGTGCAGTGTCACCAGTTCCAGGAAATAAATAAAGAGTTACACACATGGCTCATTTTCCTGCCTCGTGGCCCCCCCCCCCGCCCCCATGATCCAGTAAACATTGCAGGAATGATGCTTCTGCAGACATGGCAGTTCCTTCCTTCTAAATATAAACGCAGAGACACTAAAAATAAAGTGTTAAAGGTGAGTTTTGTTGGTTCCTGAAATGTCAGTACACCAAGTATATAAACTTATTTCTCAGGGAGCCAAGAAGGAACAGGTGGCTATGCACTTATAACTGGGTTTTTGCAAATGCAAAGAGAAACTGTCAGAAGCTTGATGGAGAGCAGCCATATCTTGATTTTTTTAAGTTGTGCTAAAAACAGGACATCAGAGAAATAGTTCTTCCATTGTCTAATAGATTTGTATCAGGGTCCTTAAGCACATGTAGTCCACAGGAATGGAATTGAGGCTTGATAAGCCCACTTCAGCAAACCAGGGCTGAGAGAATGCAATGACGAATTGATCAATCATCAGCCAATGAGCAAAGCAGGTGAACAGTGCAGAGTTCCTAGAATCACGAGTCAACCAAGAGAGATTTGTGCCTGGCATAGCACCTGGTCCATAATATACCATTAATATATGCATGATCAAATGAATAAAGAAGTATCCCACACTGGCTTGTATTGTTATGAAGGCTCTGAAGGGTGATGTTAAATGCCTAAGAGTTCAGATGAGAAAGGCAAGGCAGAAAGTGACGGCAGTAAGGCTCCGAAACTGATACTTGGATGTTGGCAGAATTAGAAGTATGGCCGGTGTGAGACTCAGGACAGGATCTGCCAATGTTCAACCTCACAAGACGCAACAGGTGACAAAAACAGTTCATAATCCAAGCTTAGATCACATCAAGACAAACCAGGAATTCAAGGTCCCACACTGTAAACAAGGTCAGGCCTTGCCAACACCCATCCCAACTCACTAGTGGAGAAGAAGGCACACTTCATACAGGCAACAGCAGACACTTGAGAACTCACGTTATATAACCAGTTACCACACAGAAGCCATCTTATCTCCAATAAAAAGAATGTGGCTAGGTTACTTCTATGACCTCAATATTACTGTAAGATGTATTTTCTACAGCCACTCCCTGTCTCCTCACCCTTCTAAACAAATAACCAAAAGAAAACCAAAATAACCAACCACTGGCATTCTCTGAAGGTTGCCATATTTTCATATTCTTTCATGACTTTGTTTATGCTGTTTGTAAAGCCTTTCGTTCATTTATTCATTTATTCATTCAGGAACAAGTTTTCTTATTTGTTAATTATGATTCATTTTTTGACTTGTTGATTTATTGATTGCCACTTATGTCCTTAGTGCTGCACTAGGTGCCGTGGATATTGTGTTCACATGTCTGTGAACAAAACAGAAATGCTCCTGGCCCTCACAGGAGAGACAGAAAATAAACAAATATACATAAATATTTACTTACACATTGTCATAAGTGCTAAGAAGAAAATGACTCTGAGAGGAAATAACAGATGGCACTGACTATAGAGACTATGATTCGGAGAGGCCTCATGGTTACCTACTCTGTGGAACATTTTCTGACCAGCCCACACACCCACCTCAACTGAATCAATACTATTCTCTGTGCTCCAAAGTTATAGCTTCTAGTTTTGACTTGACACTTTTGTTTTGTAGTTGTTTATATATCTAAGCTGTGCACACAGACTATTAATTCTCTCAATGCAAGGAGGATAAAGAGAAAAGCACGTGGAATTTGGAGTCAGAAAAACCTTAAAGTGAATGCCAGTCTTCCACTTAAACCCTGGGATATTTGGCAAATATTTCAATCTGGGTTACCTGAAAGTAGAGTCTGGGGTGTTAAGGCGTGTATGCAAGTAGATTACTTGGGAAGAGATCCTAAGGAGTAGGAGAGATGGGAAGTGGAACAAGGAAGAGGGAGGAGGCAATGCAAGGATGTGCCGTGGAGTTGGCCACCGCTATAGACAGAGGGGCTACTGGCCTTGGAAGGAGCCATGTGAAATGGGCCTCAGATGACAGAGGGAAATATTTATATATTGGCCCATCCTCCACTGATTAAAGGAGCCCACATGGGCATGACTCCTCTCCATTTCTAAGTTGTACAAGATATGAGTGACCACTGGATGCAACAAGAGCCTACATGAAGTATCAGGGACGCCTCAGCGCAAGAAGCAGGAGTGTGGGCCGGGCGCGGTGGCTCAAGCCTGTAATCCCAGCACTTTGGGAGGCCGAGATGGGCGGATCATGAGGTCAGGAGATCGAGACCATCCTGGCTAACACGGTGAAACCCCATCTCTACTAAAACATATCAAAAAAACCAGCCGGGTGATGTGGCGGGCGCCTGTAGTCCCAGTTACTCGGGAGGCTGAGGCAGGAGAATGGCGTAAACGCGGGAGGTGGAGCTTGTAGTGAGCCAAGATTACGCCACTGCACTCCAACCCGGGCGACAGAGCGAGACTCCATCTCAAAAAAAAAAGAAGCAGGAGTGTGGACCAGGTCCACACACACTATCCAGCTGCCCCGTGTGAAGGTCGGCAATCCTGTGTGGAACAAGTTGATGAGGTCATGACTGGAGTAAGAGGCAAGATGAGAACGTTCAAAATTGAGGTGTCTAAAACCCACATCTACAAAACAGAGACAATAATAATATCTGCCTCATAGGCATCTGAGAGTTAGGAGAGATGCTTTCTGTGGAAATGTTCTATAAACTGCAAATTCTAATCGTTATTGCCGTTAAAGTGACCTTTGGTTTATATAACTAGAAAAGTGCCTAACACACTGTTAAACAAAAAATAAAAGTGAGTTATGTGAGTTAGTAAGTAAGAAGCGTGAAGGAGCAAATACAGAGGTATCCCAAGCTCTTTACCCAAGGTTCCTACCAACGTAAGATTTACCTAATATGTTTCACATGTCCCTAGCCTGTTCCATATTCATGTAGATTCAAATGAGGTACATAGTGGCAGAAGAGACATTTTTAAAGTAGCTTTCTTGAAGAATTTATTGAGGCCATGCCTTTGAAAGAGAGAGCTAGGGGAAGGTTTATTTGCCTATGCAATGTCACCCCATTCATGGGCTTAATCGTCTTTGGCTTTTGCCATTGTTTGACAAAATATTTGAACAGAAGTTGGGTGGGAAATCTTTAGAAATCAGAAAATGGGGTTCTCTTGCCTTAAAAGCATATAAACTGTGATGAAAGCAGAGCAAGGCAAATTACATTCTGTCATAAAGAATCAAACAGGTGCAGCGTGCTGACAGAATCAACAGCCACCCTGATCATAGATTAACTGGATAGAGGTCAGACAGCACCAACCTAGGAAGCTTTCATTTCATTACAACTTCCTTCATGTCAGTAAGCCCTTACAGATCCTGTAATAGGCAGAGCCAGGTGTGTGCTAGGCCATGGGGCTACAGGGATGGCGAGGGTGACAGAAAAGGAGATTAACAGTGAGAACACAGTGGCATCAAGAGAGGCGTACGAGAGTGTTTGCAGAGTGTAGAGAATGGGTGCAAATGAAGGTGCCTAAGTCCGCTTGCAGGGGAAGAGAAAGAGGGCCAATGCAGTTTTCAAAACAACAACAACAAACAACAACAACAGATACTTCACCAAAAGCCTACTGGATAAGTAGACTTTAGTTGGATGGAGTGGAGGGGCAGGGGTATTTCAGGCGAGAGAACAACCTGGGCATTTGTCTAGAGGTGGGAGGAGGACTGATGCTTTGGAGGAATTGCAAGAAGGTCAGTGTTAAGGAGCAAGGGGAGTGAAGAGGGCAGGGATATGGTGGGAGAGCGGGCTGCAGCTGCGGGACCTGATGGGGCAGGACCATAAAGAGCCTTCCATGTGGACACATGCATTTTAACTAGCCTTTGGCAAAATACAAGCCACAGAAGGATGTCAAACAGTGGAATGATGAGATATCAACGTTCTCTGTCTAGAAGATACCTCCGGCCATGGGATGCGAGAGAGTGGAAGACCAAGTGGGGCTGGATACATGCAGAAGCTGGAGCTCAGCTTGGAAATGATCATAGTGTTGAGTCCGGGAAGATGGATAAAGGCCCGTGGCAATGCAGTAGGGATAAACAGGTGGTGATGGACTTCCAGCAGGGACCCAATATGCTGGCGACCCTTCATTTGGATGTGGAAGATGAAGGAGGAGATGGTCAAAGCAATAGCAGGTTTCTGCCTTAGGTGACCAGGTGGAAGGTTGTGCCATTTGCTGAAGAGAAGAAAAGGCTCATGGAGAAAGTGGACCCAAATTGGAAGAATAGAAACATGGTTGGTGGAGACATCTGCTTGCAATGTTTTATTTTTCTCTATTTATTTTGGGACATGGTATCCTTTTGTAATATTTTTACACATGAAAAGGGGTATAGTCCTCAAAGGCTGTTAGGACTGTCACATATGATTGTACAAGTCTTGCCCTGTGAAATGGCATCTGGCCCGGGAGAGAGCGAGGCTGAGCTGCAGCCTGTGCAAGGCTCCTTAGGAGTGTGCAGCCAGGGTTGTGTCTGCCTGGGAAAGGGGTGCCCGTGAGGATGCTTCCCATCGCCTCTCTGGATCCCCTTCCCACCCTCCTCTGTGCCCTGGATGGCTGGCCTGTGTGGATGACATTGTCCCCTCCAGCACCTGGTTCAGTTCCACCGTAGGAGGTGCTGGCAGGAGAGCAAAGGGAAGAGTGTTTCTCTTGGCTCCCCTCCTTACTGAGGGCCATTGATTGTCTCTCTCCCTTTCTGAAGGTCACAGCTTCCACAGCTACAGTTATTGCTTTGTCTGAGTACAGGGCTCTCTCTCTCCTTGTCTCTCAGGGCTCCCCACTGTTGCTAGCCCCAGGATACCATACCATTCCTTACAGGTTTGCCTAAATCCCACCCACGTCTTTGTAAATGGTGCCTTCCCCTCACACTTTCCTTCATTATCCACTTTGACTGTGTCATCTGTTTCCTGCCAGGACCAGGACTGATGTTGAATATTTTTCTAATTAATACAAGGCAACATCTTCATTCACTTCCCCATGTACCTGTGAAGCTGTGACTACCATAGGGACACCTGTTTCTAGTTCTCAGGAAGGTGCTGTATTAAGCAAAGGGCCCTCTGGGCTCTGAAACTCAGGGGGCTTTGATTCCTCCGCAAAGTGGGAGCCAGATTGACTTTTCAGTCGCACCCAAATTTTGAGCTAGAAGGGAAGAGGGAGGAGAGTGGGGAAGAAAAACATGCTCAGAGTCAGCAGACCCTGAGGACAGGCACTGTGGATTATCAGTATCAGGTATTAACATCACCCCTCCAGCCTTCACTGGGAATTGGGAATCGACACTTGGGAATGTTTGAGTGCAGGTAAGGCAGGTGTCTCCACTCCACTAGAATGGACTGCTCCATTTCTTCAAGTTTCTTGGTTTCTTACTCGACCATCACCTTCCCCTCCCCTGGCTATATACAGCTCTTTCTAATTTTCTTTAATTTAATGTAGACTCAGTAAAACAGAATATTTTCCTTAACCTTTCAGGTTTAACAAGATATTG
This sequence comes from Chlorocebus sabaeus, assembly GCF_047675955.1. NCBI lineage: Eukaryota > Metazoa > Chordata > Mammalia > Primates > Cercopithecidae > Chlorocebus > Chlorocebus sabaeus. The sequence continues at coordinate 79,500,681 of NC_132924.1, read as the reverse complement.
TGAAAGCCATTGATCTCCACTCTATCATGCTGGAGAAGTAGGGAAATGTCTGTTTGTAAAATGTGCATGTCTGCCTGTTGACACCCAGTTGTTGGCTCATTTGTTCATTTATTCATGCATCTATTATTTATTCATTCATCAAATAGCTATCAAACGCTATCTAAGACTTGATCGTTGTATTTATCCTCAGCTGGACCCTTCTGCCCCCTCCTAAAGGAAGAGGAAGGAGGCATGCAAGGCTCACAGCAAGGTGGGCTGATGCCAAGCTAGAACAAGGAAAGTCCAGTTGGAGGAGAGGTGTGGTGGGACCTGTAGCCGACCTTTCCCCTCCCTGCAGCAAACCTTTCCCCTCCCTGCAGCCAGGCCTGGGCCACATGGGTATGAAGACCCTGGCAGTTCACATTCTTACTCAGACTCACACACTTTGTACTCTGATGCTGACACGGAGTGACTGTGCTGGCAGCCCACGTGTTTCCAGATACTTGACCCAGCTGCAGTTGTGAAGGCCTTACCTCCTGGCAAATGTGAAACAAAAGTCAAACGGGACAAAGAGCCTGTGCGCTTGTTCCCCACTCCTTTCCATAATCAGCTGATGACTCGACTCACCACCAAGGGTGAGCATGAGGGATCTGTCCGTTCATATTCATCTTCCACCGTTTCCAGGCTTTGGATGTGTGGAGCTGTGCTAATTTGGAGTTGCTGAGCTACAGGACAGTGTTAGGAGAGGCCCTGGGATCTCATATTTATTGCTTGAATACCTGAAATCCTTATTACAGGAAGTTACACAGCTTCCAAGCAGCATATATAAAATGAACATTGCAGTTTGATGTTCTGGGGAAATCCCAAGTATCATGTTCTTTCACCAGAGTGATAAATTGACAAGGGACCAGTGTTCTGGTGCAATCTTGCTTCTGTTTGCCTGCCTTCCCCATAAGTTCTCTAGTTTCCTAAGAGCCAAGAGTGAGCAAATAGGCCCTTACTCATTTTAGAACATTAGCCCTGTAATTTGCTTACTTTCTTTCTACACCTGATTATTGGTACTTGTACTGAAGTGGAGGAGTCTCTCCTAACATATTCCTCTGCCCTCCCCATCCCACCATAATTGAGAGAGAGAGAGAGAGAGAGAGAGAGAGAGAGAGAGAGAGAGAGAGAGAGAGAATTGGAACTCGGGTTAGGATCTACTTTCCAGAATCTTTTATTTTTTTCTTTTTACTTATCTACCTTCCTTTCCTTTTTCTTTTCATTCCATTTCTCTCTCCCTCTTTTATTCAGTAATTTATCCAATTATCCATTCATTACTTTGTACCTGGAACCTCAGCTTAAGACAGCTGTGCCCTCTTCCTCTCCCTGATTAGGATTTAGATGTAAGTCTGAATGTCAGGATGATGTGTGGCTCAACCTACCTGTGGGCCTGCATACCTGAGTGATGGGGCCTCCTAGGAAAGACTCTCTCCACAGGAGGGGAAATGCACCTACTAGGTTCAGTTGCACTGGACCGGGACTGGAATGGAGACGGGGGTGGACTTGGTGGGGTTTGAGGAACAGCACAGTGCCTGTTACTCTGATGTCTTCTGGCCCAGCTCCCGGAGCCAGTAGTCCTAGGAAATCCTGTGCCTGGGTCCTGAGATGAGGGTATTGGAATTAAAAAATAAGTGTAAACAAAAATAGCTCATCACAAAAGCATCCCTAGGTTACAGGAAGCAGCAGGCAACAGCAGCACCAGCCAGCCCCAAAAGCCAGGCTGATGTCAGTGTCCTTGACCCTGTGCAGATGCAGCTGTGGCATGGGTGGTGGTGGTGGGCACCTCCACTGGGCTCCAGCATAGAGGTGCTGCTCTCTAAGGCTGCTTTAGTTGTTAGCAGCAATGGAGACCTCAGTCCCATAAGCAGAGGCAGGTGAGGAAGAAGGTAGGAGGTGCCACACGTAGCAGTGGGCAGTCGTGCTCAGCATCTGTAAGATAATCCCTGGAGAATCCCAGACTTTAGGGGATGAGTTTGATATGAGGATGTGTGTAGTTGGAGCAGCTGCAGAATGGATTTGGGTAAATCCAGAGAATGCTGTTTTGTGTCTCTCACTAAGATTCTGTTTCACTCCAGGCAGAGGAATTTGAGCGACACAGGTTGTTACACGTGCCTTAAATCCAACTTACTTCCAAAAACCATTTGCAGAAGCTTTATAGAAAGCCTCAACATAAAAGGGATAATTTTTTTAAAAGAAGGCAAAGAACCACAGTCAAGAAATAAAGACTGGGAATAAGGAAGGAAAGAAGAGAGGTGTTTTACTAGAAAACCTAGTCAAACAAATGTTTTTGCGTGGTTTGGAATCCCCATCTCTTCTCGGCTTGATTCCTAAGAAGACAAACTCTATGCCTAATCAAGACCTGGAAAAAAACGAGATTCAGTTATTTATATGGAGATTCTATTTTGTTTTCTAAGTGTATTACTGTACCAAACAGGAAAGTTCTATAATTCTTCATGGTTAGAGAACCACCGGAAGTCATCAGACTTTATTTGAATATATTGTTGGAAATTTCTGATTATTAGTTCTCTGTCCCCAAGGCCACAAATAACCCCAAAATGCAGCTGCCTAAGTGCCAAGCTGGGGATTACACAGATAGCTGTGGGAGCTGGAAGTGTCATGTACTCATAATCAGCACCTGCACCTATCCTCGTTTCACCCTCACAGTGATGCAGGGAGAGGGGAGGGCCTGTACCATTATCTCCACTCCGCAGGTGAAGAAACCACAAGTCAGAGAGTTGTCCAAGACCATACTTAGGCGCAGGACTGGTGTTGGAATAGAGGCTCCGATTCTCAAATCCCAGCTGCATGGGCCCTTGCCTGAACATAGGTCTAGAATGGTAACTTACCCTGACTTTCTTACAAGCACCAGGAAATTCTGTTGCTCGCCCAAATGTGGGATTCTTAACCTCCAACACCATCTGTCTCCACTGAAGAGTCAATGAATCATGAGGTCAGTTTCCCCCGTGCTGTTCTCATGACAGTAAGGGAGTTCTCACGAGATCCAATGCTTTTTGAAGTGGTAATTTTTCCTGAGCTTTCATTCTCTCTCCTGCCATCTTGTGAAGAAAGTGACTGCTTCCCCTTCCACCATGATTGTGAGTTTCCTGAGGTCTCTCTTGCTGTGCAGAACTATGAGTCCGTTAAACCTCTTTCCTTTATAAATTACCCAGTCTCAGACATTTCTTTACAGCAGTACGAAAACAGACTAATACATTGAGTAAATTGCCCAAGATGACACAGCAAGGAAACGGGTTAGATGAGGTTGATGAATATTGGGCATCTGATGTCTAAAGGTGTTTGGAGGACAAGAAGAAGAAGAAGAAGGGGACATCATCGCTGAACAGGGAGCACACAGCCTGGTGATGAATCGGGGCACGCATCACAGAACAGTAGTTCTTTCTGCTTCATCCCTTTAGTTGTTTTATTAGCCCAAAGTGAAATAGTTCCATCTGACTGTACTGAGACAGGGACTGGCACTAGATGGATCCCATTGACAACTGCAGACAGAATTCAGATGTCCAGAGTGGACAGAGCACATCACAGCCCATGCCTGCGTGAGATGACCACCACCACAACAGCTACCCATGCCCACACTCACACCCACCCACAGGCACAAATGAAGTCCTAACCTCCTCCAGTGGGGATAGCACTGGGAAAATGCCAGGTGACCTGTGGTCTCCTTTGGCTCTTTAGAAATTCAAAACTGCTGTAATTAAACATTTCCAAGAATTTCTAAGACCCTCAGAGTATTAGAGAAAGCACTAGAAGTTTCCTGAGGTAACAGAACAGAGAATGGTGAGGGGAAGAAGACAAAACAGAGCATTGTAGGCAAGACAGTAGCACTGATTTGAGGGAAGAAATTGGCTTATGCCTTTGTGAGACTACTGGGAAGAGGCCTACGAGGGAATAGAGAAGAAATAACATTTATTAAGTACCACATATGTGCCTGATTCTGTGCTTTCATATATACCTGCTTTCATTCTCAAATAACTCTAGGTAGGTATTTTGGTTCTGTTTTACAGGGAAGGAAACAGGCTTGAACAGGGCAGATAATTCATCCAAAGTGACCCAGACAGTAAAAGAGAATCAAGACTTGAAACCTAGGTCTTTGAAGGCACAAAAGTCCATGCCCTCCCTATTGCATCCATATGCACGTATATCAGTATGTATCTTAACAAATGCGGCATCTAATAAGTTCCAGGTTCTGTTCTAAGTGCTTTACAAATATTAACTCATTTAATACCCACAACAACCCTAGGAAATAAGTACCTGTATTATTTTCCATTAGCATAAGAGGAAATTGAAGGACAAAGAAATTGTGTCACCTGCCCAGATCACATGTCTGCTGGCGAGCTGGCTGCTTGCCTGAGAACTCATTCTTCCCGCTTTTACTCTGTGGGGCCTCTATGTGAGTGGAAGTGCTTATTTCTTGGGTTAGAGCCAATCCATCTCTCCAGCTTACAATAAACTAAACAGGGGAAAGCAGTAACTTGAAGGCTAGAAGATGCCAGAGGAAACGTGCCCACCCGAGATCAGAGCACTCATCCTTGAGAAGAAGCTCAGACTTGGCCATCCTTGAAACAGCCTTGGCTGCCTGGCAATGCATCAACACTTTAAGGCTATCTGACATGGCAAGAAATAGTAACTCTTGGCACCAAGATGACTGGTCAGCCTCAGGGCCTGAGGACTATGTTTGAAGGATCATCCCGGGCCCCCTGGAGGCTGGAGGCATGAGGCGGATAAGCAGTGGGCTGATGGCCAGGCCTTCCACTCACTGCCCCACGCTCTCTCCTCAGGGAGAGTGCTTAGCAGCCTGGGCCACCACTTATGTTTGAGAAATGCTGAGGCCTGGACCAGGGCAAGGGCTTCCCTGTGGCTTCGCAAGGGAGACAAAGCAGAACCGGGGATTTATAATAAAAGCCCAGGAGTTCAGAACATGTGGGCCAGAGCTGTTCCATGTGAGCTGGGTCCTCAGCCCCAGGAGGAATGGCTGCTCCGCTCTGAGTGTGTGCTGAGATGAGGAACCACATGCAGCTGAAGAAAGAGCCTGAAGGAGCACCATTACCACAATTGGCCACATCCTCAGTGTTCTTTTTTTCCTTGTGCATCTTCTATCTCACAGACATGCTGAGCTTGTGCACACATTCTCTCCTTTGCTGATAGGCATTATTATCCCCATCGTGTAGGTGAAGGAGTTGTGGCCAGGAGATGTTGAGTGATATGGTTTGGCTGTGTCCCTACCCAAATCTCATCTTGAATTGTAATCCAAATTGTAATCCCCAGGTGTTGAGGGAGGAGCCAGGTGGGAGGTGACTGGATCATGGGGGCCGTTTCCCCCATGCTGTTCTCGTGAGAGTGAGGGAGTTCTCATGAGATCTGATGCTTTTAAAAGTGGCAGTTTTTCCTGTGCTTTCATTCTCTCTCCTACCACCTTGTGAGGAAGGTGGCTGCTTCCCCTTCCACTGTGATTGTAAGTTTCCTGAGGCCTATACAGCCATGCAGAACTGTAAGTCAATTAAACCTCTTTCCTATATAAATTACCCAGTCTCAGGCATTTCTTTATAGCAGTATGAAAGCTCTCCAAGATAATACAGCAAGGAAACAGGTGTGGAAAAGCAGCCAGAGAGGTGGGTAAAATGGTTCCATCTGACTGTACTGAGACAGGGACTGGCACTAGATGGATCGCATTGACAACTGCAGACAGAATTCAGATGTCCAGAGTGGACAGAGCACATCACAGCCCATGTCTTTGTGAGAGGACCACCACCCCAACACCTACCCATGCCCCAGTCACACCCACCCACAGGCACAAATGAAGTCCTAACCTCCTCCAGTGAGCACAGTATTGGGAAAATGCCAGGTGACCTGTGGTCTCCTTTGGCTCTTTAGAAATTCAAAACTGCTGTAATTAAACATTTCCAAGAATTTCTAAGATCCTCAGAGTATTAGAGAAAGCACTAGAAGTTTCCTGAGGTAACAGAACAGGGAATGGTGAGGTGAGGAGGGCCAGAGCATGCAAGGGTTGATCAGTTTTGTCTTGTTTGTAGAGCAAATGAGAGCTGTTGAGGGATTTTAAGCATGGGCAGGGCAGAGTCAGACTTGCCTTTTAAAGAGGACGCTCTAGCTATTAAGTGGAGAATGAATTACATAAAGGGAAATGAGTTTTGAGTCTAATGCTGTGGTCCAGGTGACAGGACATGGTGACTCAGGTGGTGGTGATGGAATGAAGTGGGTAGATTCTAGAGATGTTTAAAAGGCAAGCACCTGTTTCCATTTAATGGGGTCTTGACAAATAAGTGCATCTCCTTTTCAACTTTTCAAGGATATGTGGTGAAAAGTTACACTGCCAAGACAAAGGAAGAAGCCCCACGGCCTGCATTTGACCAAAGAACAAATCTTGGTCTTTGATTCTTGGGGAAACTCCCTAAGAATTATCAGAAAAGGCTTTATGCTTTTGCAAACTTTTCAGAAATAGAATCTAGGCAGTGAGCAACTGAAGACTGTTGCACAACCTGAAACCCTTGGAATTAGACTGGAAGCCCTGAAAGCCTCAGTGGCTTCCTGGTCTCTTTTCTGTTCGGCATCCTTATAGGAGAGCACTGGGGGCCTTGATCACAGAAGCTGGATGCCTCACGAAGGACAATACCAACCCCTCCCCCAGTCCCGTCTGTGCTTTAATCCCTTCTATTCCCAGCGTTTAACATAATCTGTCAAAATTAACTGGCAGCAATAATAGATTCATGAGGAAAGAGTGAGAAATTTAAATGCAGAGTGTGGTTGAGGGTATAGCAACTGGAAAACCCAAAAACCAACTGGTGCCAGGTGTTGAAGTGCATATACATAGAGCCCTTCTTGGAAGGTAAGAGGGTTGCAGAGTTGTCATGCCAGACCCCTATTGACCCCAATAGGGATGGCACCATGTTTGAAAGGCTGAAGAAGAGACCCAGAGCCTGCAAATGAGACACAGAGCTTATTGAGGGGACTTACATATAGGACACTGTCCTGGTGGCAGTGGTCCAGACAGAAGAACCACTACTTCTTGTAAAAAGCATGCAGTTCATATGGCATTTTTACTTAGCACCCTACCCCCCACCAGCAACCTCCACCTGGCAGCCTTCATTTAACCCAAAACAAAGGGCTTTGATCCCCTGTATGGTCTGCATTCCATGGGCTGGCCTGGAGGTTTAGATGTTTCTCATAGATAGGGAATGAATCTTTGGGCTGGCCCTTTCTGGATTTCTTTGCTTGGAAATCCAAACACACATTCTTTTTAGACCATAGGGTCATTCTCAGGATATGCTTAAGTTATTGCTCTCGGGCGCATCTGTCATACAAGAGTAACTGAACAAAGGAAGCCCTAATTATGCAGAGATTTCTCATTGAGCTGGAAGAACCCAGATGGAGAAGTGGGTGTGACCGCAGGCATTTTGTGACTGAAGGCTGTGGGGTTAGAAGAGAGTGACTCGCTAAATTTCTACACAGATGAATCAGACTCCAGAACAGGTGCTTAGTTCTCTTTGTTGTGCTCTTTGATTAAATGAATGGATGAACAAACAAATGAGGCCAGAGACTTCCATTGGAGGCTTAGTTCAACCACATGCATTCCTGCCTCAGAAACATCACTTTCCCTTTTCACTCATCTGGAATTCTGCTCCCACAGATCTTCACGTGACTGAATTCCTGAAAAGTCCACCAGGAACTTTCCACCCCATCACCTTCATTTTCCCTGAACCATTTATCATTATTCAAAATATTTATTTTTAATTTACTTATCATTGATCTCATGTTCCTGAGAGCAGAGACTCTTCTGTTTGTGTGAAGCAATGTTGCAGAGCCTATCAGTGTCTGACCTAGTAATTTTGTTAAATTAATGGCATAAGTGAATAAACCAGGAAACTGAAGTTTTGTAAATATGATGCAAGCGTTACCAGTTGGAACATGGGAAATTCAGCAAACAGTTCATTCATTGTTTATGGTGTGAACTAACTAGTTAGACTGCTTTTTGGGGTCACTTAATTATCTTAGAATTTCTCAGGGACTGAAGCCTGTATATCTATTTATAAAACAAATGTAAGACACAATATATTAATGTCACTGAATTAATGTGTGCACATAAGTTCACTGGAAAATAAACTGTATTAGAATAGTTTCTCAGTAATATGTTTACAAAAACAGTTTAACATGAATGTTCAACCAAAAGTGTGAAGTCAACAAATTTGTTACTTCATTTTTAGAAGTATAAATTTCTGCTTCCCCCTGGTTTTTCCAAGTTTCTAAATAACCACTTAGTTTGCAGCAACCTGAATAATTTAAATGGGGCCTTTTGAGTACACATCATTGTGAGATGTCAGTTATAGCTGAGATTCAGATCCAGCCTCAAAAAAAAAAAAAAAAAAAAACCACATACATATACCCAGCAAGAGGAGTACTCCAGTAAGTCACAACCGGAAGATAAGCCAAACAATGAATGTCATAAAGAGATTAGGATACAAGATTTCTTAGGTCCTTTTTCCTTCTCTATCCATGAGCCTGTTATACAGCCACAGCCCCAGAGATAAAGACACTCCAGAGACTTCAAGCTGTAGGTTGTCAGGGCCAGTGTGAGCTTAACCTCATCTAAACTGTCCTCAGCAGAAGCCCAAGTGCATGTGGTGCTTATTAAATGCTATTTGATCAAGACGCTGAAGGGATGGGCAGGTGCTTTGAGTTGGCCAGGCTGTGATTCATCCAAATTTGACTCATCAGGAAGAGCTTGACAAAACTGATAGCAACATCCCACCCCATACCCATTGCAACTGTACCAAAGTCTTAGATTGTTTTGCACAAAGCAAGACCCAGTGAGGGGATTACATATGAAAAACAGAGTTGCACTGGGTAGGTCTCTGAGTTTGCTGCTTTTTTGACTGAGTGCCTTCCCCAACACACTTCCAATATTAGAGAATAGAGCTCAGGGCTAACAGAACAGCAAAATATGATTCTAAATCTTGCCCAAATCCTTGGCTGACTGCTAAACTACACAAGTTGAGGGGTGACCCTGGGAAGCAGGCTGAAAATCTATGGCTTAAAGCTGAAAGAACTGAACAGAGATATCAGCTGTTGTACAGTATAGGGTGAGATAGTTTGAGTCCAAGCAACTCCAGGCAACAAATACAACAATAAAATTGGTCCTCAGAAGAACATAAGAGAGTGTAGAGTTGCTACAAAGCATCATCAAATTTTTTAGTTTTCATCCAAAACTCTTCAGGCCTGCAAATAACAGGAGGGTTTGACCCATACTCAGGAAAAAAGTAATACATAGAAACTCAGAGTGGACCCAGATATTGGATTTACTAGACAAAATTTCAAAGCAGCTATCATAAATATGTGCGGAGGATCAAAAGCATGATCTTAGTGAACAGGGAATCTCAACATAGAAATGGAAACTACATAAAAGTAAAGGGGAAAATCTAAAGTTGAAAAATACAATAACTATAATGAAAAATTTACTAGATAATCTAATTAGCTCAGTAACTGGCAAAAGAATCAGTGATCTTTAAGATAGAACAATAAAAATTATCCAATCTAAATGATATAGTAAAAAGAATGAAGAAGAATAATAGAGTCTTGGAGACTTATAGAAGAATATCACATAGTCCAACATAGGTGAAATTGGGATCTTAGATTAAGAAGAGGAAGAAAAATATATTTAAAGAAATAGATGAAACTCCCCAAATTTGGTGGAAAACATTAACTTCCAGATCCAAGAATGTTAGCAAAACCCAACCAGGATAAATATAAAGTCCACACCCAAGTCAAGCTTCTAAAAGCCGAAGATAAAGAGATAATCTCAGGAGGAAAAATCCCATCCAACCCTTATATACAGAGAAACAATCTAATTAAAACCTGACATATCAGAGGTAGTGGAAGCCAGAAGTCACTAGAAAACATATTCAAAGTGCTGGGGGGAAAAAAAAGTGTCAACCCAGAATTTTATATTCAAAGAAATTCTGCTTTACAAATAAAGACAAAATTAGACAAATATTTTTAACAAAATTAAAATACAACCTACCAAGGTTAGTAAAATGTAGTAAAAGCAGTGCTTAGAGGGAAATTCATAGCATCACATGCTATTATAAAAGAGATCTAAAACTAATAACCTATAGTTCTACCTTAACATAAAAAAGTCTAAGGCAGAAGAAAACAAATAGTGAAAATTAGAGTAGAAATCAGTGAAACTAAAAACTATAGAAAAAATCAGATTGGCTGTATAGAAACAGCAATAAAGTTGATAAATAGAGATATCTAAGTGAGATAACCAAGAAAAAAGAGAAGACACTAATTACCAGTATCACAAGTAAAATACATGAAGCTAAAATTAACACATCTAAAGAAAGAAATACAAAAATCCAAAAGCAGGAGTTGGAAGTTGCAGTTTTTTCCAAATTACACTTCCCTGAATGAGTCACATAAGGACAGCTAGCTGCTTATCCAAGAATACTTGACACACCATCTCTCAAGCCCAGTTCAAAACTGCAAGAACCCAACCATAAATCCAAGTTTATAAGTCCTACCTAACAGCTATTGTCGCTCGCCCATCAGAACCCACCAGCCCTTATAACATACTGCCAGTGCCAGTAAGCTTTCTTTCAAAACAGCTTGCATAACCACCTCTTTCCCTGATAAACCCTGATCTTTCCTTTTTTCTCTGGACATACCATCTGATCAGTATGTATGTCCTGGACTGCAATCCTACTTGTTATGTATTTCCAAAAAATCTTTTTAGAGATTCATTCCTCTATATTTTTTTATGTTGACAAAACCAATAACAGTAAGATATCTACAAAAGCCCCACATATTTGGAAATGAAATAACACTCTCATAAATAACTCATGAATCTGACAAAAATCACAAGGAAAATTAGAAAAATTCTTGAATAATAAAAACAGTATATAAAAATCTAGGGTCTGTAGCTAAAGCAGTGATCTGAGGGAAATTTATAGCTCTAACTACATATATTAAGGAAGAAGGTATCAAATAAGCTTCCATCTTGAGAAGCTGAAAAGGAGAGCAAATTAAACACAAAGCACAATAAATGATAACGAAAAGAATGAAAATTAACACAATAGAAAAACTATAAAAGGAAAAAACTAAAAGCTGGGTTGGTTTTTTTTTAAAGATAAATACAGTTTAATAACATCTTCCTAGACTTAATGAGAAAAAAAATGAGGGAAGATATAAATTACCAATATTAGGAATAAAAGAGGGAACATCTTTATAATTTCTATAGATATTAAAAGGATGATGGGAGATGATATAAAAATTAATACCATTAACATCATCTACGCTTCTATCTATAGGAGGATTACCCCCATTAACCTGCTTTCTGCCCAAATGAATCACCATCTAAGAACTTACAAAAAACAACTTTACTATTCCCACCATCACAATTATCATAACCCTACTCAACTTATACTTCTACATACGCCTAATCTGCACTACTTCCATAACACTATTCCCTACATCCAACAACATGAAAATAAAATAATTCGAAAATACAAAGCCTACACTTCTCATCCCCCCACTCATTATCCTTACCACTTTCCTCCTACCAATCTCCCCACTAACCCTAGCCATCTCCTAGAAATTTAGGTTAAGTAAGACCAAGACCAATAAAATAAAAGCCCGGGAAAGAAATTTCCAAAACAGATTCAAGAAGAAACATAAAATCTGAACAGCCTTAAGGTCTAAAGCAGGGCTGCCAAACTTTGTAAAAGGCCAATTATTTTAAGCTTTGCAACTAATGTGATCTATCAACTCTATTATAGCATGAAAACAACCATAGACAGTACATGCAGAAATTGACATGACTGTATTCTAGTAACACTTCATTTACAAAAACAGGTGCAATTTGGATTTAGCCCGTGGGCCATATTTTGCCAACTTCTGGTCTAAAGTAACCAATAGTTTTTCCTCAAACTGTTGACAGCTAATAGATAAGACACAGTGCTAGACAGACCCCTAGATGAACTTCAAGCCCTGTTACTAAGTATGGGGTGAGAAAATAATCTTTCCTATCACTTACGTAAGTGAATGAAGGCTTTTAAAATCTACCCTGCTAGAAGCATATGAGTTTTTGCTGTGCTGGCCATTTACTGTTTGAATTGAAAGCGATTCTCTTGATCTCTGGCAAAATTCCTGCTCTCTCTGTTAGGCTGGAAATTTCTCTTTGCTTTACAAAACAAATAACTCTTTAGTTCATCTCTTATATTAATTTGTATTTTCACATGTTGACTTTGTCCAATGTGGTATCCCCCTTTACAAGTAGTTAATCATCTTAATCTTGGGGGAAAAAAAACATAAAAATACTAGCTATGTAATTAGCAACCAAAAGATGGGAGCAAAGTTACATAAAGGCTAGTAAACATTTAAAATATGTTGTCTCACCAGAAAACAAAGAAATGTATGTCAAACAATCTAGCTTTTTCTATAAAGCTGCAAATATTTTTAAAAGTTATAATAATCACTGTGTTAAGGAAGACAGGCAGATACCTCTCCTTTTGGTGGGATGGAAAGTAGTAGAATCTTTTCTGGAAATTATTTCACTGTATTTGTTAAGAGCCTTGTCTAGGATAGGTAACAAAATGATCCCCAAATGGATAATGTAGAGTTTGTTTCTTGCACACATAGTAAATACTAGATGGGAGACCAGCTGCTGCTGGCTCTGTCATCTTTAATATGTGACTTCCAATTTTGCACAAGGCATATTTGCATTCTGACCAGCTGGAAAGGATAGGAACATGAGAGGCTTTCTAGGGGCAGTCTAAGAAGCAGCACACATCATTTCTGCTCAAATCCCATTAGCCAAAATTCAGTACCTGACCATGCCAGATTGTAAGGGAGATGGGGAACAGCATGTAACTGTGTGCCCAGAAAGAAGAATGGCAGTTTTGATGAGTGGCTAGCCATTTCAGCCATAAGCTCTTAAAATACATGCATTTTAACTCAGTAATCTAGGGATTTGTTTTAAGGAAATATTCAGTTCAGTCTCTGGCAGATCTAGTAGTTGTCCACCAAAATTCGTTTTCCCTTCTTCCTTAGTAATAGAAAGTTACATTTTTGGTAGCGCATGGCCATTCAGGAAAAGAAAAAAAAAATCTTTCTCAGCACTTTTTACAATTAGGCATGGCATACGGCTAAGTTCCGGCTAGTAAAATTCATGTGACAGCTTCCAAGAGCTTTGCCATGTGTTATGTGTACTTTCCTTTTATTTTAGACTCTTCCTCCATCCTTCTGTCCAGGATATGGATTTGAAAGCTAGAGCTCTAGATGTCATTTTGGACCATGCGAGGATGAAAGTTACAACCTAGAGCTGGGAGAGTAATGAGCTGTATGAAGTCAAGGTCTCTGTAGAAATCAAAGAGCAGAGGCCCTGTGCTAGCCCTGGAATGCTCACTTCAAACTTGTAAGTAAGAGAAAAATAAGTTTCCTTCATGCTCAAGCCAGTTCTTTTAGGTCTCTGTTAAATCTAATCCTAATTCATATAGGCCAGATATTTTCCTTCCATGGCTTTCATCTTTTTTCTTCTTTCCTATATGTAGTATAATAATTTGTTAAAATACACTCATGGGCAAATATTTTTATATGATGGGAGATTGGAAATAGGAGCTGTCTTCTAAAAGTTGCAAGCTATGTCTCTCTTTAAAGAGCATGATTTCAATTCACTTTTGTGAAAGGTGACTACCTTGTGTTACAAAAAAGATCGCCCTTGACCAGGCGCAGTGGCTCACACCTGTAATCTCAGCATTTTGGGAGACCTAGATGGGCAGATCATTTGATGTCAGGAGTTCAGTAACAGCCTGGCTAACATGGTGAAACCCCATCTCTACTAAAAATACAAAAATTAGCCAGGCATGGTGGCATGCACCTGTAGTCCCAGCTACTCCAGAGGCTGAAGCAGGAGAGTCACTTGAACATGGGCTGCGGAGGTTGCAATGAGCCAAGATGGCAATACTGCACTCCAGCCTGAGCAACAGAGTAAGACTTTGTTTCAAACAAAATTAAAAAAAAAAAATCACCCTAAAGAATTCTTAAGGTGCACAAAAGTAAAAAATTAGAACCCTCCCATTGTTTGAAATGTTCTAGTTTGGAAATGGAATTTGTTGTATACAGTTGGACCAATGTCTCCGGACTTCTGTTTGTTGTTTGAGACTGTTATTGACATGGTTTTAAGTGATAGGGGGTTGGAAAAGGAAGGAGAGAGAAATGTTTTCATGGAGAAATGGATGAAGACAAGGCTGTGTCTGTATCATGGCTTATCTTGTGCAAGTCAGTGTTTGTAGGTGGCTCATTTTACTTGGTGAGCTAAAAGGAAATGAAAAGAGAAAAGCAGAGAGTGATGATTTTATGAGGATTTTGGAGATGCGCATGAGCTATGGATGCCTCTGAAGTGTTGGAAAAGAATATAATGTGATGATGAAGCATAAGGAAGAGTAGAGGAACGTGTTATAGGGTGGGTACCAGTGATGTGAGCTCAGGGAAAAGACTTCAGGCAAAGGGAATAAAATGATCAATTTTCTGTTGGAAGGAAGATCTACACGTTTGTAGTCTGCTGCCCATTAGTGCCTCCATGTGATGCCCTAGAGGTCTGCCACCCACATGGCTGCCCAAACCACTTATCTGTGTGCAACCCTTACTCCTGTCCTCTTTCCTCCCAAGCAATCATGTCCTGATGATCTTTCCACCTACATGTCTTCACGTCACTCACTCCTTTCCATTTCACTGACACTCCTTAATGTTTCCCTTTTAGACCACCATAATCTCTTCTATGAATTTAAACAACTTCCTACTTGATTTCCCCAACTATGTCCATTTTTTTCCTGCTTTGATCCATTCTCTACATTTCAGCCAGAATCATCATCATCTTTAAAAATCTGATTGACAAATAGGAGAAGATTCATGCATTTTATTTTCCAGGAAAAATCAAATTATGAGAAAACATTGCCAGCATATGTTTAAATTCTTAGCTTGATGGATGCACCATCAGTCCTAATCACCCTTATATTGAGTTACAATTAATGCTTTACTCTCTAATGCACCAAATAAATATTATAAAAATGATTTTTAGGCTTGATTTTTAGTCTCCTTGTGTTTTGTGCCAGCCCTTAAAAGTTACTGCCTTCTTCTCTTTCATCTTAATTTTTTCACTCACATTGAAATGCATGACTCAAATCGGCCCTTGAAAGTCTTTAAAATGTATGGCATAAAGCACACATATTTTAGACATATTTCATAGAATTGATTGCAGTTCCCACTGGCCGGGCTTTAATAAAACTGTCACTGTGGCTACTGTTCATCACACCAACTATCCAAAGGGTGTTTATTTACACGAAATTAAGCACATCCTTCATCTTCCTAGAATTCATCTGTAACATGGGCCAGCTGGCTTACTCCTGTGCCAGAAAACCATCTTTTAAAAAAACCCCAAAATTCTAAAACCTTTGCCTTATTCACCTGAATAAAGTAATTAGGAGTAATGGTACCTCCATCAATCTAAGAATGTAAATATATTCTGGCAATATTTTCTGATTATTTGAATATTTTATGCACTGAATTTTTTCATTTCAGTCTACCTAGCACCTCCTTTCTCTTTATTTTCTGGACTACTGATTTCTTGACTCATTCCTATTTACAACTTCTTAGACTTGATGCATCAACCTTTTATTGATGTGGCTTTTCTCCACAAATGCACCTCACACTCACATTCTTAGAATTTGTCTGTCACTGGCCCAGTGGCTGTTCCCAGCATGGACTCTATGAAGCCTATGTCCCTGACAAGTTTTCTTTGACTCTCACATCTGTGATCCAGGATTAGTTTAAGATCTTTATCTGCTTTAAAATTCTTTAATGCCATTATTTTTAACAAGTTGTGTGAATATGTCTATTATGTTGACCACCGACTTCTAAGTTCTTAAAGAAGATCCTAATTTATTCAATAAATATTTATCAGTTACCAAACCATGCCTTGCATCTTGATCTGATGGCTCTCCCAGCTTTCCCTGGGTCTGTCTTCTTTCGTTTCATGCAGGAGTTTCCCTGCATGAATCCCTGCAATAAAATCCTTGCCTCTCTACTGTGTTCCATTGATCTTTATACCAATAACATATTGCCTTGGTTACTGTAGCTTTATAGTAAGGTTTAAAACCTGGTGGTATAAGTCCTTCTACTTTATTCTTTTTCAAAATTATTTTGGCTAATCTAGGTTCTTTGCCTTTGCATACAATTTTTTAGTATCTGTGAGTTTATTCTTTAAAACTTATATTTTGATTCAGACTGCATAAAACCTATAGATCAATTTAAAGGAAATTAGCTTAACAATATCAAATCTTCTAATCCATAAACATGATATATTCATTTAGGTTTCTTGATTACTCTTTGTAATTTTTTATAGTTTTCAATGTTCATGTCTTGCATGTTTTTTGATAACTTT
The DNA here is from genome assembly GCF_047675955.1 of Chlorocebus sabaeus. Classification (NCBI taxonomy): domain Eukaryota; kingdom Metazoa; phylum Chordata; class Mammalia; order Primates; family Cercopithecidae; genus Chlorocebus; species Chlorocebus sabaeus. The sequence goes on along the minus strand of NC_132924.1, from coordinate 79,484,195 downwards.
ATTCTTAAATACAGTTTATGCTATTGTAGATAAAATTTTGAAATTTCATTTTCTAATTGTTAATTGCTGATGTATAGAAATACAATAGATTCCTAGATATTTGTCTTGTATTCTGTGATCTTGCTAAATTCACTTATTAGTTCTAGGAGTTTATTAGTAAATTCCTTAGAATTTTCAACACATATTATCATATTGTCTGCAAATAGAAACTTATGTTTTCTAATCTTTATGTATTTTATTTCCTTTTCTTGGTTTATTACACCGGCTAGGACGTCCAATACAATGTTGACTAAAAGTGGTCAGTGGACATCCTTGCCTTACTACTGACTTTAGTTAGAAAATAATGAGATACTCAAAACTGAGTGCGAATTCAGCTTTAGGTTTTTCATTTTTGTTTGTATAGATATTCCTAATCAGGTTGAGGAAGTTGCCTACCATCCTAAGATAGGAGTTTTTCATAAATTAGTATATTAAGGCTTTATTACCCAGCATATAGTCTATTTTGGTAAAATTACCATGTAAACTTGAAAAATCATGTGTATTTTTCCTTTTTTGTACAGACAGGGTCTCACTCTGCCACCTAGGCTGGAGTGCAGTGCCATGATCACAGCTCACTGCAGCCTTAACCTCCCAGTCTCAAGCGATCCTCCCACCTCAGCCTCCCAAGTAGCTGGGACTATAGGCGCACGCTACCATACCTGGCTAATTTTTTATCTTTTTGTAGAGATGGGGGTCTCTCTATGTTGCCTAGGCGGGTCTCAAACTCCTGGGCTCAAACAATCCTCCCATCTTGCCCTCCCAAAGGGCTGATATTACAGGCATGAGCCACCATGCCCAGTCTCTTTTTCCATTGTTTTGTGTACTATTCAGTAAATACCAATTAAGTTAAGAAGATGAATGGTATTGTTCAGGCCTTTGCTGATGAAGTATTAAAATTTCCAACTGATTCTGGAGTTTGTCTATTTCTCCTTTTAATTCTGTCAATTTTTATTTCGTGTATTTTGAAGCTTTTATATCAGGTGCACACATATTTATGACTGTGTTTTCTTCCTAACAAATTAACATTTTTATCATCAAAAAATATCTATCTGGTAATTCTTTATAACATAGAAATCTATTTTATCTGCTTTTTATGTTTACTGTTCAGTCTTTTTATGTTTACCGTTCACATGGTTTGTCTTTTCCCAATCATTTAGCTTCAGCCTATCTGGGTCTTTGTATTTAAAATACATCACTTATATACTGCATATAACTATAAGGTGGAAATTGTCAAAATGGATAAAAACACATGTGTCATGTGTGGGTTTTTGTTTGGTTGGTTCGTTGGTTGGTTTTTTTGAGTTGGAATTTTGCTCTTGTTGCCCAGGCGTGCAATGGCGTGGTCTAGGCTCACTGCAACCTCCACCTACCAGGTTCAAGTGATTCTCCTGCCTCAGCCTCCCAAGTAGCTGGGGATTACAGGCACCCACCACCACACCTGGCTAATTTTTGTATTATTAGTAGAGACGGGGTTTCTCCATGTTGGTCGGGCTAGTCTCGAATCCCTGACCTCAGGTGATCCACCCACCTCAGCCTCCCAAAGTGCTGGAATTACAGGCATGAGCCACCACGCCTGGCCTCATGTGTTTTTATGTGACACATAATGTGTATTCTTATCCATTTTGACAATTTCTACTTTATAAAGTGCTTAGTTCATTATTATTTAACACAATTATTGATATGGTTAAAGTTTGGTCTAACATTTTACTTGTTTTTTACTCATCTCTGTTCTATTCCCTTTTTCCTGTCTCCTCGGATTGTTAGAATGATGTTCTAATTCATTTTAATTTTCCTGCTGGCTTTTTGCCATACTTCTCTGCATTATATTTTTTAATGACTGCTCTAGAAATTGCAATATGTATCTTTAACTTTTTCTTAGTCCACTGGTAGTTAATATTACACCATTTCGTATAATACATATATATGAATCTTGAAATCATATAGGCTCATCTATTCCCCATCTCCAATCCTTTATGCCATAGCTATTATAGGTACTACATATGCATACTTCAAACTCCACAGCATGCTTTTTTGCTTTAATCAGTTATATGTGTAATAAATTAAGAGGAAGAAAGTAAAAACCAACTAGTCTTTAGTATTTACCCAGGTAGTTACTATTCTGATGTTCTTCATTCCTTTCTTAGAATCTGTTTTTATCTGACATCAATTTCATCCAGCCTGAAATACTTCCTTTACGATTTCATGTAATATAGACCTACTTATAATAAAGTCTCATATTTTTGTTTGTTTGAAAATTATATGATCTGCCGTCTTGGAGGCTGTTTTCACTGGATGTAGAATTCTGGGTGTACAGGGATTTTTGTTGGTTTTATTATTTTCTTTCAGACTTTAAAGATGTTCTACCTTCTTCTGGTCTCCATAATTTCTCATGAATATCAGCTTTGAAACACTCTCAACCACCTGATTTCTTCCACAAAAACTAATTTATTGCACTTCTTTTGCAGAAAAACTAATTGGCTTAACTTTCTTTTGCCAGAGTTGGTAGAGAAGTAAGGAGAATTTTTAGTTCTTTCCTTTTTCCCTCTACATAGCTCTGCTAAATAAAGGGTTATTGGGGGTGGCGAGGGAAGGTATCTATTAAACCCAAATGTCTTCAACTTGACCTTGAATTAATAATCAATGCCCTCCACCCTCTGCACCGGGGAAAAAAGGAAAGAAAGAGCATCCTTTTCTAGCCTCAGGATGTATGTTCTCCGAATGACTCTTGGAGCCATCAATATCTTGGAACTGAGATGAGAGAGAAGTGTTTACTTTGATGGCAAGCTTTTTCTCCCAGGTGTATGAGAAAGCTGGCATTGTGTATGGCTGACCTGGGGCTGGAATTAAGCCTTTAATTATATGAAGAGCAATACTTCAAGGGGCTTTGCACTCCTTCTGGAAGCAATCTCCTTTCTATGCCTGGATGAAAATGGAAAGAGGTAGCAGGCCCACACGTCTAAGTGGTGTATGCACACAGGAGGAAATGAAATTCTGACAAAACAAAATTAAATTAAAATGAAGAAAACAAAACAGACTGCCATTCTGCTCTTTTAAATTCGTCCCTTCCAACCCCCGTTAAAAAAAAACAAAACAAAACAACAACAACAAAAAAAAACACTTTTTCAACTAAATTTGTCTTTGGTCTTCTTTAATAGGTTTTTGAAAGGAAAATATCCTGTTCCAGCATGCAAAACATGCTCCAGGCTATTAAGTGTCTAAAAAGGCATACAACCCAGTTCCCCTTGGGGGCAGTGCTTCTTGAGAAGCTAGTGGTACCATGCAGATAGGCTTTGGAGCTGGGGGAACATGAGTTCAAATCCTTATGCCACTTAACAGCTGTGTGACTTTGGGCATGTGTCTCAAATGCGCTACCTGAGATCTTTTGGAAAGGAGGCAGAAAATCAATAATAAATCTTTAACCTCTTTCTTGTCAGTTGCTGTGGCAGAAACTTCAAATACTCACCAGCATTCAGCTTTCTTCTCCCTCTAGACACATAGTTAATGTGCATTTCCAACACACCCTTGAATCTGCATGGGTGCATGAAACTGTTCTATCCAATTGACGGTGGGTACAAAGAATAGACAGGCATTCCTTGTTTTATTTTGCTTCACTTTATTGTACTTCATAGATAGTACCTTTTTTTATAAATTGAAGTTTTGTGGCAGCCCTGCATTGAGCAAATTTCATGTCTCTTACATTTTGCTAATTCTCCATATTCCAAACTTGTTCATTATTACTACATCTGTTATGGTAATCTACGATCAGTGAACTTTGGTTTTACTATTGAAATTATTTTGGGGCACCAAGAACCATGCCCATATGGAATGGTGAACTTAATCACTGCTGTATGTGTTCTGACTGCTCCACTGATGGACAGTTCCCCCATCTCTCTCCCACTCCTTGGGCCTCTATTGCCTGAGACACAACAGTATTGAAACTGGCCAAATAATAATCCTATAACAGCCTCTAAGTGTTCAAGTGAAAGGAAGAGTCACACATCTCTCACTTTAAATCAAAAACTAGAAACAATTCAGCTTAGTGAGGAAGGCATATCAAAAGCCAAAATAGGCCAAAAGCTAGGCCTGTTGTACCCAACAGCCAAGTTATGAATTCAAAGGAAAAGTTCTTGAAGGAAATTAAAAGTGCTTATTCCAGTGAACACACAAATGATATGAAAGCGAAACCGAGTTATTGCTGATATGGAGAACGTGTGAGTGGTCTGGATAGAAAATCAAACCAGCCACAATATTGAAATGGCAATAAAGAATTTAGAATATCATATAAGCTTTGTTGATAAAGCAGTGGCAGGATTTGAGAGGAGTGATTCTAATTTAGAAGCTCTACCGTGGGTGAAAGGCTGTCAAACAGCATCACATGATATAGGGAAATCTTTTGTAAAAGGAATTAATGTGGTAAACTTTATTGTCTTATTTTCAGAAATTGTCACAGCCACCCCAATCTTCAGCAGCCACCACCCTGATTAGTCAGCAGCCATCAATATCAAGGCACACCTTCCAGCAGCAAAAATATTCCTTTCAAAATATTCCTTACTGCTCATTGACAATGTACCTTGTCACCCAAGAGTGCTGATGTAGGTGAAGGCTCACTGAAGGCTCAGATGATTGTTAGCATTTTTTAAGCAGTAAAGTATTTTAAATTAAGGAATACACATAGTTTTTAGACATAATATTGTTGCATACTAAATCGACTACAGTATAGTCCAAATATTTTTATATGCACTGGGAAACAAAGTTGTGTGACTCCTTTTATTGCAATATTTACTTTATTGTGGTGGTCAGGAGTGGAACCTGCAACATCTCTGAGGCATACCTGTACATCAGTTACAGGCCTGGCCATATCATGCCACATTATTCTCCTTGCTCCCTCTCCTCACGGTCCCTACACCTGCAGATGGTGCCTTGCTATGGAAGCAGCTTGGATTCCTGAGTTACAGATTGGAGGAGAGCCCCCAAGATCCTTACCCAATCAGAAACATCCACATTGGAATTTTTTCTGAGCAAGAAAAAAACCTATCCTGTATTAAACCTCTGAGATTTGGGGGGTGCTTATGACAGCAGTTATCCTTGTCAATTAATATTATTTCCTAGATAATCAATGGGAAAGATAATACTATCTGGTTGGATTATGGTGTAGATTAAATGAAGTGAAGTGGGTAAAGTACCCAAGGGCTTGGAACCCATCTGAAGAAAATTATATTCTTTAGCACACTATTGACAACTTGGACTGCAGTCTTCCCTTCCTTGCAAGAAAAATACAAAATTACATGGTACTCTTATAAATTACTAGGCAATTTAATCCTCACCTCTTTTCTGTCTGGTCTAGGTGACTGGATTCCAAACAATCAAAAGATTTCTAATAGCTCCAGAACTTTATATACCTTTTCCCAAATCCATGCCTACTCGGTCCTTCTTCTGATTAAGAGCTTCAGATTTGATAAATGAAGCAAAAACTTTAAATCCAAGGAGTTTCAAGCCCAGTTCATATTCCTAAGCACAGCAGTTTCTGCAGGCTCAAAGCTGGTAAAAAACTCATTTTCCATCTTCAGGCTGGATGATAACATGCCATCTAGTCACATGACTTGGGCATTTTTCTGATTCCCACCAGTCACTGGGATCACCACTGTGTCTCTGGTAAAAGAATACCCCAGAGCTTCATGCCTCCTTATTTTCTCTGTTGTTCAACTCTGTGACCAGTTCAGAGATTCCTTGTGTTAAGCAAATGGTCCTTTTCCTGAACATATCCCATCCCTCCTCCCAAAAGATCGTGAAACAGGAAAAGTCAAAGCAAGTTGCAAAATTGGAAAATATTTTCATTTTTTTGACAAAACATAATCACTTACAATGTACAACCCCAGATACTGTAAGGTAGAGAGATATAGTTCAGGTACTTGTCCCCATCCAAATCTCATGTTGAAATGTAAACTGCAATGTTGGAGGTGGGGACTGGTGGGAGGTGTTTGGATCATGGGGGTGAATCCCTCATGAATGGCTTGGGCCATCCTCTGTTAAGTGAGCTCTGAGTTCACAGGAGATCTGTTTGTTTAAAAGTGTATGGTACCTCCTTGCTTGCCCCCACCCTCTCGTTCTTCCTCTGGCATGTGATGTGCCTGTTCCTTCACCTTCTGCCATAATTGTAAGCTTCGTGAGGCCTCCCCAGGAGCTGAGCAGATGCCAACACCATGCTTCCTGGAAAGCCTGCATAACTGAGCCAATTAAACATTTTTTTAACTAAATTACCATCTCAGGTATTTCTCTATAGCAATGCAACAATGGCCAATACAGAGAGGCTTGGAGGAACATCCTCTCTGCTTTAAATCCTCACACTTTGACAACTTACATTTCCCTTGATTCAGGTGTGCTGCGAATATGAATTGAAGTATAAATGCTGTGTGCAATTATTAAAAAGTAGAAAGTGATTTGCATTGTTAATCATTCCAAGTCATCCATTGTTCTTTCATATAAGTTCTCTGGACGCCATCTGATTTGATGACAGATAAGGAGATACCTTTAAATGTTAAGTACAAGGTGGGGACCAAGAAAATACCCAGAATAAAATTCTGTGATACTGAATGAAGACCATCTATCAAAGAACGGGAATACAGAGAAGATGGATAGGGTAGCCCCTTAGGTATATGGAACAGATGGAAATCATCTCCCACCATATTCTCCAGCCCAGCTGAGGATGTGAGATAGTGCAAACTTACAGATATTCCAGTTATGTCATGATTAGGCCTAAGGGACTGGACAAAGGTATCTAGCAAGCTATCCCAAGGTGACACAGCTTAGTAGACAGCTTTCGATTTGAAAATCTGTGAGGAGTGTCCATGTTCCCAAGAACACTGACCTCTGATGCAAAGTCCTACCATATATGGAGATGTGGGGGTCCGCTTCCTTCCCGGAAGCTAAGTGGGCCCCTGGAGAGTGAAATCAGTGGTCAATCACACACATCCTATCCCTTGACTTTTGTTGTCAAGTCTGGAAGGATGGTAGTAAAAGGGAATGTCAATTAAGCCACTCCTTGGAAAAGTCAAATGCCTTTACCATCATCTTTTGCTTCTCTCCAGCCTTGGGGTAAATTGTTCACTATTCAGTAAAGTTAATTGGTTTGGCTAAGATTTTAGAATTCAAATCTGATGCAGAATTCCAATTGTAGCTGCCTTTTCTCACTATCCCATATCTACTGTTGTAGCGTTATTTTTTATTTGTTTCTACTTATTTCTACCTTTCTACACATCTAGGGTCTACCCCCTTTTATCTAGCACACGTAATTTGTTGCAATGGTCAGACCAAAAAGAGGTATCTTGATATATGAACCTCCAGTTATTATGACTTAGGTGTTAATAGATCCCTTAAAAATTAACAGGTAATTTAAAAGTTAAAGTTAAAAAACAGAGGCAAACTAGTAGAACATTTATCGTAATGAATTACCTACTGTAATGAAAAAGCCAAAGTCGTCCCCATTCTCCCTCTCTGCCCCCACACTTCTGTTTTTTATTTTTTTCTTTTTCTTTTTTTGGCTCAACTCTGTTTTTAATCTTAAACTATTTTGATTCTTAATCTAAGGTACCTGGGGTTGGTAATGATATCAAGTATTTTTTTCTACCCAGCTTCAAGGATTCTCTGTCCCTGGGCTTAAACCTTTAGGTGTCATTACACCCTGACCTAGCCAAGCTTTAGGGACCTAAAAGGACCTCCCTCCTCTTGGTAAAAAAAAAATTGCCTCTTCTGCAAAGCTCAGCCCTTCAACTCTTATTCTAAGCTGGGTGCTAAACCTTCAGAGTAGAATTTTAGCTCATTTTAGACTTTCTTATTGTTAAAGTTTAAAATTTTCAAACTATTTAAGTTACATTGATTTGTTTTATGTAATAGATGCATATGGTACAAAATTCACAGGGTACAAAGGGGCTTGTAGTCAAAAGTAAGTCTCCCTTTTACTCCTACCTCCTAGCCACTGAGTTTCCTTCCTAGAGTCAAAAACTCTTAACTTCTTGAACTTTCAGAGATATTCTATGCATGTATTAATATATGGCTTATACATATGTGCATGTATATTATTGAAATTAATTAAGCAATGCATGGACATTATTTCTCTATACAAATTAAAGAAATACAAGGTAGGCTCAGGTCCCTTGATCATCTCTCTAATCTCAGTTTCTTTCCAAATGTAACCAGTTGGCAATCTATCAATCTAAGTTGATATTCTAAGTGTCAACTTAGAATAAATCCTTCCAAATGTTCCTTTGTATTTACAAAAATATATGCACCTACAAAAACTGTGTAGTATTATTTTATGGGTTTATTTTTTAAGAGAGTTGCTGCAAAAATCATTCTGCAGCTTGTAAGTCTTTGGGTCAAGACTTTAAAGCACCCCCTACTCTGATAATAAAACAATTCTTCTCTATTGTACCTGGTTTTTCTAAAAGCCAGATGATGCCTTTATTTCCTCCTGATCCCAGGTTCCTGCTTCCCATTTGTCCACCCACAAAGTTCCTGTTTCTTCTCCAGGTGGGAGCTGAGATGAGGAAGAGAGGGTCTGGTTTCAATTATTCTATCACGAACAAAATTTGACACAGACACTAACAAGATGATTGTCCTCTAACCTGGTCATTAGCTGTAGTGTTCAAAACCAGAAAAAGCTGTCATGTGGGGCTGCCTTTTACCATGAACCAAAGGGGAAGGGGTCACAATCCCACCACTGTAATAGGAACTCTTGACACATTGTCTAAAGACAAAAGGCAAAATCTGATGCATTTAAATGATCGGATCCTGTGCAGAGCCAGCTACTTAACAATAACAGCCATGTCACTTTGATAACGTATCTTGCACTAATGATCACACAATCCTCTGGAGGAAAGATGCTACTTCTGAGAAATGATCAAAGCTTTACCACAGATTTGTATGACCAAAAGACATGCATTTTATGTAGAGTTCCTGAAGATTTCAAGGAACAAGGAGCTCACTACATTTAAAGGCTACCTATTGCATTGTAAAGCCATTTAATCGGCTCAGTTCTTTTGTTATTGAAACTTCGGATTCTATTCTGACCTCTGGGCTGACATTGAATAAATTTAATCCCTCTTACCTATGATCAGAGTCAATTTTAGATTTTAGAAAATCTATTTAATCTGAGAAAGCCTGTACCTATCTAAAATACGACCGGGTCTCCAGCACAGGTTATTTTTACCTAAATACTGTCCATCCAAATTTAAAAGTGTTTCTATATCATTAGCAAACTTCTTAGCAATGTTAATATTATTACTAATTACAAAGTTATCTATTTGAAAGGACATTTTTAGAATAAATCTTCTTTTCTCTTGTTATACTTCCTCCAGAAATGAGGATCAAGGTTCTCCTTGGGTTATATATGTTTCCCAAAGCAAGAATCCAAGAAATGGCCAATCCTGACTTAGCCCTTTCTTCTCCGTGACATTTAATGTTATCATTGCTTATTCTCACTTCGCTTACTTTAATCCCATCAGATTTGTGGTTGATGAAATGGAGTTTTGAAACATTAGCCCATATTCTTTGTAAATGTAGCCCACCCATATAGTCAAAAAGGTTGGATGTCTCACATTTCTGCCAGATTATATATGGGATGCTTACATTTGCCATGCCTAAAAATAGACTTATCATACTCTGTATTTATCATATAAGCTGAAGAACATGTTTTTCTAAGAAACCACAAATATTGGTTTCTATCCTCATAATGAAATGCACATTTCCCTTTAAGAGGGAAAATCTTCAATTTGGAACTTGAATAAAATAGTGCTGTACAAAAGTCTATCATCTGGTTAACTTTAGAGAGCTAAAATCTCATTTAGGATTATTCTTTGACTCTCTTCCCATGTCATTTTTCACCTGATTGTGAATTATGTGAATCTTCACTTATTTTGAGCTGCTTTTTGCTGATGATTTATTTCTCTTAGCTATGCAAACAGTTCTAATAAACTACCTGACTTCAGCAGACTGATTTGCAAACTTGAGGTTGATTATTGCCAATGCAAAGATGGCTTAGGGCTTGTCAACATTTCTTCAGGGAAGAGATGACCAAGAAAGGTTTCCTTTATTCTTTGGTGTCTTATAGTTAACGATATCCTTTCCTTTCTCCTTCACAGCCCATCCTAAAGTCCCATTAAGATCCAGGGGACTTCAGAGAGAGGGATGGAGAGACTCTTTAGTCTGATTTAGTTCGAATCTTTTTTCTTTTTCAGAGCCATCAAAAGGCTGGTCCTTAGCATCTAGAATATCTATCTCCTCCTGACAGTTGAGATTTGTAAAGGTATTTATGAAGGCCTTTTGCAAAAGTTAGAGAAGACAGGAAAAGGAAGATACTTCTGCTGACATACTCCTGCCTCACTCTTCCCTATTCCCTCGACCTTTTCTTCCCCTGCAATCTCCTTGACAAAGTACTTTGCGTAGGGAAAGTATACAATAGATACATACTGAAAGGCTACACTGTCACTCAGTGTCCCCCAACCACCACCCCAGACCAGGCCCTCCCTCAAGGATGAGAGGAAGATCATTCTGGATTGATTTACTAGGTTATAGCAGGGTCTAAATGTATGCACTATAATCTAAATGTGAAAAATAATGTACCTGTCTTTATTTCCTCAAACTGATCTTGGATTCTGAATGCTCCTAGTAGCCAATCAACACACATGAGTTAAAAGAAAGAAGGAGTCTCATCTTGCTCTGGAGTCCTGCCCAGCGCTGGCAGACAGTAGTGGTGGGATGATTGAGTCTTGACCATTCGAGGCAAGTTGAACTTTTCTAGCTTTAGAGTCCATTTTAGGTCAATGTAATCCCATATCTTTGACTTGCAGTTATACCTGCCTCTGTCCTCACGTAGTGTTCTCCATAGGTGTCTCTGTGTTGAAATTTCCCTCTTATAAAAACACCAGTCACTGGACTAGGGCTCACCCTGATCCAGCATGACCTCACTTTAACTTGATTACATATGCAAATACCCTATTTCCAAATATGACCACATTAACAAGTATCAGGGGATATTTTGCAAGGGACAAAAAATTTCACCCACAACAAAGAGGAAGGAACCAGATCACAAGTCTAGATGTTCTAGGATGTTCTCTCAACCAGCCTAAAGTTGACACTGGAGTATCTATCATCTAGTACCACCTACTTCCAGGAGATAGGGTACAAAGTTCCTTCTACCTCAGCCTTATCCCCCAGAATATCTTTAATTCCTTGTATCCTCTCTTTCATGATAGAAGAACTCTAGTATCCTTTATGTCTGGTAGAAACTTCTCTATCATGTCTTCTTCACAGACACTCACCATAGAGCTCTGTGCTCAAACCTCCCAGCTTTGCTCTTGGTATATCAACATTGAAGACAGAGATTTCCCAGTGCCCTTTGGTTGGACTCAGCCATGGCTTCCTATTTATGAAAGTGCCACCTGCTGCTCAGGATCATAGGAATTCCTCAAAGGCTCCATGGGAGTCACCACCACTGCTTACTCCTAAATACTCTTTCTCCTCTCCTCCTCTCCTTAAAGACCAGGGCACCTGGGTTCCACCCCACCCCCGCCCATGTAGATGGTTTTACCAGACCTTTGAAAGACTTAGGAATAAAGAAGTTGTGGACTGGTAGAGTCAGAAGATCACAGACCCCATGGAAGAAGAGGAGGGATCTAGTACATCTTCCTTTCTTCAGAAGTAGGAGAGTTTAGAGATGAGATTAGCAGGTTCTGTGCACACAGGATCTCCAATATGAAGGTACTCTGTGACCATTTGTCTACAAATACCTTTGAGACAAAAATTGCTCTGTCTTGCTCCCTCTGTGGCATCACTCCACCTGACACTGGCCTGCTCAGAGTGAGGCAAAGTCACCTTGTATGAGGCTGTGAGTACTCTTTCTGTGGCCCAAGTGCCTTGAGGAAATAATACTAGTTTTATCTAAGTCTCAGTTTTCTTATACATAAAATGGGATAGCAGTATCCTCTTTGTAAGGTGGTTGTCATTATTAGACAAAATATATGTAAAGCAACTAATCCAGTTACTGGCACTTAGGGGGTGCTTAATAAGAAGTAATTCCTTTATCATTCATCTACTCCCTCTTCTCTCTCTAGATCACAGCACTTCTGTGAATTTACTCCTCCTTTCCCTCCTGGGGAAAAAAAAAATAGAAAAAAGATTATGTTCTCTAGAGCTCCTCTTGTCCTAAGATTCCACTGGACATATCTCGGACCTCAGGTCAGAACTGATTGGATACTTGCACAGCCTGACTGTTTGAATGCAATCCTAATTACAAAAATTTATCATGGGTATGCCAATCTACCATTTTACATAAGAATTATGCATAGCACAAAATATGCCTGAATTTGGGGAGAAGTGTCATTGGATCATTGGATTAATCTCAGCTCACATTATGGTCATTCTTCACCACTTGTTGCCTGCAATGTTTTGGTAAAAATGAAATCCTAGTCAGTCACTGCATTGGGTTATCTAGGAAGAGGAACTGGAACAGGCCAACAGTCCCTCAGTCCTCCTACTCAGAGAGATGGCTTCTCTTTGCCCAATTCTGGCCAGTGCAGTCACTTAACCCTTACTGCAGAGGAAGGTAAGGGTCTAGCATCTCATCTGGGCTGGAAGATGTGGGAAACTGCATTAGAAGGAAATAGTAAAGATTCACTGGGAGTGGCTAGGGAACAGCACTTTGTTTTTGCCTTGTTTTATTTTTTCTCATCACAGATAAAGTGAGGGCTTCCAGTTGCAGTAATGTTAGGGAGTCCCATCTTAATCTTCAATGCTACCCTTTAACCTGTAGCTGAGGTCAAAATCCAGAAGCTGTATGTGACATTTGTCTTCCCTCATATCCCAAATCCAATATATAAGCAATTTTTATCAGCTCGACCTTGAAGATATTTCCCAAACCTATCTATTTCTACCACCTCCACTGTCATCTCTCACCACAGCCTCTACTTGGCTTCCCCATTCCTGCTGTAGTATCTCTAATGATCAAATTTTCACCCAGGTTCCAGAGCAGTCTTTAAAATGTGTATTGGATAACTTTGTTCCCCATTCAAAACCTTCTCATAGTTTTCCATCATACATGTAATAAAAATCAAACTCCTTATATTAGCTCACAGGGCCCTGCAATGACATCTCTGAGAAAGTGTCTGCCACTGTCTGCTTCCTTCCCACTCCACCCCGGGCACAGCGTTCAAAATTTGAATGTATCCCCTTACTAACAGTGTTAACTGTGGTCTGTTGGTTAAGGTGGTGTGTTCTAGCCCAATTCTTCCCTTTGTGATTAAATATGTTGTGAAGAGATGTTTTGAGACTATAGAGATCCTGCTTCTAGTCACATTTTCACCCACTAAGTCTAGCATCCATTGATGGTTCTTACCTGAAACAATTACTATTGTGGTGCTTGGTCAATGGTGATTTTCAATCTCCATCATTTCTTCTACATTTATTAGTTGGAATTCTCCTGTAAGGAAGAGCTTTCCCATCTCTGCCTCTTATTTTTTTTTAATTTTTTTATTATTATACTTTAAGTCCTAGGGTACATGTGCACAACGTGCAGGTTTGTTACATATGTATACATGTGCCATGTTGGTGTGCTGCACCCATTAACTCATCATTTACATTAGGTATATCTCCTAATGCTATCCCTCCCCTGTGTTGCCTCCCCACAATAGGCCCCCATATGTGATGTTCCCTTCCTGTGTCCAAGTGATCTCATTGTTCAATGCCCACCTATAAGTGAGAACATACAGTGTTTGGTTTTCTGTTCTTGCCATAGTTTGCTGAGAATGATGGTTTCCAGATGCATCCATATCCCTACAAAGGACACAAACTCATCCCTTCTTATGGCTGCATAGTATTCCATGGTGTATATGTGCCACATTTTCTTAATCCAGTCTGTCACTGATGGACATTTGGGTTGATTCCAAGTCTTTGCTATTGTGAATAGTGCCACAACAAACATACGGGTGCATGTGTCTTTATAGCAGCATGACTTATAATCCCTTGGGTATATACCCAGTAGTGGGATGGCTGGGTCAAATGGTATTTCTAGTTCTAGATCCTTGAGGAATCGCCACACTGTCTTCCAAAATGGTTAAACTAGTTTACAGTCCCACCAACAGTATAAAACTGTTCCTATTTCTCCACATCCTCTCCAGCACCTGTTGTTTCCTGACTTTTTAATGATTGCCATTCTAACTGGTGTGAGATGATATCTCATTGTGGTTTTGATTTGCATTTCTCTGATGGCCAGTGATGATGAGCATTTTTTCATATGTCTGTTGGCTGTATGAATGTCTTCTTTTGAGAAGTGTTTGTTCATATCCTTTGCCCACTTTTTGATGGGGTTGTTTGCTTTTTTCTTGTAAATTTGTTTGAGTTCTTTGTAGGTTCTGGATATTAGCCCTTTGTCAGATGAGTAGATTGCAAAAATTTTCTCCCATTCTGTGGGTTGCCTGTTCACTCTGATGGTAGTTTCTTTTGCTATGCAGAAGCTCTTTAGTTTAATTAGATCCCATTTGTCAATTTTGGCTTTTGTTGCCATTGCTTTTGGTGTTTTAGTCATGAAGTCCTTGCCCATGCCTATGTCCTGAATGGTATTACCTAGGTTTTCTTCTAGGGTTTTTATGGTTTTAGGTCTAACATTTAAGTCTCTAATCCATCTTGAATTAACTTTCATATAAGGAGTAAGGAAAGGATCCAGTTTCAGCTTTCTACTTATGGCTAGCCAATTTTCCCAGCAGCATTTATTAAATAGGGAATCCTTTCCCCATTTCTTGTTTTTGTCAGATTTGTCAAAGGTCAGATGGCTGTAGATGTGTGGTATTATTTCTGAGGGCTCTGTCTGTTCCATTGGTCTATATCTCTGTTTTGGTACCAGTACCATGCTGTTTTGGTTGCTGTAGCCTTGTAGTATAGTTTGAAGTCAGGTAGCATGATGCCTCCAGCTTTTTTCTTTTGGGTTATGATTGTCTTGGCAATGTGGGCTCTTTTTCGTTCCATATGAACTTTAAAACAGTTTTTTCCAATTCTGTGAAGAAAGTCGTTGGTAGCTTAATGGGGATGGCATTGAATCTATAAATTACCTTGGGCAGTGTGGCCATTTTCACAATATTGATTCTTCCTATCCATGAGCATGGTATGTTCTTCCATTTGTTTGTGTCCTCTTTTATTTCACTGAGCAGTGGTTTGTAGTTCTCCTTGAAGAGGTCCTTTACATCCCTTGTAAGTTGGATTCCTAGATATTTTATTCTCTTTGAAGCAATTGTGAACGTACGTTCATTCATGATTTGGCTCTCTGTTTGTCTGTTACTGGTGTATCAGAATGCTTGTGATTTTTGCACATTAATTTTGTATCCTGAGACTTTGCTGAAGTTGCTTATCAGCTTAAGGAGATTTTGGGCTGAGACGATGGGTTTCTCTAAATATACCATCATGTCATCTGCAAAAAGGGGCAATTTGACTTCTTCTTTTCCTAACTGAATACCCTTTATTTCTTTCTCTTGCCTGATTGCCCTGGCCAGAACTTCCAACAGTATGTTGAATAGGAGTGGTGAGAGAGGGCATCCCTGTCTTGTGCCAGTTTTCAAAGGGAATGCTTCCAGTTTTTGCCCATTTGGTATGATATTGGCTGTGGGTTTGTCATAAATAGCTCTTAATATTTTGAGATACATTCCATCAATACAAAATTTTATTATTATTATTATTATTATTATTATACTTTCAGTTCTAGGGTACGTGTGCATAATGTGTAGGTTTGTTACATATGTATACTTGTGCCATGTTGGTGTACTGCACCCATCAACTCGTCAGCACCCGTCAACTCATCCTTTACTTCAGGTATAACTCCCAATGCAATCCCTCCCCCCTCCTCCCTCCCCATAGTAGGCCCTGGTGTGTGATGTTCCCCTTCCTGAGTCCAGTGATCTCCTTGTTCAGTTCCCAACTATGAGTGAAAACATGTGATACTTGGTTGTCTGTTCTTGTGATAGTTTGCTGAGAATGATGGTTTCCAGATGCATCCATGTCCCTACAAAGGACACAAACTCATCTTTTTTATGGCTGCCTAGTACTCCGTGGTGTATATATGCCACATTTTCTTAATCCAGTCTGTCACTGATGGACATTTGGATTGATTCCAAGTCTTTGCTATTGTGAATAGTGCCGCAATAAACATACGTGTGCATGTGTCTTTATAGCAGCATGACTTATAATCCTTTGGGTATATACCCAGTAATGGGATGGCTGGGTCATATGGTACTTCTAGTTCTAGATCCTTGAGGAATCACCACACTGTCTTCCACAATGGTTGAACTAGTTTACAGTCCCACTAACAGTGTAAAAGTGTTCCTATTTCTCCACATCCTCTCCAACACCTGTTGTTTCCTGACTTTTAATGATTGCCATTCTAACTGGTGTAAGATGGTATCTCATTGTGGTTTTGATTTGCATTTCTCTGATGGCCAGTGATGATGAGCATTTTTTCATGTGTCTGTTGGCTGTATGAATGTCTTCTTTTAAGAAATGTCTGTTCATATCCTTTGCCCATTTTTTGATGGGGTTGTTTGTTTTTTTCTTGTAAATTTGTTTGAGTTCTTTGTAGGTTCTGGATATTAGCCCTTTGTCAGATGAGTAGATTGCAAAAATTTTCTCCCATTCTGTAGGTTGCCTGTTCACTCTGATGGTAGTTTCTTTTGCTATGCAGAAGCTCTTTAGTTTAATTAGATCCCATTTGTCAATTTTGGCATTCGTTGCCATTGCTTTTGGTGTTTTAGATGTGAAGTCCTTGTCCATGCCTATGTCCTGAATGGTATTACCTAGGTTTTCTTCTAGGGTTTTTATGGTATTAGGCCTAACATTTAAGTCTCTAATCCATCTTGAATTAATTTTCGTATAAGGAGTAAGGAAAGGATCCAGTTTCAGCTTTCTACTTATGGCTAGCCAATTTTCCCAGCAGCATTTATTAAATAGGGAATCCTTTCCCCATTTCTTGTTTTTGTCAGATTTGTCAAAGGTCAGATGGCTGTAGATGTGTGGTATTATTTCTGAGGACTCTGTTCTGTTCCATTGGTCTATTCTCTGTTTTGGTACCAGTACCATGCTGTTTTGGTTACTGTAGCCTTGTAGTATAGTTTGAAGTCAGGTAGCGTGATGCCTCCAGCTTTGTTCTTTTGACTAAGGATTGTATTGGCAATGCAGGCTCTTTTTTGGTTCCATATGAACTTTAAAACAGTTTTTTCCAATTCTGTGAAGAAACACATTGGTAGCTTGACGGAGATGGCATTGAATCTATAAATTACCTTGGGCAGTATGGCCATTTTCACAATATTGATTCTTCCTATCCATGAGCATGGTATGATCTTCCATTTGTTTGTGTCCTCTTTCATTTCACTGAGCAGTGGTTTGTAGTTCTCCTTGAAGAGGTCCTTTACATCCCTTGTAAGTTGGATTCCTAGGTATTTTATTCTCTTTGAAGCAATTGTGAACGTACGTTCATTTATGATTTGGCTCTCTGTTTGTCTGTTACTGGTGTGTCAGAATGCTTGTGATTTTTGCACATTAATTTTGTATCCTGAGACTTTGCTGAAGTTGCTTATCAGCTTAAGGAGATTTTGGGCTGAGATGATGGGTTTCTCTAAATATACCATCATGTCATCTGCAAACAGGGACAATTTGACTTCTTCTTTTCCTACCTGAATACCGTTCATTTCTTTCTCTTGCCTGATTGCCCTAGCCAAAACTTCCAAGGCTATGTTGAATAAGAGTGGTGAGAGAGGGCATCCCTGTCTTGTGCCAGTTTTCAAAGGGAATGCTTCCAGTTTTTGCCCATTTGGTATGATATTGGCTGTGAGTTTGCCATAAATAGCTCTTATTATTTTGAGATACGTTCCATCAATACCGAATTTATTGAGAGTTTTTAGCATGAAGGGCTGTTGAATTTTGTCAAAGGCCTTTTCTGCATCTATTGAGATAATCATGTGGTTTTTGTCTTTGATTCTGTTTATATGCTGGATTACGTTTATTGATCTGTGTATGTTGAACCAGCCTTGCATCCCAGGGATGAAGCCCACTTGATCATGGTGGATAAGCTTTTTGATGTGCTGCTGGATTCAGTTTGCCAGTATATTATTGAGGATTTTTGCATCAATGTTCATCGGGGATATTGGTCTAAAATCTCTTTTTTTGTTGTGTCTCTGCCAGGCTTTGGTATCAGGATGATGTTGGCCTCATAAAATGAGTTAGGGAGGATTTCCTCTTTTTCTATTGAGTGGAATAATTTCAGAAGGAATGGTACCAGCTCCTCCTTTTACCTCTAGTAGAATTCGGCTGTGAATCCATCTGGTCTTGGACTTTTTTTGGTTGGTAGGCTATTAATTATTGCCTCAATTTCAGAGCCTGCTATTGGTCTATTCAGGGATTCAACTTCTTCCTGGTTTAGTCTTGGGAGAGTGTTAGTGTCCAGGAAATTATCCATTTCTTCTAGGTTTTCTAGTTTATTTGCGTAGAGGTGTTTATAGTATTCTCTGATGGTAGTTTGTATTTCTGTGGGGTCGGTGGTGATATCCCTTTATCATTTTTTATTGCGTCTATTTGATTATTCTCTCTTTTCTTCTTTATTAGTCTTGCTAGCGGTCTATCAGTTTTGTTGATCTTTTCAAAAATCCAGCTCCGGGATTCATTGATTTTTTGGAGGGTTTTTTATGTCTCTATCTCCTTCAGTTCTGCTCTGATCTTAGTTATTTCTTGCCTTCTGCTAGCTTTTGAATGTGTTTGCTCTTGCTTCTCTAGTCCTTTTAATTGTGATGTTAGGGTGTCAATTTTAGATCTTTCCTGCTTTCTCTTGTGGGCATTTAGTGCCATAAATTTCCCTCTACACCCTGCTTTAAATGTGTCCCAGAGATTCTGGTATGTTGTATCTTTGTTCTCATTGGTTTCAAAGAACATCTTTATTTCTGCCTTCATTTCGTTATGTATACAGTAGTCATTTAGGAGCAGGTTGTTCAGTTTCCATGTAGTTGAGTGGTTTTGATTGAGTTTCTTAGTCTGGAGTTCTAGTTTGATTGCACTGTGGTCTGAGAGACAGTTTGTTATAATTTCTGTTCTTTTACATCTGCTGAGGAGTGCTTTACTTCCAACTATGTGGTCAATTTTGGAATAAGTGTGATGTGGTGCTGAGAAGAATGTATATTCTGTTGATTTGGGGTGGAGAGTTCTGTAGATGTCTATTAGGTCCGCTTGGTGCAGAGTTGAGTTCAATTCCTGGATATCCTTGTTAACTTTCTGTCTTGTTGATCTGTCTAATGTTGACAGTGGGGTGTTAAAGTCTCCTGTTATTATTGTATTGGAGTGTAAGTCTCTTTGTAAGTCTCTAAGGACTTGCTTTATGAATCTGGGTGCTCCTGTATTGGGCGCATCTATATTTAGGACAGTTAGCTCTTCTTGTTGAATTGATCCCTTTACCATTATGTAATGGCCTTCTTTGTCTCTTTTGATCTTTGCTCTTTGATGGTTTAAAGTCTGTTTTATTAGAGACTAGGATTGCAATCCCTGCTTTTTTTTGTTTTCCATTTGCTTGGTAGATCTTCCTCCATCCCTTTATTTTGAGCCTATATGTGTCTCTGCATGTGAGATGGGTCTCCTGAATACAACAAACTGATGGTTCTTGACTCTTTATCCAATTTGCCAGTCTGTGTCTTTTAATTGGACCATTTAGTCCATTTACATTTAAGGTTAATATTGTTATGTGTGAACTTGATCCTGTCATTATGATATTAGCTGGTTATTTTGCTCGTTAGTTGATGCAGTTTCTTCCTAGCATCGATGGACTTTACATTTTGGCATGTTTTTGCAATGGCTGGTACCAGTTGTTCCTTTCCACGTTTAGTGCTTCCTTCAGGATCTCCTGTAGGGCAATCCTGGTAGTGACAAAATCTCTAAGCATTTGTTTGTCTGTAAAGGATTTTATTTCTCCTTCACTGATGAAACTTAGTTTGGCTGGATATGAAATTCTGGGTTGAAAATTCTTTTCTTTAAGAATGTTGAATATTGGCCCCCACAGTCTTCTGGTTTGGAGAGTTTCTGTCGAGAGATCTGCTCTTAGTCTAATGCGCTTCCCTTTGTGGGTAACCCGACCTTTTTCTCTGGCTGCCCTTAACATTTTTTCCTTCATTTCCACTTTGGTGAATCTGACAATTATTTGTCTTGGAGTTGTTCTTCTCGAGGAGTATCTTTGTGGTGTTGTTTGTATTTCCTGAATTTGAATGTTGTTCTGCCTTACTACATTGGGGAAGTGCTCCTGGATGATATCCTGAAGAGTGTTTTCCAACTTGGTTCCATTTTCCCTGTCACTTTCAGGCACACCAACCAGACGTAGATTTGGTCTTTTCATATAATCCCATATTTCTTGGAGGCTTTGTTCATTTCTTTTTACTCTTTTTTCTCTACATTTCTCTTCTTGCTTCATTTCATTCATTTGATCTTCAATCACTGATAATCTTTCTTCCAGTTCATCAAGTCGGTTACTGAAGCTTGTGCATTTGTCACGTAGTTCTTGTGTCATGATTTTCATCTCTATCAGTTCTTTTAAGGTCTTCTCTGCATTGATTATTCTAGTTATCCATTCATCCATTCTTTTTTCAAGGTTTTTAGTTTCTTTGCACCGGTTACATAGTTCCTCCTTAGCTATGAGAAGTTTGATCGACTGAAGCCTTCTTCTCTCAACTCGTCAAAGTCATTCTCTGTCCAGCTTTGTTCTGTTGCTGGCGATGAGCTGCGTTTCTTTGGAGGGGGAGACGCGCTCTGATTTTTTGAATCTCCAGCTTTTCTGCACTGCTTTTTGCCCATCTTTGTTGTTTTATCTGCCTTTGGTCTTTGATGGTGGTGACATACTGATGGGGTTTTGGTGTGGGTGTCCTTTCTCTTTGCTAGTTTTCCTCCTAACACTCAGGACCCTCAGCTGCAGGTCTGTTTGAGATTGCTTGAGGTCCACTCCAGACCCTGTTTGCCTGGGTATCAGCAGCAGAGGCTGCAGAAGGTAGAGTATTGCTGAACAGTGAGTGTTGTTGTCTGAATCTTGCTCTAGAAGCTTTGTCTCAGGGTGTACCCAGCCATGTGAGGTGTGATATGTCAGTCTGCACCTAGTCGGGGATGTCTCCCAGTTAGACTACTCAGGGGTCAGGGACCCACTTGAGCAGGCAGTCTGTCCATTCTCAGATCTCAACCTCCATGCTGAGAGAACCACTGCTCTCTTCAAAGCTGTCAGACAGGGACTTTTACATCTGCAGAGATTTCTGCTCCTTTTTGTTTAGCTATGCCCTGTCACCAGAGGAGGAGTCTACAGAGGCAGGCAGGCCTCCTTGAGCTGTGGTGGGCTCCACCCGATTTGGGCTTCCTGGCGGCTTCGTTTATCTACTTAAGTCTCAGCAATGGCGGACGCCCCTCCCCCAGCCTTGCTGCAGCCTTGCAGTTAGATCTCAGACTGCTGTGCTAGCAATGAGGGACACTCTGTGGGCGTGGGACCCTCTGGGCCAAGTGTGGGATATAATCTTCTGGTGTGCCATTTTCTAAGACCCTTGGTAAAGCACAGTATTAGGGTGGGAGTTACCTGATTTTCCAGGTGTTCTGTGTCTCAGTTTCCCTTGGCTAGGAAAAGGAATTCCCTTCCCCCTTGCGCTTCCCAGGTGAGGCAATGTGTCGCCCTGCTTCAGCTCTCACTGGTCGGGCTGCACCCGTGGACCAGCATCAACTGTTTGACATGCATCAGTGAGATGAACCCAGTACCTCAGTTGAAAATGCAGAAATCACCCATCTTCTGTGTTGCTCACGCTGGGAACTGGAGGCTGGAGCTGTTCCTATTCGGCCATCTTGGCACCACCTCTGCCTCTTATTTTTTAAATTTTATTATATGGGTATGGATTTGTGGGTTCTTATTTTTATTTTATGCTATGGGTTATAATAAATGACTCCCTTTTTGTTTTGCTTTTTTGCCCAATTTGTCCTCAGTTTAGCCAATGGAAGCCCATTTGTACTGGCTTCTACATCATCTGATGTATTCCCTTATTTTTCTTTTTTTAGCACTTTCTTACTATTTGGAACCATAAGATGTCCTAGACTCATCTTGCAGTTTCCCTGACCTAGGTCAGAATCAACCGTCTTTCAAAAAAGTGCTGGTTCCTTTTATTGGAAAGTCGTATTTAGGTATCAAGATTTGGCATGAGATGTGCTCATCAGTATTGGGGCATCATCGATTCTAAATATATACATTTATAAACACATATCTGTATCCATTGCTGTATCTTAAATCTATATTAAAAGTCATGAGTTCGTATTGGTAATTTGTTTTGGTTTGTATTGCCTTTTGGAATTCCCCCTCCTTTCCGATTATAATGTTCTCTCTCTATATATCACCTGCTTGCCTGCCTGCCTTCCCCTTCTTCTCTCTCCTTCCATCTTTCTATCCTTCTCCTCTGCCTCCTTTCCACCTCATTCCAGAAGTCCTTGCCTCTTCAGAGGTCATGGTTCACTATGTAGCCTTCTGGTACAATGAAAGGTAGTCCTGGTGGCTACAGGACCTCAGTTCAGTTCCTGGATCTACTACTTTCCTGCTGTGTGACTGTGGGCAAGCAGCCTCTCACAATAACAGATTCTCAAGACAACCAAATTCTTGCCAGGCTCAATCCTTGGAATCAGGCTGACCTGCTTTCCTTTGAAGTTCTCAGGCTTATGGGCTTGTTTATCCCTCTCATGACTTCAGGTCTTTATCAAGACACCCAGGCAAGTATTTTCCCACAGATGTTCTTCCCAACACTTCTAATTGAGCAATTTAACTATTGTTTCTCTCTTTAATTCTTCCCCATCACACAAGTGCATCAACCTTCAGTTACCTACTCACTATGGTACTGAGTGATATCAATTTCTGCTCCATTTTTTTAAGTAGAGACGGAGGTCTCACTTTGTTGCCCAGGCTGGTCTCAAACCCCTGGCCTCAAGCGATCCTCTTGCCTCAGCCTTCCAAAGTGCTGGGACTATAGGCATGAGCCACTGCGCCTGGCCCTCTGCTCCATTTTTATTTATCCCTGATAATATTCATAATGTAATTCTATCTATATCTATGTATCTATTTTTAAGAGGACAAAAGGATTGCCACTCCAAACCAGCTATTTGAATGGGGCACTTTCCACCAGAATTGGCACTATTTTTCTCTTGGAAACTATAATGACAGCATCATAGACAAAATCAGTTTGATTACACAATTATTAAATGTTTTTATTGCAAGAGTATCTATAACTTCCAAAGGGCAGTTATATTTAATATTGCTTGGAAACAAAGACTTTGGCAAACCTGCGGTGTCAGAAAGCTGTGTTCTCTTGCATTTTAACAGCCTGAGAAATAAATCTGCTTTTTAAAGGGAGAGTATTTACCATCTGCAGTTCATGAGTGTTTGAGGCAGGGAAAATCTATCATTCACACACATTTGTGATGAAGTTGGCAGATTCTCCTCTTCTGAAGGGTTTCATCAGCAGTCACTAAGACGGAAACACCCTGCTTGGTGTGACCTGGTGAGCCAGAAACCTGCTTGGTGCGATCTGGTGAACCAGCTACTCAGCTTCTGCTGGTAATAATCTGAGTATTTTGGGGAGTGGTATCTTTTCTTTTTTTTTTTTCTTGTGGCAAAAAATTGAGTAGTATTGATGGAGGAGTTGCTATGGTCTTAGGTAAAATAGAGAGTAATGAATATATTTACCTGATTTCCAGGTAAGGTTAAAGCAGTGCACATGGGATCAGGATATATTTTCCAAGGTGCCTTGTACAGCAGAGAGGGACAGTTGTAGGGGGGAGGGCAGGGCAGAGAAAGAATATGGAATTAAAAGGCCACCTCATAGAAAGTAGACTGTGTGGGCACAGAAAGGGAGAGAGAAGAAATGCTGGCCATTACCATGAGTGAAGAAGCCTAAAAGGGGAAAAGATGCTGCCAGAAGATGTATAGAAAGGTTTGAGTAATATGCTAGGCGAGGCTTCTGAGCTGTGTTTTCCAGGAAACCTAGCATCAACACTGACATTATTTTTCAGGATGTTTAGTTTAGACTGGAGTTGCTTTAAAAACAAAACATTAAGCAGCAGCACGATCTAGCAGTAATTTGTTGGACCGTCATGTGTTGCTTAACAATGGAGATACATTCTGAGAAATGCATCATTAGAGGTTTCATTGTTGTGTAAAAATCCTAGAATGTACTGTGCTTGCACAAACCTAGACTACAGAGCCCACTACACACCTGGGCTCCATGGAATAGTCTATTACTCCCAGGCTACAAACCTGTATAGCTCACCACTGTACTGAATACTGTAGACAATTGTAACAGAACCGTAAGTATTTGTGTATCTAAACATGTCTGAACACAGAAAAGGTACACTAAAAATATGGTATACGAGATAAAAAATGGTCCATCTATATAGGGCACTTACCATGAATGGAGCTTAAAGGACTGGAAGTCACTCTGGGTGGGTGGGTGAGTGAGTGGTGGGTGAATATGAATGCTTAAGACATTGCTGTCCCTTGCTGTTGACTTTATAAACACTGCACACCTAGGCTACACGACATTTATTTTAAAATAATTTTCTTTCTTCAATAATAAATTAACCTTCGTTTACTATAAATTTTTACTTTATAATTTTTTAAATTTTGACTATTTCTAATAACACTTAGGTTAAAACACACATCGTGCAGCTGTACAAAAGTATTCTTTCTTTGTATCTTTATTCTATAAGCTTTTATTTTAAAAACTGTTTTTTACTTTAAAAATTTTTAGTTAAAAACTAAGACACAAACACACCAACCCAGACCTGCACTGGGTCAAGATTATCAATGTCACTGTCTTCCAACTCCACATCTTTTCTCTCCGGAAGGTCTTCAGGGGCAGTAACAGGCATGGAGCTGTCATCGCCTATGATAACAATGCCTTTCTCTGGGATACTTCCTGAAGAACCTACCTGAGGCTGTTTTACAGTTAACTTTCTTTTTAATAAGTGGAAGAAGTATACTCTAAAATAATAAAAAATACAATACAGTAAATACATGAACCAGTAACAGTCATTTCTTATCAAGTATGTACTGTACATAATGGCATGTGCTAGACTTTTATACGACTGAAAGCACAGTAGGTGTGTTTCCCCCAGCATCTCCACAGACACGTGAGTAACACGTTGTACTACAACATTACAAGGGCTACAGCATGACTAGGTGATAGAGGTTCTTTAGCTTCATTCTAATCTTTGGGGACCACTGCTGTATATGTGGTCTGTTGTTGACCAAAACATCACTGTGTGGCACATGACTGTATTTAAATTATAAGCAGAGGTGATAGTCAACATAACTGATCATCATAAGGCCTGGGCACTGATTCATTAGGATGGATATATGGCTATAAATAACAGTGCACCACAGTGGTGGTATGTGCCAGCCTAATGTCACCTCTGGTGGTGGTGCTTTCCAGGTCTGAAAATGATTTCTAGTGATTCATAAATATGGAGGCGCTGTATGAGCTCGAATATCCTCCCATGTTAGTTCTATCAGAGCCTCTTGGGCACCTGTGGGGGAAGGGAAGGGCGAGAGCCAGTGAGGAGTCTCGGGTGGCCTGACTCCCACCTGTGTGTTACTAGACAATGCTGCCATCTGAAATGTATTTGCTACCTCTATTTCAAAAATACCAACAAGAGAAAAGGTAATCTTGTTCCTTTTAGGCCATATATTGGAATGACAGATACAGGGTAACAGGGAGGCTGCTCAAATGTCCATTTTTTTCCCCTATATTCCTAGCATCTTTGCATTTAGGTTGGGGCCATGTGAGTAGTTCTGGCCAATGGGCTGTGAGCAGAAGTAACATGGCCACTTCTAAACTAAGGTGGTTAAAAGTCAATGTGCTTCTTCCATTCTTCTCTCATCATTTTACCTAACACAGCAACTTTTGAGGCCATGTGTCCCAAATGATGCAGCTATGGAGAAGAGGTACTCAAACTGCAGCAAACTTCATGTACAAGATAAACTTTCTTGGTCAATCCATTAAGATTTCTGTAGCATAGCAAAATTTATCCTGACCACAAGCTGGTCCCTTTTGGATATTGCATGACAAACATCTGAGGCATTTTCATAGCATTTTCTTCATTGGAAGGCAGTGAAGACACAGATACTGGAGACTGAAATGCTATGGATTCATGCTATGCAGTAGAAAAACATTTTCTAAAGTCTCCACCTGCGGGAACTCAAGAAGGTAGAGTATAAGGATAGTATCCCAGCAGTTCTGGAGGAAGATGTTAGAAACAAAATGGAAACGGTGTGCTGCATTAGCTACCTTTTAGTAGATATCACAGAAAAAAAGGTGAGCTCTGGAAAGAAATGGCAGGCAAAAGTAAAAAGGAATAGACTCTATTTAGAAATCCAGAGTCTTATAAAATTGGAAAAGCCAGTTTCTTCTAGATCCCGACTGTAGGAGACAGAATTAAAAGGATATTGGTTCTGCTTCCTCACAGGATGTAGAAAGCTCCAAGAGAAGCTTACTGTCACGCTAATGAGAAAACTCAGGCAATTTACAAAATCGTAAATTTTCTTGAATTCATCATGAGATCACAAGACAACCAAGTAAATCAAATGGCATAGAGTGACAATCTTTCCTAAGATGGATGGGGCATATGAACTGTTTCACCTTTGGCGGAGCAAGATAGGAGGAGGGGGCCAGCATAGAAACAAGAAAAAATCAACTAAAAATGTAATAAGTTCTCAGAGCCCTGGTGTCGGCTAGTGTAACAGTTTAAAATAGCCCCGGGAGCCCCAGACACCAATGGAGTTGGCACTCACTGGCAAGCTCTTTTCCAGGGGCCCCCACCAGAAAATCTACCTTGCTTTACAGAAAAGCAGACTTAAAAGAAACTGGGATGAAACATGACTCGCTTGTCTTCGCAGGGATGAAAAATGATATTAAGAACAGCAAATCATATCTTCTAACTCACAAGACGAGTGCTAAAAAAATTCTGTTAGGTCACAACCATTTTCTCAATTAATCAATAAAATAAATCATTGATCTGCTGCTACAAACATTTGTATGTATTCACGGAGTATGTGGTAATCATGCATAGACTGTGTAACGATCAAGTCAGGGTGAGATATCCATCACCTCAAGTATTTGTCATTTCTATCTGTTGGGAACATTTCAAGTCCTCTCTTCTAGCTATTTTGAAACATACAATACATGTTGTTAACTGTACCACTCCACTACTGAACATTAGAACTTATTTTTTCTATCTAACTGTATGTTTGTACCCATTAACCAATCTCTTTTTATCCCCCCAATACACACCATTCCCAGCCTCTGGTATCTATTACTCTAATCACTACCTCCACGAGATCAACTTCTTTAGCTCCCACATATGAGAAAGAACACGCAGTGTTTGATTTTCGGTTTCTGAGTTGTTTCACTTGAGATAATGGCCTCCAGTTCCATATTGCTGGAAATGACATAATTTCATTCATTTTTACAGTTGAATAATATTCTATTGTGTATATATGCCACGATTTCTTTATCCATTTGTCCATTGATGGACACTGAGGTTGAGTTCATGACTTTGCTGTTGCAAATTACGCTGCAATAAACATGGCAGTGCAGGTATCCCTTGGATATACTGATCAAATCACTCATCTTTTAAGATTGTATCTTTCGCTTCAGTGTTTATTTTATCTACAGTAAATATCTACAAATATCTAATTATGCCTGAACATAAGTACATCCACCTATATGTTGGCTCTGAGTTTTTGATAAATTTTCAAACTTTTAAAGTTGGAAAGGTCTCATGCAAAGTTTGGTACTTGAGCTAGTTAGTGACTTTAAGTTCTATTATTAAATATTTAGATTTTTAAATTATTGCTTTTGTGTCTTCAAAATTCAAATAAGATGTATCTGTATATGAAAGAGTTTTACTTTGATATCTCTAAACATTTAATCACAAACTAGAGATTATAACTTCAAAATAAAAACTATTTAAGAAAATATATTTAGGCCGGGTATGGTGGCTTATGCCTGTAATCTCAGCACTTTGGGAGGCACAGATGGCAGGATTACTTGAGACTAGGAGCTCGAGACCAGCCTGGTCAACATAGTGAGTCCCCACCTCTATTTAAAAAAAAAGAAAAAGAAAATATATTTAGAAATCTTTATTTCTAGAACTGTTTAAAAAAAATAGGTCACTACAAGCTACCAAGCACCATGCTTTCAAAGACTCCACAGTAAAATATTTGGGAAAAGTAAAAACAGCTCTATTGGCAAAGAAATATATGTTTGATCCACTTAGAAGATAAACTGAGCATTTTTTTTTTTTTTTTAAGTTTTGATGTTGTTTGAACCTGATACTCCAGGGAAGGACAAGCCATCAGGATGGGGGTAAGACCTCTCTCCATTGTTCCTATGAAGATTAAACAACATACCCTATATCTTTAGTTTCTTCAAGATAAAGGGGTCAGTTTACTTGAATTATAACAACAGCATACCAAGCACATAGTCAGATCCATAACTGTCAGTGGCTTGGGAGTGTTATTTGCTTGTCACCTGTTAAATGTCTCCAGGTAGCAGTCCCCAGCCTGAAAGCCAAGTGACTGACCTTGATGCTGAAGGGCACACTTTTGCTTCATTTATGTTTAGAAATGTACAAAAAAGACTCAACATTTGCACTGTAAAAAAGAACATCCTTTTTCAAAAGAACACCACAGTGTTCTTAATGAGAGAGATCGTCCCCCAATAATTCATATATCAAGTCCCTTACATTTGTATGTAATGAATTCCTGAAAACATATGTGAAAGTCTGAAAAGTCAGTCGGCATATAGAGGGTTCTGCTTCCAGAGGGCTCGAAATGTTATGAAATCCATCATTGTGATTAAACACGTAATGTTTTGCTTGGGTATACAATATGTACATGGTAAATGAATACATTAAAAACAATAAGCATTAAGTATAGAAAATAAAAACGCATGTTTTGAAATAATTTCTTACCTCAACTGCCGGTTGTCTCAGCCTAGAAAAGGAACTTATCTAAAGATGTGGGGAGGATGGGCTGATAGAGATTGTATTTAGTGGTGTGAGATCAGCTTTCTTGAATTTGTTGTCAAGAGGAAGTTGAACACCAGCCACCTTCTTCTATGAGAAGGGGTCTGTGAGAAGTCGCTTCCAAAGCCTTGTGCATGTCTCCATGGATTGGACTGCTAATTCTCAATTTATACTTAGGCAGGCTCCTTAATTCCTCTGTCAACACGCCTTGTCTTTGATGCTATTTCAGAATGTCATCTGTAGTCTCTTGTGGTTCCTTTCTTCTGAAACCACTCATAGTCAAGCATTCGATATCCATTGAACATCTCACGAAAGGTAAACATGGCCTGCCTTCAGCAGACCTAACTGCACTATCCCTGGTATTGGCACTTTCATTTTGCTACCTTCCATTCATTTTTTATAACAAAATAAAATCTATTATTTATCCGTGTTTATTTAATGTTTAAATAGTAGGTGTGTTTATGGGGTACATGAAATATTTCGATACAAGCATGCAATGTGTGATATTCACATCAGGGCAAATGGGGTATCCATCACCTTAGGCATTTATTTCTTTGTTACAAACACTCCAATAACTCTTTTTATTATTTTAAAATGTATGATAACTTATTGTTGACTGTAATCACCCTGTTGTGCTATCAAATACTAGATCTTATTTAATCTCTCTATATTCTACTCATTTTTTACAAGGCGATAAAAGCAAAATGCTGTAGTTATTCAAATAATTGGATAATAAATCACAAATAATGATTGCCAAAAATAGAAAGTTGTGAGGCAGAGAGAAAGATCACCACAAAATAGCTTAACGTTTATTTGTCAGTGGGAGTGCAAATGTCCTGATCAGGAGACTTCAGGGGACCCAGTCTGGGAGTAGGGAGACTGTGGAAAAGTTATGTGGAAATCAAGATCTGCTGAAGTCTCTCTGAGGAACAGCCACTGCTGATAGCAACATTAACTGAAAAATAAAATATTATGTTGTGGAATCTTTGGGGTGTCGCTTTTCTGGCCCAAAACCTGTGGCTGGTGGTGCCTTTGCCTGTTTTGCCCAGGCCCTCTGGCCTCATTCCGCCCACTTGGCCTGGCAGGCTGCACCCAGCTCAAACTGCTAGCCTGGATTCCATGCCTACAAGGGAGACTGTAAGTCAGGCGTGGAGCTGTGAGAGGTGTGTGAGTGAGCGCAGGGTCCAGCCACTGCATAGTCAGACACATCAACTGCTGCTGTGGGGCAGGCAGCTCCAGGTGCCAGCATGGGCACCAGCTCTCTGTGAGGCTCCAGCTGGACTAGGTGCACTGCAAGTCCCTGGCTGGCACTGGGGAATGCAGTGGCTCCTAGAAGCTTGGAGATGCCAGGAACTACAGGGCCTCAAAGAGGGAGTCACAGCCCTGGCTCAGGGAGCTCCCAGGTCTGGGCTCCCTGAAGGGCTGCAGCTCTTCTTTCCTTCTCTTCACCTGCAATGTGGAGAAGAAGGGCCATGTCTCAGCCCTGTTTGTGTTACAGCTCTTTTAGCCTCACCATTTGGCGGGTCCTGAGTTCTTGTCCTGCGACCAGGAAGAATGAGGTACACAGACAAATGAAGGGTGAGCAAGAAGAGGAGCTTTGTTGTAGCATTAGTTCATGGTGAAATATTTATATTTAAAAAATTAATTTTTCACAAAACTTTCCAAGTATGCTTTCTTCCCCTAAAAGTGTACACTTTGACTCTGCTCAGGTAGCAAGAACAATTGGAGTGGAGTAAAAGTGGGAAAGGAGCAAAATACAGATGGTCCCCGATGTACTATGGCTCAACTTAATTTTTCTACTTTACAATGGTGCAGAAGTGATATGCATTCAGTATGAACTTTACTTCAACTACACAGGCAACCATTCTGTTTTTCACTTTCAGTACAGTATTTATTAAAATACATGACATATTCAACACTTCATTGTAAAATAGGCATTGTGTTAGGTGATTTTGCCCAACAGTAGGCTAATGTAAATGTTCTGCACATTTAAGGTGAGCTAGGGTATGCTATGATTTTTTTGTGGGTTAGGGGTGTTAAGTGCATTTTCGACTTAGGATATTTTCAAACTTATGATGGGTTTATTGGGTTGGAGTCCCATGGTAAGTCAAAGAGCATCTATTCAAGCAAACAGGCCATGAAGTTGCCCCATATTTTCCAAAGCAGGGGAGCTGCTCACCTGTTGGTGTAATTTGGATTTTTGTCCCCTCTTAATTTCTTGTGGATTCCCACTGTGGAGGTGGGGCCTAGTGAGAGGTGTTTGGATCATGGCTGTGGATCCTTCATGAAGGGCTTGGTACTCTGCAGTAATGAGTGAGTTCTCACTCTGCTAGTTCACATGAGACCTGGTTGTTTAAGTCCACTTAGCATCTCTCTTGCTCTGTCTCTTGCTACGTGCCATGCCTGCTCCTCCTTTGCTTTCCACCTTGAGTAAAAGCTTCCTGGGGCCTCACTGGTAGCCAAGCAGATGCTGGAGCCCGGCTTGCACAGCCTGCAGAACCATGAGCCAAATAAACCTTATAAATTACTCTGCCTCAGGCGTTCCTTTATAACAACCCAAAATGGATTAATACACCAGTACAGAGGATGGTCAGGGAGAGCCTTCTGGTGTTTTGGGATTAATCACTTCAGAAATAAAAGAATTTTCAGTGAATCGCCATGGTTTATCATTGATTTTTTATTTTTATTCTATTATTAACTATATCCATATATTACTATATTAAAAAGCTGGGCAGCTCATTCCTGCCCAGAGCTCATTCCTTTGGTGTTTTTAAATTTATTTGTTGTATTTGTTTGTTTGTTTGTTTTTAGAGACAGAGTCTTGCTGTGTCACCCAGGCTGGAGTACAGTGGTGGTGATCATAGCTCATTCCTTTGTTTTATACAGTATAAAAACCATACTGCAAGTACTTCTAGTATATGATATAGCTCTTTCTAATGGCTTGCTCCCTGTGACAGTTACAATAAGCTTGAGCCCAATAAAATTGCTTTTCACAAGCCTCAAGTCTAAATACAGTCAGGGTCTCCCTCCTTGACAAGACTCAGCTCTCTAATTTATCCAACAGCTATGACAGTCAGTCACTTGTCTCTGCTAAAGGGCCATCCTCTCTCCTTTCCAGCCTTTTCACCTGTGCTGCTTCCTCTTCTCACTCCCCTTCCTGCTAGCCTGGCTTCCTCCTCATCCTTCAGCTTCTCCTTAAGGTAGCCCTGACATCCCACACCTAAGTTATGTTTCCCTTTCTGCAGCTTAAGGAATCGTCTACTCCTCTCATCACAGGATTCTTCACGTTGTATTGTTACTGCTTCTCCTCCTCCACTGAGACTGTACTGCGAGGGCAGAGATCAGATGTGACTATTCGCAGTTGTAAGCGGATAGTAAGTGAACAACAAAAATTTGTTAAATGAGACAAATGAATGAGTGATTTTTCTCATCACTGAAGACAGCGTTGGACTAAATCATGTCTAAATCAATCCACTTTTAAATGATATGATTTTGCTTACTGTGTCACTCCATAGGGTTGGGATGAGGATTTAATAGCTGAAAACAACATGTGGATTTGTTGAGGGCCAACAGGCTACACCTGTTCATTTGAGGACATCCGCCTATTTTTAAAGTCATCTGATTCAATTATTGTTTGTTTAATCTGAGACATGGGAGGTGGCAGGTTGTGGAATGAACAGGTTAGAGGCATGATGTCTTGCCTTTTGTTTGCTTTGAGTGTTCTTTTGAAAAACAGGAACTTCTTAGTTGCAGTAAGCTCTTTTACTTCTCCCCAGCTCCAGCTCTTGCAGTCCTAGACATTCATCCTCTCTAATAACCCTCTGCCGCTACTGGTGGTTGGACTGGCTCTGCATGCGGTAGCCATGATCATATGGTCACAGGTGCCCCTGTGCCACGCCTTTGAAGACTCATATGCCTGCACTATGCTGCCTGATTTTTCTAGTATTCTTTTTCCTTTTCACTTGATCCCAAGCATTTTGATAAATCCAGCTTTGTTTAACCAAAGGCATTCTTAATAACTATTATTAGACAACTCATTTAATAATGCTCTGACTTTCACATTAAAAATGAACCTAATATGAAATTTTGTCTTTTACTCTTGATAATTCCTGTTGCTGCTCTTTCCCTTGCCAAGATAATGGAATAAGCCTCCTAAAACAAGACACTGAAGTAGAACTGCTAAGAGGATGATTTAATCATTATTTGAAGGAAATTGCTTTTTAATCTCTACATATATGAGACTAGAAAGAATTTCAGCGCAAGTTCTTGATAGCTCATTTCCATCTGAGGTCCAGCTTATAAGAACGGAGTTATTTTCTGTGAACTTCAGGGGCTTTGGAGGGCATATGACATTAAAACAATTGGGTGTCCTTAGCAACTTTGTTCATTACCACCT
The DNA here is from genome assembly GCF_047675955.1 of Chlorocebus sabaeus. Lineage (NCBI taxonomy): Eukaryota > Metazoa > Chordata > Mammalia > Primates > Cercopithecidae > Chlorocebus > Chlorocebus sabaeus. The sequence continues at coordinate 79,450,666 of NC_132924.1, read as the reverse complement.
CCCTAAGTTAGGAGAAGCATCCATCAACCTGCACGCACCGGCTCACCTATTTAAGATCAGAGCACTACAAAGGCTTGTAAGCTTTTTACTAGAGCAAGAACCCTTGGGCCTGGAATAATTTCTGACTCCAGTAATAATGGTAGCCACTCAAATATGGGATCCTCATGGGAATGGAGAATGTCGGATTGAGAGGTGACAATAAAGCCCATCATGTACCAGCCTCGTTGGTCCCACCCAGCATCACGTTGGATGACACTTCTCTGGCTGAACTCTTTGATGAAGCACAAATGGTTTTAAGAACTAGAACTTAGGTGTCCAGAAAATAGCAATCAGTTTCCTTGGCTCCCCATAAGCCTTCAGGCGTTGACTGGGAACCATTGAGAGATTTTGTGTCCCAGGACCATGTGAATATCCTAGAAAAGCATAGACCCAAGGATTGCCCAGGACAATAATAACAGTCACTTACATATCATACTCAAGAACTATTTTAAGTATTTTCTGTTATAGTAACTCCTCAAAATAACTCTATGAGGAAGTTATTTTACAAATGAGGAAACCAAGGGTTAAGAAGGGTGAGTATCCTGAAGAGCACCCCACTTTTGTGTGCCTTGGCCAGAATTCACAGCCAGGCAGTCAATTTCAAGTCCCCTCTCTTTACTAGGACCCCTGATCTGCCTCCCTAACTCTCATCCCACCAGGCCTGCTTACATTTACCCAAAAATCCTGGTGCAGAATGTCAACTAATCTATGTAAGATGTGTAATGGAAGGTGAGATGCATAATTTTTAGCGGAGCAAAAAAAAAAATTTAGGCCCTGTTTACCACGGCCCAAACATGTGCCACAGCAGTGCTCCAGCCCCCAAACCTGTCTGAATACTCTTTTAAAGCCCATGTTAAAACAAACACTTGTCTTCAGCAGATTATCTGGGCTTCCCTAGAAAGATGCATACATCCCATAAAATACTGAAGACAGACACAAAATAAGCTTGGACTCAATGCTAGGTCAGAGCACATGGTTAGATTTCTGGCTGCAATAGAATATTTCACTGTTGAAGGTCTCCAAAGAACATTTGTAGGACTCCAAATTGGAGTGATGGGACATAGGAAACCTCCTCCTCCTCTTCCCTCTCCTCCTCTTCCTCTTTCTCCTCCTCCTCTTCTTTGTCCTCCTCCACTTCCTCTTCCTCCTGTTCCTCCTCTTCCTCCTCCTCCTCTTCCTCCTTCCAGGCCTGGGCCAGTGCCAGGAAAATAGAGTGACCAGCAGACAGGTCCTGCATGGCCCAAGGGAGAACAGTGACCAATATTTGGAGAAAGGATTCAAGATGACAACAGAGAACATAAAGGATAATTTTTACTTTTTAAGGTTTTTTCAGGCTGGGAGTCTGGCTTTGAAGATGGCAGTTAAGATTTTATGGGCAGGAAGAACATTAAAGTACTATGTGATGATTACACATCTCTTTTTTTTAAAGGATGCTCTTGATTTGTAAAATTCTGCAGAAATTCAGAAATCTCCAAATGTCCCCAAATTCCAATTTTTCAGCATCTAAATGACATTTCCCACATCACCTCTCACATCTGGAAAAAGCAGAAAACCCTTTGTGGACAATATGACTTGCTGATTGTCTTTGAAAATGATTACTGTAGCTATTCATAGATGTCATGAACTCATTTGTCCAACACATGTATAAGCGCCTATGTGTGCCATGCTAATACTGTCACTGAAGACACAAGGAGAACAGGGCCCAGGACTTATAGACCAGTAGTTACAGACATGTCTGTAGGATCTGAGTTCCTAATTTGGAAAATTAGAAAATTGGAAAAGGTATCTGCAGTGGAGAAGCCCACCATTCCCACTGCTGTACCTGTTGAGATACATAAATGTAGTGAAGCTCCCTGAGCACATTTTCCCCTAAGCCATCAAATCCAGATTTGAGTCATTAGACCAAAGAACACAACTCCACAGAAGTACTTGCCTATTTTGACCATCAGATGCTGTGATCAGAGTTGCCGAAAGTAGAGTCCCTGGAGAGATCTGATAAGAAAGCGAAGACTGGAGAGAACGGATATCAAACTGCTCCATGGTGGTGGCAGATTTGCACATGGAGGGAACACAGAGGGACACACCAGAAACATCCTTAAAAAACAAACTGCTCACTGTGGGAACTTAAACTCTATGGAAAGTTAAGTGACTGCACCCCATGTGTGGTAAGTTAGGACAAGTTGCTTGTCTCTGATGCTCTCTCTCCTACACGTTGCTGTTTGCTACCAAAAACAAAACAAAACAAAACAAAAAAGCATTTTATTACCCCTCTCCATACACTCATTATTTCTTTCCCACAGTGTACTTAGCTCTCCGAGTCCCCTTCTTCCTTCCAAGAACAGGGCCCTGTGCAAGACTTTGCCCTTTTTTTGTTCTAGGCAAAGGACAAACCTTACTAAATGTAACCCATGTTTGCAAACTTGGTGTCCCCCACTAACATACATATAGTAGGTCCTGGCTTCCCTCTTTGAAGATCCTATCTCCTCTAGTATATCTGGGGACAAAGGTTATCTCACAAAGCTACCCCATTAATCTGCAGCCACAGTTGTGCCTCCAACATTCCTTCCATCCATATGTTTAGCTTCTGCTCCTCCTCAGATCTCATTTATTTTGCTGCCAGTCCCTCCCGTAGTTGTCGTGTGAGCTGTTCTTGTGATCAGCTAGGCCTTTAGTTCCCTCAATAGCATGGCTAAACCTAAGCTTGAATGAGTAACAAGACTTTAGTAAAGATTTGGAAATGGCACACAGGAATGACCACTCTGAGAAAGTCAAAACTGATACTAGAATTGTGGAATCATAAAGTTTACAGGCCGAGCCTCCCCACATACAACCTTTATTGGGCACCTCTCAGCCAAGCTCCCAGCAGGCTTCTCCAGTCCTAGACTGCATTTCCTCCCACCAGAGAGAGGGGAAGAGGCCTCCAGTTTTTCTCTTGTCCATAGGGTTCTTGTCTGCAATCCTGGTCTCAATATTCCCCAGGTTCTCTCTGTTTTCTCCCCTTTGTGCATGATTAACAGCTGAAATGTCCTTCCTATTCAGGGAGGGTTGATCTTACCTTGGACAATAAACTAGAAGGCAGTAAATTAAACATCAGTCCTTTTCCAAAGTCTGAGTTAGTATAGAATGTCGCAAATAGTGCAGCTTCAAACAAGCCCCACTTTAAATCTGGGCCCCCTGGTGATCTCTTCACCAGCCTGAGTGAGGATGGGTCTCCAGTGCCCCACCCTCACCCCCAAGAGCTTCCAGCCTCCACTCCAAAAAGGACATCCACATATTTTTCAAGAAAGGAAAACAATTTTTGTAGACTCTGCAGAATAAATCTTTAAAGATTAAACATTTTCCTGTAGAAAACAATTTGCAGAACTGCAACACCATCCACAATGAAAACAGCTTTTTATGTTTTGTGCATGACACCGGAACCCCTCGGAAAGGCAAGGTCTAAATTTCTGTATTTGAGAATATTTACTTTTCCTTTTAATAACTAAATATCCATTGTAGTGTCTTTCTAGAACAAAGGCATATTTACCCCAGAGGACAATATTTGTCCCCCTGTTTTAGAATACATAAAACAAGAAAAGCTTTGAAAGTACAGGTTTTTGTTTTTTTTTTTTTTTTCTTCACCAAGATTTCAAAGATCCCAAGATAAATTCTTTGTTAGGGATCAAGATCAAAGAGTTACGCCTTTCCTTTCCCCCGGAGTCTCCGCCAGAGGATGTTTTCCCCAAGCATATGGCCTAAAGTGGGGAGCCTGCATCAGATTTTGTCAGCAGGGTTACACAGATTCGTGATGGGGGAGGCATGGGGAGCTCCCAGAAAGCTCTTTAACATCTGCACCCTGGCAGCAGGGCCTTGATGCAAAGGCAGATGCTAATGACCATAAGCCAGGGGTCCTGATTATAGTTCCACATCCGCCAGGGCTTAGAAAGTTACTAACTCCTAATCACCAGCCCCTTTTCAGTCATTCCCTATAGAGGCTAGCTTCAGAGCTGGTGGAACCCATGCCAGTGTGTCTGTATCTGTGTTATCACTTTTAGGTTTGTAAACTCAGATATGGCAGGAACCAAATTCCTATAACCCCCTTTCTACACAGAGCATCTCACATGCAGAGTCCTAGGATGCTAAACTTAGATGGAACCTTAGAGTTTCTCTAATCCAACCTCATCATTCATTCAGATAAATAATTTGAGGTACAGAAGTAAACTTGTATTGGCAAGGTTGCAGAGCTGGTTCACCCCAGAGCGGGGACACACCCAAAAGTCTTTTGTGTTCTTCCAGGTATTCTTCCCATATAGCAAGGTTTTTTTAATGATAGTGATGTGATGAAATATCGAGTGAAAATCCTACAGGTTTTATCATTCACAAACAGTTCCTAAGAGACGTCTACGTTCCAGGCCCTGTAGTAGGAGCTGGTTCTGCCCTTAAAGAGCTCACAGTCCAGGCTTCGAGAAAGTTAACGACTACCTAAGGAAGGCTCTATGACAGGGCACCTAGTACTTTAGGGGCACCAAGTAGAGGCAACTTCTCAAGCTGAAAACTATACTCTCATTCTGAATTGGACTACATCTAGATAGCTGAGGACTTTCTGAATGTATAACTTTGCTTTAGGGGCATTTAAACATCGCTTGCTACATCTCTCATGGTTGCAGTGAGAAAAAAAAAAGATTAAAAATAGGCCGGGCGCAGTGGCTCACACCTGTGTAATCCTAGCACTCTGGGAGGCCAAGGCGGGTCGATTGCCTGAGCTCAGGAGTTTGAGACCGGCCTAGGCAACACGGTGAAACCCCATCTCTACTAAAATACAAAGAATTAGCCAGGCATGGTGGTGCGTGCCTGTAATCCCAGCCACTCTGGAGACTGAGACAGGAGAATCGCTTGAACCTGGGAGGCAGAGGTTACAGTGAGCCAAGATCGCACCACTGCACTCCAGCCTGGGCAACAGAGTGAGACTCCATCTCAAAAAATACAAAATTAAAAACTAAAGTAAACATTGCCTCCTTGTGCAGGTAAGATGGAGGTAAGTGTGCTGGAGGAGGGCAATGGGTCCCTCTGTTCTGACTCCCTGGGGTGCTAAGTTAGCAACTTATGTCCCAGCAGCTCCAGAGAGGACTAGTATGACCAAGCCTAGCAACCCACCCCCAGGCACCATGCCCAGCCTCTGGATGAGGCTGCAGATATCCCCTTATGCAAAGAGCATGTTTGTACAGCTCTGGTGGGGCACTGTCCCATGCTAGCAGAAGCCAGTCAGTGCTTAGTAAGGCGACATTGCATTTTTGATGCCCAGCCTTGGCACCAGGGATTGGGCAAGTAAGGACAGCCTGAGTGCCTTGAGGGAGGGTCTCTGGGAACTGTTAATCCTGGCTTCCCAGGAGGTGCAGGAATCTGAGCAGAGGAATTCCAGAGAGCAGTGCAGGCCAAACCACAAGCCAGGTGCACCCTGAAGAAGGGACTACACTCCACACAGTCAGCCAACCTCCAAGCCATTCCACCTCCCAAGGAGCTCTTGGTCTCTGAAACCACCCACTTAGATGGGTACTGAGAATGGGGGAAAGGATACAAAAAATGCATTAAGTGAAAGTAAAAAACATAATGGTTAAGACAGGTTCTGGGGAGGGGGAACAGAGCAAGATAGCAGGACAGAAGGCTCCACTAATCATGCCACCTGCAAGGACACCCATTTAACAACCATCTACACCAAAAAAGCACCTTCATAAGAACCAAAAATTAGATGGAGTTCTTTGATTGCCCTAAGCACATCTGCAATAGGATGGAAATGAAATTGTGGATTTGTACTTAAAAGAAACTAAAGAACTAGTTTTAAACTACTGGAAAAAATAAAGCATACACTCATCTGGTATTTTTTTAAAAAAGAGAACAGGTTCTGGGGCCAGATCATCTTGGTTCAAACCCTAGCTCCACTTACTGCCCCTGTAACTTTGTGCAGGTTGATCAGTATCTAGGCTGTAGTAAAACACGAATAACAAGTAGCTACCTTAGAGTATTATTGTAAGGATTAAATGGATAATGCATGTAAAATGCATGGTTCATTGTAAGTATTTAATAATATTAGCTATTATTAAAGCATAAGACATAGTCCTTGTTTCTAAATTTCTTACAATCTAATGAGAGGGATGAGAAAAATCATATAGGAAACAATAGCAGAAACATGAGATAATATGTAACTCAGTTTCAAACTGCGTAGTTCAAACTCTAAGATCTGTGAAAATTAGCATAGAATTCTTCTTAGATTGTCTCCGGATAATGCCCAAATAAGGGACATATAGGAGGGTTAAGAGGGGAGCACTGTGGCAGAGTGGTCAAGAGCTTGGACTTCAGAGTTAGACAACACAGTGTTTGAATTCTGGCTCCACCAATGACTAGCTATGGAATCGTGGGGAAAATGCTATAATGGTTAATTTTATGTGTCAACTTGACTGGGGCCCGGGCTGCACAGATGTCTGGTTTATCATCATTCTGGGTGTGTCTGTGAGGGCGTTTTTGGATAAGATTGACATTTAAGGCCAGCGTGGTGACTCATCCTGTAGTCCCAACGCTTTGGAAGGCCGAGGCACACAGATCACTTGAGGCCAGGAGTTCGAAACTACCCTGGGCAACATGGTGAAACCCCGTCTCTACTAAAAATACAAAAATTAGCCAGGCATGATAGCACATGCCTGTAATCCCAGCTACTCAGGAGGCTGAGGCAGGAGAATCACTTGAACCTGGGATGCAGAGGTTGCAGTGAGCCGAGATCTTGCCACTGCAAAGTGGAATCTCACTTTATCCAGCGTGGGTGACAAAGCAAGACTCCATCTCAAAAAGAAAAAAGATTAGTATTTAAATTGGTGAACTGAGTAAAGCACGTTGCCCTTCCTGGTGAAGGTGGGCCTCATCCAATCGGTCAAAGGCCTGAGTAGAATAAAAGAGCTAATTAAAGGAGAATTTCCTCTTTTCCTGATCGTCTTCTAGCTGGAACGTTGACTTTCTTCCTGCCTTCAGACTCAAACTGAAACATCAGCATTCCCTGAGTCCCAAGCCTGTCAGACTTGAGAGACAAGAACTGCACCAACGGCTCTCATGGTTCTCAGGCCTTCCGATTCAGAACAGAACTAAACCCATTGGCTTTCCTGGGTCTGCAGCTGGCCAGCTCACCCTGCAGATCTTAGGACTTGCCAGATTCCATAATCACATTAATGATATTTTATCTGTGTTCAGATGTGATTATGATGTGGTTGTTCTCTCTGATCCATTTTGTAGTCACAGAGTGGCCTTGTCTGATGTTGATGTTATGTTATATAAGATTGTTTGACATTCCATGAAAGAACACCAGGCCCAGTGGGGAGGGTCAGGCCAGCTCCTGGATGTCAAGTGTTACCGTGTCGTTTTTCAGGAGCTTCTAAGAGAAATCAACTGAAGGCTACTAATAGACCCAAATTGCCTTCTGAGGGGCTAGAAGTGGATAACTTTCCATTTTAGTCTTTTTTTTTTTTTTTTTTTTTTTTGCTGCTTACTGAGAAGTTGCTATTATTTATCAGATTAGAAAATTTATGTTTCCTTCATTCCAAGAAATACATCAGGATTTGGTTCAGAGCACACAAACAACATATATAGCCCATGACAAACGAATTAAAACGTGTGCAGCTCCAAGTGTCAAGAGGATTTTCATCACTCTGGGAGCTGTCAAAGGAGCTGATGGCAGTGCATGTCTCAGTCACAAGCCAGGCTGTTGGTGCATGCCCAGGAGGCCTGTGGCATGTGACAAGTCTCTGGGGCAGCCAGTTGGACACAGACAGCTCTCTCTGTCATCCAGAGCTGTTTTCCAAAGAGTTTCCTTTACTGTCTCATAGGTGAACTGCTGTAAAGCTGCATTCACTTTGTGTCATCATGACTATGCACTACAGAAATTACAACCCTACTTTCCTCATTTATTGCATCCTTGTCTAAGCTCACACATGTGTCGTCTTCATAGGTGCTATGACAACTTCATGTAGGGTTTCAGATCTTTCAGACTCTCTGCATTTTCCTTGTGGGCTAATGAAGCCTTGGAGAAATGCTGTGTAACAGTGGCTTTTTGCTCTTGACCCCCTTATTTTGAGCTTTTCTTTTTTTTTTTTTTTTTTTTTTTTGAGATGGAGTCTCGCTCTGTCGCCCAGGCTGGAGTGCAGTGGCGCAATCTCTGCTCACTGCAAGCTCCGCCTCTCGGGTTCAGGCCATTCTCCTGCCTCAGCCTCCTGAGTAGCTGGGACTACAGGTGCCCACCACCATGCCCGACTAATTTTTTGTATTTTTAGTAGAGACGGGGTTTCATCGTGTTAGCCAGGATGGTCTCAATCTCCTGACCCCGTGATCCGCCCGCCTCAGCCTCCCAAAGTGCTGGGATTACAGGCGTGAGCCACCATGACCGGCCAAGCTTTTCAAAACTGAGATCAGTTCAGGTGTTCCCAGAGGTCTTCCTTTGCTTTCCAATCAATGTGGAGCTCCCCAAAGGTAATTCATAACCCAGTATGTGTTCCTGTAGCCTCACCTATCCAAAAATGTGAGATACCTTTTCTCCCCAATGCTGAAGTAGTTTTTCCTTCTACTATACACGTTATCATTGATTTCTTATTTATAATTACTGACTCAGTATGCTATCAGCTAAAAAACTGAAAACCCAACTAAGTGTGGCTTAAACAAGGAGAAAAATGTATTCCTTCACATAACAAGAAGTCCTAAGTTAGGACAGTTTCAAATAGGTCAATTCAGCAACTCTACAACACAATTAAGAACACAGGTTTTGGTTTGTGTTTTTTTTTTCCCCCTCTCCTTCCCTCTCTCCACTCTAGTCAGCACACTGACCTTTCCTCTTGGGCTGGCTTCCCTCAAGGTGGCCAAGATAGTGGCTCCAGATCTCATACCCTCACATAGTAACCAAATGACAGAAGATGGGAATGGACACTATCCCTTACTTGGGCACGTACTTAAAAGATAAGAGAACTTTACCTAAAGTCCCACAGCTGACTGTGCATCATGTTTCATGGGCTGGAATTGTGTCCCATGTCCATTCGTGAACCAAACACTGACAGAAGGGATGGAACTTAGATCACTGACTTAATCAATTCACTTCCTTGGGCTAAGGAATGATCTGGCCTCCCCCTAAAGGAGATAACTACCTGATATATTTTAAAAATCAGGGTCTGTTAACAAAGAAGTAAATTGGATAATGACTGCTGAGTAGACAACAGACAGAACCTACCATTCTCAGATATCTCCAGAAGAAAACTCAGGTCCAATAGTGCCTGCACATGCCACAAAGCAGTGCAGCGCAGACCCCTTTGCAGGTCATCCACTTCCAGGTTAACTCAGAGGCAGTCGTATTTCACCTGGAAGCTGCTACCAAAGCCAACACAAAGGAGGCCAGAGATGAGACAAAATAAAACAATCTTTTGTTTTAAGTACAGGCTGCAGAATGTGTCTCTGAGAGAAATGGAAGTAGGACATAAAGTACATAAGATTATTTGAATTGTTGAACTGTGCTTTCCTAAGGAAATGCATGGGCTTATTATAAGCAATGTTTGATCGTAGTCTGACTTTCCCAAGTTTGCAGTAAATGCAATTTTGGATTGGAATAAAAATTTAGGGCAAAATCTCCTTGGTTACTCTAGAACCAAGAAGTAGAAGGATTCTGAGAATTGATTCCATTAGGTGTAGCTGTGCCTCTGGAGATGAGGAAGGGCTTTTGTTTTGTTAATGATCCTGGATCTTGTTTCTCCATGCCAGGCCACACTACTGATGCTAGAAATCACTCACATCTGAATGGGAGATTATTTTCCATTTTGAATAAGTACAAGTTTCATTTTATTTGACAGCTGCTTTTCCAAAGAGTACTGAATTCACTCAGGTGTCTACAGTATCTACTCTGATGTTCTTATCACCCAAAACTCTTTTCACACTTACATAAAGCACTCTACATGGCCACAGCCAGGTGCCCAGAAGCATCCTATATAGATGAGTCCTTGTCCTTTGATCCAGTTAATCCATTGTCTCATAACAATAGCCATCCCACAATGCAGTGACTTAAAACAACCATTTTATTTTGCTCACAATTGTGTAGGTCAGGAATTTAGGAAGGGCTCAGGTAGGTGCTTGGTCTGTGGTCCACATGGCATCAGCTAGGGGAGGCAGGGCTGGGAGACCACCTTATATATGGCTTCCTTACTCATGAGTCTGGCATCTTGACCTCTCTCTCTACACAGTACCTCCTCCTCCAGGGCTTCTCCACATGGGGACTGGGCTGCTCACAGCCCATTCCTCTCAATGTGCTCTATTTCTTACACAGTGACTGGCTTCCAAGATGCAGGAAGCAGACATTATCAAACCAATTAAGGGCTGTGCCTGGAGCTGCTGCAGCATTACTTACATTCTATTGGTCTAAGTAGCCACAGGGCTTTCCCAGGTTCAAGAGAGTACAGAGAAAGAGTCTCAGCCTTGATGGGGTTTGGCAAGGTAACTATGTTACTCTATCTTGCTGTAAAGGCATACCTGAGGCTGGGTAATGTATGAAGAAAAGAGGGTTATTTGGCTCACAGTTTTCCAGGTTGTACAAGCATGACTCCAGCATCTGCTTCTGGCTAGGACCTTAGGATGTTATTTCTCATGGTGGAATGTGAAGGGGGAGCTGGCATGTCATCTGGCAAGGAGGGAGCAGGAGAGAGGTGTGAGGTGCCATACTTTTTCAACAACCAGCTCTCATGTGAACTAACACGGCAAGAACTCACTCGTTACTGTTGGGAGGGCACCAAGCTATTCATGAAAGATCCACCCCCACCCATGACCCAAACGCCTCCCATCAGGCCCCCACATCCAACATTGAGGGTCAAATTTAACATGAGAGTTGGAGGAGACAAACATCCAAACTCTATTAGTGACATTTCAGAAAAGCATATAGAAGGTATTATCGTGGCCATCTTTGGGAAGGCCAATCTACCATATCCTTTTATTTATTTTCATTGTGTAACAATTCTTGCTTCCTGTCTGTTATACAGGTTTCTTGAGGATAAACCACGTGTGTTGCTTTTATAAGGAGCCACACATACCCTGTATGGGATGTCACAAATATTCATCAGTAAGTGCTGACCAACTCAAAGGCTTAAAATTTAACTCATTGATGAGTCACAGAAGATCCAATGACTGATGCAGATCCACCCACTGTTCTTTGGTCCGTCCTACCCTTACTGGTAGAGCAAAACTATGCCAGAGAGACCTTCGTTCCTTTTAAACTAAGGCTGACTCCAAGACTCATGGGAGCCACTGATGAGTATCAAATCTAGTCAGGGAGAAGGACATAAAGATGACTTCAAGGACTTGGAAAGTTCAAAGGGAGTGGTAAGACAGAAGATGAGAAAGGCAAGAGAAGGGAAAAGACAAGAGAATTTCTAGCACCAGAAACTGCTCTGAGTGAAGCAGACAGGACTCTATAAAAAGGCTATCTGGAGGCTCGCAGACTCACTGAGAGGCTGGGAACTGGACTCAGAAGATGGCAGAAGTGTCGGAAATCTGGTACAACCAGAACAAAGCCAAAGTCATACCACAGAATCAGGGAGGACACTGTGCCACTGCCTCTGTTCACTGGATGCCATGGCTTGCATGGCTGCTGCCCAGATCACTGCTATTGCTACCCTGGAAACCGGAAGTGCTGCTGCAGCCGCCTCCACCCATGACAGTGATCATCTGCTGTGCCTGCTCCCTAGTGCTGTTCCCAGAAAGGTGCATCTGACTGGCTGAGCGGGTCACATGTCCACACATACCACAAAGGGAAGGTAAGAGAGTGAGTACCATTGTCAGCTTTTCTCTCACCAAGGCTCATAAAGTGGTGTTCCCTAAAATAGACAGGAAGTTCATATGATGGACAGAGAAATCATGGGCAAATGTCCACTCTATAACTATTATGGATGGTTTATTCCCTAACCATTTATGAGACCCTGCCATGTGCCAGGCACTATTCTAGGCACTAAGAACACAAAAATAAATAGGAAAGACACGGGGCTTATCTTTTTGTGGGGTGGGGGAGGGAAGACAATAAATGAAGACAATAAGGTATTTCAGATAGTGATAAATGCAATGAAGAAAATAAAGTTGTGTACTAGGATACAGGGTCACTGGGGAATGTATGGATATGTGTGGAGCATAGGGAAGTGGGCAGGGGTTACTTTAATGGGATTGTCAAGGAAGGCCTCTCTGAGGAGGTAGGAGGAATTGGTCAGAGATCTGAAAGATTGAATGGAGTCAGCCAATGAAAAGGCCTGGGGAAGAACCTTCCAGGTAGAGGGAGAACAGAAGCAAATGTCTTGAGGTGGGCATATATGAGCAGCGCTGAAGGAAGAAACAGGAGCCGCTGTGCCTAGAGCAAAAGGACCAGTGGGGAGTTCTGAGACGGTGTTGGAGTGGCAGCCTAGCAGTGTCAAGGTCTCCCTAGTTGGTGTGACAGCAGGTGTAGCAAAGGACACTTTACACCTGGAGACATGGTCCCCTTTCTTATGATGGTGGCAGTGCTGGCTTAGAAGTAGGATTCAGAATGGTTTTGTGGGCTTTCAGTTTTCAATCTACTTGGCCACAATCTGCTATAAGAATATATTTTATTATATTTTATTCCACTACCCAGCATACACACATGCACATATGTGCCATTTGATGACAGCCGTGAGAAGACTATAGTATTAAAATTACATCCTCCTCCCCTTAAGTATTTGCTTTGAAAAAAGATGACTTTCAGAGAAAAACTGCTTGAGCAAAAAAAAAAACTGCCTGCCTGAGGGTGGATTTCAGGCCCAGCTGCATCTGAGTGAGGGCCAAGTAGGCGAAGAGATGGGGCAGCATCTTCTCAACCCTCTCAGGTTGCACATATGTGCGTGTGTGTGTGTGTGTGTGTATGTGCATGCACGCTGGGTACTCTCATATGTAAGATGCTTTATTTCATGTGTCAACTTGGCTAGGCTATGGTACCGATATTTGGTCAAACATCAGTCTGGATGTTGCTGTAAAGGCCTTTTTTAGATGAGATTAACACTTAAATCAGTAGACTTTGAGTAAAGCAGATTACCCTCCATAATATGAGTGGGCCTCATCCAATTAGTTGAAGGCTTTAAGAAAAAACAGACTGAGGTCCCCCAAGTAAGAGAGAATTCTACCTCCAGACTGTCATCAAACAGAAGCTGCAACACCAAGTCTTCACTGAGTCTTCAGTCTGCCAACCTAAATATATACGTAGGTTCTATTTCCATGGAGAACTCCAACAAATACAATATGTGTATATCATATATCTACATGTTTATCTGTATCTATACCCAACATCTATACGTACAACAAAAGCTTCACAAAACACAATACTTACTCTTATGGCATACAACATAATCGGGCATTCCCTATTCTCTTCTATTACAGAAAATAAATACTGATAACTTATTTCAGGCCTGTGAGACCTTCTCCTCCCTTTCCCCTGAGTTTCCAGTGCCTTCCTGCTGTTTCAATTCTGGGAGTGATAATGAGTCATAAAGTGGGAAGTAACTTAGAACTTTATTATTTCATCCCTTATTTTATAAACGAAGAAACTGAGGAATAAGATAAAATTATTTGTCTTTTGTTCCTTTTATCCCAAAATATTGCCATTTGATAACAGCCGTGAGAAGACTATAGTATTAAAATTACATCCTCCTCCCCTTAAGTATTTGCTTTGAAAAAAGATGACTTTCAGAGAAAAATTGCTTGAGAAAAAAAAATGCCTGCCTGAGGGTGGATTTCAGGCCCAGCTGCATCTGAGTGAGGGCCAAGTAGGGAAAGAGATGGGGCAGCATCTTCTCAGCCCTCTCAGGTTGCACTTAACTGCCTGCCTGAGTATAAAATCACTTTCTTGGTAATTCACTTGGTAATTCACTGGCTGGTGACTCATTGACAGTTTTTGGTTCCTTCTGGATGCTTGTGCCTGGAGCCAAGACAGCTGTCTTTTGTTTTCTTGTATTGTTCATCATTAGAAGCTGGAGGCAGGTTCTGAAAGGATGAGTCCTTTAACCAGGAAAGGAAAGGCTCTGTCCAAAGGGCAGACAAGAGGCTGATAGGTGGATGGTGCCACAGATCCTGCATCACTTCTCCACAAAGCCCTAACACCTGCCGAGAACAAGGTTTTGGTTGGTTGAGTCCACCCAGCCCTTCATTTCCTGCCTGCTGATGCTGTCCACCGAGATCCCTGGAAGCTCTGTGAGGAGACGCTGCAATGGGCACAGCTTGGTGAACAGGATGGCAGGTCATGGGCAGCCTTGTACAGACCGATGTTCTGCCAAGAAACCTGATCTACAAGACTTTTTCACTCTTGAAGCCAACTTGGCACCTCAGTGAAATGTGGAAAGTAAACAGCTTTCATTTTAAAACATTATTTTCTGTTTTGGCTCTCTAGTTTAATTTGATTCATCTTTTGTAAATAGTAGAAATATTAATGGAGCCTTTCTTTCTTTGAAGTCTCCAGAACTAGGTATCTCTGTGCATGTCTGTCTTACTTTCCATACCAGACTGTGAACTCTAAAAGCTACCATGTCTCAAACACTATAGTATCCCCTATCAGAGCTATCACACTGCCAGGCACCTAATGGAGACTTAGTAAGTATCCGTGGATGAATGAACATAGGTAGGACTCATTATGTCAACTGGCCCACAAAGGAGCAGCAACCTCAGGCAAGGAGAAGGTATTTAGAAAGACTGTAAGGCAGCATTTCCCCAATTCTGAGGAAGACGGTTTTACGAAACACTCTACCCCAAAAGAACTTCATAGTCAAATCCATTTAGGAAACAATGCAATCGATTGTCCCATAAAGTGTAATTAAATACACATTGATATAATAAAGGCACTGAAAGGAGCTGCTGTAAAGACACCTCTATTTCTCACAGCTACCTGAACACGGGCCCCTGCTGCTGTTGAACTCTAACCTTGTGTAGAACTCTATAGATAAACTCATGTTTTGCAGAGCACACTGCAGGAAAATGCTGCTTTCAAGTACAACTCTATAGATAAACTCACAGATACTCTATAGATACTCTATAAATACTCATAGAACTCTATAGATAAACTCTGTAGAACCCTATAGATAAACTCATGTTTTGCAGAGCACACTGCAGGAAAATGCCACTTTCAAGTGCAGCATAAAAGGTATCTGGGAGTCATCACTCTGGTACTCAAAACAACAAAAAAGCTGAACAAACTAAAACTCAACAACTTTTCTCTTAGATCCAACAGAGAACTGAGGTCACACGGCAAACTGATGCTCCCAAAATTAGGGAGAGGCAGACAGGTGAATACAGAAAATCACACTTTACCAGAGAAGAAACCTCTGTAGGAGCCAGGTACCAATACTAAACCATATTGATGTATTGCTGGAGGCTCAGCGTGGACAAGTTTGGGAGGTGAAAACTCCAGTAGGAGCCAATCTTAAGGGGGTACCCCATAACTCTGCGAATGCCACCTCCGGGAACGCCACCGAATTATCAGTGAAGATCAGAGCAAAACTCCCTGTGCATCATGGGAAAGTCACCATTTTGAAATACGCCAGAGCATTCTGTTCTTCTAATGAGGTCTCCCTCAAGGGAAGCTACTTTCCAGAACCTAACCACCTGGGGTTCTGGTAGAGCCTAATCGACCTAGGGGAATGGAAATACCCAACTCCAGCCCCCTGTAGCCATCGTGTCTAACCTAAGAGGGGAAAACCAGAGGCACCTGGGAAGGTCACAGCCCTGATTCACAGTGTCTCTAGCAGACTGAGACCTAGTCATGGGACTACAGGCTGCTTCCCCTCCACATCATTAGGGTTCCTGTACAAAGACAGGGAAATACAATGGAAACTTGTGGAGAGGCCCAACATGAATGGCTGTGACTCAAGAGGGCTGGTAGAAAGAAAGCACCAGTAATGCTGAGAGAGATGCTATTTCCTCCACCTACCATAATTTCCTCTGCCCTCTACTTCCTGTGTTTACTCCTCATCCACCATGCCTCCCACCTACCCCAATCCTATCCATTCTCCAAGTTTCTCCTCTTGCATGAGGCTCCTGAGGACTCTGGCACACATACAGGTTAACACTTACGTCCCCAGATTCAAACATTAGCTGGGGTTTTTTTGTTTTGTTTTGTTTTGTTTTTCCCTGATGGTTTCGTATTACCCCTTCAGAGTATCAGTTTCTTGAGAACAGGGATGTATGAATTACTTGGTGACTTCACCTCCTTCTGGTGTGTGGCATCACTTGTTGGAACAAAAGAGCCCCAGAAGCCAGCAGAGCTCAGGCAAGTGTTGCAAATGGGAGATGCAAAGATAAATCAAATCTAGGTCCTGCCCTCCAGGAGTTTACCTGTTGATAGACTGAATAGGAAGAGAATGGCTACTGGTTAGCCCATGAGTTGGCTCTTTTTGCACAAAAGGGAAGACTGTGTAAAGACAGGAACTATCCCTGAAGAGGGGAGTAGACTCTCTGTGGAGCTTCTCTTGACTAGATCCTTCAGTGCAAGCCTGGGTGGACTGGGCACTGCTCTCAACAGCATGCGTCTGAGACCTGCTCACAAATTGCAGATACTTTCACGCCTGACCTGCTGTGATTTATTGCACTGAAGCAAGAGGGGAAAAAAAACCAAAAATGTATAAAACATGAAAATTTGACCCTTAAAGGTAGTGTGATTTCATCTCCAAAATACCTACCATTTGGCAAGGAGTTGGGTTAAGTTTCTAAGGAAGAGTTGGATCTGATCTGAATTACCTAAACCAGAAGACACTTTCAGTCTAGAATCATTTCTTTCCTTTAGGGGAAAATGTCATGGTGTAATGAAAACAGTTAAAGAGCTGGTGCTTTGAGGTAGCAGGCCTGTCCCCACTCCACCTCTCCCTTCCTAGCCAAAGTAACCTTTCTGAACCCAGGTTTCCTCATCTCTGCAATGGACAATAATGACTAGCTAGCAGATTTGTTGTGAAAGTTAGAGATAACATATTCAAAATGCCAAGGATAATAGTGGATATGAGTAGTACCCATTCTGATTATTTAGATAGAAATCCTGTTCAGTAAGACTCCTTCCACTAAAACTGCGAAAGCAAACTGTTGTAAAATGGAGTTATTTGCCTTCTTGATATGTCTTAAGTTCTGTCTCTTCCAATGTGATGTCAAAAATGACATCCTGATTAATTTTCAATGATCTATCCAGACTAAGAGCCAGTTTCATTTGAGTAAGAAAACTCAGGAAATTAGAGAGATCTTTATTTGTCACCCAGGCTGGGGCAATCATGGCTTATTGCAGCCTCAACCTACCCAGGCTCAGGTGATCCTCCCACTTCAGCCTCCCAAGTAGCTAGAACTACAGGTGCATGCCACCACAACTTTTTTTTGTTTTGTTTTTGTTTTGTTGGTTTTTTTTGTTTTTTGTTTTTAAGAGATGGGGTTTCACCATGTTTCCCAGGCTGGTTTTGAACTCCTGGGCTCAAGTGATCCACCTGCCTTGGCCTCCAAAAGTGTTGGGATTACAGGCATGAGCCACTGTGCCTGGAGAAAGATCATATATTTTATAGAACTGATTAGCTCTTTTCACCCAGACCTCATGTGTAATATGAGTGCCCTATGATTATCCTAGCAGTTCAGAATGAAAAATGAGTGAAATATTTGTGGAAAGCTTTGGGTAAATTTTTAGTTGGTTTTTGCCTTAGTCTGGCATAGAAGGATATTTCTTTTCCAGCTGGAAAACTTCTCTGTATCTTTCTTGGCCCTTGGTTCTTCCTTCCTTCAGAAATTTTAGACCTGCCCTGTTATGCACGTTGTTTATTGTGGGTGAAAGCACTACATGCAGCTTCTCTTAGTTTTGGGCATTGGGAAAGTCCTTTGGGAGAAGTTCCAACCTTATGACCTGATAGAGAGCTGAAGACAGTTCAGAAAATTCCAGGAGATTAGTGAGTTCTGCAGTTCCACAGGATCCAGATAGGTCTAGACCCAGAACTTCCCCAAGCACACTCTGATGGAGTTGGAACCAGGGGTCTCTAAGCATTTCCTCTCGTTTGTATCCAACCCCACATATTCCAGGGCCTCTAAGCCATGGTAAAGTTGGCCTGCCACTTCTTGACCTGAACATTGCCCCATGCCCTAGGCTTGGATCACACCCAGCTGTCCAAATATCTGTGTTTTTTTCTGGGGGTGGAGGGGCTGGCAAGGAGTCAAGCCCTGGGTGAAATGGCAAAGCTTTTATTATGTAAGAAACCTGTTTGACTCGCTCATGCTAGAGTGGAGGTTTCATAATGCTGTGTCATTCCCCTAGTAGACGTGACCTGTGATTTGGCAGTTTCTAAAAGTGAAATTGGAATATGCAGAAGACATGGTCTCAGTTAGGTCTACAGAAATCATGCTTTTGATATCTGATTGACTTGCCCTGGAACACTGTCTTCAACTTAGGACTGCACTGTCTCACCCGATGTGAGAGACTGTAAATAATTGAACTCAGGCTGGTTTACATTTCCGTTTTTTTACAATTTAAAATTTTAATTATTACCAAACAAAAATATCCACTCAAAATACAATTCAACAATGCAACAGTCATCTTACAGCAGAGAAATGCAGAGAAAAGCAAAACTGTAAGCGACTATGAATAAAGGGTGAATGTAGTCTCAAATCCTCAAAGAGCTGTGTTTATTTCGTTGATGAATAGATTATTCATATTCAGTTCTGATGTGCTTTAAGGACTAAGATGCTCATTTTACAATTAGCACACATGTATATTGTCACCTGTTCTCCTTACAGAAACGTTCTTCCTCGTGGTTAATGTTTCCCTTTGGTACCAGTTTTGCCGGTTCATATAAA
Source organism: Chlorocebus sabaeus (assembly GCF_047675955.1). Classification (NCBI taxonomy): domain Eukaryota; kingdom Metazoa; phylum Chordata; class Mammalia; order Primates; family Cercopithecidae; genus Chlorocebus; species Chlorocebus sabaeus. The sequence continues at coordinate 79,431,790 of NC_132924.1, read as the reverse complement.
GTATTTCATTTTTAAAACTCAGCATAAAGTATAGACTGAGTCTGAAAAGATTATAAATATAACAAACCAGAATACACAAGTTCCACATTTCAAAAGCCTCAATAACAAAAGAGAAAGATCAAATCCCTTATTAGTCTCTGTAAAGTCACTTATAAAGCTGCTGCTGATCCTATTAAACATGATATAACTGACCTTTTTTATTAATTTTTTATCATACTTTAAGTTCTGGGGTACATGTGCAGAATGTGCAGTTTTGTTACATAGGTATACATGTGCCATGGTGGTTTGCTGCACCCAACAATCCATCCCCTACATTAGGTATTTCTCCTAATGCTATCCCTCCTCTAGCCCCTCACCCTCTCACAGGCCCCCAGTGTGTGATGTTCCCCTCCCTGTGTCCACGTGTTCTCATTATTCAACTCCCACTTATGAGTGAGAACATGTGATGTTTGGTTTTCTGTTTGTGTGTTAGTATGCTGAGAATGATGGTTTCCAGCTTCATCCATGTCCCTGCAAAGGACATGAACAACTCCTCCCTTATGGCTGCATAGTATTCCATGGTGTATATGTGCCACATTTTCTTTATCCAGTCTATCACTAATGGAAATTTGGGTTGTTTCCAAGTCTTTGCTATTGTGAATATTGCCACAATAAGCATACGTGTGCATGTGTTTTTATAGTAGAATGACTTATAACCCTTTGGGAAATGGGATTGCTGAGTCAAATGGTATTTCTAGTTCTAGATTCTTGAGGAATCACCACATTGTCTTCCACAATGGTTGAACTGATTTAAGCTCCCACCAACAGAGTAAAGCATTCCTAATTCTCCACATCCTCTCCAGCATCTGTTGTTTAATGATTGCCATTCTAACTGGCGTGAGATGGTGTCTCATTGTGGTTTTGATTTGCATTTCTCTAATGACCAGTGATGATGAGCTTTTTTTCATGTTTGTTGGCTGCATAAATGTCTTCTTTTGAGAAGTGTCTGTTCATATCCTTGCTCACTTTTTGATGGGGTTGTTTGTTTTTTTCTTGTAAATTTGTTTAAGTTCTTTATAGATTCTGGACATTAGCCCTTTGTCAGATGGATAGATAACAAAAACTTTCTCCCATTCTATAGGTTGCCTGTTCACTCTAATGATAGTTTCTTTTGCTGTGCAGAAGCACTTTAATTAAATCCCATTTTGGCTTTTGTTGCCATTGCTATTGGTGTTTTAGACATGAAGTCTTTGCCTATGCCTATGTCCTGAATGGTGTTTTTCTGGGTTTTCTTCTGGGGTTTTTATGGTTTTAGGTCTTAGGTTTAAGTCTTTAATCCGTCTGGAGTTAATTTTTGTATAAGGTGTAAGGAAGGGGTCCAGTTTCAGTTTTCTACATATGGCTAGCCAGTTTTCCCAACACCATTTATTAAATAGAGAATCCTTTCCCCATTGCTTGTGTCAGGTTTGTTAAACATCAGACGATTGTAGATGTGTGACATTATTTCTGAGGGTTCTGTTCTGTTCCATTGGTCTATATATCTGTTTTGGTACCAGTACCATGCTGTTTTGGTTACTGTACCTTTGTAGAGTAGTTCAAAGTCAGACAGCGTGATGCCTCCAGCTTAGGGTTGTCTTGGCTATGCGGGCTTCTTTTTGGTTCAATATGAAGTTAAAGTAGTTTTTTCCAGTTCTGTGAAGAAAGTCAATGGTAGCTTGATGGGGATAGCATTGAATCTATAAATTACTTTGGGCAATATGGCCATTTTCACGATATTGATTCTTCCTATCCATGAGCATGGAATGTTTTTCCATTTGTTTGTGTCCTCTCTTATTTCTTTGAGCAGTGGTTTGTAGTTCTCCTTGAAGAGGTCCTTCACATCCCTTGTAAGTTGTTTTTCTAAATATCTTATTCTCTCAGTAGCAATTGTGAATGGGAGTTCACTCATGATTTGGCTCTCTGTTATTGGTGTATAAGAATGCTTGTGATTTTTGCACATTGATTTTGTATGCTGAGACTTTGCTGAAGTTGCTTATCAGCTTAAGGAGATTTGGGGCTGAGACCATAAGGTTTTCTAAATATACAGTCATGTCATCTGCAAACAGAGACAATTTGACTTCCTCTTTTCCAAATTGAATACTCTTTATTTCTTTCTCTTGCCTGATTGCCCTGGCCAGAACTTCCAATACTATGTTGAATAGGAGTGGTAAGAGAGGACATCCTTGCCTTGTGCTGGTTTTCAAAGAGAATGCTTCCAGTTTATGCCCATTCAGTATGATATTGGCTGTGGGTCTGTCCTAAATAGCTCTTATTATTTTGAGATACATTCCATCGATACCCAGTTTATTGAGAGTTTTTAGCATGAAGGGCTATTGAATTTTGTTGAATGCCTTTTCTGCATCTATTGAGATAATCATGTGGTTTTTGTCATTGGTTCTGTTTATGTGATGGATTACATTTATTGATTTGTGTATGTTGAACCAGCCTTGCATCCAAAGATGAAGCTGACTTGATCGTGGTGGATAAGCTTTTTGATGTGCTGCTGGATTCAGTTTGCCAGTGTTTTATTGAGGATTTTTGCATCAATATTCATCAGGGATATTGGCCAGAAATTTTCGTTTTTTGTTGTGTCTCTGCCAGGTTTCAGTGTCAGGATAATGATGGCCTCATAAAATGAGTTAGGAAGGATTCCCTCTTTTTCTATTGTTTGGAATAGTTTCAGAAGGAATGGTACCAGCTCTTCTTTGTACCTCTGGTAGAATTCACCTCTGAATCCATCTGGTCCTGGGTTTTTTTGGTGGGTAGTCTATTAATTACTGCTTCAATTTCAGGACTTGTTATTGGTCTATTCAGGGATTCGACTTCCTCCTGGTTTAGAATTAGGAGGGTGTATGTGTCCAGGAATTTGTCCATTTCTTCTAGATTTTGTAGTTTATTTGTGTAGCGATGTTTATAGTATTCTCTGATGGTAGTTTGTATTTCGGTGGGATCAGTAGTGATATTTCCTATATCATTTTTGATTGCCTCTATTTGAGTCTTCTCTCTTTTCTTCTTTATTAGTCTGGATAGTGATCTATTTTGTTGATCTTTCCAAAAAACCAGCTCCTGGATTCATTGATTTTTTTGAAGGGTTTTTTGAGTCTCTATCTCCTTCAGTTCTGCTCTGATCTTAGTTATTTCTTGACTTCTGCTAGCTTTTGAATTTGTTTGCTCTTGCTTCTCTAGTTCTTTTTAACTGTGATGTTAGGGTGTCGATTTTAGATCTTTTCAGCTTCTCCTGTGGGCATTTAGTGCTATAAATTCCCCTCTACACACTGCTTTAAATGCGTCCCAGAGATTCTGGTATATTGTGTCTTTGTTCTCATTGGTTTTAAAGAACATCTTTATTTCTGCCTCCATTTTGTCATTTACCCAGTAGTCACTTAGGAACAGGTTGTTCACTTTCCATGTAGTTATGTGGTTTTGAGTGAGTTTCTTAATCCTGAGTTCTATTTCTCTGTGGTCTGAGAGACTGTTTGTTATGATTTCCATTCTTTTGCATTTGCTGAGGAGTGTTTTTTACTTCCAATTATGTGGTCAATTTTAGAATAAGTGTGATGAGGTGTTGAGAAGAATGTATATTCTGTTGATTTGGGGTGGAGAGTTCTGTAGATGTCTGTTAGGTCTGCTTGGTTCAGAACTGAGTGCAAGTCCTGAATATCCTTGTTAATTTTCTGTTTCATTGATCTATCTAATATTGACAGTAGGGTGTTAAAGTCACCTGCTATTATTGTGTGGGAATTGAAGTCTCTATGGAGGTCCCTAAGAACTTGCTTTATTAATCTGGGTGCTCCCGTATTGGGTGTATATATATTTAGGATAGTTAGCTCTTGTTGTTGCATCTTGTTGTTGATCCCTTTACCATTATGTAATGCCCTTCTTTGTCTCTTTTGATCTTGTTGGTTTAAAGTCTGTTTGATCAGAGATTAGGATTGCAACTCCTGCTTTTTTTTTTCTTTGCTTTCCATTTTCTTGGTAAATATTCCTCCATCCCTTTATTTTGAGCCTATGTGTGTCTTTGCACATGAGATGGGTCTCCTGAATACAGCACACTCATGGGTCTTGACTCTTAATCCAATTTACCAGTCTGTGTCTTTTAATTGCGGCATTGAGCCTATTTAAATTTAAGGTTAATATTGTTATTGTGGATTTGTTCCTGTCTTTATGATGCTAGCTGGTTATTTTGCCCATTAGTTGATGCAGTTTCTTCATAGTGTCGATGTTCTTTGCAATCTGGTATGTTTTTGCAGTGGCTGGTACCAGTTGTTCCTTTCCATATTTAGTGCTTCCTTCAGGAGCTCTTTTAAGGCAGGCCTGGCAGTGATAAAATCTCTCAGCATTTGTTTGTCTTGAAAGGATTTTATTTCTCCTTTGCTTATGAAGCTTAGTTTGGCTGGATAAGAAATTCTGGGTTGAAAATTCTTTTCTTCAAGCAAATTGAATATTGGCCACCACTCTCTTCTGGCTTGTAGGATTTCTGCAGAGAGATCCACTGTTAGTCTGATGGGCTTCCCTTGGTGGGTAACCCAACCTTTCTCTCTGGCTGCCCTTAACTTTTTTTCCTTCATTTCAACCTTTGTGAATCTGACATTATGTGTCTTGGGGTTACTCTTCTTGAGGAGTAACTTTGAGGTGTTCTCTGTATTTCCTGAATTTGAATGTTGGCCTGTCTTGCTAGGTTGGGGAAGTTCTCCTGGTAATATCCTGTAGAGTGTTTTCCAGCTTGGTTCCATTCTCCCTGTCACTTTCAGGTATGCCAATCAAACGCAGATTTGGTCTTTTCATATAATCCCATATTACTTGGAGGATTTGTTCATTCCTTTTTATTCTTTTTTCTCTAATCTTGTCTTCTGACTTTATTTCATTAAGTTGATCTTCAGTCTCTGATATCCTTTCCTCCACTTGATCGATTCAGCTATTGGTATTCGTATATGCTTCACAAAATTCTCATGGCTGGTTTGTATTTCTAAATATTAAAGAACACTCCAGTGTTTTAGATCCACCTTTTTTATAGAAGCCTGCCAAACTCACTGGACTAATTGGAATGGTGATAGCTAACAATTGTAATACTTTTTGAGAACTTAATAGTATCAGGCATCTTTCTAAGTGCTTTACATATATATGCTCATTCAACATGATGACCACCTTTTGTGATAGATATTATTACTACCATTTTACAAATGGAGAAACTGAAACATGGACTGGTTAAGTCACACATCCAAAGTCATACAGCTGGAAAGTGGTCAGCTGGGAGCTGAACCCCAAAAGACCATATCTGGAGTCTCTTACACCATACTGTCAGTCCTAGAGTTGGAAGACCTGGGCTCCTGCCTCACTCTCCCACTGACTTGCAGGACAGGGTAAGAGAGATGTTACCATGCTTCACCCACTGAATGGTGTTTTTGTGAGGATCAACAGCAGAGCCAATCACCTAGTCACTCTAGCCAGAAATCTGAGAGTGTTCCTAGATTCTACCCCCATCTCTCTCATACGCACACCTCACATCCAATACAGCATTAAGTTTCACCCTTCTGGGTCCAAAAGTGACTTCCAATCAGTTCCCACCTAATCTCACATCATTAGAATTCATCAACCAAGCTGCTTTTTAAGATCATGTTACTTCTGGTCTTAACTCTAAAGGACATTTCTTAGGAGGCTGAGGCAAGAGAACTGCTTGAGCCAGGGAGTTTGAGATCAGCCTGGGAAACATAGCAAAATTCCATCTAAAAATTTTTTAAATTAATTACATTTTAAAAATATAGAGGATATTTGTCATTTTTTTGGCTGTACCTGAGCACTCTTCTATTTTGAGGAGACTTCCATTGTATGAATCTTGGTGAGGGTCCATTCATTTGTTTTCTTGGCCCCCGGAAGCTAGAGCACTGGGTCTGAATTTAACCACTCAGCTGCCCTTCTCTGAGATTTTGAGTCTGAATGATATAAAGAAGCAGGAAAGGTTTAGGATTTGTACTGGTGGTGTCAGCGGTAGCCAGGAACCAAGAGGGGTGGTGGTTGTTGGTTGTACCTATGTGAGCATTATAAACAGATTCCACTTCTCTAAGCTGCCCAGCCTTCATTCGTATCCATTTTCTAAACCTAGTTCTCTGGTCTTCTCATGAGCTCTAGGAGCTACCAAATATCTAAGACTGGTTATCTATCTTAGTTACTGAAGACAACTGGAAATTCCATCACTAATCAGAGGTGGGCAACTGACAACCTATGGCATATAGGACAGGAGCCACTAGTTGAATTATTATCTGTGGACACAAGGCATAAAAGGTCCATTGAAGATATGGCTTTGGGGAAACTGAATTGCTGCCACCATAAAATGGTTTGAAGGATATGAGAAATTTGAGGATAATAGAATTCTTTCTTTAAGGACTGAACAGCTAAAAGAAAGGGAATGATTAACTTAAATGACTAAACTATGGGCTCATGACTTGGACTGAAACTCGGAACTTTCTATAACTGTCCAAAAGGAAATTCTTATCTCTTACAACCACAGCACAGAGGGAGCTGAAGACTAAAAGCACAACTTAATCCTGTGGATTGCCAAATCACCCTGCCAGTTGAATTCACAGTCTTGCCATATCTTTTGTGTGAAATTTTTAGGGCACCAAGTCTCATTTCTGCACCTGCAACACTTAGCCAAGAGCCTAGCCCTCACTCAATAAATCTGTGTGAAATGAACAATAAATCATCAAATTAAAAGTAAAATGACTTATGTTAACATTGTTCTTTCTTCTTAATTAGCAAAGCAGCAATAAGGTAATGACTGTTATGATCACACGCTATGCGATTTTACCTTCAGTGGCATTAAAAATTAGTGACTCTTCTAATCCTATCACAGGCATCTCCAAGACAGACAAAAATTAGGAAGCATGCATTTCACTGTAGCTTGCAAACAGCTCCATTTTGCTGCAATTATTTCCTCTTTGGAAATTGTCTTTGGGGATTGTTTCCTCTTTGAGACTTGTAAGCATTTAGTAAAATATCTCAATTATTTGGCATAGCCGTGGCTTTTAAGAAATGAACAATGGGGGCTGCAACATTTCAAGAGGCAATGTTGTCTTCTTTTGGCTACACACAGAGGGATTGCCCGAGAATCCCCAAAGAGAGTGGTGATCTAGGGATGAGCCCTTCAGAATGTATGCCCTCCATGACCTAGGTGGGCAGGGCTGCAAAGGGAAAGTCAACCAATGGCCAAACCCTCTTTTTTCATTGATAGTAGAATAAGCCCAGTATCTTCACTGGATCCTCAGTTCCTGGCTGCTGACACATGATGTAGAGTTTATGTGGTACCTTTTCAGACTTCAAGTATCTGGACAGGTATGACACAGACACCTGTTCTTGCTCTGTGAATACTGAGTAAGGATCTCAGACTTTCCCACCCCTACCAAGTTGCTGTTATGTATCCAAACCCCTCACTCTGTCAAAGTCACTGCTCTATCCTAATCCAAACATCTCAGCATCTCATTTCAGAACGAACTTATTAGCTGCCTTCTAAGTGCCAGGTCTGAATGCAAGTCCCAGTTTCCGCATTTCCTATCTGTGTGACTGTGGGCAAGCTACTTCACTTTTCTGTTCCACTGGTTCTTCATCTCTAAAATAAGCATAATATTTCCTGTCAGAGGTATGATGAGAGTTAAATATTACAGAAAGTATATATCACACTACCTGGCCATGGTTAGACTTCATTATTATTTTTGCAACCAGTCCATCAGGTTCCACACCTCCTGTGACTACCTTTGACGTGGTGGTTGGACTAACTTCCATGTTTGTTCTCCTACCTCTACATATTCAGACCTTCCATGTAAAAAAGGGTCTGTGTAATTCTAAAGTCTTTCAACAGAATGCAGGCTATTAGGCTGGCACAAAACAGAAATCTGCACTTCAGCACTTGGCTCAGGATCTTTTCAGAAAACTGCAACTGATATTCCCGAAAGATAGGAAAGGAGTCAGGTCTCTTCTCACGGGTTGACTCTCACCTGAACTGACTGAGCACTGCTTCTCTTTGGTGCTTATTCCACTGGTTCTGCTCAAAGGTCGCTTTTGCTTTCATCATCTCTCCTTCAGGACACAGTGAATCATGTAAACAATCATGTTTTCTTCTTTGCTGTGACTGCTAAGAAACACAAGGTCCTCTCTGGAAAATAGAAAACGGGGATTCTCTGCCTCGTGTTTAAAGATCTTACCCTTAAGATCTCTGTAACTGAACCAGCAATTTCACTCCTAAAATTTATTCTACGTAAATACCCACAAAACTATAAAAATATGTATGTATAAGAATGTTTCATTGGAGCACAGTTAATAATAGAAAAAAAAATAAGAAAACTACCCACATGCCCACCAACAGGGATAGTTTAAATAAATTATGGACCATTTATACAATGGATTAGTAACCAGCCATTAAAATAAAGCATTCGATCTACATAAACTGCCATGGAAAGGCTAGGATACATTCCAAGTCAGTAACAGTGATTTCTCAAGGGAGCCGACTTAAAAAGGGAAAAGCGAGCTTTTCACATATTACTTGATACAGTGATTTGAATCCTTACAAGTATTACTTTTGCAATAATTTCAAAAAAAATCTTAAGACATCATAACCTTTCACTTTTTACTTGGTGTAGTATATTATTATGTTGGAACTCTTAGAATAAATGTGTATTGCTTTTGGAATAATTTTCAAAGATAATCTTCAGCCCTCCCAATTATGTTTCAACAGAATTTCCTGTTTCCCACTTCCACCTGGTCTACCTCCAGATCAGAGGTGCACTGTGAAAAATCCTTCTTGTAGCAGTAGGATTTATCTTGTGAGACTTATGTGGAACAACAAAAAGACAAGTTTTGGATGAATGACTGAAGGTCAACAAATCTTCATCCTATCAACTTAGAGGGCAATCACTCATTTATTCACTCAAAAAATAATTTCTGGAGACCCTATTCTAGGTGGTGTTCTAGGAACCAGAAATATATATACAAGACTGGCAATGCCATGCCTCAGTGGAGCATTCTTTCCAGTGAAAATCACTCTAATTAAAGAAAATTATTTCTTTTGCTCTGTATTTCTTAAGTAGTACACTGGGCATGTTTTGAACCTGATCTTCTTAGATCAGCCTTCTGGAGGTGATCAGATATTGGAGATGTCCTTGGCCATAATATCTTGTCAGTAAATTTCAATGACAGAGGGTAATAAAAGTATTTTGTAATATCCCCGATACAGGAACGTGAAAATCACCCCAATTTAAAATGTTCTAAAATAAGGTCACTGATGTTTTTAAAGAATTTTAATAATATTTATGTGGAGAGTCCATGTTGTTATATATTCATTCATTCATTCGACAAATATTTAATGAGTGTTTATGATGTTCAAGGCACTGGGCTTGCTTTGGTGAAAGAAATAAAAGACAAAGACAAGCTCCCTGGTCATGAAGTATTTATCCCATGTAAGAGCAACAAGCTGAGACATACGAATGCTACCTAGATGTGTTCAAGTTCTTCTTCAGGTCTGACTTACACTTTTCTTTAACACTCAGTTAACAATAGTCTGAATCCCTATCCTCTTGACCACATGAGGTCCTGGTATTTAGCGATTTCCCCTCCCAAATCTAACTTTCTCTGGGAAACTTAAGGAGAGATCACATGTTCCGCAATTCCACTCCAACTGTGGTTGTAGCCTCCGCCCACAATATGGTGCTCGGTTCTCTCCAGCAGCTGTTGCAACCTCATGGCCTCATCTAGAACTTCCAGTACAATGCTGAATAGCAGTGGTGAGAGTGGATATCCTTGCCTTGTCCCTGATTTTAGGGGAAAGATATCCAGTCTTTCACCAGTAAGTATCATGCTAGCTGTGATTTTTTTCTATGCCCTTTATCAGATTGGAAAGCCCCTTATAATGTTTTTCTGAGAGTTTATCAGGAATAATTTTTGATTTAATTTTGTCAAATATTCTCTATTCTGATGATCATGAGTTTTCCTTTTTAGTCTGCTACTATTGTGAATTAGACTGACTTTTCAAAGTTAAACCAACTTTGCATTCCTAGGATAAATCCCACCATTCATGATATATTACCCTGTTTAATAGATTATTCGATTTATAAAATTTAGTTTAGATTTTTTGCACATATTCTCATTAGAGGTGTTAGTCTATAGTTTTTTCCCTTGTGATGTCTTTATCTGACTTTATTATAAGGTAATGCTAGTCTCACAGAATGAGATGAGAATAAGTCCCTTCTCTTCATTTTTTTGGACGTTTTTGTATAATTGATTTATTTATTTCTTAAATGTTTGGTAAAATTCACTAGTGATGCTATATGGCCCTGGAATTTTCTTTGTTGGAATATTCTGGTTACAAATTCTATATATGTAACAGATGTAGGGACAGTCAAGTATTTGTTTCTTCTTAAGTGAGTTTCAGTAGTTTGCATCTATTAAAGAATTTATTTCATCTCATTTGTCAAATGTATTGACATAATGGATAATATTTCCTTATGTTCTTTTTAATAATTCTAAAATCTATAGTTATATCACCACTTCTATTCCTGATATTGGTAATTTGTGTGTCCTTTATTTTTTTTTCTGATTGGTCTAGCTAGAGATGTATCAATTTTATTGATTTTCTCTAAGAACACATTTTTGGTTTTATTGATTATCTTTATTGATTTTCTGTTTCATCAGTCACTGATGTACACCCTAATCTTTATTATTTCCTTTCTTCTACTTACTTTAGGTTTAATTTGCTCCTCTTTTTCTAGTTGTTATAGTGTAAACTGAGATAATTAATTTGATCCCTTTTTTCTTTTCTAATATAGGTATTTAAGCCCATAACTTTCACTTTAAGTCCTGCTGTAAATACAACACAATTTTATATGTTGTATTTTCATATTTATTCATAGTTCAAAATACTTTGTAATTTCCCTTTTGGTTTCTCCTTTGTCTCATGAGTTATTTAGAAGTGTGTTATTTTGTTTTCAAATATTTTGGGATGTTTCTGAGAGATTTATATTAATTTCTAATTTAATTCCAGTATGATAGGAATATATATTTAGTATCATTTTAATCATTTTAAAGGTATGAAGACTTTTTACGGTCTAGAATATGTTCTGTCTTGGTAGGTCTCCTATGTGCACTCAAAAATAATGTGTAATCTGTGCTGGTGGGAGTGTAAATTAGTACAAACTCTATGGAAAACAGTATGAAGATTTTTCAAAGAAGTGAAAGTAGATCTACTATGCAATCCAGCAATCCCACTACTGAGCACTCAAAGGAAAATAAGTCATTATATAAAAAAGACACCTGCACCCATATGTTTTTCTCAGCATAATTCACAATTCCAAAGACATGGAACCAGCCTAAGTGCCCATCAACCACTGAGTGAATAAAGAAAATGTAGTGTATAGACACCATAGACTACTACTCAGCCATAAATAAAGAATGAAATAATATTTTTTTGCAGCAACTTGGGTAGAGCTGGAGGTCACTATTCTGAGTAGAGTAACTCAGGGATGGAAAACCAAATACTGTATGTTCTCACTTACAAGTGGAAGCTAAGCCATGGGTACACAAAGGCATACAGGTGGTATAATGGATACTGGAGACTCAGAAGTGGGGAGGGTGTGAGGGGTGAGGGATAAAAAGTCCATATTGGGTACAATGTACACTACTCAGGTGACAGCTGCACTAAAATCTGACTTCATCACTACACAATTCATCTGTGTAACCAAAAACCACCTGTACCCCAAAAGCTATATATATATATATATATATATGCATATATATAAATAAAATAATGTGTAATATGTTGTTGTTGTTAGATGACTTGTTGTGTAAAGTCAACTAGGTCACTGGATGTCAGTGTTTTATCGATTTCTTGGGCAGGTATTTTCAAATCACTTACCATGTTTGTAAGTCTGTCTATGGCACTTGCAATTCTCAGTTTTTACATTTTGCATTTTGAAGCTGAATATCTGGATACATAAGCATTTGTGATTGTTAGGCTTTCTTGATGAATTGACCCCTTTATCATTATGAAATGGCCCTCTTTATCCCTAGTACTATTTTTTCTTTAGAAATCTACTTTTTCTGATAATATGGCCATTCCAGCTAAATTTAATTAATGTTAGCATTAATTAATGGCATTTCTAATCCAATCCTATACTTATAACCTATTTTTGTTTCATACTTAAAGTGGATTTCCTCTAGGCAACATATGAAGAGATCTTATTTTTTTAATCCAATCTGACCATCTCAGGCTTTTAATTAGAATGTTTAGACCATTTACATTCATTTGAATGTTAATATGATTGATTTTAAATCTATCATGTTATTTTCTAATTCAACTAAAAATTCTTCTAAAATTAATACTACAGAAATACATACAAAGCTAGAAATTTTTACCATCTGTCATTTGTTACATTTTCCCAATTTTTCTATATTCTTTTGGACTGAGAATTTTATGAATCCATTTGTTTTCTTTTTTGGGTGACTATAATTACTTGCTGAATTGATTTTTGTTGTTGCTTAAGAGAATCAGGGCCGGGCGCGGTGGGTCAGGCCTATAATCCCAACGCTCTGGGAGGCTGAGGCGGGTGGATCGTGAGGTTAGGAGATCGAGAACATCCTGGCTAACATGGTGAAACCCAGTCTCTACTAAAAATACAAAAAATTAGCCAGGCATGGTGGCGGGCGCCTGTAGTCCCAGCTACTCAGGAGGCTGATGCAGGAGAATGACGTCAGCCTGGGAGCTGGAGCCTGCAGTGAGCTGAGATTGCGCCACTGCACTCCAGCCTGGGCGACAGAGCGAGACTCCATCTCAAAAAAAAAAGAATCAGGTAACATACTCAAATTGTTTGACTCAGCAGTCAGGGAAAAAAATCCATCCTTATAGTATTGGTATGGTTTTCCAGTGTTCAAGATTTCTTGGTGTAAATGCAGATTTCCAGTTGTTATTATTTTCTTTCTGCCTAAAGGACTTCCTTTAAAATATCTTTTGTGAAATAGTGCCAAAGATAAATTCTTTATTTCTGCCTGCATTTGTGAAAGATTTTTGCTGAATATAGAAGTCTAGCTTGTCAGATGTTTTTCTTTCAGTACTTTAAAAATACTGCTTCACTGTCTTCTCCCATGCATTATTTCCAACAACAAGCCTGATATCTTTCTTATCCTTGTTCCCCTACACACACATGTCATTGTTCTGGATGCTTTTAAGATTTTCTCTTTATCACCGGATTTAACAGTTTGATTTTGAAGTGACTTGATGTAATTTTCTTCATGTTTCTTATGCTTGAGGGTTATGGAGGTTTGGGGACCTGTGGGTTTATAGTTTTTATCAAATTTTGAAAATGTTTAGCCTTATTTTCTTGAATATTTTTTCTATTCTATCCACCTCCACATTTGAGACTTCAGTTATCCAGAGTTTAAGCCTCCTACAGTTTCCCATTTCTCTGTTTATTCTTTTTTCTCTGTGTGTTTTATTTTGGGTTTTTTATATATATATCTGATCTAAATCCATCATAATGATTATAATACCAGGGTCTCTGTATTCCAAAAGATTATCTTTCATTTGTACAATCCAAAACTCCCTTAAGTCTAATTCTTCTCCAAAAATCAAAGATCTACCTTTCTTCAAAGATAAATTTAATAATCACTGGCAGAATTAAGACAGATTGTTCTCACTCTCAGTCATCAATATTTTGGAAAACATCAAGTGCAGAAGTCAGCATTGGGAGTCTGTTACATTAACAGCTCAAATATCTGGAAGAATGTGGTAAGTCTACAAACAGGTTACCAGTAAAGTGCTCTCAGAGTCCATGGGAAAGTGAGATCACTAGAGAGAGGAAATCAGGAAGGGTGTCATGAGTGAGGTAGCATTTACGACAGATCTCAGACAAGGGAAGCACTTCTATGGTCAATATGACAGGAAACATTTAGAATGCAGATAATACAATTTCCCAATGCATGGAGGCAGAAATTTATGGAGCAGGTTAGAACAATAGTATGTGATCCCATTTGGCTATTTAAAGAGTTATGAGTCACATAAAGAAGTTAAGAGGAAAAATCAGTGACAAAATGTGTGTGTGTGTGTGTGTGTGTGTGTGTATATATATATAAATCAAAGACAAAATATATATATATATATAATCTTCAAGTTTACTAGCCCTTCCTTCTGCAGTGTCTAATCCAGTGCACTTTTAATCTCAAACATTGTAATTTCCATCTCTAAAAGCTACGTTTATGTCTTTTTATGTCTTCCCTGTTGCTGCTTAGCATCCTCAATATTCCCTCTAACTTCTTAAAGTTAGAATATAGCTATAATGATGGTTTAATGTCCCTGTCTATCAATTCGTTCATCTGTGTCATTTCTAGGTTGATTTCTACCTATTGATTTTTCTCATCATGACCCCAAAATGTGGGTCACATTTTTCTGCCTCTTTACTTGTCTAGTGTGGGTGGCAAAACTCAAACATGACCTCGGTGACAGATGCTTTTTTGTAATCCCCTAGCCTTGATGAAGCAGTATCACTTTTATAATTATATTACATATCCAAAGACAAGATAACATTTCAAAGATGAAAGTGCCAAATCAATTGGATTAATCAAGAGAGAAATTGCCTTGGTAGACCTGACACAATCAGATGATCTCTTAACAAGGAAACTGGAGAGAAGAAACAGAGAGAGCCAGAGAAATGTGTCCCTCATGGTCTTGAAGATGATGCCAACTCTGAGTTCTACAGTCGTACGTAAGGAAATGAATTTTGCCCATAATCACATGACCTTGGAAGAGGACCCTGTGGCTCAGATGAAACTATAGCCCCAACTGTCATCTTGATCACAGCCTTGTGAGACCTTGAGCAGAGAAGTTAATTGAGCCTTGTCTGGACTAAGGTAATAAATGTGTATGTTATTTTAAGCCATTTCATTTGTGTTCCCCTTAGTCAGTTTGGGCTCTTACAACAAAGTACTTCAAACTAGGTGGCAGAAATTTATTTTTCACAGTTCTGGAAGCTGCAAGTCCAAGATCAGGATGCCAACATGATTGGAGTTTAGGGAGGATATTCTTCCGAGTTACAGACTGCCAGCTTTTTGTTGTACCCTTACATGGTAGAAAGAGGGCAAGAGAGCTTTCTGGGTTCCTTTATAACGGCACTAATCCTATTTATAAGAGCTCCACCCTCATGACCTAATTACTGCCCAAATTTTCACCTCCTAATGACATCACATTGGGGTTAGAATTTCAACAGAAGAATTTTGCAGGGAAACAAACCTCTAGTCCCTAACAGTGGTAATTTGTTAGGCAGCAACAGAAAATGAACACACCTGGTAATAGTCAATTGTATGCCAGGTATTGTCTATTTTAATTTGTTCAATTTGTATTCCTAAAAATCCTCTTGATCATTGTCCTTAACACAGTTAGGTTACTTGTCAACAGTTAAATCCTCTCAGGAGTTGCTTTTAGGCTTTCTTCGTAGAACCAGAGCAGTGTTTCATCTAGAATGATTTTTCCTTGACTAATGCATCAAACAACTTCTATATATGTTACCTGATTCTCCATAAATCATGAACTTTTCCACTCTGGCTGTTGGGAACAGAAACTTCTCCCGGCCCTGGGTGATCTCTGAGTATTATTCCCTCTAATCCTTTGAGTAGTTCTTTCCCCAGCCTTGGCTAATTTGCTCAGACACAGGATTTGATCAGTACCCAGCTGAAGAATCAGGTGACCCTTTGCTGATCTCCAGAGTTCTCTTCTCTCTGGTGCTCTGCCCTGAAAACCCTAGCTGCCTTGGCCTCTCCACTCTGCCAGCTCTGGGTCCTCCACTGAGGGAGGTATCCAGGTTCTGCCTGGCTTGTACTCCTTACACCAATGCCTGAAAACTGCCAAGGCAGTAAGCTGGGGCAATGATAGGCTTATTTCATTTGTTTACCATCTCACTGTATTTTATTGCCTGATACCCAGTGTCTTAACATTCATATTTTTTTCTTATTTTTTAGTTGTTTCAGGCAAGAGGATATATTCAGTCCTTGTTGCTCCATCTTGGAAGAATTGGCCATCCTTATTTGTATTATGATTTTAGTAGTTAATTTACAAGTGTAATATAATCCTTAACTTTACCATTTACTTTTAATAATGTACTACTCAAGTAAATTATAAAAACTTTGAAGCCATTGGTTCCATAAGCCCATCATGATTCATGTTATAATTATTATATGTATTACATCTACATTTGTTATAAATCATAGAAGATACTGTTATAGTTTTTCTTTAAAGAGTTATGAGTCACATAAAGAAGAGGAAAAATCAAAGACAAAAATTATTCTTTTGTACTTACAATTTTTTATGTTATTTCTTCTTTTTATGGTGATACTAATATCATCTAGTATCATTTACCTTTAGTCTGAGGAACTTCCTTGACCATTTCTTATATTGTAGGCCTGCTTGTAATGAATACTTTTAGGCTTCTTTCATCTGAAAATATCTTTGTTTTGCCTTTATTCTTGAAGAATATTTTCTCTGGATATAGAATCTGGGTTGATGTGGTTTTTTTTTTCTTTCTTTCTTTCAACACCTTAATGATATTTTACCACTCAATTCTCCATGGTTTATGATGAAAACTCGGCTGTTAATAATTAGTCCATTATATATGGTGTTTTCTGTTGACAGTTTGAAGACTTTTCTCAATCTTTGGCTTTAAAATGTTGGACCATGATGTACCTTGATGTGGGATTGTTTATGTTTATTTTACTTGATGTCCTTTGAGCATATTTATCTGTAAATTTCTGTCTTACAAATTTGGGAGATTTGGGGGGCCATTTTTAATCATCTTTTTTCTATTCTTTTTTTAAAATCTCTTCTTCTGGGACTCCAATTACACATATACTGGAACACTTAATATTTATGTAACAAGTCCCTGCACTCTGTGGCTTTTTTGTTTGTTTGTTTCCAATTTTTTTTCTCCCTGTTCGTCACATGGAACAGTTACTACTTACCTATTTTTCACTTCACTTAATCCTCCGTCTGTCACTTCCACTCAGCTGTTAGTTCTATTCAGTGATTGTTTTAGATCAGATATTACATTTTTTAGTCCTAGAATTTCAATTTAGTTTTTTCTGTTTTTCTCTGTTAAATTTTCTGTTTTTCTTTATTTATTGAACTCGTATTTTGTTTGGTTTCATTGAATATCATTATAATAGACGTTTAAAAATCCTTGTCTGCCATGTCTATCTAATGTCTTATCTGAGGGTCTCAATCCTCTTTTCTTGATATATTCCATTTTTCTTGGTTCTTTTTTGTTGGGAAATTTTGGATTTATCCTGGACTTTATGAATATCAAGCTGTTCAAATTCTTGATTTTATTGCTTCTCTAAAAAGTGTGGTTTTTTTGCGGGGGGAGAGGGCTTATGCAATTTTGTTTCTTGCATTGTAAACTCTAATCTCAGTTCAGATCATTTGTCTTTAGTTGAACTGCCTTGAGTCTGTTTCATGCATATGTGGTTCAGGAATCAGAGAAATCGTTAGACAAAATTTTGGGATTTCCTCTGTGTTTCTTTCTCTTTGGGAATACTCCAACTGTCTCCATCAGCCATGGATTCCCCTACCAGAGAGATGGTGGGTTTTCTACTGACACCTCTACCACACTGCCACTGTGCACATTCAGTGGGTTGCACTGAGACCCAGGCTAGAAGCCACAGACACAGGGCACTTACTTCATACTGCTTCCTCTTTCAAATATTTATTCTTCGCCAGTGTCTTTCTGCTTCTGTTCTCTCTCCACTGCCTTCAAGTAGTTGCTTTTTGCTTTATATTCAGGTTTTATCATTGTTTTACTGCAAGGGAATTTTTCACAAGGGTCCTATTCTATCATCACTTGAATCAGAAGTCCCTCTCAGTTACCTTTTAAATTCAAGAATCTTGTCACTCAAAGTCAAAACATTTTCTCCAGGGCTTTGCAGAGACTTGTTCACATAATGAAAAATGTCTGCTGAGAAGGCAACTTTTTGCAGCCATTGTTCATCAAAGCACTTAACAAAACTTGCCCAGCATGGTACTGAAAGTACTTTTGAATTTCATCTTTCAGTTCAAACACGCTGTTGAAAATGCTTCCTCTGCTGAGCCACCAAATTTCTGTGTATAGCAGGATATTTCTGTGGTCTTTATCGACACCTTTGCAGCTTTAAAAGTATTCTCAAGTTAGCCTTTATATCACAAAGATAGTCATTTTGTAATACTATCTAAAACTTTCATTTCATCTCCAAGAATGTTTGACATTCTCTTTGAAGAAGACAATGTGTTGTGACAATGTGGGAAACTTTTTTCCTTTAATAAGATGCAAAAGCTCTCACAGAACCAACTTTTGACAGAGCACTGTCAGTGTTGATGTCAATGTAGTTCTTAGAACTTTTGTTTATAGATATGAAGGCCAAACATTAATTATATCTTGTCCTTTCCTTGTTATGGGCCACTCTTTGTTTTCTTGAATTTCACAATTACTTGCAGATCTTACAAATGCTAAGTATGACTTTTATTGGTGAAATCCCGACTCATCAACCTAGAAAAGGAAGCTGCGGTTTTTCAGGGTATGTCACAAAACCTCTTCAAAGTAGTGTGACGTGTCATCAATACTTCAACGTATGACACTGTTTGAGAGTGTGGAAACTTTTCAATTTCTTGTAGTGCATCTTTTCCTAGCCTTTGATTCACAGTAATTTTACATGATCATATTGTTAGTCTTACCAACTGTGTGACTTTTCCTGTTTAAGACAGTAAGTTCTGCTACTAAATAACTTGCTCCCTGATCCCTTTCACTGAATGTACTTGTTTCTTTGTTGTTTGTTTGTTTTTAACAAGAGTTACTGTTTGTTTTGAGATTCTAATGACTGCTTAAAGTAATCAGCATCTTTACTTCTCAAATAGCTATGACTTATGTTTAAGGGTTTTTGTTTTGTTTGGGTTTTCTTTTTTTTATTGAAACCATTCCCACATCTCTAAGTTGTTTGACATAGCAGGGATTGGCAAATGACAGCCCATGGGCCAAACCTCACCAGAGGCCTGCTTTGGTACAGCCCACAGAGCTAAGATTGGCTTTTACATTTTTAAAGCATTTAAACAAGCAGATGAAGACAAAGAAGAATATGTGACAGAGACTACATGTGATCTGAAAAACCTAAGATATTTGCCACCTGCCTCTTTACAGAAGAATCTTGCTGGCCTCCTCATGTGGATGATTCTCAGTAAAATAAGAACATTTGGATAATCAACCTATAGAAGCTCCTTGATAAGTGTCTTCCATCATAAAGATGGACTTTTTCTGTGTCCTTTGTTCCAACCACACAGGAAAATGACTCAGAAGGCTGTAATTCATCATCACTAACCTTATCAGGGTTATCCCCAGGCCTAAAATTTTCCTCTCCCATCTCATATCTCACCTTCACAAATTACCACATTGGGTTATCAAACATGTTTATAAAATACAAACACAAGTTAAGTATAAAATGTAAGAGCATAGTAAAATTTAAAAATTCCCCCAAACTCATCAATCACTAGAGAAATCACTTTTAGCCTTTTCAACCTACATTTTGCAATGTTTGTAACCACAACAAAACTGGGGGCAGGAGGTGGGGCAGGGAGCAGCTGATCCTTTAGAATGAAAAATTAAATTTCCCCTCATTTTTAGTTATACTAGCAAAGCTTGTTTAATCCCGTAAGTCATCCTGTAGTGCATATGGGGAGTTTAGGAAAAATAATTAGAGAGGGAAAAACTCATGTTATCCATCTACCACCCTCTCTTCTGTGTAATGTAGCACTCATCAGTTACCAGTGACCTCCCATAGCTTGCATCAAAAACCTCAATTGGGCACAAACAAAGGAACACAATCCTACTGCACACTGCCACAACAGGGCTGAAAGACCTCTAATGAAATTGCTGACATGTCTGCTCAACCACTATCTATCCTCAAAGTATGCAAACTTCAAACGTTGATGTTTAGGTTTTAAATCAAAACCTCTTACAAAACCCCTAGTGATGACATATTGAACTCTAAGGTTTTGTGGAACCCAAATTGAGAAACGTTGGACAAGGGTCTCTGTATTCCAAAAGATTATCTTTCATTTGTGTAATCCAAAACTCCCTTAAGTCTAATTCTTCTCCAAAAATCAAAGATCTACCTTTCTTCAAAGATAAATTTAATAATCACTGGCAGAATTAAGACAGATTGTTCTCACTCTCAGTCATCAATATTTTGGAAAACATCAAGTGCAGAAGTCAGCATTGGGAGTCTGTTACATTAACAGCTCAAATATCTGGAAGAATGTGGTAAGTCTACAAACAGGTTACCAGTAAAGTGCTCTCAGAGTCCATGGGAAAGTGAGATCACTAGAGAGAGGAAATCAGGAAGGGTGTCATGAGTGAGGTAGCATTTACCACAGATCTCAGACAAGGGAAGCACTTCTATGGTCAATATGACAGGAAACATTTAGAATGCAGATAATACAATTTCCCAATGCATGGAGGCAGAAATTTATGGAGCAGGTTAGAACAATAGTATGTGATCGCATTTGGCTAAAGTGTAGGTGACATGTAGGGGGAAGGGGAAGGAATATTAATAAAGTGGCATGAAGCCTGAATGACAGCTGGAAGCCCTACAATGCTAAGACAAGGAGTTTGATTAAGTCGTGAGAGCTATTGGAGGTTTCTGAGGAGTAAGATGACATAACCTCATGAAATGTATGATATATGATTAATATAAACCCATCCCATATTGTGCCCCTTTGTAAGCTACTTGTACAGAATAATGTGAGTTGCTTCTGGCAGGACTTTTGTTTAATATATACCCTTTCTTTCATTTCCTCCAGTGAGCAGCAACACACCCTTGTAAGACAGCTGGTAGGGTTAGGAGTATTGCCTATGTCAGTGGAACGAGTTCCTCTGCCTCAGAATAGGTGAAAAGCATCACAGAACTAGGAAGAGAATGAGGCCAACAGATGGCAGAGTGGTCAGGATTTGTCAAATTCTCATTAATGTATCAAACCCCACATGGAAACGCAGAGAGCCTTGTATAACCTTTATGTGGTACTTCTGTCTTGCAGTCAAAATGAAGAAACCCTATAAAAGCCAAAAATTACTCTCCCATGACATTACAGAAGGAAGCTTTTAGTCAAAGTGTTGGTTTCTTCAGAGGTTGGGGCCCACTGATTCCTGGCTCTAGCTTTCTCCTGCCAAGCTGTCTAATTTTGCAATTCCATCTCAGGTTCAAATAAAACCATGCTCCAGGGTCGCCATCTTGAAGGGAGGAGATTTCCTTCTGGAATCTTTGTGATGATGTAGATAAAGCACTAGAAAGGGTAGTAGAAGATCCATGGAGAGACCAGAAGGATGGGTACAAGAAGACAGATATGCTTTACAAATAAGGACTCTCCAGGATAAGACACAAACTGTGAGCAGGCAGATAGAACATTATGTAAACATGAACAAGATCATGGGATGGCCACCAACTCTTAAAGTGTTAGGATGAAGTGGATAGCTCTGGAAGCTTAAAAACTGCTAAAATTGATTAATTTTAAAAACCATTGGTTTTACATTCTATATGATTCAATATATGTAGGAGTCTTGGAAATATCAAGAAAACACAATGAAGAAATTAAGAGTAGAGAGGTTAGGAGCCACCGTGTTCTTGCCAAACAGGCAGAGTAGGAAAACAGGAAAATATTGAGGTAGGAATATAGGAATATATTACCCTGTCACAGTCAGGTTCTAGGATGCCTGCATGATCTTCACCTCTTACTATTCATGATCATCTGCAGTCTCCTCCTACATTGAATAAGAGGTGGTCTGTGCAACCACTTGATGAAGAAGACAATGTTTAACTTCTGAAGATAGGTCATAAAAGTCACCACAGCTGTTGCTTTGTTTTCCTGGACCACTCTTTCTGGGAAGCCAGCTACCGTACTGGAGGGAAGCTCAAACAGCCCTTTGGAGAAGAACCCATGAGAAATAGTGAAAACCTCCCACCAACAGCAAGCACCAACTTGGCAGCCATGTGACTAAGCCAATTTTGAAGCCACTCCACCTCCTATCAAGCTTGCAAATTGTTACCAGTGGAGGGTTTCCAGATTCTTGGTGTCTTGAACAAAGAATTGGACAAAATGCACAAACAAATCAAGGAAACAATGAAGCAAAAAAAGCAGATTTTTTTTTAAATGAAAGTACACTCCACAGAGTGGGAGTAGGTACAAGCACAGGGTCTCAACAGTGCGATTACAGAATTTTCTGGGGCTTAAATACCCTCTAGAGATTTTTCACTGGTTACTTGGTGTACACCCTATATAAATGAAGAGGATGAATTAAAGTTACAAAGTCACTTACTAGGTGTATGCCCTATGTAAATGAACAGGATATCTCCTGTCATCACTGAAGTGTTTTCCTTTGATTTAGTTCTAAGACGTCCTTAGGTTCCCTGCCTCCAGGCCCTATTCTCCTGTCTTATTTCCCCCCCAAAAGATGTGATCCCCACAAATCTTTATGGGAGGCAGAGGGACTGATGGTCTTTCTTCTGTAACTGCTTCATGCTGGCTTGGGGTGTAGTCCCTACCCATTATGGATCACAGAACTCTTGTCCTGCTCTGTCTAAGGGAGGCAGGGTAGCTCCTTAATGACCAGGTGTCTTCACCTGGAACTGACTGGAACCTTTGTCACATCATCTGAAGTTTGATGTTCTCTAGGAGAGAGGAAATGAATTTGGTTAAAAGATTTAATGGGAACTTCAGGAGGTAGATACTTATGCTGTCAGGAATGTTTGTTATAGAGACTTGCAGGAGAAAAACAAAACCTCTTCTGTTCTAGGATCCATGTGTGATATGGTTTGATGGTGTCCCCACCCAAATCACATCTTGAATTCCCATGTGTTGTGGGAGGGACCCAGTCAGAAGTAATTGAATCATGGGGGCAGGTCTTTGTCGAGCTGTTCTTGTGATAATAAGTCTCATGAGATCTGATGGTTTTATAAGGGGGTGTCTCCCTGCACAAACTCTCGCTTTGCCTGCTGCCATCCATGTAAGATGTGACTTGCTCCTCCTTGCCTTCCACTATGAATGTGAACCCTCCCTAGCCACGTGGAACTGTAAGTTCATTAAACTTCTCTCTCTTTTGTAAACTGCCCAATCTCAAGTATGTCTTTATCAGCAGTGTAAGAACAGACTAATACAGTAAATTGGTACCAGGAGTGGGGCACTTCTGAAAAGATACCCGAAAATATGGAAGCAACTTTGGAACTGTGTAACAGGCAGAGGTTGAAACAGTTTGGAGGGCTCAGGAAAAGACAGGAAAATGTAGGAAAGTTTGGAACTTCCTAGAGACTTGTTGAATGGCCTTGCCCAAAATGCTGATAGTGACATGGACAATAAAGTCCAGGCTGAGGTGGTTTCAGATGAAAATTAGGAACTTGTTAGGAATTGGAGGAAAAGTGACTCTAGCTATGTTTTAGCAAATAGACTAGTGGCATTTTGCCTCTGCTATAGAGATTGGTGGAACTTTGAACTTCAGAGAGATGATTTAGAGTATCTGGCAGAAGAAATTTCTAAGCAGCAAAGCATTCAAGAGGTGACTTGGGTGCTGTTAAATGCATTCAGTTTTTTAAGGGAAACAGAGCATAAGAGTTAAGAAAATTTGCAGCCTGACAATGCAATAGATGAGAAAATCCAATTTTTCTGAGAAATTCAAACCAGCTGCAGAAATTTGCATAAGTAACAAGGAACTGAATGTTAATCCTCAAGACCCTGGGGAAAATGTCTCCAGGGCATGTCAGAGGTCTTCACAGCAGCCCCTCCCATTCCAGACGTGGAGGCCTAGGAGTAAAAAATCATTTCATGAGCCAAGCCCAGTGTCCCTGTGCTGCGTGTATCCTGGGGACTTGGTGCCCTGCATCCCAGCCACTCCAGCCATGGCTGAAAGGGGTCAACATAGAGCTCAGGCCATGGCTTCAGAAGGTGCAAGCCTCAAGCCATGCTTGCATGCAGCCATCTTGCTTGTTGAGCCTATGAGTTGGTGGTGTTGAGCCTATGAGTGCCCAGAAGTCAAGAACTGGGGTTTGGGAACCTCCACCTAGATTTCAGAGGATGTATGGAAATGCCTGGGTGCCCAGGTGTTTGCTGTAGGGGTGGGGCCCTCATGGAGAACCTCTGCTAAGGCAGTGCAGAAGGGAAATATGGGGTCAGATCCCCCACACAGAGTCCCTATTGGGGCACCATATAGTGGAGCTATGAGAAGAGAGTCACCATCCTCCAGACCCCATAATGGTAGATCCAGCACTAGTTTTCACCATGAGCCTGGAAAAGCCACAGACACTCAATGCCAGCCTGTGAAAGCATCTGGGAGGGAGGCTCTTCCCTGCAAAACCACAGGGATGCAGCCTTCAAGACCATGGAAAACCACCTCTTGCATCAGCATGACCTGGATGTGAGACATGGAGTCAAAGGAGATCGTTTTGGAGTTTTAAGATTTGATTACCCTGCTGGATTTTGGACTTGCATGGGACCTGTAGCCCCTTTGTTTTGGCCAATTTCTCCCATTTGGAATGGTTGTATTTACCCAGTGCTTATACCACCATTTTATCTAGGAAGTAGGCTTGCTTTTGATTTTATAGGCTTATAGGCAGGAGGGACTTGCCTTGTCTCAGATGAAACTTTGGACTGTGGATTTTTGAGTTAATGCTGAAATGAGTTAAGACTTTGTGGGACTGTTGGGAAGGCATAATTGGTTTTGAAATGTGAAGACATGGGATTTGGGAGGGGCTTGGGGTGGAATGATATGGTTTGGCCGTGTCCTCACCCAAATCTCATCTTGAATACCCACATATTGTGGGAGGGATCCAGTGGGAGGTAATTGAATCGTGGGGGCAGTTCTTTCCCATGCTGTTCTCATGATAGTGAATAAGTCTCATGAGATCTTATGGTTTCATAAGCTCTCACTTTGCCTGCTGCCATCCATGTATGATTTAACTTGCTCCTCCTTGCCTTCCACCATAATTGTGAGGCCTCCCCAGCCATATGGAACTGTAAGTCCATTAAACCTTTATTTGTTTTGTAAATTGCACAGTCTCAGGTATAACTTTATCAGCAGTGTGAGAATGGACTAATAAAATGTGTCTCCTTAAAGTCTTAGCACAAGCAACTCCATTTTGTTTGGTTTGATCTGATGAGGTCTAGTGCATGAGCTCAGTCTAAAACAATGACCTACCATAATTTTGTTTAAAAAAATTCTCCCCTTTTGGTCAGGTTCTAACACAACCCTTTCTGGCACATTTTGTATACAAAGTTATGTGTTAACTAGAATTCTTATCCTTAGTAACCTAAAACTTTAGTGAAATCCTAAAAAGCAAGAAATCTTGAGCTATGAGATATGGACATTTATAGATAAGAACAATTCCACAGTGCTTAGAAACATATTTCCCCATATCACAACCCTTTCTTAATTGGAAATGACCCAGATATTCAGTGAGCATCAAAAATAACTTTAAGATTTTAATTTACACAAAAAAACACCTAAAATATCCTATTTACATGTACTTATTTCATTTTTAAACAGTTTATCTAGATTACTTCTGTAAACTGAGATATTAGACACTATTATTTAAAGTTAGTTATTTCCTTGTTAACCTCATTTTTAATAGCTAGTGAACATCAGGTGCTCACCCATACCTAGGTGAGAGCCTCAAAGTTAAGTACACAGATATTTTTGCCAACAGCTCAGAAGATTTAGCTAACATTAAATTACTACCATTTGTCAAAAAAAAAAAAGAGGGGGCAGGCAAACCAAGATCATTTTGTTTTGGCTGGGTTTATAGTTTTATAACCTTCTATGCCAAACCCTGATACCTCAAAATATCTACCAGAGACAAATATAAAATTGAGATAAAAATGTATGCCAACAATTCTGAAGGCATTTCTATTTTTATTTTATCAATAATTTAAAAACCAGCTTGTTTAGTAAAGTTATACTTAAGTCATGTGAACTTGAAAATTGCTCAGACTTATTTACTTAATTTATGAGTGCTCTTTTATAGGCCAATTTGGTAGACACAACATATAACAAGTGTGCATACAAATAAACACATCTAGACATGTATGTAAACACACACAAAGATTCTATAGCTTTTACCTTGGAACCCTAGCCATGAGATAGCAATACAAGCTCGCTAGTTTTACTTTGTTTGCCCCAATAGGTAATCCAATGAAGGCTGTGAACCAAAATTTCGGGTAAAGCAGTTTCCATTGCAGTTTCATTTTTAGAGACCAAACCTCCCCAGACTCCAAAGAACACTGGGGCCAAACATTACCAAAGGAGAGCATCACACATTGACCAGACCCCCTGCTTAGAACAACAGCACAAAAGCCTAGACACATAAAACTCCATCCCACTTTCCCATTCAACAGCAAACTTCAGATTCCAAACAATATGGGGCTCACACAGTATTGCAACTGCAAGAGAAAATTCTAAGGAGGGCTTAGTACTAGACCTCAGGACCTCTGCCAAGGGCGTCCACTTTGGAGAGGTTGGGGTCCGGAGGATCCCCCAAGGAATCCCCCTTTAGGGTCCAATCTTAGAGTGTCAGATGTCTCTGACCTCAGATGGGCACCAATGCCACTCTGCATGCTTTCCCTCCAGAGGGAATAACCTACTATGAGCTTTCCTTTTGTCCCTGGATGAAGGCCTCAACTTCCAGCATCCTTATAATTTGATAAGGCCATGCTTTCCCATGCTTCCCATTCCATTAGTGATAGCCATGAAATTTAATGATAAGAACTGGAGGCTGGGTGGGTTTCTTCTGCCCTTAGTCAAGTAGGGTAAGGGAAGAATTTAACATAAAAGAAGGTTTCAGTCACATGAAACACATGTGAGTTCGCCCCGAGCTGTACGACATGTAGGGATTAGGGACCACAACCACAAAAGATAGAAAATATTCCTTCAGAGCAGCCCCGGCCAGAAATCTGCAGTTGCCTCTGTGTTTAGGCACTGCCCACCAAGGTGCCCGAGCTGGAAAGGAAAAGAGGGAGAGAGATTCCCCTGTATGGAGCAGAAAAGAAAAGGAGAAAAATCCCAAACTTTGGGCTTACCTCCTGGCTGGCTTGCCAAAATATGTTACCGGTGGAGTGTGTCCAGGTTCTTGGCGTCTTGAACAAAGAATTGGACAAAACACATAAAACAAGGAAAGAAAGAAGCAAAAAGGCAGAGATTTATGGAAAAATGAAAGTACAGCCACAGAGTGGGGGTGCGTATGAGCATAGGGTCTCAACAGTGCAGTTACAGGATTTTCTGGTGTTTAAATACCCTCTAGAGGTTTCCATTGCTTACTTGGTGTACACCCTATGTAAATGAAGAGGATGAAGTAAAATTATGAAGTCATTTATTAGTTGTATGCCCAGTGTAAATGAAGAGGATATTTCCCATCATAGCTAAAGTGTTTCCATTTGATTTAGTTCTAAGAAGTCCTTAGGTTCCCTGCCTCCAGGCCCTATTCTCCTGGCTCAAAATGATTGTAGCCCCAGCCAACATCTGAAGAACAGATGTTATGTTTGTCAAAAGAAAAAGAAATTAAAAAACACCCTGAGCTAGAAGAACAACCCAGCCAAACCCAACTATAAGAAAATAAATGGCCGGGCGCGGTGGCTCAAGCCTGTAATCCCAGCACTTTGGGAGGCCGAGACGGGCGGATCACGAGGTCAGGAGATCGAGACCATCCTGGCTAACACAGTGAAACCCCGTCTCTACTAAAAAAATACAAAACACCAGCCGGGCGAGGTGGCGGCGCCTGTAGTCCCAGCTACTCGGGAGGCTGAGACAGGAGAATGGCGGGAACCCGGGAGGCGGAGCTTGCAGTGAGCTGAGATCCGGCCACTGCACTCCAGCCTGGGCGGCAGAGCAAGACTCCGTCTCAAAAAAAAAAAAAAAAAAAAAGAAAATAAATGTTTATCGTTGTTTTAAAACACTCTCTTTGGAGGTAATTTCTTATATAGCAATAAATAACTAATGCACTGCCCTACCCAAACCTAATCTGGGTAGTGAGCAGAAACTGTTGTCAATAGAGTAAACAGTTAATAAACAGAGAGGAGATGAGGGAGTTCAAGGCTTAAAGATGTGAGGGTAAATTGGGGGATTTAAAATTAGGAGCTCCAGTTTAGGTTATGTGGGTTATGGTGAAGGAGGGAGCTGAATGCCAAGAGCTGGGTCTGTTTTCTGGGCTGAAGGAGTGCAATATGTATCTTTATGCTAACCTATGCTAAAGTCAGAAGAATAAACACAGAAGCGGGGATTCAGAGTAAGTCTGCCTAGTTATAGCTCTCCTTGGTGACCTACCCAGATACCCTTTACTGAACCAGTGCACCAATCCCCCAGCTGTGGTGTCCTCCAAGAACTGCTGTGGTAGCTCTCTCAACCAAAACTGATGAGAAGTTACCCTATCCCCCCAGGGCAACCTGCAGCCATTAACTGACTGATATAGGGATACACAAAGCCCCTCTAGCCTCAATGCTTGACAATTCCATGGTACTAGTCTTGCTCCAAAGCTCCCCATTAAATCAGACTGAGCCTAAATTTCAGCTGAAGTCATCCAGCTGAAACCACATCTTGCTTAGCTTCTTCCCCTTTGCTATGCCACTTCCCTCATTCCCTTACTGAATTCACTTGATATTACACTCTTAACAAATGATTTGTGCTAGGATTCCTGCTGCAGGCTCTGCTGTTAGGGAACCCAAGCTAAAACCCCAGGTTTAAAGGAAGTGCATATGCTGATAGCATCTATTTGGCTGCATCTTTCAGAATCCATGATTGACCCAGGTAGGGTGCAGTGGGGAGAACCCCAACAAGAGCTGCTTTATGTCATGGATATTAAATATGTATATCCTCTTAGTTCTAAGAGGAAAATGTAAGGAGAAGTAAGAGGATTGAGCATTGGGTCTGTAACAGTTAGAAAAAGGGGGTGATTATCTCCTAATTTTTAAGGCTAGTTTGTGAAGAACCACCACAGGCCATTGTCAAACAAAATATGAATATCTTTACAATAATGGCCTCATCCCCTGGGATAACTATGGTTTTAGTTTATGTCCCTATCTCCTCCACACTTGCTTGAGAACACTGGGAAAAACAGTAATAATAAATTAGATACTGGCATCTATATTTGATGCTTCTATCATAGAAGAAAATGTGAACGAGGTTATATGAAGTTATATGACATGGAATCACCAAAGAGTTCCCAGAAAGATTTAAAGTAAAGAAGTAAATGAATCTGAGAAATTCACACATCTGGGGGATGTCTATTCCCGAAAGAGAATGTAACAAAATAACTTTGGCATATTGGCTTTTAAATCATCTGCCCAAACCAATAGCCAAGAAAAAAGAATCGAATAAGGCTTTTTTACTCTCCTGGAAAGGATCTTCTGGAGGTATTCCCGATTAATTGTAATGCTAAATAGTTTTCTTGACTGACATGCCCTCATGTATTAATAATCTTTCTTCTGATGATTTGTTTCAACTAGGTGGAAATTGCTACCATTGTCATGTCCAAGGTATAGCAAATGGAGGCAATTGTCTCAAACCCCAAGACTGGTTCACTCAACCCCTTCTCCCACCACCCCCTGCTGGCAAATGGGCTGTTACTCAGAGAAATTTGACTCAGAAAAGGAAATGACTCTACCTTCTGATAATCTACAGACTTGACCATCATCAAAACAGAGCCAGTGAGGCTTCCATTTCCACTAGGTACCCATCTCCCATTTCTGCATGAATCAGGCCTAACTTCAGCTATTCAGAAATGCTAAAGAGGTACAAAACCCACCAGAGTTACCTGCCTTGGGTCAAACACCTCTCTAGATATGGCTCCAATCCTCTCCATTTATTCTCAACATTTTACATTTTGCATTTGGAAAGAACACTTAAGTCAGTAAACTTGGGTCTGTGACTGCCACCAACTCTCTGTGAGCCAGAGCCCTTCCCCCTCTCTTTGCCTTGGTTTTGTCAGCTACAAAATAGAGAGATTTATTTTAATCAGTGTGTCTGCTTCCAAAAATGCTTGTTCAGAGAGATGACTCACACAAAAAAGATTGAGTATGAAAACCAGGCATCGCTGCAAACCATAACCCCCACATGGGGAATTCCCAGCATGTTGAGCATAATAAAGGCTTTCCCTAATAAATAAAATTGTTTGACATTGTTTAAGCCAAAGAAAACATTGATCACAGAAACTTTTTGGGTGGAATACTTACTAAAATTCCATGCAAACTGTCTTTGGTGAAACCCTATTCTGGAGAAGCCTTTCAAGCTTCTTGAGTCAGTGATTGCTGTGAAGGTATTTTTTTTTTTTTAGATGAAATTCACATTTAAACCAGCAGACTTAGAATAAAGCAGATTAGCCTCCAATCAGTTAGAGGTCTTAAGAGTAAAGTCTGAGGTTTTCTCAAAAAAGGGACTGCAATGTAGGAGACCGGCCTGAGTTTCCAGTCTTTGAGACATATAGTTCTCTATTACATGAGAAAGAGAGAGAGATGGATGAATATAGATACCTATAGATTGGATATAGATGAGATATCCTATTGGTTCTCTGGAAAACTCTGACTAATACACTGGTATTGTGTTTTGGCTGAACCAAATACCAGTATGGAATAGTATAGTTCTTCATTCTCCGTTTTTTGTCATCTGATAGAATCTAAATTCTCTCAAGAATTTTCCATAACAGAAATAATTATCTTCTGCAGGAAATTAGGGACAATGTGGTGCTATGGAAAAAGTATTTATTAAATGGCAAGACAATTCATTTCCACACCCCTTCATCACTCAGGGCCTTGATTGCACCAATAACGTAGGATTGTGGGGACCTGTTTATCTAAGGCAATCACTTGCTGAACTGAATTTTGGTGGTCCTTTCAAGTTCTGAAATCTGTAGTTTTCTGATGTAATGGCTGGTGTGCTTGAGAAATTAAATCTAGATCATCTCTTAACAACAAACCTCTTAACAACCCCACCATGGCTGGGTTTCTTTGAAGGAGAAGTTGCCATTGTTAACTCAAGTTCCTGGCAGTTTCTGGTTCAAATTGTTCCTCAATAAAGGTCTTTTCATGCTAATGAACAATTTTTAAAAGATACCTAGTGATATCTTGGCTTTGTATACTGTGTAATTAATTTGGAATCCCAAGGGAACTCTTATTCTGGCATAGACATCCCATCTAAAGAGTCCCTTGAAGGAAGCGATCATCACAAATGGAATGGAAATCTTTATAATATCTGTTATGGGAAAATTTTGTATCATCCCAGTCACTTGTATTTCTCATCCACAAAATACTGATAATTAGAATTTCTACCCTTTTGTGTTGTTTTAAATATTCAACATGATAATAAGTATAAAGTCCTTAGCACAATGCTTGACATGATGGAAGTGCTCAAAAGTTATTAGTTATTATGACCAGAACAAAAACCGGCTTCTTAGATTGTCATTATAGACTGTAACCAAATATTGTTGTGTTTGGGAACACATTGTTTGCCCTAACTACACAATAAAGCAATGTATGAATCTTTGTACAGAAATGCAAGCAAGCACAAAATATGGCTTTATTTTTTTATTTTTTATTTTTTGGTTTGCCTCAGAAAAGTCTTTATTCCTCTTTCACTATTTTTTGTGCTTCAGTCACTTTATTTTTTAAAGCCATACATATAATGAGAAGTTATTTCAAATCAGCATTTTAAAAGAAAAGAGTGACTGTATTGTAAACGGTATTTCATTTCCTACAGGAGATTAATCACTCAAAAGTGGTAATTATCTAAAACACTGAAAAATTTTGCAATCATTAAACATGATTCAGTCTTTTTTTTTTTTTTTTGGTTTTGAATCTTTATCTCATCCTTAGCCTTGCTGCTGACAAATCATGAATAGATATAATTAATGAAAATGTTAATAGTGCCGGTCCCCAAAATATCTCTAGATCACTGACCTTCTGATTGGTGGAAAAACCTTTGGAGAATGATCTTTACAGGAATCCATGGCATTGAGTTAATCTGTTTCTCTCTATATGGGGGCAGCAGACGAGGTGAGTTTCTTCCTCTGTCATTTGTAGTATCTACTGTGTTTTTTTTGTTTTTTGTTTTTTGGTTTTTTTTTAATTATACTTTAAGTTCTAGGGTACATGTGCACAACGTGCAGGTTTGTTACATATGTATACTTGTGCCATGTTGGTGTGCTGCACCCATCAACTCGTCAGCACCCATCAACTCATCATTTACATCAGGTATAACTCCCAATGCCATCCCTCCCCTCTCCCCCCTCCCCATAATAGGCCCCGGTGTGTGATGTTCCCGTTCCAGGGTCCAAGTGATCTCATTGTTCAATTCCCACCTATGAGTGAGAACATGTGGTGTTTGGTTTTCTGTTCTTGACATAGTTTGCTGAGAATGGTGGTTTCCAACTGCATCCATGTCCCTACAAAGGACACGAACTCATCCTTTTTTATGGCTGCATAGTATTCCATGGTGTATATGTGCCACATTTTCTTAATCCAGTCTGTCACTGATGGACATTTGGGTTGATTCCAAGTCTTTGCTATTGTGAATAGTGCCGCAATAAACATACATGTGCATGTGTCTTTATAGCAGCATGATTTATAATCCTTTGGGTATATACCCAGTAATGGGATAGCTGGGTCATATGGTATTTCTAGTTCTAGATCCTTGAAGAATTGCGATACTGTTTTCCACAATGGTTGAACCAGTTTACAATCCCACCAACAGTGTAAAAGTGTTCCTATTTCTCCACATCCTCTCCAGCACCTGTTGTTTCCTGACTTTTTAATGATTGCCATTCTAACTGATGTGAGATGGTATCTCTTTGTGGTTTTCATTTGCATTTCTCTGATGGCCAGTGATGATGAGCATTTTTTCATGTATCTGTTGGCTGTATGCATGTCTTCTTTTGAGAAGTGTCTGTTCATATCCTTTGCCCACTTTTTGATGGGGTTGTTTGTTTTTTTCTCGTAAATTTGTTTGAGTTCCTTGTAGGTTCTGGATATTAGCCCTTTGTCAGATGAATAGATTGCAAAAATTTTCTCCCATTCTGTGGGTTGCCTGTTCACTCTGATGGTAGTTTCTTTTGCTGTGCAGAAGCTCTTTAGTTTAATTAGATCCCATTTGTCAATTTTGGCTTTTGTTGCCATTGCTTTTGGTGTTTTAGTCATGAAGTCCTTGCCCATGCCTCTGTCCTGAATGGTATTCCCTAGGTTTTCTTCTAGGGTTTTTATGGTTTTAGGTCTAACATTTAAGTCTCTAATCCATCTTGAATTAATTTTCGTATAAGGTGTAAGGAAAGGATCCAGTTTCAGCTTTATGCATATGGCTAGCCAATTTTCCCAGCACCATTTATAAAATAGGGAATCCTTTCCCCATATCTTGTTTTTCTCAGGTTTGTCAAAGATCAGATAGCTGTAGATGTGTGGTATTATTTCTGAGGGCTCTGCTCTTTTCCATTGGTCTATATCTCTGTTTTGGTACCAGTACCATGCTGTTTTGGTTACAGTACCCTTGTAGTATAGTTTGAAGTCAGGTAGTGTGATGCCTCCACCTTTGTTCTTTTGACTTAGGATTGTTTTGGAAATGCGGGCTCTTTTGTGGTTCCATATGAACTTTAAAGCAGTTTTTTCCAATTCTGTGAAGAAAGTCATTGGTAGCTTGATGGGAATAGCATTGAATCTATAAATTACCTTGGGCAGTATGGCCATTTTCACGATATTGATTCTTCCCATCCATGAGCATGGTATGTTCTTCTATTTGTATGTGTCCTCTTTTATTTCACTGAGCAGTGGTTTGTAGTTCTCCTTGAAGAGGTCCTTTATATCCCTTGTAAGTTTTATTCTCTTTGAAGCTATTGTGAATGGGAGTTCATTCATGATTTGGCTCTCTGTTTGTCTGTTACTGGTGTATAAGAATGCTTGTGATTTTTGCACATTAATTTTGTATCCTGAGACTTTGCTGAAGTTGCTTATCAGCTTAAGGAGATTTTGGGCTGAGATGGTGGGGTTTTCTAAATATACAATCATGTCATCTGCAAGCAGGGACAATTTGACTTCTTCTTTTCCTAACTGAATACCCTTTATTTCTTTCACCTTCCTGATTGCCCTAGCCAGAACTTCCAACACTATGTTGAATAGGAGTGGTGAGAGAGGGCATCCCTGTCTTGTGCCAGTTTTCAAAGGGAATGCTTCCAGTTTTTGCCCATTCAGTATGATATGGGCTATAGGTTTGCCATAAATAACTCTTCTTATTTTGAGATACGTTCCATCAATACCGAATTTATTGAGAGTTTTTAGCATGAAGGGCTGTTGAATTTTGTCAAAGGCCTTTTCTGCATCTATTGAGATAATCATGTGGTTTTAATCTTTGGTTCTGTTTATATGCTGGATTATGTTTATTGATTTGCATATGTTGAACAAGCCTTGCATCCCAGGGATGAAGCCCATTTGATTATGGTGGATAAGCTTTTTGATGTGCTGCTGGATTCATTTTGCCAGTATTTTATTGAGGATTTTTGCATTGATGTTCATCAGGGATATTGGTCTAAAATTCTCTTTTTTTGTTGTGTCTCTGTCAGGCTTTGGTATCAGGATGATGTTGGCCTCATAAAATGAGTTAGGGAGGATTCCCTCTTTTTCTATTGATTGGAATAGTTTCAGAAGGAATGGTACCAGCTCCTTCTTGTACCCCGGTAGAATTCGGCTGTGAATCCATCTGTTCCTGGACTTTTTTTGGTTGGTAGGCTATTAATTATTGCCTCAATTTCAGAGCCTGCTATTGGTCTCTTCATGGATTCAACTTCTTCCTGGTTTAGTCTTGGGAGAGTGTAAGTGTCCAGGAAATTATCAATTTCTTCTAGGTTTTCTAGTTTATTTGCGTAGAGGTGTTTATAGCATTCTCTAATGGTAGTTTGTATTTCTGTGGGATCGGTGGTGATATCCCCTTTATCATTTTTTATTGCATCTATTTGATTCTTCTCTTTTTTCTTCTTTATTAGTCTTGCTGGCAGTCTATCAATTTTGTTGATCTTTTCAAAAAACCAGCTCCTGGATTCATTGATTTTTTGGAGGGTTTTTTGTGTCTCTATCTTCTTCAGTTCTGCTCTGATCTTAGTTATTTCTTGCCTTCTGCTAGCTTTTGAATGTGTTTCCTCTTGCTTCTCTAGTCCTTTTAATTGTGATGTTAGGGTGTCAATTTTAGATCTTTCTTGCTTTCTCTTGTGGGCATTTAGTGCCATAAATTTCCCTCTACACCCTGCTTTAAATGTGTCCCAGAGATTCTGGTATGTTGTATCTTTGTTCTCATTGGTTTCAAAGAACATCTTTATTTCTGCCTTCATTTCGTTATATATACAGTAGTCATTCAGGAGCAGGTTGTTC
Organism: Chlorocebus sabaeus; assembly: GCF_047675955.1. Taxonomy (NCBI): domain Eukaryota; kingdom Metazoa; phylum Chordata; class Mammalia; order Primates; family Cercopithecidae; genus Chlorocebus; species Chlorocebus sabaeus. The sequence goes on along the minus strand of NC_132924.1, from coordinate 79,396,362 downwards.
AGTTTCCATGTAGTTCAACGGTTTTGATTGAGTTTCTTAGTTCTGAGTTCTAGTTTGATTGCACTGTGGTCTGAGCGACAGTTTGTTATAATTTCTGTTCTTGTACATTTGCTGAGGAGTGCTTTACTTCCAACTATGTGGTCAATTTTGGAATAAGTGCGGTGTGGTGCTGAGAAGAATGTATATTCTGTTGATTTGAGGTGGAGAGTTCTGTAGATGTCTATTAGGTCTGCTTGGTGCAGAGTTGAGTTCAATTCCTGGATATCCTTGTTAACTTTCTGTCTGGTTGATCTGTCTAATGTTGACAGTGGGGTGTTGAAGTCTCCCATTATTACTGTATGGGAGTCTAAGTCTCTTTGTACGTCTCTAAGGACTTGCTTTATGAATCTGGGTGCTCCTGTATTGGGCTCATCTATATTTAGGATAGTTAGCTCTTCCTGTTGAATTGATCCCTTTACCATTATATAATGGCCTTCTTTGTCTCTTTTGATTTTTGATGGTTTAAAGTCTGTTTTATCAGAGACTAGGATTGCAATCCCTGCTTTTTTTCATCCTCCATTTGCTTGGTAGATCTTCCTCCATCCCTTTATTTTGAGTCTATGTGTGTCTCTGCATGTGAGATGGGTCTCCTGAATACAGCAAACTGGTGGGTCTTGACTCTTTATCCAGTTTGCCAGTCTGTGTCTTTTAATTGGACCATTTAGTCCATTTACATTTAAGGTTAATATTGGTATGTGTGAATTTGATCCTGTCATTGTGATATTAGCTGGTTATTTTGCTCATTAGTTGATGCAGTTTCTTCCTAGCATCGATGGTCTTTTCGTTTTGGCATGTTTTTGCAATGGCTGGTACCGGTTGTTCCTTTCCATGTTTAGTGCTTCCTTCAGGATCTCTTGTAGGGCAGTCCTGGTGGTGACAAAATCTCTAAGCATTTGCTTGTCTGTAAAGGATTTTATTTATCCTTTACTGATGAAACTTAGTTTGGCTGGATATAAAATTCTGGGTTTAAAATTCTTTTCTTTAAGAATGTTGAGTGTTGGCCCCCACTCTCTTCTGGCTTGGAGAGTTTCTGCCAAGAGATCTGCTGTTAGTCTGATGGGCTTCCCTTTGTGGGTAACCCGACCTTTCTCTCTGGCTGCCCTTAAGATACTTTCCTTCATTTCAACTTTGGTGAATCTGGCAATTATGTGTCTTGGAGTTGCTCTTCTCGAGGAGTATCTTTGTGGCGTTCTCTGTATTTCCTGAATTTGAATGTTGGCCTGCCCTACTAGGTTGGGGAAGTTCTCCTGGATGATATCCTGAAGAGTGTTTTCCAACTTGGTTCCATTTTCCCCCTCACTTTCAGACACACCAATCAGACGTAGATTTGGTCTTTTCACATAATCCCATATTTCTTGGAGGCTTTGTTCATTTCTTTTTCCTTTTTTTCTCTTCTCGCTTCATTTTATTCATTTGATCTTCAATCATTGATACTCTTTCTTCTAGGTGATTGAGTTGGTTACTGAAGCTGGTGCATTTGTCACGTATTTCTCATGTCATGGTTTTTATCTCTGTCAGTTCGTTTATGGCCTTCTGTGCATTGATTATTCTAGTTATCCATTCTTCCATGCTTTTTTCAAGATTTTTAGTTTTTTCAAGATTTTTAGTTTCTTTGTGCTGGGTACGTAGTTTCTCCTTTAGCTCTGAGAAGTTTGATTGACTGAAGCCTTCTCCTCTCAACTCGTCAAAGTCATTCTCCGTCCAGCTTTGATCCGTTGCTGGCAATGAGCTGCATTCCTTTGGAGGGGGAGATGCATCTGATTTTTTGAATTTCCAGCTTTTCTGTCCTGCTTTTTCCCCATCTTTGTGGTTTTATCTGTCTTTGGTCTTTGATGCTGGTGACATACTGATGGGGTTTTGGTGTGGATGACCTTTCTGTTTGTTACTTTACCTTCTAACAGTCAGGACCTTCAGCTGTAGGTCTGTTGGAGATTGCTTGAGGTCCACTCCAGACCCTGTTTGCCTGGGTATCAGCAGGAGAGGCTGCAGAAGATAGAATATTGCTGAACAGCAAGTGCTACCGTCTGATTCTTGCTCTGGAAGCTTCATCTCAGGGGTGTACCCTGCAGTGTGAGGTGTGAGGTGTCAGTCTGCACCTAGTGGGGGATATCTCCCAGTTAGGCTACTCAGGGATCAGGGACCCACTTGAGCAGGCAGTCTGTCCATTCTCAGATCTCAACCTCCGTGCTGGGAGATCCACTGCTCTCTTCAAAGCTATCAGGCAGGGTCATGAACATCTGCAGAGGTTTCTGCTGCTTTTTGTTAACTATGCCCTGTCCCCAGAGGTGGAGTCTACAGAGACAGGCAGGCCTCCTTGAGCTGTGGTGCGCTCCACCTAGTTCGAGCTTCCCCGGGTTTTGTTTACCTACTTAAGCCTCAGCAATGGTGGTGCCGCTCCCCCAGCCTGGCTGCCGCCTTGCAGTTAGATCTCAGACTGCTGTGCTAGCAATGAGGGAGAGTCCGTGGGCGTGGGACCCTCCAGGTCAGGTGTGGGATATAATCTCCTGGTGTGCTTTTTGCTAAGACCTTGGTAAAGCACAGTATTAGGGTGGGAGTTACCCAATTTTCCAGGTGTTGTGTGTCTCAGTTTCCCTTGGCTAAGAAAAGGGATTCCCTTCCCCCTTGCGCTTCCCAGGTGAGGCGATGCCTTGCCCTGCTTCAGCTCTCAGTGGTCGGGCTGCACTCCCCAGTGAGATGAACCCGGTACCTCATTTGAAAATGCAGAAATCAGCCGTCTTCTGTGTCACTCGCACTGGAAGCTGGAGGCTGGAGCTGTTCCTATTCGGCCATCTTGCTCCCGACCAATATGGCATTATTTTTTATCATTCCACTTAATTTCTCTTTCAGTCTTGCAGTCTGCTAGGGTAGTGGAAACTTACTCTCCGTCAATTTAGGGTCTCTTTTGCCAAAGGTTTGTCTCAGTTTCCAGGAGACTCCAAGGGAGCTAAGACATTGAATGGTGGGTTTGGGGGTGGTGGCCTCTTGTCCTTCAGTTCTCTGTCTCCATGAGTGTTCACTGGGATTTCTATAGTTACAGTCCTTGAGCATGACCCTTTTGCAGTTCAGGGCTGAGATTTCCTGTCTCCATAGCCCCTTTAAGTCCAGTCTTTCTCTGTCCTACTTTGCTGACATGCATGCAGGCATGGGCATATTTCTGCTGCTTCCTTGCCTCTCTGGAGTATGCAAATCTCATCAAAACTGTCTACAGCAGCCTGTCTCCTCAGACATTTCTATATTTTTTCCTGGGGTTTTGCCTCCCCAGGGCTATGCTTGGTAAATAAAGTTTTTTCTGCTCCTAGGTCCCTGGGACAGGGGTAAGATTTCTGCTTTAATTTTGCTATGCTTTCCTCAGAAGCACTTCACGTAATCTCTCTTCTGGGTTTAGGTGTTTGCACATATAAGAGTCCAAAGACTCAGTAACTCTTCTCTGAAAACTGCAGAGGGTTTGTTTGAATAGGAGAAAGGGGACATGCTTAGAGAAAACTAACACAACCTGAAAATTGCAAACATTTTCCCAGTCACTAGAAAAGTATCAATGACAGTCTACTGTAATTCAACGTTTATGAGAAAAAAATTCCAGAAATATTTAATTTCAGTTAGATATTTTCAATTAGAAACATGATCTGAGTCCAAACTCTAACTGGCAGAAGGAAGAAAACGTTGCAGGGAATCTTGTGAGTGAAATTTCGAAACCTCACCCAGGAGAGCTGAGGGCTGCTGTTGCTGGCATGCCTCTGTGTTTGGTACGCTCTGGCTTGCAAGTAACAGAAAACCAATCTGAAGTAGCTGACTCCAAAGATTGAGATGTCTCATGGAAGGCAAGGGCAGTGACGGCCAGATCCAGGGCCTGGAACACTGTCAGCAGCCTTCAATCTCTTCTTACATCCTTTTTTCTGTCTCTATTTCTTCTACCCTTGTAACAGCAAACATAGGAGCATTCAGTAGCCCAAAGCACCTGAATTTTACATTACTGCTAGGTTCAGCCATCTGCAAAGAGCCTGACTTGAATCTCAAACCAAAGTCCAGATTCCCTGGGAAGGGAACAATTGACCCATTTTAGATCCGCTGTTCACTCCTGTACCAACAAATCGTGGCTGGGGTCTAACCTACGTTTGAACTTACCTAGCAGCTCCCAAATTAAGCATGTGGAGAAAAAGAAAGGACAGTTCTAGAAGGAGGAGGGAATACACAGAAAAGGAAATGGTTGAATTCTAGGCACACAAAATAATGGAATCCAGTCAACAAGTCCATGTTAAAATGCTTTTCCAAGACCAGGCTGCCCTCACACCCACTCACGGACAAAGTGTGGGAGAAATGACAAATAGAAAATTTTCTTTATTAAAACAGTTTAGGAGCCCTGAATCATTGTCTGGTAATGGACTTTTGGAAAAACAACATTCTTTCATATTACAGAGAAGCGAGGAAAACAGTAAAGACACAGATCCCACTAACTTGAATGAGGGACAAGCTTAGATTTTCATCTCTGAATGTGAAGCCAGAGAAACCTTTTGCCAGAGTGACTCTGAAGATTAATAAAAGTTGAGAGAGGGATGGAAAATAACTCAAAAGGCCTTCCCCAGTATAGTAATATTTGCTTTATTGTGGCTTCATGAAAAGACTTAGTGACATTGCTCACTCTGCCCTTGAGGACAGAGGGACAGAGAGCACAATGGTAATGGACCACTGGCTGCTCAGAGCTAGTTTTACAAACCTGAAATATGGGAGATCAAAACAGAAAACCATAAAAGAAAACACAAGGCCAAGTCCTTACACTGTCAACCCCACACAAAATAAATGACGTTAGTAACAGCCCCATTTGAGTTAAGAAGATATTTGAGATTTAATTGTTCATATTTACTCAAAAGACTAGACAAGAAGCTAATAATGCTGGTTGCCTGTGGGGAAATAGAATAGCCAGGCTCCAGTGGTAACAGAGAAACTTCACCATATGCTCTATTAGATTCTTTACATTTTGACCCATATGATAGCTAATTTAAAAAATAATTACAGCAGTTTAAAAGTATAGGATCATTAATAGATAGTTGGAGAAAAGAATGAATGGAGACCAAGTTACTAGCCAGGCTTTATGTACAAATTTTCTAATAGAAAGGAGGAGCTATTTGGGGGTGCTACGGCAAGGGGATTCCTCTAGCCCAGGAGTTTTAGGGGCTGCAGTGAGTTTTGATGGTGCCACTGCACTATAGCCTGGGTGACAGTGTGAGACCCCGTCTCAACACCACCCAAAAAAAAAGAAGAAAAATAAAAAAGGTTATTTTGAAAATGCAGCATCTGGATATAAGGATAGTGCAATTTAAAATGCTAGTCCAAATTTATATTCCCAGATACACTTTCAATGGGCACACTAACAGTAGGTTGTACCTTTCTCTTTGTGATGAGAAACATATAAAAAGGAGAACTTCATCCTTAAAGCTGTCCCATGATCTCCTCACAGCTTCCCCACCCTGCTTGGCCTCCCACCTTGTCAGCACTGATGTCCAGTGAAGGGATTAGATGTGTGGTAGCCGGGACTCGTCCCTCTACTCCAACCTGAACATGGGGAACCATCTTTGCACACCTGTACCTATAGGAGGGCCACTCTTTCTGGACACAGAAACGTACTACAGAATCCAACATTTATTGACTGCTTTCTGTGTGCTAGCCATTACACTATAGACCAGAATATATAGGTGAATAAAATATAAGGCCCTCTCTAAAAGGTCATGTTCTGTCAGGGCACATAATAAACATGCATAATTTGGCATGGTGATGTTAAAGTCTACTTATTTATGCCATCTTCTTGTTTCAGATACTTAAAAATGAAAGCCTTGGAAGTAATAAAAAAAAAAGTCAGCCATTCTCTTACAATAAAAGAGATCTATTCCTCAACACCATTAATTTCAAAATGAGAGCAACTTGCATCAGCATAGTGCATTCTTTGGGGATTTTTTGTGATGCAAAAAACCTAAGGCTTGTTTCCCTTTCAGAAGGACAAGACCTTCTGTTCCCTTTAATTTTCTCCTGACTTTTATCCTAAGGCATCCATCCTAATCATTTTATTTGCTTTTTATATTTGGCCCTTCCAGATGAACTTTCATCTCATGTGAGCTTACCACAGCCTTTCTCTTTCTCTTTCCATGAATCAGTCAAGCAAAAGAATACCAAATTCATTAATTTATTAGGTTTCTTCTAGGGGCTGGGAAATGGTGGCTGTCCTCAAATATGTACAACATTCTTATGTAGAAAGAAACTGGAAGACTATGATCAATGTTTAGCTAGAAAGAGATAGATTCCAGCAAAGCATAAGAACAAATTTTCTCACCATTTGGTCTGCCTAGGAGTGACATAGGCAGCTTTGAAAGTGTTGAGTTCCTCTTAGCTCTATGAGTCTACACAAACAGTGGATGACTACTTCTCAGGAATATGGGAAGAGAGGGTTGAGACTCAGAAGGTTGCCAGAGCAAGACCCAGATGCATCATTTGGGGGCCCAGTGAAAAATAAAAATATCAAAAATTTATTCAGCTTGTCAAGATGGTGAAAGGTGAGCAGTAAAGCAAGTGTGAGGCCTTCTGAGCATGAGGCCATGTACAGTTGCACAGGAAACACACTCATGAACCTAGCTCTGGGTCAGAGCACTGACTGAACTTGAGGGATGGGTTGGGTTTCTGCCAAAGCTCAGAAGGTATGAAATTTGTGCCAAAATCAACCATCCTGGATCATGGAATTTAGAATAAGGAGATAGAGGAAGTGATGGGCCCAGGAATTTAAACCTGGACACAGAACCCATGTAGGTCCCCCATCTTGAGCCCCTGATACCATATGGAAAATGTTTTGTGTCTATGCGCTTTCTCAGGGAAGAAGGTCCAGACCTCTCACCTGATTATGAAAAAAGTCTGACAGCCTCCCCATAAAAGTCAAGAACCTCTAATCCAAGCTTGTCCAACCAATGGCCCAAGGATGGCTTTGAATCAGGCCCAACACAAATTTGTAAACTTTCTTAAAACATTATGAGATTTGTGTGTGTGTGTGTGTGTGTGTGTGTGTGTTGGTTTTCTGTTTTCGTTTTGTTTTTTTGTTGTGTGTGTGTGGTTTTTTTTTTATTATACTTTAAGTTCTGGGGTACATGTGCACAGCATGCAGGTTTGTTACATATATATACATGTGACATGTTGGTGTGCTGCACCCATTAACTACTCATTTACATTAGGAATATATCCTAATGCTATCCCTCCCCCCACCCCATGACAGGCCCCGGTGTGTGATGTTCCCCACTCTGTGTCCAAGTGATCTCATTGTTCAGTTCCTACCTATGAGTGAGAACGTGCAATGTTTGGTTTTCTGTCCTTGTGATAGTTTGCTCAGAATTATGGTTTCCAGCTTCATCCATGTCCCTACAAAGGACACGAACTCATCCTTTTTTATGGCTGCATAGTATTCCATGGTGCATATGTGCCACATTTCTTAATCCAGTCTACCATTGATGGACATTTGGGTTGATTCCAAGTCTTTGCTATTGTGAATAGTGCTGCAATAAACATACGTGTGCATGTATCTTTATAAAAGCATGATTTATAATCCTTTGGGTACATACCCAGTAATGGGATGGCTGGGTCAAATGTTATTTCTAGTTCTAGATCCTTAAAGAATCATCACACTGTCTTCCACAACAGTTGAACTAGTTTACAGTCCCACCAACAGTGTAAAAGTGTTCCTATTTCTCCACATCCTCTCCAGCACCTGTTTCCTGACTTTTTAATGATCGCCATTCTAACTGGTGTGAGATGGTATCTCATTGTGGTTTTGATTTGCATTTCTCTGATGGCCAGTGATGATGAACATTTTGTCATGTATCTGTTGGCTGCATAGATGTCTTCTTTTAAGAAGTGTCTGTCTATTCATATCCTTCACCTACTTTTTGATGGGGTTGTTTGATTTTTTCTTGTAAATTTGTTTAAGTTCTTTGCAGATTCTGGATATTAGCCCTTTTTCATATGTGTAGATCGTAAAAATTTTCTCCCATTCTGTAGGTTGCCTGTTCACTCTGATGGTAGTTTCTTTTGCTGTGCAGAAGCTCTTTAGTTTAATTAGATCCCATTTGTCAATTTTGGCTTTTGTTGCCATTGCTTTTGGTGTTTTAGTCATGAAGTCCTTGCCCATGCCTATGTCCTGAATTGTATTGCCGAGGTTTTCTTCTAGGGTTTTATGGTTTTATGTCTAAGATTTAAGTCTGTAATTCATCATGAATTAATTTTTGTATAAGGTGTAAGGAAAGGATCCAGTTTCAGCTTTCTATATATGGCTAGCCAGTTTTCCCAGCACTATTTATTAAATAGGGAATCCTTTCCCCATTTCTTGTTTTTGTCAGATTTGTCAAAGGTCAGATGGTTGTAGATGTGTGGTATTATTTCTGAAGGCTCTGTTCCATTGGTCTATATCTCTGTTTTGGTACCAGTACCATGCTGTTTTGGTTACTGTAGCCTTGTAGTATGGTTTGAAGTCAGGTAGCGTGATGCCTCCTGTTTTGTTCTTTTGGCTTAGGATTGTCTTGGCAGTGCAGGCTCTTTTTTGGTTCCATATGAACTTTAAAGCAGTTTTTTCCAATTCTGTGAAGAAAGTCATTGGTAGCTTGATGGAGATGGCATTGAATCTATAAATTACCTTGGGCAGTATGGCCATTTTCATGATATTGATTTTTCTTATCCATGAGCATGGAATGTTCTTCCATTTGTTTGTGTCCTCTTTTATTTTGTTGAGCAATGGTTTGTCGTTCTCCTTGAAGAGGTCTTTCACATCCCTTGTAAGTGGTATTCCTAGGTATATTATTCTCTTTGTAGCAATTGTGAATGGGAGTTCACTCATGATTTCGCTCTCTGTTTGTCTGTTATTGGTGTATAGGAATGCTTGTGACTTTTGCACACTGATTTTGTATCCCGAGACTTTGCTGAAGTTACTTATCACCTTAAGGAGATTTTGGCCTGAGACGATGGGGTTTTCTAAATATACAATCATGTCATCTGCAAACAAGGACAATTTGACTTCCCCTTTTCCTAACTAAATACACTTTATTTCTTTCTCCTGCCTGATTGCCCTGGCCAGAACTTCCAACGTTATGTTGAATAGGAGTGGTGAGAGAGGGCATCCATGTCTTGTGCCAGTTTTCGAAGGGAATGCTTCCAGTTTTTGCCCATTCAGTATGATATTGGCTGTGGTTTTGTCATAATAGCTCTTATTATTTTGAAATACATCCCATCAATACCTAGTTTATTGAGGGTTTTTAGCATGAAGGGCTGTTGAATTTTGTCAAAGGCCTTTTTCTGCACCTATTGAGATAATCATGTGGTTTTTGTCTTTGGTTCTGTTTATATGTTGGATTACATTTATTGATTTGCGTATGTTGAACCAGCCTTGCATCCCAGGGATGAAGCCCACTTGATCATGGTGGATAAGCTTTTTGACGTGCTGCTGGATTCAGTTTGCCAGTATTTTACTGAGGATTTTTGCAACAATGTTCAGCAGGGATATTGGTCTAAAATTCTCTTTTTTGTTGTTGTGTCTCTGCCAGGCTTTGGTATCAGGATGATACTGGTCTCATAAAATGAGTTAGGGAGGATTCTCTCTTTTTCTATTGATTGGAATACTTTCAGAAGGAGTGGCACCAGCTCCTCTTTGTACCTCTGGTAGAAATCGGCTGTGAATCCATCTGTTCCTGGACTTTTTTTGGTTGGTAGGCTATTAATTAATGCCTCAATTTCAGAGCCTGTTATTGGTCTATTCAGGGATTCAGCTTCTTCCTGGTTTAGTCTTGGGAGGTTGTATGTGTCCAGGAATTTATCCATTTCTTCTAGATTTTCTAGTTTATTTGCATAGAGGTGTTTATAGTATTCTCTGACAATAGTTTGTATTTCTGTGGGGTCGGTGGTGATATCCCCTTTATCATTTTTTATTATATGTATTTGATTCTTCTCTCCTTTCCTCTGTATTAGTCTTGCTAGCAGTCTATCAATTTTGTTGATCTTTTCAAAAAACCAGCTCCTGGATTCATTGATTTTTTGAACAGTTTTCTGTGTCTCTATCACCTTCAGTTCTGCTCTAATCTTAGTTATTTCTCGCCTTCTGCTAGCTTTTGAATGTGTTTGCTCTTGCTTCTCTAGTTCTTTTATTTGTAATGTTAGGGTGTCAATTTTATATCTTTCCTGCTTTCTCTTGTGGACATTTAGTGCTATTAATTTCCCTCTACACACTGCTTTAAATGTGTCCCAGAGATTCTGGTATGTTGTGTCTTTGTTCTCATTGGTTTCAAAGAACATCTTTATTTCTGCCTTCATTTCGTTATGTACCCAGTAGTCATTCAGGAGCAGATTGTTCAGTTTCCATGTAGTTGAGTGGTTTTGAGTGAGTTTCTTAATCCTGAGTTCTAGTTTGATTGCACTGCAGTCTGAGAGACAGTTTGTTACAATTTCTGTTCTTTTACATCTGCTGAGGAGTGCTTTACTTACAACTATATGGTCAATTTTAGAATAAGTGTGATGTGGTGCTGAGAAGAATGTATATTCTGTTGATTTGGGGTGGTGAGTTCTGCAGATGTCTATTAGGTCCTCTTGGTGCAGAGTTGAGTTCAATTCCTGTATATCCTTGTTAACTTTCCATCTCCTTGATCTGTCTAATGTTGACAGTGGGGTGGTAAAGTCTCTTATTATTATTGTATGGGAGTCTAAGTCTCTTTGTAGGTCTCTAAGGGCTTGCTTTATAATCTAGGTGCTCTTGTATTGAGTGCAAATATATTTAGGATAGTTAGCTCTTCTTGTTGAATAGATCCCTTCACCATTATGTAATAGCCTTCTTTGTCTCTTTTGATCTTTGTTGTTTTAAAGTCTGTTTTATCAGAGACTAGGATTGCAACCCCTGCTTTTTTGTTTTGTTTTTTGTTTTCCATTTGCTCAGTAGATCTTCCTCCATCTCTTTATTTTCAGCCTATGTGTGTCTCTGCACATGAGATGGGTCTCTTGAATACAGCACACTGATGGGTCTTGACTCTATCCAATTTACCAGTCTGTGTCTTTTAATTGGGGCATTTAGCCCATTTACATTTAAGGTTAATATTGGTATGTGTGAATTTGATTCTGTCATTATGATGTTAGCTGGTTATTTTGCTCATTAGTTGATGCAGTTTCTTCCTAGTGTGTCCAGAATTAGTGGGTTCTTGGTCTCGCTAACTTCAAGAATGAAGCTGCGGACCCTCACGGTGAGTCTTACAGTTCTTAAAGATGGTATGTCCAGAGTTTGTTCCTTCAGATGTTCAGATGTGTCCGAAGTTTCTTCCTTCTGGTGGGTTCGTGGTCTCGCTGACTTTAGGAGTGAAGCTGCAGACCTTTGCAGTGAGTGTTACAGCTCTTAAAGGCGGCACGTCTGGAGTTGTTCAGTGGGTTAGTGGTCTTGCTGGCTTCAGGAGTGAAGCTACAGACCTTTGCAGTGAGTGTTAAGGCTCATAAAGGCGGTGTGGACCCAAAGAGTGAGCAGCAGCAAGATTTATTGTAAAGAGCAAAAGAACAAAGCTTCCACAGTGTGGAAGGGGACCCAAGCAGGTTGCCGCTGGCTGGCTCAGGCAGCCTGCTTTTATTCCCTTATCTGGCCCCACCCACATTCTGCTGATTGGTCCATTTTACAGAGAGCTGACTGGTCCGTTTTGACAAGGTGCTGATTGGTGTGTTTACAGTCCCTGAGCTAGACACAGAGTGCTGATTGGTGCATTTACAGTCCTACAGCTAGACATAAAAATTCTCCAAGTCCCCACCAGATTAGCTAGATACAGAGTGCTGATTGGTGCATCCACAAACCCTGAGTTAGGCCAATGGGACCAGTTGCCACAGAGCAGGGGACGGCCCCCTCAGGGAAGCTCAGGCTGCACAGGAGGCCACTGGTTGGGGGTGCTTGGGCATGGTGGGCTGCAAGTCCCGAGCTCTGCCCCACAGGGAGGTTGCTGAGGCACAGCAAAAATTCGAATGTGGCATGGGCGGGCCAGCAGTGCTGGGGGACCCAGTGCACCCTCCACAGCTGCTGGCCTAGTTGTTAAGTCCCTCACTGCCCAGGGCTGGCAGCGCCGGCTGGCCGCTCTGAGTGTGTGGACCACCATGCCCATGCCCACCCGGAACTCATGCTGGCTCGCTCTCACTAGCATTGATGGTCTTTACAATTTGGCATGTTTTTGCAGTGGTTGGTACCGGTTGTTCCTTTCCATGTTTAGTGCTTCCTTCAGGAGCTCTTGTGAGGCTGGCCTAGTGATGACAAAATCTCTTAGCATTTGCTTGTCTGTAAAGGATTTTATTTCTCCTTCACTGAAGCTTAGTTTGGCTGGATGTGAAATTCTGGGTTGAAAATTCTTTGCTTTAAAAATGTTGAATATTGGCCCCCACTCTCTTCTGGCTTGTGTGGTTTCTGCTGAGAGATCCGCTGTTAGTCTGATGGGTTTCCCTCTGTGGGTAACCTAACCTTTCTCTCTGGCTGTCCTTAACATTTTTTCCTTCATTTCAACTTTGGTGAATCTGACAATTATGTGTTCTGGAGTTGCTCTTCTCAAGGAGTATCTTTGTGGCATTCTCTGTATTTCCTGAATTTGAATGTTGGCTTGCCTTACCATGTTGGGGAAGTTCTTCTGGATAATATCCTGAAGAGTGTTTTCCAACTTGGTTCCATTCTCCCCGTCACTTTCAAGTACACCAATCTGATATAGATTTGGTCTTTTCACATAGTCCCATATTTCTTGGAGGCTTTGTTCGTTTCTTGTTAGCCTTTTTTCTAAACTTCTCTTCTCACTTCATTTCATTCATTTGATCTTCAGTCACTGATACCCTTTCTTCACTTGATCAAATTGGCTACTGAAGCTTGTGCATGTATCACGTAATTCTCATGCCATGATTTGCAGCTCCATCCGGTCATTTAAGATCTCTACACTGTTCATTCTAGTTAGTCATTCATCTAATCTTTTTTCAAGGTTTTTAGATTCTTTGCGATGGGTTCAAACATCTTCCTTTAGCTCAGAGAAGCTTGTTATTACCAATCGTCTGAAGCCTTCTTCTCTCAACTCATCAAAGTCATTCTGTGTCCAGCTTTGTTCCATTGCTGGCAAGAAGCTGCATTCCTTTGGAGGAGAAGAGGTGCTCTGATTTTTAGACTTTTCAGCTTTTCTGCTCTGTTTTCTCCCCATCTTTGTGGTTTTGTCTACCTTTGGTCTTTGATGATGGTGACGTACAGGTGAAGTTTTGGTGTGGATGTCCTTTCTCTTTGTTAGTTTTCCTTCTAACAGTCAGGACCCTCAGCTGCACATCTGTTGGAGTTTGCTGGAGATCCACTCCAGACCCTGTTTGCCTAGGTATCACCAGCAGAGGCTGCAGAACAGCAAATGTTGCTGTCTGATCCTTTCTCTGGAAGCTTTGTCTCAGAGGGGCACCCAGCTGTATGAGGTGTCAGTCAGCCCCTACTGGGAGGTGTCTCCCAGTTAGGTTACTCGGGGGTCAGGGACCCACTTAAGGAGGCAGTCTGTCTATTCTCAGATCTCAGACTCTGTGCTGGGAGAACCACTACTCTCTTCAAAGCTGTCAGACAGGGACGTTTAAGTTTGCAGAATTTTCTGTTGCCTTTGTTCACCTATGCCCTGCCCCCAGAGGTGAAGTTTACAGAGGCAGGCAGGCCTCTTGAGCTGCAGTGGGCTCCACCCGGTTCAAGCTTGCCAGCCACTTTGTTTACCTACTCAAGCCTCAGCAATGGTGGACACCCCTCCCCCAGCCTCGCTGCCGCTTTGTAGTTTGCTGTCAGACTGCTGTGCTAGCAGTGAGCAAGGCTCCGTGGGCATGGGATCCTCTGAGCCAGGTGCAGGATATAATCTCCTGGTGTGCCATTTGCTAAGGCCATTGGAAAAGCACAGTGTTAGGGTGGGAGTGTCCCAATTTTCTAGGTACCATCTGTCATGTCTTCCCTTGGCTAGGAAAGGGACTTCTCTGACCCCTTGTGCTTCCCAGGTGAGGCAATGCCCCACCCTGCTTCAGCTCATGCTCCGTGGGCTGCACCCACTGTCCAACAAGCCCCGGTGAGATGAATCTGGGACCTCAGTTGGAAATGCAGAAATCACTCATCTTCTGCGTCGCTCACACTGGGAGCTGTAGACTGAAGCTGGTTCCTGTTTGGCCATCTTGGAAGCAAGGCGTAGTTGTGTGTGTGTGTGTGTGTGTGTGTGTGTGTGTGTGTGTGTGTGTGTGTTTAGCTCATTGGCTATCATTAGTGTTAGTATATTTTATATGTGGCCCAAGGCAATTCTTCTTTTTCCAATCCTATTGGAAAAAATGAATTGGCAAGTCTTTTTCCAATCATATTCGAAGAAAAGAATTGGTTTCTTCTTTGTCTTGGGTCAAGGCAAGTCAAAAGAATGGAAACCCCTGCTCTAATCAGACACCTTCATTTTGTCCGTGAGGAAATCGAAGTTTAGAGGGGGCAGAATTACTTTACAAAGTTGGAGAGCTAGTTCCTTTGCATTGTTTTAGACCTTGAATCTAAAGGGTTTTTTATTACTATAACTCGATTTAATTGCAATGGCCTCATTAGTAAATTTTGTGTTAGTCTTGGCTTTACTCATTTTATCATTCTATCTTAACCCTCAAGCAATATTCTGATTCATATTTTATATAAGTATCCAACATTTGCTGTCACTTTGTAACTTTACTTGTAATATTATGGCATTAGCTTCCAAAATCCTTATATTGATTTCTCAAAAAATATTGAAGATACATTTTAAGAATATTAATGTTGGCATTCTGCTTTAGTCATAGGATTAGCAGAGTAAAACTTCAGTCACAGGAAATTTTGAACCAAGAGAAGAGGCTGGCACCGTGTTCATTTATCCTCTCCTATTATGCAAGCATGACTGCAAAAATAAAGAACTTTAATCAGAAATGCTAGCATATGTAGAAACAACAACAGATTTATAAACAAATTTTATTTGTACATTTCCTTTATCAAGCCTCTGTAGTTTTTGCTTTTAAAGCTAGACGTGATAAAACATGGGTAATCCTTTTCTCCACTCAACTCCCTCTTTGATCTCTCCTCATTAGCATTTCCCTGGCTTGGCCAGATACTTTTTTTCCAGTTCACACAGTCTCCTTAGAGTCTCTCAGCCCATTTGGGTCTCCAGCTCTATATCATATTTTTGCAGGATAGTATCGTGACAAATTTTTTATTTAATGTTTACAAATACCTCATAGTGTATGGTCAATTATATTTTCAAAAAATGGCTATGCCAATATATCCCAATCCACAAATTCCTGTAGTGTGATGTTGACACTCTTCCATCATCATAGATGACACTCTTCCATCTATGTTTGCTCCTCTTGAATCTGGTGGGCCTGGGACTATGGTGTATGTGATTCTCCATGACTTCTGAGGGCAAGACAAAAAAGATGATAGAGCTTCTCCCCTGCTCTCCTCCCTTGGGACACGTGCCTTGGGGGCCCTCAGCTGACATGTAGGAAATCCAGCCACTCTGAAGCTGCCATGCTGGAGAGAGCACATGCGGAGACTATGTAGAGAGACCCAAGGAGCCCCAACTTCTCCAGTCCCAGCTGTTTGAGCTGTCCCAGCCCAGGCACCAGATGTGAGGGAGTAAACCTCCAGATGAGTCCAGCCCCAGCTTCCATCCATAACTAATGCTGAATAGAGCAGAAATAAGCCACTGCAATCCCCATCCAGATTGCTGATTTGTGAGAAAAATAGATGTGTTCTTGTGTTAAACCATGAAGTTTTGGGTTCATTTGTTACAAGCCATAGTAACTGGAACAGCAAGTAATGTTACCTTCAGGCTTCATTTGGGTACAGGTAATTTCTAATACTCATTTAAGCTTGAAAGCAAAAGTCTCATCTTACATAACTGAAAGTCCAGGGCTCTTGCTCGTGTGCCTTTAACAAGGGCCATAATGATGTCCCCAGGACCCAGGCCCTTTGCATGTTTCTGCCCTCTCACGACAGCACTGGCCACATGCTCAGGCTTCATGTGGTGGGCAGGCATTCCAAGCAGCTCCAGACATTTACCCTGTCAGATTCAATGCAGCCACAGCAGCAGAGGGAACTCCACTTTCACAATCAAACAAAGGTCATAAGATTAATCCTACCAGCTACATTTGATTTGGCCCCATCCCTGAACCATGGAATGTGCTGATTATCCAGGCTACAGGCACCAACACAGAAAAGCAGGAATGAATTCAAGTTCACCAAAGTACAGGAACTAACAGTAGGAGAAAGAGATTTCTCCCAGGGATATTTCTAGATACTGGTACCAAAAGAAGGATAAGACAACACTAGCCAGACAAAAAACATACAAACAAAATACCCAGATATCCCCAGACTATGTATGAGAAAGAGTTTGTTTTCCTCAACAATTGCCCTACCATTAGGTAAGTAACTTTGTCATTTGTTGCCCCACAATAAACTGAGTTAGGATTGGAACACATGTTTGTCTAATGCAAACGTTTATTTTCTTTACCCCAAACCATATGGAATAGCATTTCTACTCTTTACTTCTGATTTCTTATAATTCATACAGCATGCTGAGAATAGAAACTTTATGTGAAACCAGAGAGAAGAGGTAGTTTTCAATTCTACTCTGTTTAATTTACCTTTTTCCTTAAGCTTTCTCCAGCATTCTAGTTTAATATATACCAGTATTTTGGCATCAGCCTGCTGTCACTAGTATTGGCTTAATATTCTACACAGAAAAATGTCTTCAGAACACTTTTATGGGACTTATTCTATAAAAACTTAACAGTAATTTTTAAAATTTTTGTGGCAGCTTTATTAAGATACAATTCACATATGATATAATTTACCCATTTAAAGTATTCAATTCCATGGGGTTTTTAGTGTATAAGCAGGGCTGTACAACCATCAACATAATCAATTTTGAACATTTTCATCACTACAAAAGAGAAACCTCAGCATTGACTCCCCATTTCCCCTCTGCCTGCTCCCTGCCACCAGCTCTGTC
This sequence comes from Chlorocebus sabaeus, assembly GCF_047675955.1. Lineage (NCBI taxonomy): Eukaryota > Metazoa > Chordata > Mammalia > Primates > Cercopithecidae > Chlorocebus > Chlorocebus sabaeus. The sequence continues at coordinate 79,379,302 of NC_132924.1, read as the reverse complement.
TCTATGGCTTGCCTTATTCTGGGCATTTCATATAAATGGAATCATACAATAAGTGGTCCTTTGTGACTGACTTCTTTCACTTAGCATAGAGTTTTCATGTTGTAGCACGTATCAGTACTTCATTTGTTTTTATTGCCAAATAATATTCCATTACATGGATATACCACATTTTCATTATTCATTCATTGGTTGGAGTACATTGGCGTTCTTTCCACTTTCACAATGCTGCTATGAATATTCATGTACAAGTTTTTGTTTAGACACATATTTTCATTTCTCTTGGGTATATACCTAGGATAAGAGGTGCTGGATAACTGTTTAGCCTTTTGAGGAACTGCCAGACTGTTTTCCATTTTACATTCCCACCACCAGGTTATGAGGGTTTCAATTTCTTTACATCCTTGCCAAAACTTGTTAGTATCTGTCATTTTGATTATACCTATGCCAGCCAGTGCTAGGTAGTGCAGTATCTCATTGTGGTTTCTGTTTGTACTCCCCTGGTGGCTAACGATGCCACACATATTTTCATGTGCTATTGGCCACTTGTAAATCTTCTTTTGAGAAATATCTATTCAGATTATTTGCCCATCGTTAAATTGAGTTCTCTTTTTATTATTGAGTTGTGAAAGTTGTTTATGCATTCAATTCCTTTATCAGACACGACTTGCAAATATTTTCTCCCATTCTTGGGTTGCCTTTTCATTTTCTTGATGGTGTCTTTTGAAGTACAAAAGTTTTTAATTTGTATTTTCTTTGAGACAGGAGCTCTCTCTGTCACCCAGGCTGGAGTGCAGTGGCACGATAATAGCTCACTGCAGCCTTGACTACCTGGGCTCAATTGATCCTCCCACCTCAGCCTCCTGAGTAGCTGGGACTACAGGTACATACCACTACACCCAGCTAATTTTTAAACTTTTTGTAGAGATGATGTTTCTCCATATTGCCCAGGCTTGTATTGAACTCCTGGGCTCAAGTGATCCCCCTGCCTCGGCCTCCCAAAGTGTTGGAATTACAGGCATGAGCCACCACACCTGGCCAAAAATTTTAAATTTTTATGAAATCCAATCTATTTTTTTCTTTTGTCATTTGTGCTTTTGGTGTCATAAAAGAAACAAATGTTTTAACCAAGTTCAAAAAGACTTATGCCTATGTTTTCTTCTAAAAGTTTTGTAGTTTTAGGCTCTTTGAGTTAGGTGTTTGATCCACTTACTAAACTGATGGCTCATTCATCAACTGGCAGAATCCTTCCTTTAACACATGTATCTACTTCTGACCCAGGAAGTAGGAGCTTCTGGAGTAGAAGATCCCAATCAGTGGTAGGCTGGAAGCAAGAAGGTCTCAGCAGGAAAACCACATTGAGCTTTTCAAAAAAAACCTTGTGTCTGCTGTTCACCCCCTATACCACCCTATTCCCAGGATATCAGAGTAGATGTAAAAGAAATGGGAAGATCAGACATAAGGGAAAATTCTCCAGGTCAATCTGATGCCCACTATTCTATAATCACCCAGGAAGAAACAAAGGTACCATAGGCCAATAGGAGCCAAGCCTCCATTCTTGGGAGAAGAGGAGATTGTCAAAAAGGGGATCAGGTTTAAAATTAACATTTTCTTTAATTTGAAGCATACAGAAAATGAGACATAGAAATGGGCTACTCCGTCTTGCCAACCAAATGGGCAGAAGCAATTAAAGGACAAGGAGAGTGGAATAAAAATGTTTTTTAAAAAGACAAACTTCTAACAAAGACAATTGATAACAAAAACAAAAAGTAAGAAAAGGAGAGAGAGAGAAAGGAGAAAGTTAAGAACTTGTTCAGGGACGTTAGAGTCAGGATATGGGAACTTACGTAAGAGACTACTGACTCTAAGATGGAATTACAGACACAGGACCAGGAAAGAACCCTTGGAGAATGACTCCAATTTTATTTTTGAGGAAGTGAATAAAGATTTGAGAAAAATCAGAATGGAGAAGTAAGTTTAAGGAACTGTATAAGAGAAAAGCTGGAGAAATAGAAATTGAAAGAAAAGAACAGCATAAAATGTACATAATAAAGGACACTTTCAACGTAAGACATCCTATGTCCTTGTATACTAGGCCAACCTATCTTTATTGGGGGTTGAACAAAGTTAGGTTTATAAACATTAGAGCGGTGCTTCACAGAGAGAATAAGAATCGAATATACCAAGCATCCAATTAATTAATCTCTAAAGATACTATTCAGAATTTCAAGAATCTACTGGATAAACCATTTTTAAATGGGGGATTGTAAGGGACTTTGTCAATATATCCCTAAAGGAAGTGACTAAACAGGAAGAAAATACAACGTGGACCAAAGGTACTGCAGAATTTTTGTGTGCACTTTGTATACTTTCAACTCTGGTAAAATCATGCTTACTGTGTTTTCAATTTTTTTATTAGGCACTATTTGTAAAACCTGAAATTTTTCTTTTCCAACTCCACAGATGTTGTATAATGTAATTAACCAACATTAAGTGGTTTTCATGACATACTTTATTATTTACGTCATTAGTTTTCTTTCTTATTGACGTTCCTGTGAACCAGCTCATCACAGTATTGAGTGACCCACATGGAAACCATGGAGATGCTAGTGTAGAGCAACTGAAGTCAGTGGTTCCAGCTTCAAACCCCACTCCACTGCTTGCTAGACATGCAATTCAGCACAAGGTAGCTAATCTCTCCGTTCTTGTGAAGTAATCCCCACCTCAAAGGATTGGCATAAAGAGTAAATTAGGTAATTTTTGTAAAATGTTTGTCACAATGCCTAGTACATAGTAAGTGCCCAATAAATAGCAGTTGTTGCTCTTTTTATTATTTAGAATAACTTGTCCTAAAAACATAAAATGCCTATGTTCAAAAGAAAAGAAAGGAAATAAACAGTAGCATTACGAAGAAGGAACAGACTTTGTCTCTAATTTTTTAAGTGGGGATGGTATAAACACCAGGCAAAGTGATCATGCATGTTAAATGGAACAGCATATGTAAAGTACTCAGCACAATGCTTGGAACACGATTGGTCGGCATACTTAATGAATGTCTGTTTCCTTCTCCCACCCCATCTTTTTTCAAATCTTCTTAAAACTTGAATTGCATAGCACTGCAAGACTGTGGGAACTATTCATCTATTTGGGCTTTTTCAAGAATATTTCAATGTAAACCACTTAGAATATGCACAGAAGGGACCTCACACTACCAATTAAGAACTTTTTAAAAAATCTAATTTAAATTTATGTTGTTTATATAAACACAAACTCTATCTTGGTATGAACAGCAAATTAGGTAATTTTTGTAAAATGAAAACTTTCTAGCAATAATTTTAAAAATGGCTTCATCCTTAAAATTTCTGACCCTTGGCTGGTGTTCCCAAGAAGGAAGTATAGTAATTCAATGTTTATTATGAAATCAAGTTCTTCATCCTTACCATATTCAGAACTATGTTTTTACTTTAATGCTTACACATAGCCTTGTAAATATTTAATTTTGCACATACCTAACTCTGTAAATACGTTTCTTTCCAAGTAGTTTCAGATGACACTTTTACCACTAACATTTTATACAATTTTCTAGAAACTCCTGCATTAATTCCACCTATTTTTATCAGCTTCTCAAAATATATTTATTTACTTCTATAATTTCCTACAAATAAAGAATTTTGAGCTGAAGAGGGACACTGACAACGTTTGGTTCAAATCCCTCATTTTACAAAAAAGAAATAAATTCACTAACTTCCGCTTATTCTATCCAAGTTATGCCCTAAGAATGGACAGAACAAGTAGCCAGTTACATGGTAAGATTTTGGTCTCAGGCTCATATCAGCTGCTGACAAATCTCTCCCCTGCCATTGTATCACAGTGCCTAAACTTCCCACCCTTAGCTATTATATTCTATTAAGGCATTAAAGTTCCCCATTAAAACTTGAACTCTAATCAGCCATTGATACTGATGCATTGGTTTGAAGAAAAAAATGTACAAATCATACAGCAACCTATTAGAAAGGGATATTGAATAGGGGTTTTGAAGGATGCAGAAAGAATCAGGAAAAGTTTGATTTACTCAGCCAACATTTGTAGAATTTATATAGCCTGCCACGCACTGTACTGAGATACCAAAAGGAAGTATGGTCTCACCTTCAAGGCACATCTAACTAGAAAGCATTCTTGTAAAATAACCCTGCACAACGAGATGAGGACTACTATAGAGGCATGTACAGGTTAATGAGGGTGCAGAGGGTGGAGATTTGTCCCATCCTATAAGGCAGAAAAAGAACGGAGAGGGCAGTATTTAGGCTTGGACCAGAGGATATGTGGCATTTATGGAGTGCCAGTATATGGACTCTGAAGCCGGACTGAGTGGGTTTGAAACCCACCACCTCTTACTGACTTTAAACAAGTATGTTGCCTTTCTGTACTTCGATTTTGTCACCTGTAAAATTAGGATAATAGAGTCTATCTTGTATAACTACCAAGTATAACTTACATATAACTTATATAAGTAATATATAAATTAATAAATGTAAAGCACTGAGAAAGTGCTAGCTATTATTGTGGTTTCACCTATTTGTAAAATGGGATTAAGGATCATAGACTGGGCTGCAACACCATAGTGGTGCTGGGTAGAAATGGGTTCTTTAATTGCTTTAAATTGAGAAAGAGAATGGTGCTCTATGAGCAACCAGTCATGGAGTCTGGGCACACCCACACTGGGCTAAGAATGGAGAGCACATGATAGCACCATAACCACACCAAAGTCCCACAGGCAAATTGTATGCATTTAATGTGAGGACTTATCGTTACTAGAATGGACCTTCAGATCAAATATAAATAATTGGAAAAAAACATCTTTTGGGTGGAATTGGTATGTTTCCAGACAAAAAGACCTTGGAAGCTTGATATGGGGGAGAAGCCAGAAAGAAAGGGGAAAATGACGCAGAATGAGGAGCCTGGAAATCTGTGTTGCCTGCTTCACGACTGAGCCACTAATTTAAATGTGCACTTGAAAGCAGGGTCAGAAGAAACTGATGTGTGCTGTGTGGCTACCCCTGGGCTAGGGGTGAGGCAGACATAGAAAGGCCTTGATGCTGACCAAGTGAGGGAAGGGATATCAACGTGGAAGCGGGATCTGAGAGGGGAAGTGGCAAGGGTGGTCTTTAGGACCAAGAGAGGTGTTGATGTAGTTTTGGATATTTGTCCTCTCCAAATCTCATGTTGAAATGTGATCCCCAGTGTTGGAGGTAGGGCCGAGTTGGAGGTGTTTGGTTCATGAGAGTGGATCCCTCATTAATGGATTGGTGCCACCACATGGTAATGAGTGTGTTCTCTTATTAGTTACCGTGAGATCTGATTGTCTAAAAGCCTGGCATTGCCCTTGCTCCCTCTCTCACTGTGTGCCAAGCCTGCCCTCCCTTTGCCTTCCACCATGAGTAAAAGCTTCCCTGAGGTCTTCCCAGAAGCCAAGCAGATGCTAGAGCCATGCTCATACAGCTTACAGAACCATGAACCAAATAAACCCCTTTTCTTTATCAACTAACCAACCTCAAGTGTTCCTTTATAGCAATGCAAAATGGACAAACACAGGTATTTTCATAAAAAATGGAAAATTCAATCATCAGTCAGTGAGCCTGGTGTCTGGATTGGGCTTTTGCTGAGATGTGTTGGTATCACATAGAAACATCTAACAAGTACCTTCTCATAACCCAACATGCGAAGATTGATTTGGAAGATTGGGCTGTGGTTCAACATTTTATTTTATCAGCCTGTAAAGTTCAAGACTGAATAGTTTCTCAGTAAGTCCAACATAACCAATTTTTCCTCCTGCACAGAGAAATGCAGGCCCATTGCATGTGGTGGGGAGCCTGTGCATAGCCTGCAGAAGGGCTCCAGGATGGGGATGAACAGGGATGGCTTTAGCCATCTCTGTCTGCCGAGATGTAGAAAAGGTGCTTTCTAGTAACTTGTCTTACAGTATTAAATGTTTTCATTGTGATTATAAGGTTTGGCTCTGTGTCCTGACCTAAATCTCATCTTGAATTGTAATCCAGGAGGGACTTGGTAGGAGGTGATTAGATCGTGGGGGCAGTTTTCTTCATGCTGTTTTGTGATAGTGAGTGAGTACTCACAAGAACTGATGGTTTAAAAGTGTGGTACTTCCCTTCGCTGACCCTCTCCTGCCACCATGTAAAACATGCCTTGCTTCACCTTCCCCTTGTACCATGACTGTAAGTTTCCTGAGGCCATCCCAGCCACACAGAACTGTAAGTCGATTAAACCTCTTTTCTTTTTAAATTATCCAGTCTCAGGTAGTTCTTTATAGCAGTGTTAAAATGGACTAATTCATCTGACTATGAGAACTGCTTTCTGTTTTTGTTTTTTTTTTTTTTTTAATTTATTTATTATTATTAAACTTCAAGTTGTAGGGTACATGTGCACAACGTGCAGGTTTGCTACATATGTATACTTGTGCCATGTTGGTGTGCTGCACCCATCAACTCGTCATTTACATCAGGTATAACTCCCAATGCAATCCCTCCCCCCCTCCCCCCTCCCCATGATAGGCCCCGGTGTGTGATGTTCCCCTTCCCGAGTCCAAGTGATCTCATTGTTCAGTTCCCGCCTATCAGTGAGAACATGCGGTGTTTGGTTTTCTGTTCTTGTGATAGTTTGCTGAGAATGATGGTTTCCAGCTGCATCCATGTCCCTACAAAGGACACAAACTCATCCTTTTTTATGGCTGCATAGTATTCCATGGTGTATATGTGCCACATTTTCTTAATCCAATCTGTCACTGATGGACATTTGGGTTGATTCCAAGTCTTTGCTATTGTGAATAGTGCTGCAATAAACATACGTGTGCATGTGTCTTTATAGCAGCATAATTTATAATCCTTTGGGTATATACCTAGTAATGGGATGGCTGGGTCATATGGTACATCTAGTTCTAGATCCTTGAGGAATCGCCATACTGTTTTCCATAATGGTTGAACTAGTTTACAATCCCACCAACAGTGTAAAAGTGTTCCTATTTCTCCACATCCTCTCCAGCACCTGTTGTTTCCTGACTTTTGAATGATCGCCATTCTAACTGGTGTGAGATGGTATCTCATTGCGGTTTTGATTTGCATTTCTCTGATGGCCAGTGATGATGAGCATTTTTTCATGTGTCTGTTGGCTGTATGAATGTCTTCTTTTGAGAAATGTCTGTTCATATCCTTTGCCCACTTTTGGACGGGGTTGTTTGTTTTTTTCTTGTAAATTTGTTTGAGTTCTTTGTAGGTTCTGGATATTAGCCCTTTGTCAGATGAGTAGATTGCAAAAATTTTCTCCCATTCTGTAGGTTGCCTGTTCACTCTGATGGTAGTTTCTTTTGCTGTGCAGAAGCTCTTTAGTTTAATGAGATCCCATTTGTCAATTTTGGCTTTTGCTGCCGTTGCTTTTGGTGTTTTAGACATGAAGTCTTTGCCCATGCCTATGTCCTGAATGGTACTACCTAGGTTTTCCTCTAGGATTTTTATGGTATTAGGTCTAACATTTAAGTTTCTAATCCATCTTGAATTAATTTTCGTATAAGGAGTAAGGAAAGGATCCAGTTTCAGCTTCCTACTTATGGCTAGCCAATTTTCCCAGCACCATTTATTAAATAGGGAATCCTTTCCCCATTTCTTGTTTCTCTCAGGTTTGTCAAAGATCAGATGGCTGTAGATGTGTGGTATTATTTCTGAGGACTCTGTTCTGTTCCATTGGTCTATATCTCTGTTTTGGTACCAGTACCATGCTGTTTTGGTTACTGTAGCCTTGTAGTATAGTTTGAAGTCAGGTAGCGTGATGCCTCCAGCTTTGTTCTTTTGACTTAGGATTGTCTTGGAGATGCGGGCTCTTTTTTGGTTCCATATGAACTTTAAAGCAGTTTTTTCCAATTCTGTGAAGAAGCTCATTGGTAGCTTGATGGGGATGGCATTGAATCTATAAATTACCTTGGGCAGTATGGCCATTTTCACGATATTGATTCTTCCTATCCATGAGCATAGTATGTTCTTCCATTTGTTTGTGTCCTCTTTGATTTCACTGAGCAGTGGTTTGTAGTTCTCCTTGAAGAGGTCCTTTACATCCCTTGTAAGTTGGATTCCTAGGTATTTTATTCTCTTTGAAGCAATTGTGAATGGAAGTTCATTCCTGATTTGGCTCTCTGTTTGACTGTCACTGGTGTATAAGAATGCTTGTGATTTTTGCACATTAATTTTGTATCCTGAGACTTTGCTGAAGTTGCTTATCAGCTTAAGGAGATTTGGGGCTGAGACAATAGGGTTTTCTAAATATACAATCATGTCGTCTGCAAAGAGGGACAATTTGACTTCTTCTTTTCCTAACTGAATCCCCTTGATTTCTTTCTCTTGCCTGATTGCCCTAGCCAGAACTTCCAACACTATGTTGAATAGGAGTGGTGAGAGAGGGCATCCCTGTCTTGTGCCAGTTTTCAAAGGGAATTTTTCCAGTTTTTGCCCATTCAGTATGATATTGGCTGTGGGTTTGTCATAAATAGCTCTTATTATTTTGAGGTACGTTCCATCAATACCGAATTTATTGAGCGTTTTTAGCATGAAGGGCTGTTGAATTTTGTCAAAAGCCTTTTCTGCATCTATTGAGATAATGATGTGGTTCTTGTCTTTGGTTCTGTTTATATGCTGGATTATGTTTATTGATTTGCGAATGTTGAACCAGCCTTGCATCCCAGGGATGAAGCCCACTTGATCCTGGTGGATAAGCTTTTTGATGTGCTGCTGAATCCGGTTTGCCAGTATTTTATTGAGGATTTTTGCATCGATGTTCATCAGGGATATTGGTCTAAAATTCTCTTTTTTTTGTTGTGTCTCTGCCAGGCTTTGGTATCAGGATGATGTTGGCCTCATAAAATGAGTTAGGGAGGATTCCCCCTTTTTCTATTGATTGGAATAGTTTCAGAAGGAATGGTACCAGCTCCTCCTTGTACCTCTGGTAGAATTCAGCTGTGAATCCATCTGGTCCTGGACTTTTTTTGGTTGGTAGGCTATTAATTATTGCCTCAATTTCAGAGCCTACTATTGGTCTATTCAGGGATTCAACTTCTTCCTGGTTTAGTCTTGGAATAGTGTAAGTGTCCAGGAAATTATCCATTTCTTCTAGATTTTCCAGTTTATTTGCGTAGAGGTGTTTATAGTATTCTCTGATGGCAGTTTGTATTTCTGTGGGGTCGGTGGTGATATCCCCTTTATCATTTTTAATTGCGTCGATTTGATTCTTCTCTCTTTTCTTCTTTATTAGTCTTGCTAGTGGTCTGTCAATTTTGTTGATCGTTTCAAAAAACCAACTCCTGGATTCATTGATTTTTTGGAGGGTTTTTTGTGTCTCTATCTCCTTCAGTTCTGCTCTGATCTTAGTTATTTCTTGCCTTCTGCTAGCTTTCGAATGTGTTTGCTCTTGCTTCTCTAGTTCTTTTAATTGCGATGTTAGAGTGTCAATTTTAGATCTTTCCTGCTTTCTCTTGTGGGCATTTAGTGTTATAAATTTCCCTCTACACACTGCTTTAAATGTGTCCCAGAGATTCTGGTATGTTGTATCTTTGTTCTCATTGGTTTCAAAGAACATCTTTATTTCTGCCTTCATTTCGTTATGTACCCAGTAGTCATTCAGGAGCAGGTTGTTCAGTTTCCATGTAGTTGAGCGGTTTTGATTGAGTTTCTTAGTCCTGAGTTCTAATTTGATTGCACTGTGGTCTGAGAGACAGTTTGTTATAATTTCTGTTCTTGTACATTTGCTGAGGAGTGCTTTACTTCCAATTACGTGGTCAATTTTGGAGTAAGTATGATGTGGTGCTGAGAAGAATGTATATTCTGTTGATTTGGGGTGGAGAGTTCTATAGATGTCTATTAGGTCTGCTTGCTGCAGAGATGAGTTCAATTCCTGGATATCCTTGTTAACTTTCTGTCTCGTTGATCTGTCTAATGTTGACAGTGGAGTGTTGAAGTCTCCCATTATTATTGTATGGGAGTCTAAGTCTCTTTGTAAGTCTCTAAGGACTTGCTTTATGAATCTGGGTGCTCCTGTATTGGGTGCATATATATTTAGGATAGTTAGCTCTTCCTGTTGAATTGATCCCTTTACCATTATGTAATGGCCTTCTTTGTCTCTTTTGATCTTTGATGGTTTAAAGTCTGTTTTATCAGAGACTAGTATTGCAACCCCCGCTTTTTTGTGTTCTCCATTTGCTTGGTAAATCTTCCTCCATCCCTTTATTTTGAGCCTATGTATGTCTCTGCGTGTGAGATGGGTCTCCTGATTACAGCAGACTGATGGGTCTTGACTCTTTATCCAGTTTGCCAGTCTGTGTCTTTTAATTGGAGCATTTAGTCCATTTACATTTAAGGTTAAGATTGTTATGTGTGAACTTGATCCTGCCATTATGATATTAACTGGTTACTTTGCTCGTTAGTTGATGCAGTTTCTTCCTAGCCTTGATGGTCTTTACATTTTGGCATGTTTTTGCAATGGCTGGTACCGGTTGTTCCTTTCCATGTTTAGTGCTTCCTTCAGGGTCTCTTGTAAGGCAGGCCTAGTGGTGACAAAATCTCTAAGCATTTGCTTATCTGTAAAGGATTTTATTTCTCCTTCACTTATGAAACTTAGTTTGGCTGGATATAAAATTCTGGGTTTAAAATTCTTTTCTTGAAGAATGTTGAATATTGGCCCCCACTCTCTTCTGGCTTGAAGAGTTTCTGCCGAGAGATCTGCTGTTAGTCTGATGGGCTTCCCTTTGTGGGTAACCCGACCTTTCTCTCTGGCTGCCCTTAAGATTTTTTCCTTCATTTCAACTTTGGTGAATCTGGCAATTATGTGTCTTGGAGTTGCTCTTCTCGAGGAGTATCTTTGTGGCGCTCTCTGTATTTCCTGGATTTGAATGTTGGCCTGCCCTACTAGGTTGGGGAAGTTCTCCTGGATGATATCCTGAAGAGTGTTTTCCAACTTGGTTCCATTTTCCCCCTCACTTTCAGGCACCCCAATCAGACGTAGATTTGGTCTTTTTACATAATCCCATACTACTTGCAGGCTTTGTTCATTTCTTTTTCTTCTTTTTTCTTTTGGTTTCTCTTCTCGCTTCATTTCATTCATTTGATCCTCAATCGCTGACATTCTTTCTTCCAGTTGATCAAGTCGGTTACCGAAGCTTGTGCATTTGTCACGTATTTCTCGTGCCATGGTTTTCATCTCTTTCATTTCGTTTGTGAGCTTCTCTGCATTAATTACTCTAGCCATCAATTCTTCCACTTTTTTTTCAAGATTTTTAGTTTCTTTGCGCTGGGTACGTAATTCCTCCTTTAGCTCTGAGAAATTTGATGGACTGAAGCCTTCTTCTCTCATCTCGTGAAAGTCATTCTCCGTCCAGCTTTGATCCGTTGCTGGCGATGAGCTGCGCTCCTTTGCCGGGGGAGATGCACTTTTATTTTTTGAATTTCCAGCTTTTCTGCCCTGCTTTTTCCCCATCTTTGTGGTTTTATCTGCCTCTGGTCTTTGATGATGGTGATGTACTGATGGGGTTTTGGTGTAGGTGTCCTTCCTGTTTGATAGCTTTCCTTCTAACAGTCAGGATCCTCAGCTGTAGGTTGTAGCTGTAGGAGATTGCTTGAGGTCCACTCCAGACCCTGTTTGTGAGGCTGCAGAAGATAGAATATTTCTGAACAGCGAGTGTACCTGTCTGATTCTTGCTTTGAAAGCTTCCTCTCAGGGGTGTACTCCACCCTGTGAGGTGTGGGGTGTCAGACTGCCCCTAGTGGGGGATGTCTCCCAGTTAGGCTACTCAGGGGTCAGGGACCCACTTGAGCAGGGAGTCTGTCCCTTCTCAGATCTCAACCTCCGTGTTGGGAGATCCACTGCTCTCTTCAAAGCTGTCAGACAGAGTCATTTGCGTCTGCAGAGCTGCTGCGTTTGTTATTGTTTACTGTGCCCTGTCCCCAGAGGTGGAGTCTACAGAGACAGGCAGGTTTCCTTGAGCTGCTGTGAGCTCCACCCAGTTCGAGCTTCCCAGCAGCTTTGTTTACCTACTTAAGCCTCAGCAATGGCGGGCGCCCCTCCCCCAGCCTCACTGCTGCCTTGCCGGTAGATCACAGACTGCTGTGCTAGCAATGAGGGAGGCTCCGTGGGTGTGGGACCCTCCTGGCCAGGTGTGGGATATGATCTCCTGGTGTGCCTGTTTGCTTAAAGCGCAGTATTGGGGTGGGAGTTACCCGATTTTCCAGGTGTTGTGTGTCTCAGTTCCCCTGGCTAGGAAAAGGGATTCCCTTCCCCCTTGCGCTTTCCAGGTGAGGCAATGCCTTGCCCTGTTTCAGCTCTTGCTGGTCGGGCTGCAGCAGCTGACCAGCACCGATCATCTGGCACTCCCCAGTGAGATGAACCCAGTACCTCAGTTGAAAATGCAGAAATCACCGGTCTTCTGTGTCGCTCGCGCTGGGAGTTGGAGACTGGAGCTGTTCCTATTCTGCCATCTTGCTCTGCCCCCCGAACTGCTTTCTGTTTATTCACTTAAGTCTAAGGTAATAATAGTACGTTTGTGTTTAGGAATCATTTATACCTATAAACACACACATTGGAATCATATGTGCCACAACAAGGTGAGCACACTATGAGAGGTCTAAGGACATGGGGCCTGATGCATGTTTCTCATCTCCCATGACCTCATGGCCTGCAATCATCACTGGGTGGAATTTAAAGCATTATCTCACTTTCTTCCTCATAGTATCAGCCTACTGACAGACACTCTCAAGAGAAGTGATTGAAGAGAGTTTCATGAAGGATGTTTTACAAAAGCGTGAGCAGGGTTAAGGGAAACCAGCAAGGTATGGTGATTCAGCCATGGTTGGCAATCTCTAGGCCAGAAGTAACTATAGAAGAAGGAGTTGCCAGAATTTCCAGGGTAAGCTGTGGTGGAAGGGATGAGCTGCTCCTCAGGAGTAGTGACCTTCTGTAGAGAAGAAGCACAGTCACGGCCAAGTTTGACGTTTCTTTTGTGTAGTGCCAACATCACAACCCCTGTGCCACTCAAAGAAGAACGTTTTAGAGTTGAGGTCAAATGGATTCTTCTTTCTTCTTCTCTCTCAATTATTGAAAGTCATTATACATTTTAAATTTGCATATTTGGATCCTGACATTTTTGTGTAGGTCTTTGTTTTTCTGGTAGTTCTGATTGCATTTAGGTTGTTTGTTTGTTTGTTTTGAGAATATCTTCCACTGGGCATGGTGGCTCACACCTATAATTCTAGCACTTTGGGAGGTCAAGGTGGGAGAATCACTTGAGCCAAGGAGGTCCACACACCTGTGGTCCCAGCTACTCAGGAGTCTGAGGTCAGAGGATTGCTTGAGCCCAGGAGGTCAAGAATACAGTGAGCCATGATTGTGCCACTGCACTTCAGCCTGAGCTACAGAGTGAGACCCTGTTATAAATGGAGTCAAGCCTCTTACTCATGCTAGATATTACATGAAATTCATTCCATTTTTCTTCTTCTTGAAGAACACTGACTTTTAATTTGGATGTATTGCTTTCTAGGCCTGAGGTACAAATGTCATTCTGAGATTTCCTTTGTTTTTTTTTTTTAAAAAAAAAAAAAAGATTATAAGCATCATAACTACTCGGTTACTGGGTTAGCTCAGTCTTTTATCTCACATTGTCTTAGATTTTTCACCTTTGCTTAGCAGAATAATATTATTAAGCAACATGCAAAAAAAGATACAACAGTGACCTTTTCTTTGAAATGGTACATTTTTCTACTTAATTGTAAAATGTCTTACCTGTTTAATGTTCAAAGGGTCCTTGTAGTTCTTGCTGGCTGATAAAAGATGGGATACCAATCTTCAGTTACAGGTTAGCTCATCTTTAGATGTAATGTATTCTGAAAACCATGTTTTCAGTTACCTGGAAGTAGGATAAATTCTTGACAGCATGAGTATTATTTCAGTTGCTCACATGCTGTTGTTTTTCACCATTTCAGTCTATGCAGAAACCACTGCCTTCAGGGTAACAGAGAAGTACTGGTAGTGCCAAATAAGGCAGCAGCAATGATGAAAAGGGAGAACTGCCTGTACCTCATCTTCCCCAATTAGCTGTGATCAAGACTTTAGTCAAAACATTGAATCCCACAAAAAGAGCTAGGGGAGATATAAAACGACATTGGCAAAGAGTCCTTGAAAAAGCACATGCCACAAACGTATTTTAAAAAGAAAATTGCCTTGTACATAATGTTAGCATAATCATAGCAGGAGCAAATGACCTAAATGGTCCTGCTCCATTTCATTTTCATTCACTGAGCCAAAAACAATAAACAAAAAAACCATCATCAACATGCATCTACTGAACAAGTTTCCAGAACACCTAATTTTCTGAGCATGGACAGGATGCTGAGAATATGGGAGGCCAAGTGGCTCTCCAAGGAGGAATGGAGAAGAAATGGTGGGTAGAGCTGACCAGGTATTTTTCAAAAGCATTTGGGAAGAACTAGTTAACAAATATTTACTAGTAGCTACTGTAGGCCTAGCATTGTGCTAGGTGCTTTGAGGCACCTATTAAATTAAAGGGGCTCCCTGACCAGTCAGTCAGCTTTTCCTATCCAAAAAGCTTACATTCAGCCAGAAGAGGTCTGCTAGAGGAAATCATGTTGCCATGGTGAGTGGTGTGAAAGAACAATACAAGAGGTGCAATCATGTCTAAAAGATGGTCCTGACCTAAAGTTGGTTATCATACATTTGTAGCAATATTAATGTTGCTACAAATGTATGATAACCAACTTTATCTAGGCTGCCCAAAATTCAACACATGGCTCTAGTCAACTTCCTTTCCCATGCTCCACAAAACTGACTTCAATTCTCCATTCTCCTCACATCTGTTCCCTCCTCACTCTCAGCAGATGACATTGATTCACAGATCATCAAGTGAAAGGAAGCCATTAAGTCTGGACCATTTCCCATTTCCTGCCATAACTCCTCACATAATTTTACCCACACTCACTCTCTTTTCTCCTCTGACATTTACAATACTGACTTTTAATTATTATTTAAATATGATCAGCCATTTCCCAGCTTAAAAGCTTTAGGTGAATTTCAATTGCTCTAAAAATAGGACCAAAATTTACATCATATATATGATGTAGCCACTGACCACTTTTCTAGCCTTTTTCTGTTCATATTCTTTCCTCATGGAAGTGACTGTCAGCCCTCTGGTCACTTTATCTTTCTTCTGGTCACTTTATCTTTCTGTCATTTCTGTCCTGCCTCAGGACTCTTGCATAAAGTGCTCATTCTCCCCAAATACTCTTTTTTTTTTTTTCCCCCCTTAAGTGTATCTAGTTGATTTCTACTCTTCTTGCAGATTTTAGCTCCCAGATCACTTTCTCAGGGAAGCAGTCTCAGACTAGGTTGGGACCACCTTTTAGACATTATTGTACCTTTTGTGTCATTCTTTCATACCACTCACGACAACTTATAATTAATACTTAATCAATCTCTGCCTCGCACACTAGACTGTAAGCTCAATGAGAGCAGGAACAGGGTCAGTTTTCTCATCACTATTGTAGCCCTAGCCCCTTGCACAGCACTTGTACTTAGCACAAAGTAGATGCTGAATACATAAACAAGTCAGTAATGATGTTTTACTGTGCAAGGCAGGCAGCCAATACAAGGGTAAGAATGATCTTAATTTTATGCCTCAGGCAATAAATACAAAAGGACTCAAAGAAGGAAAAAAATCAATATGAATACAATTTCTAGTGACATATTTATGAACCTTTTAGGAACTCAACAAGAGGGTGGTTGGGAAAGAATATATAACTCCATGCCATGTCCTCTGCAGCACTGTCAGATTTGCTCTGAAAAGGTAAAACTTCCAATAACAGATTCTACAAGAAAAGTTGCAGGGGCGGTTGGCGGGGGGGCGTGTGGTGGTCGTTGAATGGAACAAGAAAAGAATAGCAGTTTATATTAAAATGCTATCTTTTAGACTAAATTGTCATTAGATCTCTTTGTAAAATAGATCTACCACCCTCCTACCCAAAACACATGGAAAAAAATGTATTTAAAAAATAATGGATCACAAAATAAAAAGCATGTGTGATAAAAAACAGAGAGAAAGCTGAAGGTAGGAAACCATGGTCCATACTTTGTACAAGAGAAAACTATCCCAGGAATGCAAACAATTGTGGTGATACTTTAAATCAGGTGCTGGGGAACAATTTCTGTTAAGGATCACATTGGAGGTATTTTGGGCAGAGTAGGGACTAGGCATGAGGAAGCTGGTGAATACAGTTTAAGGCAGTGTTCATGCTCGGGGTCACACAAGTGCAGGGCCAGCCTTAAAAAGGAGTGCCTCCATATTGCACCCTGGGCACCTCTCTTTCCTCACCTAGACCCAGCCCTGTGAGTCAGGCAGTCTCTGTAGCAATTAACTCTTCCAGGGCAGGAGAAGTCTGCATGGATGCATACATGAACAAACATTGATGTGTTTCAACCAAACATCCTTTACAAAAACCTTTACAAAAATAGGCGGCAGAGTGGGTTTGGCCAAAGGCCGTAGTGGCTGACCCCTGCTCTAAGCTCAAGATCCATAAATGCAAGGAAATGCTTGGGCAAGAATATGAAAGACTGCAGTAAAAAGAACGGGACCTCAGATGAGACTTCTGCCCTTTTAGCATGGCTTCCTCGACTCTATACTAAGCAGTAGACAGTATTGGCATGTTCAAAAATGTCATTTCCACCTCTCATATTTGAATTCAATTGTGACTAACTAAAAATTCTAGTTTAAAATTAATTTTCCTTCAGAACTAGAGATACTGCTTGCTGTCCTCCAGTATTTCGCATTGCTGATGCAAAGTCTATTAGCATTCTGCTTCTTATTCTTCAGTAAGTAACTTACCCTCTTTCCTCTGGCAACTTTTAGGATTGTCTCTTGATCTCCAGATGAAAGAAAAAAAATTAACAAGGGGGAATATTAACTGGGGAGCATAACAGAAAATGTCAGGATGTGCCCCAATAATATGAATGAATTAAGTTCTTCTATTGACAGGAAAAAAACTCTGTATTTTTTTTTAATCCAGTCATATGCTTTTTATTAGAAATGTATCTAAAACAAAATGTACTAGAACAATTGAAATAAAGTTTTGGAAAGAAAATAGCTAAAGTAAATGCCAATAAAAATAAAATACCATGATGTTAATTTTGCATGCAATAAAATTCAAGATGAAAAATCATTACATAAAAAAGGAATATTTTATAATAATGAAAGAAAAATCTATCAAAAAAGTAGAACAGTAAAAACACTTAATCTGGCAATATGACAGCAAAAGCATAAAATTGAAAATGTTATTAATACAAAAACAAATTGGCGGGGTTGCAGGCAAGATAACTGAATAGGAACAGCTCCGGTCTGCAGCTCCCAATGAGATCAGCGCAGAAGGTGGGTGATTCCTGCATTTCCAACTGAGGTACCTGGCTCATCTCATTGGGACTGGTTAGACAGTGGATGCAGCCCATGGAGGGTGAGCCAAAGCAGGATGAGGCATCACCATACCCAGGAAATGCAAGGGGTTGGGGAACTCCCTCCCCTAGCCAAGGGAAGCTGTGAGGAACTGTGCACTCCAACCCAAATATTATGCTTTTCCCAGGGTCTTCACAACCTGCAGACTAGGAGATTCCCTCCAGTGCCTATGCCACCAGGGCGCTGGGTTTCAAGCACAAAACTCGACAGCCATTTGGGCAGACACCTAGCTAGCTGCAGGAGCTTTTTGTTTTTGTTTTTGTTTTTTTTCATACCCCAGTGGCACCTGGAATACCAGTGAGACAGAACTGTTCACTACCCTGGAAAGGGTGCTGAAGCCAGGGAGCCAAGTGGATCCCATCCCCATGGAGCCCAGCAAGCTAAGATCCACTGGCTTGAAATTCTCACTGCCAGTACAGCAGTCTGAAGTCAATCTGGGATGCTTGAGCTTGGTTAGGGGAGGCTATAGTAGGTGGTTTTCCCCTCACAGTATAAACAAAGCCGCTAGGAAGTTTGAACTGGGCAGAGCCCACCACACCTTGGCAAAGCCACTGTAGCCAGACTGCCTCTCTAGATTCCACCTCTCTGGGCAGGGCATCTCTGAAAGAAAGGTAGCAGCCCCAGACAGGGACTTATAGATAAAACTCCCATCTCCCTGGGACAGATCACCTGGGGGAAGGGGCAGCTGTGGGTGCAGCTTCAGCAGACTTAAACTTTCCTGCCTGCCAGCTCTGAAGAGAGCAGCGGATCTCCCAGCACAGTACTCAAGCTCTGCCAAGGGACAGACTGCCTCCTCAAGTGGGTCCCTGACCCCTATGCCTCCTGACTAGGGGACACCTCCCAGCAGGGATTGACAAATGCCTCATAAAGGAGAGCTCTGCCTGGCATCTGGCAGGTGCCCCTCTGGGACAAAGCTTCAAGAGGAAGGAACAGGCAGCAATCTTTGCTGCTCTGCAGCCTCCGCTGGTGATACCCAGGTAAACAGGGTCTGGAGTGGACCACCAGCAAACTCCAGCAGACCTGCAGCAGAGAGGCCTGACATTAGAAGGAAAACTACCAAACAGAAAGGAATAGCATCAACATCAACAAAAAGGATGTCCACACAGAAACCCCATATGAAGGTCACCAACATCAAAGACCAAAGGTAGATAAATCCACAAAGATGAGGAAAAATCAGTGCAAAAAGGCTGAAAATTCCAAAAACTAGAACTCCTCTTCCCCTCCAAAGGATCACAACTCCTTGCCAGCAAGGGAACAAAACTGGACAGAGAATGAGTTTGACAAATTGACAGAAGTAGGCTTCATAAGGTGATTAATAACAAATTCCTCCAAGCTAAAGGAGCATGTTCTAACCCAATGCAAGGAAGCCAAGAACCTTGAAAAAAGGTTAGAGGAATTGCTAACTAGAATAACCAGTTTAGAGAAGAACATAAATAACCTGATGGAGCTGAAAAACTCAGCATGAGAACTTCATGAAGTATGCACAAGTATCAATAGCTGAATCGATCAAGTGGAAGAAAGGATATCAGAGATTGAAGATCAACTTAATGAAATAAAACATGAAGACAAGATTAGAGAAAAAAGAATGAAAAGGAATGAACAAAGCCCCCAAGAAATATGGGACTATGTGAAAAGAGCAAACCTACATTTGATTTGTGGCCTGAAAGTGACAGGGAGAATGGAACCAAGTTGGAAAACACTGTTCTGGGTATTATCCAGGAGAACTTCCCCAACCTAGCAAGACAGGCCAACATTCAAATTCAGGAAATACAGAGAACACCACAAAGATACTCCTCGAGAAGAGCAACCCCAAGACACATAATTGTCAGATTCACCAAGGTCGAAAAAAAGGAAAAAATGTTAAGCGCAGCCAGAAAGAAAGGCTGGGTTACCCACCAAAGGAAGCCCCTCAGACTAACAGTGAATCTCTCTGCAGAAACCACACAAGCCAGAAGAGAGTGGGGGCCAATATTCAACTTGCTTAAAGAAAAGAATTTTCAACCCAGAATTTCGTATCCAGCCAAACTAAGCTTCGTAAGTGAAGGAGACATAAAATCCTTTTGAGACAAGCAAATGCTGAGACATTTTGGCACTACCAGGCCAGCCTTACAAGAGTGCCTGAGGGAAGTACTAAATATGGAAAGAAAAAACCAGTACCAGCCACTGCAAAAACATACCAAATTGTAAAGTCCATCAATACTATGAAGAAATTGCATCAATTAATGGGCAAAATAACCAACTAACACATAATGACAGGATCAAATTCACACATAATAATATTAACCTTAAATATAAATGGGCTAAATGCCCCAATTAAAAGACAAAGACTGGCAAATTGGATAAAGAGTCAAGACCCATGAGTGTGCTGTATTCATGAGACCCATCTCACATGCAAAGACATACATAGGCTCAAAACAAAGAGATGGAGGAATATTTACCAAAAGCAAATGGAAAGCAAAAAAAAAAAAAAAAAGCAGGGGTTGCAATCCTAGTCTCTGATAAAACAGACTTTAAACCAACAAAGATCAAAAAGCACAAAGAAGGACATTACATAATGGTAAAGGGATCAATGCAACAAGAAGAGCTAATTATCCTAAATATATATGCACCCAATACAGGAACACCCAGATTCATAATGCAAGTTCTTTTTTTTTTTTAGACAGAGTTTTGCTCTTGTTTCCCAGGCTGGAGTGCAATGGCTTGATTTCTGACCACAACCTCCCCCTCCCAAGTTCAAGGGATTCTCCTGCCTCAGCCTCCTGTGTAGCTGCGATTACAGGCATATGTGCCACTACACCCGGCTAATTTTGTATTTTTGCTAGAGATGGGGTTTCTCCATGTTGGTCAGGCTGGTCTCGAACTCCCAACCTCAGGTGATCCTTCCGCCTCGGCCTCCCAGTGTGCTGGGATTACAGGTGTGAGTCACCACGCCCAGCCAGTAATGCAAGTTCTTAAAGACCTACAAAGAGACTTAGGCTCCCTGACAATAATAGTGGGAGACATTAACATCCCACTGTCAATATTAGACAGATCAATGAGACAGAAAATTAACAAGAATATCTACGATTTGAACTCAGCTCTGGACCAAGTGGACCTAATAGACATCTACAGAACTCTCCACCCCAAATCAACATAATATACATTCTTCTCAACACCACATTGCATTTATTCTAAAATTGACCTCATAATTAGAAGTAAAACACTCTTCAACAAATACAAAAGAACAGAAATCATAACAAACAGTCTCTCAGGCCACAGTACAACCAAATTAGAACTCAGGATTAAGAAACTCACTCAAAACATCACCACTACATGCAAACCGAACAACCTGCTCCTGAATGACTACTGGGGAAATAACAAAATGAAGGCAGAAATAAATAAGTTCTTTGAAACCAATGAGAATAAAGACACAATGTACCAGAATCTCTGAGACACAGCTAAAGCAGTGTTTTGAGGGAAATGTATGGCACTAAATGCCCACAGGAGAAAGGGGGAAAGATCTAAAATCGACACCCTAACATCACAATTAAAAGAACTAAGGAAGCAAGAGCAAACAAATTAAAAACCTAGAGGAAGACAAGAAATAACTAAGATCAGAGCAGAACTGAGGGAGACAGAGATATGAAAAACCCTTCAAAACATCAATGAATCCAGGACTTGGTTTTTTGAAAAGATTAACAAAATAGATAGACTGCTACCCAGACTAATAAGAAAAGAGAGAAGAATCAAATAGGCACAGTAAAAAATGATAAAGGGGGTATCACCACTGATCCCACAGAAATACAAACTACCATCAGAGAATACTATAAACACCTCTACACAAATAAATTACAAAGTCTACAAGAAATGGATAAATTCCTGGACACATATACCCTCCCAAGTCTAAACCAGGAAGAATTCAAATCCCTGAATAGACGAATAACAAGTTCTGAAATTGAGGCAGTAATTAATAGCCTACCAACCAACCAAAGCCCAGGACCAGATGGGATCACAGCTGAATTCTACCAGAGGTACAAAGAGGAGCTGGTACCATTCCTTCTGACACTATTCCAATCAATAGAAAAAGAGGGAATCCTCCCTAACTCATTTTATGAGGCCAGCATCATCCTGATACCAAAACATGGCAGAGACACACACAAAAAAAGAAAATTTCAGGCCAATATCCCTGACGAACATAGATGTGAAAATCTTCAATAAAATACTGGCAAACCGAATCCAGCAGCACGTCAAAAAGCTTATCCACCACAATCAAGTTAGCTTCATCCCTGGGATGCAAGGCTGGTTCAACATACACAAATCAATAAATGTAATCCATCACATAAACAGAACCAATGACAAAAACCATATGATTATCTCAATAGATGCAGAAAAGGCATTCAACAAAATTCAACAGCCCTTCATGCTAAAAACTCTCAATAAACTGGGTATCGATGGAATGTATCTCAAAATAATTAGAGCTATTTAGGACAAACCCACAGCCAATATCATACTGAATGGGCAAAAACTGGAAGCATTCCCTTTGAAAACCAGCACAAGGCAAGGATGCCCTCTCTCACCACTCCTATTCAACATAGTATTAGAAGTTCTGGCCAGGGCAATCAGGCAAGAGAATGAAATAAAGGGTATTCAAATAGGAAGAGAGGAAGTCAAATTGTCCCTGTTTGCAGATGACATGATTGTATATTTAGAAAACCCCATCGTCTCAGTCCAAAATCTCCTTAAGGTGATAAGCAACTTCAGCAAAGTCTCAGTATACAAAATCATCCCAGGCTTACAAGGGTTAATGAACATATCTTTTGAGGACATTTAACAGTCTATATTACATCTTATTCTGCACCTATCAAGCAGATTATTGATATGTAAACTGGTTTTCAGAGGATACCTTCAGTACAGATAACAGGATCTCATTGTCAAGTCAGGTTTATTTTACATTACAATTTCTTTCTTTCTTTTTTTTTTTTGAAGATGGAGTTTCACTCTTGTCACCCAGCTGGAGTGCAATGGCACGATCTCATCTCACTGCAATCTCCGCCTCCCGGGTTCAAGTGATTCCCCTGCCTCAGCCTCTCGAGTAGCTGAATTACAGGGATTACAGGCATGATCCACCATGCGTGGCTAATTTTTTGTATTTTCGTAGAGACAGGGTTTCACCATGTTGGCCAGGATGGTCTCGCTCTTCTGACCTCGTGATCCACTCGCCTCAGCCTCCCAAAGTGCTGGGATTACAGGCGTGAGCAACCGTACCTGGTCTACATTACAATTTCTTAAATTTTCCCTCAAAAAGACCAATCAGTTGCTTGCCAGTTTAGTTAGCATTTCTCAGTCTTGATGAGCTTTGAGAAACCTGATAGAACTATATCTGCATGCTCTAAGGCCATGAAGATGCCCTTAATATATTTTTTTATATAAAGAACACAGTAGCCTCCCTTTTGCTTCTGCCTTCATTTGCAATAGATATTTATTATCAAAATAGGAAATTATCAATAATAAATACCAACTTATTAACATTTATTTACTGTTTGGCCATTTTCTAAAAATGTATTTATTTAATTTGCCTATACCCAATGAATGGACAACACCAAAAAAAAAAAGAAAAAGAAAGAAAATTATACAAGACAAAAATTTCCAAGATCTTCTTTCATTTGAAAAAATCATTAGTCTATTCCTAAAAGCTTGACTTGTGTTGACTTGGTCCCAAGGCATCCTATGACTGCAGAAACACAGGGTCAGGAAGAGAGAGGGAAATGGGAACACAGCACCATGCAGAATGGAGCTGGGGAAATTGAGAGGTACAAACTCTGGTCTGAAAACATATAGCCAGGAAATTCCAGCAACAAATCTGAAGAATGGATAGGGGCACAGATTTATTCCTAATTATGGAAGCCTTTGGGATTGAGCACCCATTTAGGCATTAGGACATAGGAAGGAGAAATCCAGATAATAGTCAAAAATTCAGTAGGCAAGCAGGCATTCTCGTAATTGATAGGAATCTCAAGCTTAAAATGCCTACATTGAACACTTGATTTGATCCCCTAAATCTCTCCTTTCCCACAACTCATTTAATGGAATCACCCAGTAGTTAAAGCCAGAACCTAAAAGTCATCATTGATTGCATTCTTCCCTCTGCACAACCCTCATGAATCTCCCCTCATGGTCCCACACACATCTTATGTCTCAACAAATCCTGTTGGTGCTACTTCCAAATATCTTAGATCTGCCCGTTTCTTTCTCTTTCCACATCTATCATCTTAGTCTAAGCCATCATCCTCTCTCACATAGGCTACAATGATGACTTGACTCATTTCCATGCTTTCTCCCTTACCTGCTATAGTCTATGCTGCACACAGCAGCCATATTTATGCAAAGTTTGGAGCAGCCAACTTAGACCACAGCATGAAGGCCTAGAGTTCAGAATGGCATAGGAAAAAGACAGAGCATAGATTCCTGAACCATTATGCCATTCTTGCACTGTTTATTCTCAAAGTAAATTAAATGTTACTGAAGCCACTGTGTTTTTGGGTTTTGTGACAGCCAACTAAGTATAACTGCATCTTAATCCATAATTTATGAGGGGGAATGTGATCTAAGGAAGGACATGGCCTTAAAAGAAGCAAAGCCTGTCCCATCTTTCCCTACCAGAAGGCCCTTGCAAACATAGCATCACGACCTCAAAGGAAAATACAGCCTGTGTATCACAGGCTGCTAGAAGTGACAAAGTGAGCAATGGTTCAAGGTAAGATTTCAGCAGAGCAAGACTAAAGTATACCTGAGGGGACAGAAACTGTCCTTTAGAAGGAGAAAAACTTATTCTTGGGCAATGTATTTTTCCCTATAAGATTATTTGCCCCTAGAAGGCAGAGATTTTTATCACATCAATCTCTATAGGCCCAACAGGGTCTTAAGCATAGTAAGTGCTCAAGAGATATTAATGAAATTGCATAAAGCCCTTTCCAAGATGTGCCACCACTTTGAGACCAGCCTGAGCTTGCCCTCCCTCTTTGTCAGTTGATAATTGTGAATTTTTAAGTGTATTAATTACTCTGTGTACATTTGATGTTAAACTCCTAGGCAAAATTTGTTGCATTGCTTTGTTTTATATATGAGCCAGGATAGTACCACATGGAATTAGATGCCTAATAAATGCTTTCAGATTGTAGTAATGACAAAAAGAGTTCACATTAAGTTTTTTTGTTTGTTTGTTTGTTTTTTGAGACACAGTCTCGCTCTGTTGCCAGGCTGGAGTGCAGTGGCACAATCTCGGCTCACTGCAACCTCTGCCTCCCAGGTTCAAGTGATTCTCCTGCCTCAGCCTCCCGAGTAGCTGGGACTACAGGTGCACGCTACCACACTCAGCTAATTTTTTTGGTATTTTTAGTAGAGACAGGGTTTCACCAACATTAAGATTTGAAAATCTAGTCAGGATATGTTAAAAAGGATTTATTTAGATTGTACCTAACAACAGTTATTGACAACATGAGAGCTGATACTGTTTTAGATTCTGTATAATGATATAATGAGCACATGATGTAAGGTTATAAAGAAATGAGATTAGGTCAATAAGTGTATTTGAGAGTAAGTCGTCTTGTTGTTACTCCTCAGAGATATTAATGATCACCCTGGAAAAAAGTACAAACATTTTTGCTAGCCCATACACATTTTTTCTGAGCCTGCGTAAGGAGTAAACATGGCTTTCTGTTGCTTTAAATTAGCAAAAATTGGGTGGGGGGATGGGAGGACAGAAGAATGAAGAAGTAGGATCTTAATCTACATATCCTGCTCAGGTTGATTCTGGAGTACCAGGAAAGTCACTAGGAGTTCTGTTTGCATTAAGACTGCCTTAGGCTGTGGGAAGAAATTATTAAGAGGTCTTTGCGAATGGTGGAACTGTCTGGAAAGGTGAGATTATTGCTTCCTAACAAAGGAGACATGAGAGGCCAAGTGTAGGGGCAGGTTCCTTTATTTAGACATAGAATTCACTCTGAGGCAGGAGACACCCAAGGCACCTGGGATGCTAGTTGGCAGTGATGTGGTAGTCATTGACATTGCTCACACAATGGCCATTCCTAACTCCCTTCTTCCTTGCTGGCAGAGCTTTCCTCCCATCATAGAGACTAAATATGCCAACTTTCTCCCTATTCAGCTGCTCTTGCAGATACAGCATGGGTGTATATCCAATACTGGCCAGTAGGGCCCAAGGGAAATATGCTAGAGGCTTCTGGGAAAGTTTTTCACACCTAATAAAAAGAGAGAGAGATGTACACAAAACAAAACACCACTTTCCCTTCTTGCTTCTGTGTTTTTGTGTGAGCCATGATGCTTAGAGCTATGGTAGGCATCTTGTGACCACACACGGATAAATCTTCAACACATTGAGGATAACAAAAGGAAAAAAATGGGAAAGAACCAAGAATCCTGATATTTTTGAGTTACTGACCCCACCCTAGAAAAGCCTACCTCAAGACTTCCCGTCGTGGAGGAAATTAAATCCCTATTCCTTCAGCCATTTTTAAAGAGCTATTGTGTTACAACCAAAAGTATCATAACAGAAAAGTGAAGAGGGACCTTTTTATTAAAACAGGTTGCTACCATTCAAATATCCTCTAGGTAAATTCTTGGAAAGTTGTCCTAAGTATCTGACGTGAGAAAAGCATTAAAACCAGAATACTTTTGAAATGTGTTTAAGAGCGACAATCACTGATGGACTAAGAGCCTTACCCAGCACTACAATTTACAAAGCATGACACTACCACATGAGCACAGCTGTAGGAAATGTGGCTGCAGAAGGATGGCAGTCAGGCTAGAAGAGGCCACCCTGCATCAGAATAAACAGCAATGAGAATGACCCCCAGATCCAAAAGCAATCGATGCATTGAAATGAGTCTCAGAGCAGCAGCCCCCAACCTTTTTGGCACGAGGGACTGGTTTTATGGAAGGCAATTTTTCCACAGTGGGCAGGATGGGCTGGGGGTGGAGGGTTAGATGGTTTCAGGATGAAACTGTTCCACCTCAGATCATCAGGCATTAGATTCTCATATGCTGCATGCATCCTAGACCCCCTGCATGCACAGTTCACAATAGGGGTCATGCTTCTAAGTGAATCTAATGCAGTTGATCTGACAGGAGGCGGAGCTCAGGCAGTAGTGCTTGTTTGCCTATTGCTCACCTCCTGGGGTACACCTGCCACAGGGTCCCTAACAGGCCACTGACGGGTACCAATCCACAGCTCAGAGATTGGGAACCCCTGTCTTAGAGACAGTGAGAAGGGAGGGTGTATTAGTCCATTCTCACACTGCTATAAAGAACTACCTGAGACTGATGATTTATAAATAAAAGCTGTAATTGGCTCATGGTTCTGCAGATTGTACAGGAAATACAGCTGTGGAGGCCTCAGGAGACTTAGCATCATGGCAGAAGTCAAAAGGGAAGTAGGCAGGTCTTATGTGGCTGGAGCAGGAGGGAGAGAGAAGAGAGGAGGTGCTGCACACTTTTAAACAACCAGATCTTGTGAGAATTCACTCACTATTACGAGAACAGCAAGGGGAAAAATCCACCCCCATAATCCAATTACCTCCCACCAGGCCCCTCCTCCAACACTGGGGATTACAATTCAACATGAAATTTGGGCAGAGACACAAATCCAAACTGTATCAGAGGGGCTGGGATAATTCGGAAGGGAAAGAGAGGACTTTAAGTCCTAAACCATTATGTTTGTTAAACAAATTGTTCCACAAAGTTGTTATGACCTGGGGAAATAAAAGAAAATCTCGAATGATGATTATGTGTCTATAGCATCATAGGTGCAGTTGAGCAGAAGAGAACATTTAAAAACCCTTGGCAAGAGCCAGGGGCTTTAATTATGCTGGGTTATTTTAATTAAACAGTATGTACAGACATGCTGTCAGTTTTTAGGATAGTGCCATGTTCATTCTTACTGAGTTTAAATAAATTTGAAGAGCAGATCAATTTCCTTACATGCAACTTATAGTGTAACATATCTGTGGAGAACCCAGTCCATGTGTCTAACTCCAAAATTCCGAATTTCAGATCAGGCCACGGGCATCCTTCTTTGCATGAGGAGCCCCCCAACATTCTATGAATAATAGAGAAAAGTATTTTGGGACTGATACTTGGCCCCAGGATAGTCTAATATGATTAACATCCCAGACAAATATGGGATACACAATGTCCCCCACCGTCTGATTGACAGATGTTATAGATGAAGCATCTGGAAAGAAAGAGGTGCATGGCCTAGGCCTAGGACTCCACATTGTGTGTGTAAATTTTGAGGTAGGTAACAGTGATTTCTCCTGGAACCTACAGCCAAGCTCCATGCTGTACTACCATGAAGTAATAGTAGGTTCAGCTTTCCTTTGGAGAAAATGCTCTCTTACCCTGGTTTCAGAGGAAAAAAAATGAGGAATATGGTTAGAAGAGGAAAAGACAACAAACTATTTTTTTCCTGGTGTTACTAGTCAATATCTGCAAAATATAACCATTGGGTCTGTCAGCTTGCGTTGCAGGACTTTTCCTTAGTTCAGCTAAAGATGGTATTCTTTGTCTCACAGTCATGAAGATTCAGGCTCTCAGACAATTTGAATGGTGAGTAAGACAGGGTTTTATTGGGTGAAAAGGGAGAAAAGTGGGAAACCGGGACTCTCGCAAGGTCAGAGTCTCCCCACTGCAAAGGCTGTAAACTTCCCAAGGCTCCACCTCAGTGGGCAGGCTGGTTGGAGTTTCTCCAGGGACGCCCCCTCACCTGGCTGTCTCACTTGTATGGCCAAAGTGTCAGTGCCACAGCCACATAGACTAAGAAAATAGGTAAGAAAAGAAAGTACAGATGGGAGGTGGAAACCTCTTTTTTGGAAAAATAGAAGTTGTGATAACTGGAAAAGGAAGTGGTGTCTAAGAAGAGTTTGATTATTCATTTGGTTTTGTTAAGATGGGAGATATTCAAATACGTCTATGTGCTAAGGAGAAGTCAACAGAAAGGGAGTGCTTGAAAGTTCAGAAGAGAGAAGTGACAACTGAGGGAAGGGACCCAACGAGACTGGTGGGGGTTGGGGAGATTAACCTGTGGCAAAAGGAGGAACACTTCGCTTCCTAAGCCAGGAGAAGAAAGAAAACAGTGTGTGTGGAGCCCTGTACCTGTCAAGGTTAACCAGGTCATACTGTGGCAACAATCCCACAATCTCTGTGGCTTACAACAGAAAAGATTTCTTTCTCCCTCATACCCATGTCCAGAAGTGGTTGGCTCTGACTTGATTCCATGTAGTCCACATTTCAGGATTTAAGTGAGAGTATTGGCTCCTATCCAGAATACTGCAGTCTTGGTGGCAGAAGGAAAAGAGAGAATGCCAAACCATGCACAAGCTCTTAAAGCTGCTGCTAGGAAGGGAAACACACTATCTCAGTACACATTTCATGGCCGGAGCAACTCCCACGTTCATGTCTGAGTTCACCAGAACAGGGACACAGAGAGGGCCTATGAATATGGAGAACAACCCAGTAGACAGGGGCTTTGACTGTGGGCAAACAATATAATCTACTATTGGGCCATCCTGCTTTTGCTGGTGAAAAAGTTGCTCCTTCATTCATTCGATAAATATTGAGTAAGCTCCTACTTTGTGCCTGGTGCTACACTTTTCTCATAGACCTCTAGATAAGACAGACCTTTGGTCTTGTAGATATTACAGTTTAGAGAATTTCCACCTGATGGCCTTGGTTTTTCTTACTGGCATAGGGGACTACATCATCTGCTGAGAGAAAGTTGTTTGAAGGTAAGGAGTTTGAGGAGAAGGGTAAATATTTCAAATCACCACTAAACAAAAAGAGAAGGAAAGCTGAATGGGGGAAATAAATGGATTGCCTGTCAGCATTACATGTGTCACTATGGTTGGCAAACTCATGGCTATGTTCCCTATCAGTGCTTAGTCTCCCGGATACTCTAAGAGCAAAAAAGGTAAGGATCTGGGGGACCGGAGGGCTAGGAGACACAGGAGCCAGAGATGATGTTGACAATATGAAGGAATAGGGTCTGGCTAGGCAATAAGAAGGGAAGGAAAGTCATGTGGGCAAATGCTGAGCAAGAGACAAAGGTCTTGGGAGCTAAGTTGAGGTGTATTGGGAGGGGAGTGAATGACCTAGAAAGGCAGGATGAACTGATCAAGAAATGCACTGCTGCAGTTTAAGGTTTCATAGGTGGGGCAGTTCTTGATCTAGAAGAGTCCAGGGTGTGGAAACTGGGTGGGGACTGGTTTATGATTATTGAGGTCTTAATTGTTCCTAAGACACTGTGCCTGTAGTCATGGGTTATGTCCATGTGCAGCTTTATATTGATTGACTCAAATGCTGAGTTTCCTGGGAATAATGAATTAACTACCTATACTGTTGTGTCTCCCCCTCCCCACTCCAGACCCCAGTCATTTCACACTTGCTTGGAAAGAAGAGCTGATGAAAATATAGCATTTCTTTTTAAAGTCCTCCAGTGCTTCTTTGTATGGTACTGTCTGTATACTAGGTGTTCTTACATTTCGTCTTGAATTGAGTCATATTGAGATTGTTCCCTTTTCTGCTTCCTACTCAATAGCAGGATTTTTCAGACTCCTTTTGGCATCTGAAAACATTCAGCAACTTCAAGAACTATCCTTCCTTGGAGGAGGGCAAAAATGGCGCTCATCCCCTATCATGTAAAGCAACATGGTAACAACAGAAGATGAGAATGGAAACAGAGGAAACAAAATGGGAGAAGAGGGGGAAATATTTAAAATGATTACAAGAAAATCAGTCTTTTTTTAGTTCAGTTTTATTAAGATCTAATGTGTATGCTATTCACCAATTTTAAGCTCAGAATTCAATGAATTTTGACAAATGCGTACAGTTGTATAACCACATATATCATCCTCATCACCCCAAAAATTTCCTCAGACCTCTTTGCAGTCGTTCTGCTTCTCATAATCCTAGTCTCAGACAACCACTGATCTGCTCTTTCATTATACCTTTGCCCTTTCCAGAACTTCAGAAAAATGGAATCAGACAGTATATAGCCTTTCATGTTCAGCTTCCTCAAGAAAACCAGTCTTATATGGGGGATGTGAAAACAGCATAGAGGCTAGGGAAGGGTAAGGAAAAGAAATAGTAAAGTTCACCAGTTTGAGTGCCCACATCCTTCAGCTTCATCCTAAGTAATAATACCCCTCCCACAAAAAATCAGGTTTTATGTGCTAGTTACATTTTTAAAATCTCATTAGAGGCTAGAGGCAGTGGCTCATGCCTGTAATCCCAGCATTTTGGGAGGCCAAGGTGAGCGGATCACTTGAGGTCAAGAGTTCAAGACCAGCCTGGTCAACATGGTGAAACCCCTTCTCTACTAAAAGTACAAAAGTTAGCCAAGCATAGTGGTGCGTGCCTGTAGTCCCAGCTACTCAAGAGGCTGAGGCACAAGAATTGCTTGAACCTGGAAAGTAGAGGTTGCAGTGAGCCGAGATCATGCCACAGCACTCCAGCCTGGGTGGTAGAGTGAGACTCCATCTCAAAAAGCAAACAAAAAAAAAACTCATTTAAGATAAATACATAATTATTAAAGACAAAAACATGTATCTTAGTACCACTGATAGGTATTTCATGTACATCAGTGATAAGCAGACCTTATTTAGGAAAACACTGATTTCAAAGCTCTTGACATGTCTATATACTTCAAACGGTCTTATTCTCTCAGTCACTGATTTGGGCTAGCGAATCTTAAATAAGTGGCCATTAGCAAAATTTGTAAGTAATGATGACATCTGAATCCCCACATGTAGCATCATAATGTGCACATTTACCTTACTTTTAAAGGTGAATTTAAACCTTTTATTTTTGCTTATCTTTATTTCCCATTGAATTTGGTTGGAATTAGAAAAATGTATACTTGAATTTAATGGAAAACAAAAACACAACTAATAGAGATGGGAAAATCGAGACTTGCCATGCAGCAAACATAGATTCCGATAGACGTCCTGTGTGAGATTTGAAGACAGTTTCACATCAGATAGATGATCGACTCAGCATTGCTGGTTAGGAGAGTGCAGACTACAAAGACACCATAGAAAGGGTATAATTACATTTTGCAGTGGAATGTCTGTGGACAGTCTATACATGTGCACTCATTTTTACTGTGTGTGGATGACAGTTGCTCTATCACTTTTGTAGCTTTAGACGAGGACTCCATAGTTTCCTGTGCGTCTCTTTGTGTGGTTGTACAGGCTTAGCTGACTGAGTCATTATGGAATATAGCACTGATAAATCATTGAATCTATGAAGACCATGTCTTTCTGTGGATGAGGCCTTTTCCTAGGAAATTAAAACTCTGGAAGGTTCCCAAAGGGCCTTGGAAGTTTGAATAAGAAAAAAAGTCCAAGTTTAATTTTTCAAAGCTCTCTTTTTACATTTGTCTTTGTGACAATTATTGCTAATTGGCGAGTCTAGAGGAAATGATAAAGGGAGATGGATAAGACCATTGTCAAGGGTTGTAGGCAGGTGAGTTCCATGCCTACTTCGCCAATGTTTTTTACTGAGGTCAATTCAGGTCAGATTGTAGTATCTGAGGCAACTGAAATATAAAGATGCAGCCGCGGCTGTCTGCAAGGGTGTGTGACAACAGGAGTGGCACAGATACACTCACTTTGCCTGAACAAATATATAAGCCCTAGGTCTTTCATAGCACTCTGAGGGAGAGATACAAGGAGCTGCATGCCCAATTGGCAGTGCCTGACTGCTAATGGTATAAACAGGGCTTTGAATCAAGCGAGGGGGCCCGTTTGAGTCTATGTGTTATTATTTGTCATGTTGTTGTGACCTATGAAAAACAGTTTCTCAGGTCCTTTACATGCTACAACCTCCCCGGGCTCGGGCAATCCTCCCACCTCATCCTCCTTTCAGAGATGCTGAGACTAAAGACACACGCCACCACGCCCAGCTAATTTTTGTATTTTTTGTGGAGTCGGGTTTTCACTATGTTGCCCAGGCTGGTCTCGAAATCCTGGGCTCAAGCAATCGGCCTGTCTCAGCCTCCCAAAGTGCTGGGATTACAGGCGTGAGCCGCCACATCCAACCTTAAATGCTAGCTGTTAAATTGTCTTTCAGGGGAGGCCATTTCAAAATGAAATCTTGGCTCTGTTTTCAGTGATAATTTCATAGTTCTAAACCCCAATTAATTCTGAATTGGTCCAGCTTAAGCATGTAGTTACATAGAGAATGTGCCTATTTCTATCTCAGGCAAATGATGATTGTCCTATTGGTAACATGACTTCATTGTCACTTTTTTCCTCTGTAGACTACTGTGAGGAATCATATTACTAATACGTGTGCAGGCCTTACTCCTTAATTTAACAAGCAATGTCGATACAATAATATTTTTTATTTGCACAGATATAAGACCTTTTTATGATTATTATTATTATTATTTTGAGACACAGTCTCACTCTGTCGCCCCAGGCTAGAATGCAGTCGCGCAATCTTGGCTCACTTAAAGCTGCACCTCCCAAGTTCACGCCATTCTCCTGCCTCATCCTCCCGAGTAGCTGGGACTACAGGCGCCCGCCACCACACCCAGCTAATTTTTTGTATTTTTAGTAGATACTGGGTTTCACCGTGTTAGCCAGGATGGTCTCAATCTCCTGACCTCGTGATCCACCCGCCTCAGCCTCCCAAGGTGCTGGGATTACAGGCGTGAGCCACCGTGCCCGGCCAAGACCTTTTTATTTTAAAACTGCAAATTCAACTCAAAGATTGCAAGATCAAATTTTGCATCTTGAAAAAAATACTACCATAAACAAAGCCCACATTATAATCAGAATCCTACTTTCTTTTCTCCATAAAGCAGCATAGAACAGTGGTCATTTATAGATACATGAATTCCAGGAAGCTAAACAAATAAGAATTTGTACTATAAGTAAAGTAGGTTATATAAATTTTAAATGAAGGAAGAAACACCAAATTGAGGACAAAAATGATCTTTTTCCTTCTTTGAATTGTACTCCTTCAAGTAATATAAAAAGACCTCCCAAAATCAAATATTAAAAAATAATTTGTTTAGACCGGGCACGGTGGCTGAAATCTGTAATCTCAGCACTTTGGGAGGCCAAGGCGGGAGGATCATGAGGTCAGGAAATCAAGACCATCCTGGCTAACACGGTGAAATCCCATCTCTACCAAAAATACAAAACATTGGTCGGGCATGGTGGCAGGCGCCTGTAGTCCTAGCTACTCGAGAAGCTGAAGCAGGAGCATGGTGTGAACCCGGGAGGCAGAGCTTGCAGTGAGTTGAGATGGCGCCACTGCACTCCAGCCTGAGCGAGAGAGCGAGACTCTGTCTCAAAATAATAATAATTTGTTTAAATGCGTGTACAAATAATTTTCCCCAGTAAAACACAGGGAAGATCAACCAATAAATAAATAAGCCCTCTTGTTTCAAACCTCGTTGCTGAAAGTAATTCTAAGTGTATTAGTATTTACTACATTGGTGAGTGCTTGGGTATACCTTCTACTTCCATGATCTTTGCCCTGTATTGTATCTACGTGTAGCTGTATGTGATTGTCAAAAATAGGTACTGACTTCAAGACACAGTGTAGACTGAAGTTGTCTTTATCAGAAGTCTCAGCCGTGCCTCCCGTTCCGAGATGAATCTCAATTCACAAGTTCCACTAACACCATCACCATCACTGCCCCCAGATAGAATAAGACTTCTAATAACTTGAAAGACAAGTCTACAAAGATCCTGTAATCGTTTTCACTGTATCACTTTTTCCTGGCTACTTGTATCCGATAAAAACCTCAT
Organism: Chlorocebus sabaeus; assembly: GCF_047675955.1. NCBI lineage: Eukaryota > Metazoa > Chordata > Mammalia > Primates > Cercopithecidae > Chlorocebus > Chlorocebus sabaeus. Next base: position 79,344,934 of record NC_132924.1, on the reverse strand, counting down.
TTTATTTTTAAGCTATTAAACATGCGGACAAAGGGAATCTTCGTTTTATGCAAAAACGCAACCATGCATGAGAACTGCGCAAGTCTTTCTTGGAATGGTCTGTATTTGGGTGAAGTCATCCGACGTCATTACACTTCTTTATTTGGGGGTTGTCAACTCGTTTTCCAGGATTTAAAGACTATAACGATGATAAAAGTCAGTTTCGCACCCTGTCAAAGGCTTGGCCCGTTGCCTTTTCCTTCCCGGCAATACTCGGTTCAATTAGGTCTTGTCCTCCCATTGTCTATGAGGACTGAATTCTATCCCCGCTATTCAACACAGGCTCTTTGCTCGGGGAAAGTCAAACCATCCCTCAAAGGATCAAAGAGCTCAGCCATAGACAGAGCCGCCGGAGGAAAGCGGCGTCGCTGCGTCAGATGAAAGGGGCCCCTCAGCCTCACTCCTCACCGCAGCTCCTGGGATCTTAAAGACAAGGTCAGGAGGATCAGGAGGGACAAGAGGGATGGAGGCGAAAGGCTGGATCCTTAATCCAGGCTGGAGACAAAGGTGAGTAACTGCGCGTGGTGGACGGGGAGATGGGGAGTAGGAGGCTCCTGGCCCTCCAGCCGGGTGGTGTGACTTCAGGAGGACTCAGAAAACCCGCCAGGACTGGGTAAGACGGAAGGTCCCAGGAGGGGCGGGCGAACCGGCTCCTCTGGGAGGGCCGAGGCTGGGAACGCCCCCTCCAGGCCCCGCCCTCCCGCGCCTGGGCCGGGAACTCGAACTCAGGCGAGCGCCCAGGTCACGCGCCGGGGCGGCCCCGCTGCCTCCAGCTTCCCGGGGCTGGCGGCTCCGAGGAAGAGCGCGTGCCTCACGTCCTCCTCCCCGCCCCGCCCCCTGCGCACTGCGCACGCGCGGCCGCGCCCCGCCCTTTCTCGGCTCCGCGAGGGTGATGGGGTGAGGGCGGGGGGACCGAGGTGGCGAGGCCTCCAGAGATCCCAGACTGCGAGCACGCGAGCTGCTGCCGCCGTCACCCGCGCCGCGTCACGGCTCCCGGGCCCGCCCTCCACTGACCCCTCCCCTCTCTCCGTTTCCCCCTCCTCTCCCCCTCCTCCTCCGACCGAGCAGTGACTTAAGCAACGGAGCGCGGTGAAGCCCATTTTTCTCCTTCCTCGCAGCCGCGCCGGGGAGTTCGCGGCGCGCGGCCCCTGCCCTCTGGCCCGAGATGAATGCTGCGGCAGAAGCCGAGTTCAACATCCTCCTGGCCACGGACTCCTACAAGGTAAAGCTCGGGGCGGGGGCAGGTGACGAGGAGCCGGGCGCGCTGGAGGCGAGCGCGCGGCTCGGGGGCGGGGGCGGCTGGGACTGGGGCTAGGGTCGCGGCGCGGGGAGGCCCGGGGGAGGCGCGGGCGGCGGCGGCTGGGGCAGGTGAGGAGGCGCCGCAGTGGGCAGGAGGTGGCTGGAGGAGGATGGAGGGCTGGGCGGTGGAGGCGGGGCCTGGGGACGCGCGGCGGCGGGGGCGCGGCGGGGGTCTGAGGCGGGCCCCGGCGGAGTCCCGGGCTCCGGTGCTCGGGGCTTGGGCGTCGCCGGCGAGTGCACGCCCTCCTCTGAAGCGCGGCCTCTTGGCCTGGAGCTGGGACCAGTTAGGTAACGGCCCCGGGGACCCGCAGTGGAGAGTGAGCGGGGCTTTCCCCGCCGAGCCGGCCCGGCGCGCTCGCCCCTGGCTGGGCAGGTAAGTCTTCCAGGGGGCGAGGTGGGAGAAGTCCTGGCACGGGTGCCGGAGCAGCTGCGGTCCTCTGTCTGCTGCTCCGGCGCGGCGGACACTCGCCTGGCCCCAGTAGCCGTACTGGATTCCCCTATCCCACTCTGCCGGGCTCCGTTTCAAACTCCTTCGCACCTAGTGATTGCTCGTGCTCCTTATCCCTGGGTGTAGAGGCCGATCTTCTCTTAACTGCTTTAGGGTCACTAGGATTTCTGTGAAAAGGAAAGTGAAACACGAGGATTTAAAGGAACTGTAGTTTTAACCCTAGAGAACTTGTGGAGAGGGAATGGCACAACGTTGCGTTCACATGCCCTTTGAACACTTTGCGTGGGTAGCTGCCACATTCAGTTGATAGGAAGCACGCGGTAGTAAAGGGGAAGAGGTAAAGTAAATTTTACTTGAGCAACATAGTGGTTTTGGAATACAGTGGTAAAACATAGTACTCTCATGTTTTTGTTTTGATTCTTTTTTTTCCTTTGTTTTTAGCCCTTTTCGATATTCCGAGAAAGTATTTTAGAGAATTCCATTTTACTTAAATGTTGTCTGTTTCTTTCAAATCAGCTTAAAATGCTGTTTATATATTTAGATTGTTGAAATCGAGCCAAGATCCATCAACAAGTTGTCTTTTAGATGCAAGTTTAAAGTATTGCAAAATCCGAACACTATCAAGTATGATCCTTGATAACATTGTCAAGTATACGTGATAATACCCTAACTATGGTCCTTTACTTGGTCCTAAAACCTCCTGTTGTGTTCTCTTGGTTCAATCATAGTGTTTTCAAAATTTTAAATAGTGATTTTAGAATAGCCTCATTCGTAGTTTTGTAGAATTTTTTTCTTAACTAAATCTAAAATAATTGTCAGATTTTTTTTTTACATGTTAGCCAAATGTAAAGGGAGGTTGATTAGTCTAAATTTTAAAAACAAAGAGGAGTGCAACTTCCTTTCGTTTGCAGTTCCTCCAACCATTATACATAAGGAATGTAAAATTAACATCAGTTTTCTGGGGTGCTTTTAGTTAGAATAGTGAATTACCTTAAAAGGTTTCTCATCTAGTGAGCCATACTTAATTGCACTATTAGAATTTGCACCTATTTAGTAAAGTTTACTTTTGAAGTAAACTTTCAAGTTAGGCTGGTATGTTTTATCTCCTTTATAATATGAAACTTCAGAATATTTTCATCTTAGATTTTTCATTTTTTCCCCCAAAAGTCACCTCTAGGGGATGCAATCAAGTTGATAACGTTTTATACCAGTGGCTTACCGCAGTATGCTGAAATAGATTGTGTATTCCACAGTCACATTTAAGTCTTAAGTTTCATTTCCCTTATGTTTTTAGGGGTCCTTATAACCTGTTTTACACTTTTGTCTTTTTATCTAGCAAAAAGAACAAAAATGATAATCTTGAGGTTAGGAGTAATGAAACTTACTTAGAAATTACGTGAGAATGTTACATATCCTTATCAGTGCTTACAAACTATTGGCCAAAATTGGGAACTCTAGTAGTTTTAAATGTGTTGATGAAGAGAGCAAAATATTGTTGATTTCTTCTAAAACTGAAGGAAGAATAATTGATTGCCTAAGCACTACAAAAGTTATTTTGCAAGTAAATGGTATGGTAGCCAAGCACATGACAATGGGAATTTTGTTTTGTCTTGTATCCTGTCAAGAGAGTCCAGAACAATTTGGACCAAAGGAGCATTTGAAGTATATACATTCACTTCTGTAACCTCATACTTTATTGTATATAGGAAGGAATTAAGGACACAGACAAATGTGGTTCCTCTGTTTTCATCCTGGTTCTTGTTAGAAATAAGAAGGGACACAGTTTAAACCACATTACCCATTAGTTAGGAAATGTGCTGTCCTGTGTAGGTTGCTTCTCAAAGGGTCATCTGTAAGCTGGTTATCTAGAATTCAGCATAGTTTTAACCACTCATTTAATAAATATTGGTCACCTATTGGGTATTATAAAAGAAGACAAAGATAAGTAGTATTTTGAAATCCAGGATGGAGGGAAGTTGATTTCATAGAAATTTCAAAGAGATGTGCAATTTATATTTGGTGATTAGGAATTCAAGGCACCTTCTTTTCAAAAAAAGAAAATTTTGCTTCCTCCAACGGCCGAATAACAAATTTTTGTCACTTGTCCTTCACTGCTTCTGAACAGATGCTTCGGTATTGTCACGGTGGCTCCCAAGGCAACCTGAGCCTCATGAGTGGGGTACTGTTGCAACTTGTACTCCAGAGACTATGCTTTCATAAAGATATATGTGACATTGTCCATTTATTTAATTTTTCCATTGTTTTATGTTATAAATTATAGGAAAAACTTGAGCAACATAAATAAAATATATATAAATGAATATACTTCATAGGGAGATTAATTTAGGTCATTAATAATTAAGCGGTGTTCTCATTGTGAGGTAATGAAATCTGGTTTAAAGGTGTGGCAAAAGAGATACAAGTCATTAGAAACTCAATGCAAGAGGTTTTAAGGGAAGAGGCAATATGATTATAGGTGGTTTTACAATTTCTCTCCTTCCCCAAAATAATATAACCCAAAATCCTTAAGTCATATTTATGAGTGAGTATTGCTTGAAAGCCAAATAGCAGTGAATTATTTTTGGGGGCAACAGATTTCCAGGGCTTAAGAAATCTTAAATAATACTGAAAAGAAGACTCAGTTGCGGTTTTTGCTGTTTGTAGCATGTTGGCTTTGAAGCAGCAGTAAGTCTTAGCCAGTGTTGGGCAGAGTATATCCTCTTCTGATTGCCCTTAGATATTATGTAGCTAACATAACTTGCCCTGTGACCTTGGGTATGTTATCCCATGTGATCTTACATATACAGCTCATTTTTTAAATGTTGGCTTGTGATTTTTTAGCAGTTAAAAGTATAACTGAAAACATTTGATCATGTGATCCCATTGTGGAAGGAAAGATCTTCAAATCAACCCTAAGACATCAAATCAGCCCTGTGGAACATCTAGAGAAGCATCTAGAGAAAACTAGGCTTTCTTCTCCCAAAAGGATTCTGTTCAACTAAAATATATGTGTCATATCTCATACCTGTTTTTTTAAACTGTCATACTTGGAACAAGGATATTTAGCCTTGGGAATAGAATTTTTTGATACACTTGGTTGGCCAGCACTCCTTAATGGAAAAAGCTGTCTATTATTTGACTTAGGGCTAGACCCTTTTTGTTCTAGACATTAAAATAGTACCAGTTATTGTTATTTAGTATGTAATAATTTTTAGAAGTTTATCCTTTCATGAAGTAAATTAATCGCACAACTAGAGAGTTATCTTAAAATAACTACATTTTTCTGTGTGTGCCTGTTCTTTTTTTTTTTTTGAGATGGAGTCTCACTCTGTTGCCCAGGCTGGAGTGCAGTGGTGCAATCTCAGCTGACTACAACCTCCACCTCCCGAGTTCAAGCGATTCTCCTGCCTCAGCCTCCTGAGTAGCTGGGACTAAAAGCACGTGCCACCACACCTGGCTAGTTTTTTGTATTTTTAGTAGAGACAGGGTTTCACCGTGTTAGCCAGGATGGTCTCAATCTCCCAACCTCATGATCCACCTGTCTTGGCCTCCCAACGTGCTGGGATTACAGGCATGAGCCACCGTGCCCGGCCAGTTCTTTACCACATATGTATTGATGTTCAGGTGGTCTTTTAGCAGCAGGAGGGCCATGCCAGTTTAGGAAGCATTTTCACTGGTAAGGTTTGCTGGGATCTTATTAGGTATTTTGTTTTGTTTACATCTGCTGAATAATTTTGTATTTATTGCAGAACCATTTTCTTTAGTAATAGAAGTCAAGTCCGTGCTAAAAAGTTAACATGATTTAAGAGCTTTCTTTTTGTGTTTACTTTAGAATACTATGAAACTTTTTGTTGGTATTAGTTAACATTTAAAATTCAGCACTTCATTTCTCTACCATTTGACAGCCTTCCCCATCTCCATAAATGGAACTATTATTAATGCAGTTGCTCAAACCAAAAATGTAGGAGGTATTAATTCTTCCCCCTCGTTATGTTCCACATCCAATTTACCAGCCTAGTTCCCCTTTACCTCCAAAAACACTGGGCGAATTCTCCTATCTAACCTAATAGCCCCTAACTCCTGCACTCTTTAGTCACCCTATAATCCATTCTTATCCACCCCACCACCAGGCTGATCCTTTTAAAAGGTGAATCATGTCATATTCACCCCAGCTTAAAGCATAATGGCTTCCCATTGCACTTGGCATAAAATCCAGGCTCCTTGGGGTAGCCTGTAAGCCTTACATGATCTCATTTCTGCCTACCTCTGACCTTATTGTGTACTTACTGTCCCCACCCTGCCACCTTACTTTTAAGTACCCACCACACTGGCCTGCCTTCTGTTCTGTCCCTTATGCCAAAGCATTTCCTGTCCCCTTGTCATTTAGGTCTTGCTCATATGTCACCTTCTCAAAGAAGTCTTCTTGGTCCCCTCTAGCCCATCATTCTCTTAAATTTTCATAGCATCTATCTTGATCTGAAATTACTTGGTTTATGTATTATTTTTCTTCCTTCTTCAGCACTTATTAGTCCTGTGAAAATAGACACCATATCAGTCTGTTTTCTTTCTCATCCTCAGTGTCTGAAGTAGGTACAGAATATGTATTTGTGAATGAAGTATTTATAAAATAACAGTTGATTTGAATTTATGCTATATTATTCCATGTTCCGGTGAAGATTCAAAATGGCCTGTTTAGGAGAAAGTGAAATGAAGAGGACAGTAAACTAGCAAAACTAGAATCATTATAAATCCTTTTGAGTATATTGTTAGAAATATTTTCTTAAAAAGCTCTGCTTTAAAAACATTTTCCCATTAAACAACATGTACATATGCCTCTATAAGTAGACCTAAACATGCTCTGTATTCTTTTGTAAACTTGTTGGGTGTTAGTAGATGGTTAATAAATGGTGTTTCTTGGCTAATTATCTGCAAGTTTGCCTAGATAACTTAGATTCGTTGGCTGTATTCTAAAACAATACTCTTAAGGTTCTCCAAAGATTTTTAGAGTTCATACTTTGTTTCTAATGAAGCAGTTTAGACAGTTTTGTATTTTAAATATTTGTTTTCAGAGAAGACATTCTAAGTAAAGGTAGGTTTTAAAGTACTGTAATTAGAGAACATAGCGGAAGCTTTAAAATTGTAAATATTTAATTTTTGTCCAGAATTGGAGCTGTATTTGTATAAAGGAAAATTTTTAGTATACTTTTAGACGGAGTTATGGAGTTAAATAGCTTAGAGACATTTCCATTTAGATTTGACTCTTCATCTTCTCAGAAAAAGAAAATAACTTGCCTTCTAGTAATTTTAAATCTGATATAGAATGCACCATTAACTATCCGAACAGTAAGGGTCAAACTATTGAGAAATAAAACTATGAATCAGACTTAGAAACTTGTACTATAAGATCCACACCTTTTTTCAAGTTTTACTTCATCATGTGTGCTTTTCTTCTACCTCACTACTTAGTCCCACTAAAGAAGTTGGAGTTATTTACATTGTAAACTGGATATTTTAATTTTTAGATACATCTTGGGTGTGTTTTTAGGTAGAGGTGTCTTTTTCTTCAGTTTCATAAGTAGTTGAAGTAGTGGTGATATTTATTACTACAGACTCATTCGTAAATATATTTGTTTTTGCATTTTAGTGAATTGACATAAATTTCATTGCTGTAGATTCTGTATTAGCTATCTTGCTTAGCTACTTCTTAAATTTTATTAAAGTGGGATCAGCCCCTGGATTCTAACCTTAATAAGCCCTGACATATATTTCTAGGTTTTGATGAGACTTCCCTGTACCTTTTAGTATATCGCTATCTATTATACCTGAGGAAAACAGAAAGCTCCAGGTCTCCTGCTTGACTTAAACTCTCAGATCACCTGTTACTCCAAGGTTGTCTGTGTGCTGCATTAGGGGCTATTTTTGTAGAGTTGCAAGTATGCTACCATTGGCAAGGAAACAGCACATTCATTCAGAAACATCAATGGGAATATATTCGTCTTAGGATTCTTGTACTAAGCTATGAAGATTCTTGAGGATAGAGCCAAGTTTTACTGAGATTGAGACTGTGTACCCAAAGACAGCATTGACTTTCCTAAACTTGAGATCAAAGCTAAACAGGAAAAATGGCTTATGTTCACAGTGATCACTCATGAAAAATGGTCTGCAAAGATTTATTCCACCATTGCCATGATTCACCCTATACCTTAAGGCACTGTTATTCCTAGTCTTGAAATTGGGAAAATACACATTATTCTTCCACTTTATTTTTTATTGGTAAAATGTTTTAATATGGTTAAAACATGGAAATAAATTCAAAGTATAATGAACACTCACTTTTTGCTTTTTCTTAAAACAAAAGCAGATAAATTTTTTACGTAGTGGCTCTTACCCAAGTTCATGGAAAAGAATTTTGTGCTTAAGGAAGACTTCTTCATATTTTAAATTCACAAGGATTTGATGTTTCATTGTATAAGAATTTATTTTCCAATTAGGTAGGTGATTTGAGAAAAAGAGATTACAAAACAGGATTTTTTTTCCTTTGCTGCCGCTGCTGTTGCTGTCATCCAGGTTTTCATAGTGTCACTATGTACAAGTAAGGTAGTCATGATAAGTCATTGACTTTTGGAACATATTGCATTGAGATATTAATAATACCAAATTCTGCTGTCTTTCAGTTCATTCTTTTGCCCATTAGGCAGCTGCTTCTCTCTCTCTCTGCCTGAATGAAGGGACTATTCCCCAAAACCAAATGAAATACTTTTCCAACCTAGAGGCCTTGTAGTAGGTTTAATGTGCTTGTATGTAAAATTTAATGCTCTCCTGTGGTTTTAAGATACTGAACTATGAAAATATCTTAGTAAGATACTTATTTTTTGTTTGGTATAGCCAGGAAAAGAAACTGGTTAATAGCAAACAAGAAGTATAGTTTCTCTGGTTTTGGAGTAACTTCAAGCCTTTTCTGTTGTGATTTATAGTCTGCTCATCGGTGTTTTCTAACAGAAGTGTTTTTCTTTACATAGGTTACTCACTATAAACAATATCCACCCAACACAAGCAAAGTTTATTCCTACTTTGAATGCCGTGAAAAGAAGACGGAAAACTCCAAATTAAGGAAGGTGAAATACGAGGAAACAGTATTTTATGGGTTGCAGTACATTCTTAATAAGTACTTAAAAGGTACTACTTTTCCTAGTATATTTTAAACACTGCTTATTACTCTAACAAATCTGTTAATTTGGATGCATTAAATCTTATAATTTGGTGTGTTTGTGTTTGATGTTCTAAGTATGAGAAAAGTTTTCTGAAATAAAAGGTTTTTTGTTTTTTTGGAAACCGAGTTTTGCTCTTGTTGCCCAGGCTGGAGTGCAATGGCACAGTCTCAGCTCACTGCAACCTCCACCTCGTGGATTCAAGCAATTCTCCTGCCTCAGCCTCCCGAGTAGCTGGGATTACAGGCATGCCCCACCACACCCAGCTAATTTTGTATTTTTAGTAGAGATGGGGTTTCTCCATGTTGGTTAGGCTGGTCTTGATCTTCCGACCTCAGGTGATCCACCCGTCTCCACCTCCCAAAGTGCTGTGATTACAGGCGTGAGCCACCGCGCCTGGCCAAAATAAAAGTTTTGAAATGAGTTTAGAAAAGTTGGTAATTTTTGGAGGCTAATCTGGTTTCTTATACTTTAGTCATTAATTCAAAGTAAAGGATTTGTTACTGAACTGGAAACTCCTTTTGAATTATGGTAGCAATCATAATTAGAATGTTTTTATATTAGCCAGTTTTTTTAAAAAACCTATTTTTAAAAACTACCTGTGTCTCTGGACTTAGTTGCAAATGCATATTAAAACAAAAATCCCCCAAACAATTTCTGTGCTTTCTTATTTGAAAGGCCATTTCTAATCCATTTTTGTAATGGTGTTTCTAGGGGGAAAACAGTTCCCAAACACATTTTACATGTTGGAAAAGTTTATCTCTAACCTTTTGAATTAAACATAATTTCAGAATTGAATACAGAGTAAGCTGAAATTTAGGCAAATAACTCTTTTCTGTAATCTTGACTCTTAAGATTAGGCAGTTCAGATAGTCTTATACTACTGAAAACCTAGCTAGATATCAGAAGTAATTATTAGTGGCAAGAATACCAAAGTTAATACCAAAGTTTTTTTGTTTTGTTTTTTTTAGACAGGGTCTCACTCAGTCACCCAGGCTGGAGTGCGGTGGCGCAATCTTGGCTGTCTGCAGCCTCCGTCTCCCAGGCTCCAGCGATCCTCCCTGCTCGGCCTCTCAAGTAACTGGGACCACAGGCTCACACCACCATGCCTGGCTACTTTTTGTATTTTTTGTAGAGACAGGGTTTCACCATGTGGGCCAGGCTTCTCAAACTTTTGAGTTCTCAAGTGATCTGCCTGCCTTGGCCTCCCGAAATGCTGGGATTACAGACATGAGCCACCACGCCTGGCCCCAAGATGTTTTAAATGAGTTTACTAGTTAACTTATATTAAGTTACCAGAGACTGATTGCACACTTTAATTTAGCCATACAACTTAAGAACTTTGTAAAATATTATTCATTATTAATTATAACTAAAATGTATTAATTACCTATTCTAGGCCAGCATTATTGTAAGTGGTTCATATGTCTTAACTCATTTTGTTCTCACAACCATCATATAAGTGGGTACTCGACTTTATCCTCATTTACAGATAAGAAAAGTTAATTAAAAGTATGTTGTTTGTGGGGGCAGACATTTAGTAATCGTGGAAATTACTGGCTTATCAACCCTGAAGATGCCACATTCTTTACGAACGAAGTGAGAAGGTTCATTTGGACCTCCATGTAAGAAGCTTTTGAGTCATCTCAGAGTTGAAAAGTACCAAAATTAATCGAGAGAAAAAATTAATATAATTTTTAAAAGCTATGCAAGTAATAGTTTTTTCTATTACACATCTGCTTTTACAATAAATTAACATTTATACTTTGAGTGATTAGAAGTACAAACTCCTTTTCTGACTCTGCTGTTGATTCTGGGTGAGTCATTTAACCTCTTAGTTGTATTTTCAATCCATAGAATGGGTGAAATAGCCAAAGTTATTAATTCTATGACAGTTCAGCAACTCACAGAATGCACCTTTAGAAATGTAAACAGGACATGTATATTCTTTTAGGTAAAGTAGTAACCAAAGAGAAAATCCAGGAAGCCAAAGAGGTCTACAAAGAACATTTCCAAGATGATGTCTTTAATGAAAAGGGATGGAACTACATTCTTGAGGTAAAAGATGGTTTCATGTTTTGGTCTGTTTTGGTTTTTCTTTTAGTTCAAAACTTCTTGCAAAAGAATTTGTTTGTTTGTTTGTTTGTTTGTTTGTTTTTGAGACAAAGTCTCACTCTCTCACCCAGGCTGGAGTGCAGTGTGGCACAGTCTTGGCTCACTGCAACCTCCGCTTCCTAGGTTCAAGCTATTCTGCTGCCGTAGCCTCCTGAGTAGCTGGGACTACAGGCACACACCACCACGCCCGGCTAATTTTTGTATTTTTAGTAGAGATGGGGTTTTACCATGTTGGCCAGGCTGGTCGTGAACTTCTGACTTCAAGTAATCTGCCCACCTTGGCCTCCCAAAGTGCTGGGATTGCAGGTGTGAGCCACTATCCCCAGCCAGAATTGAATAGGAGATTAGAGTATCATTACAGTTCTTTTTTGTTTGTGATCTGAATATAATGACTATTTTAGACATCCTTTTGAAAACTTAAGGTTGACATGTTATCCCTCTCCCCACATCCCCCATGTTACATCATTAGCATATAGAATCTACAGCAAGTCTAATTAATAAAAATGAATTATAACTTAAATAACATTTTTGAGAAAGAATTCATTCTTGAAAATACACTATAGGTAGGAAAGGGCATGGTTATTTGGCAGTTTCAAAATGTAGGTCTGTTTTCTTGACTGAAAATAGATGCTGTGAGTCTATCACTACAAACAGTTCTGGGAAGTTTCTCACTGAATAGTGAGAATGGCTTGGTGCTGATCCACAAAGTTGATTTTTAGTAGTCTTGACTGTATTATATTTATATCTAGTATGTTTGAATTCATTGCTTAGATATCAAGGCACTCAAAGACATGGTAATATAATTATAAGGGTTGAATATCCCGTGGTGGTTTCCTTTTATTACAGTGATCAGTTGGGAATGGAATCTATTGGTGTATCTTGATGTTGAGTATTACTTTAAGTCTCACAAACGAAAGTTTCTTACATTGAACAGACTGTCAAACACAGAATAATTAGAAATACTTTAACTTTCATGCCTATATGACAATACTGAGCTATACTATTTGGTACTTATGGGTCTTGAAAAAGCCAGGTAAGCACTCTGCGCTGCACTTTTCCTGAATCTTAAATAAGGTCAGTAGAATCTGTGAGCTATCACCTGCACTTGCTCCATTTCTCTTCTATGAGGTTTGTTTTAAGCATAAGTACAGTAATAAGTTTACGTGCTATGCTTATTACTATACTGTCCAGTGACCAGGGCAGTAAGTCGTTTGATTATATGATCAGAAAATCTTGGGGAACTAAAGGTTCTCTAGAGAACCTTTTTATCTGGTCTAACCCCATTTTACAAACAGAATCTGAGACCTAGAGATGGCAAGTGACTTGCCCAAGATCTCCCCAGTGCTTTTGAGTCCAAACTAGAACCTGTAGGGCAATGTTCTTTTTGCTATACACTGTGTCTCCAGTGCTTCTTTTAAACAGATTTTTCTTTTATTTAATTACCTTGTCCCAAATCACATAAAAAAATTATCAGGATTTCTGAAGCAGCTTGCCTTCCTAGTGAATAGTTAGGTATAGCTTTTAGCTTTAAAAGGGAGGCACAGTGTCAGATAATAAATAATCTTCAGCCTAATTTTTAATTTTGGAGGGAATTATTGCATTAAGAGGAAGTCAGTTAAGTCAGACTTGAGTGTTAATTGCCAAGATTCTGCGTTTGGTCTGTCTCATAGTTTCATATCCACCACCAGAATAAAGAGGGAACCTATTTTGTTTCTTCTGCAGGGATTTCCCTAGCTCTCCTTCTCTCTCGTTTTGTTTTCTTTTGTTCTTTAATAGCCGTCCTTTATCTTTCAGTCTGCAGCCTTTATTTTGTGAAAATGATGAATTTAAAATAAAGATAGTGTTCTTGGAATACTTTTAGAATATGTTGGAATAAACTCATCCTTTTTTGTTTTCTGAAAGAGCAGGGAAAAAGCAACAGTTTTGTTTTGATCAGTTTGGAATTTTCTGTCACTTGTAGTGATAAATGTTCTTAGCAGAAGCACATGGCATCATTAAACTTAACAATTAATATCAGTACCTATGTTAATAATTTTAACTAGTTTTTAGAAGGATAAGGATATTCTGACTAGATTACGGTAACATCTACAATTGCAGTTTCAATGACAGTAAATTTAGATTCTATAAAATGTAAAGAACCTTTAGTAAAAGTTGAATAAATATCATTTTCTCCTGCCAGAAATATGATGGGCATCTTCCAATAGAAGTAAAAGCTGTTCCTGAGGGCTCTGTCATTCCCAGAGGAAATGTTCTCTTCACGGTGGAAAACACAGATCCAGAGTGTTACTGGCTTACAAATTGGATTGAGGTAAATTGCTTTTTTGTTTTTTTAATTCTTATTTAACATTAATTGAATAAAGACCATTGAACTGAGATTACAGTTTAGAATTTGTTACTAATAAAGCTATATATATAATCTCCTATAATTTACTTAACCTTTCCAGGCTTCAATTTCCTCATCTATAAAATGACAGACTAATCTTTAAGGTTTCTTCTCGTAGAATAGAATGTTCTAAGATTTTGTTTAAATCAAATTATTGAGAGTGATTGTTTTCAAAACTTAGTTGGCTTAAAACTTATCCTTTCATCTAATTCATTGCCATTTTAAATGTGTATTATCTTAGAGCAAACTTACAACAGCATTTCTAGTAACTTACAACATTCAATGAATGATAAATGTTCAAGTTAGACTAAAGGAACTTTGTTCCAACTTTTAGTAACTACTTTCTTCATTTTTCTCTAATCAGTTTAGGTCCTGGGATCTACTATCTGTTACTTTTCAGTGTCTCATCTAAATATAAACAAGAGTTGTTATTCATATTGTTTAATTTCTCAGGAAGGGTACATTTTGGGCTTTGGGTTTATACTGCAAGCCTTTTTTTGTTTTTCTTGTATGTATACCTAAGTAGTCATATGTTTTCACATGGTCAGAGTTTTGATAATAATACTCTACTTAACTTCTGAACAGTTTCATCATAGATTTAATCTGTGAGAGGAAATATACCCTCGAAAGTAACTATAGAAATAACACCTTACTATCTGGTGGCATTTACTTAGTTCTTAGAACTGACTAATTAGATTGTTGGTTTAAGTAATTTGCTATTTGCTATTATATTGTAAAATAGTACATTTGAGGCTCACTTAAAAAATTGAAAAAACATTGAAATATAAGAGGTCCAAGAATATGTTTGAAACACATTTTGCTAAGTTGACAGAAAATTAATAGACTTTTAATGGGTCATTAACTAATAATAGACTAAAAAAAAATAGGTACAGTTAAATAAAGGTTTTAAATAGTCTATACCATATACTAAAACTATTAACTGTGAACCGTAAAAGAGAATATATTTTACTGGTTTCTGTACAGCTGTAAATAGTGTTTTATACTGGCAAATATTTGATTTTGAGGGGATGGTGTTACAAAAACACAAGAGTAGAAGAGTTGTTCATGTCATCTAGGCTAGCCTTTTACCTTAAATGCCAAAGATCCCAACCAGGAGATCCCAACCAGGTAAACCTAACTTAGAAAATTTGTCATCTATGGATTAACCTTTTTCATATTGTTCTTTTTAGTTGTCTGACTGGGGATTTAGTCAGTAAGTACTCTTCCTTATGTCTAATTAAACTTTCCTAAAGCAGATATTTATGGAAGTAGAGAATTAGATATCATTTCACCTTGCTTCCTTGTACAGTTTTCTTTGGCCTTAAAAGTAAATTTTTTAAAATAAAATTTTTAAAACATTTAAATAAATTTTTAATAAAAAACTTATTTTTGGTGTATCTGACTAGGAAACCATAAAGTAAAAAAAAAAAAAAAAAAAAAATCAATTATTTTAAAGCAGTTTACCAAATATATAAATATTTTTAAAAGTTATTAAACATAAATCTAGTATGGGACTGTTCGATACTGTTTTTTTAGTAGTACATAGACCCTTGCTTTTTTTTGCTTATAACCTGAAACAATTTATATTGAGTTTACCTTTTTTATACTAATATATATTAAGTTATTTCCGTCCTAAATAGGCATTTATAGCTAAAGCATAAAAACTTATAGTCTGATACTGTCTATCCCTTATTGTAGTTTCTGACAGATCCTATTTTTTAAAATGTGTTTATTCTGCATATCAGATCTCCAGAATAGACTTCTTCATAGATATTTTGCATCTCTTGTGGGGACAGAGGAAATTCATCCTACTCTTATCAATCCCCAACCTTAAGTTTACCACCTTGTATTTGAAATCTGTTCCCATCCCCAACAAATTTGTTATTTTCAAATTTGAAAATATTCTTTAAACAGATCTTGATTTAAAACATTTTCAGTAATAGCACTAAATAGTATTTCTTTCAGTTTTCTTTCCCACTGTATTTTCAGTTATTAATAAACTATTGATTGTTATTCACCTGTTAGTAGCACACAGAATTCTAAAATACTGAAATTGAGTTGCTTTATTTCAATATTGGTGCCAGAAGAAACCTTAGTCCTCTCACATTTCATAACAATTTTAAGAGCACCTAGGAGTTCTGCAGAGGTGTCTCAGGCTTACAAGGGGGCTGAGGAACCAGCATAGTGGGCTAAACTTATCCTTTTCTTCCACCAAAAAGCAAAACAAGACCTTTCTACTATTAAGAAGAAAAGGAAAGTTGATTTTAATAACGATTATACTGACCAAATGTCATTTCACAGATGGGGAAATTGCGTCCTGAGAGATGGACTGGTGAACAGAGTAGGTGCAGTGCCCTTTCTGCTGTACCATCCCATTTCTCATTCTTTAAAGCCTTTATCCTGCATCCTGCATGGTAGCATTGTAATAAACACTTCTGGAAGGAAATTTACAGGTTTACTTCCTTTAGTCTTAGTTTCAACTAATAATTTTGATTTGTGTGGGCAAATTGCTATTTTGGAAAAGTTTCCAACAAGGCCTACTTTATTAGACCTTGGATTAACCCAAACTAACTTGCCTTTTTTTCCCTTGCTTACACCTACAGTGATCTTTTTAAAAGGGGAGTGATTTTATTAAGAGTATAATTTAAGCTGATTTTGTTGGACTATGGAAAGGAAACGGTGATGTGAAGGATCACTGTGTCTCATAGTTATTTCTCTCCTTCCCTGGCATTTTTCGAGGGGTAAGGTCAATCTTCTACCTTTATAACTCAACTAGAGTTTTTCACATTATGTTTTATATCTTTCTCATACTCCTAGATAATATCAGTATTTGAGTTGAATTAAATGTAAGAGCTGATTGACTTAAATTCAACAAGTGAATATTGATTTAAGTACCAGCTGTGTACCCAAAAAAATGCTGGGCACAGAAGTTAGAGTAAGATGTCTCACTTAAAGGTCCTCTGAGGGAGAGGTGACGATTCATTCTGAACTAACCACTAATATCATTAAGAATTAGTGCAAGTTGGCAGCAGAAAATAGGTAATTCTGTTTAAAGGAATCATGAAATGGACAATAAGCTTTTAATAAGGAGAAGGCACAGTGTTCTTAGAATGACAAATAGTCCTATGGGGACTGCAGCATAAAAGTGAAAAATGTAGAAGATAAACCTTTAGATGGTAAACAAGGCAAGATTCTGGAAGATTCTCAAATTCTGTATGAATCAGCTCCACCCCCGCCCCATGGACTGTAGATGACTGTTAAAGGCTTTTAAGGAAAGATGCAACCTAAAAAAAAAAACAAAAAACTTATTTTAGAATGATAACCAGTGGCAATATGAGGAATAATTAGAGAGGCTAAAGATTAAAGGTAGGATAATCATGGGCCTTGGCAGTGGAATTGAAAGAGTAATTTCAGAAGCAGAATGGTCAGATGTTGGAGGTGATTGGTTATAGAGTTTAAGAATTGTACCAATTTTCTATTGTGTAACAAACTACCCCAAAACTTAATGGCTTAAAACAACTGTTATTTCTCCTGATTCTGTGGTTGACTGGATGATCGTCTGTTGGTCTTGCTTAGACATACGCATGTGCATTTAGCTAAGGGTTCAGCCAGGGCTGGACAGTCTAATGGCCTCATTCCCGTGTCTGGGGCCTCAGCTCAGATAGCTGGGACTACCACGTCTCACTCCGTAAGAGGCTTCTTCAGAGCATGGTAGTCTTGGGGTTCTAAGAGAATGAGAGTAGAAGCTGCAAAACATCTTGAAACTGGGGCTTGGGAGTCACACATGACTTTCTCCACATTCTGTTTGTCAAAAGCCAATCATAAGGGCAGCACAGAATCAAAAGATAAGAAAGTAGATTCCATCTCTTGATGAGAAGAGCTGCAAAGGCCATATTTAATCAGTCACAGGAGTCTAATGCTACAGAGTTTTTTAAAAAGGTGACTAGATTGGCAAGTTCAAGGTTAATCTTTTTGTTTTATTTATGTATCACTTAGCTGGTATTCAGTAAAAGCTTGCTTTGTAAAATTTAGTTAATAAATATCTTTTTGGTTCAGCACAGACATCTTAGCAGCTCTTTTTCAAACAGATTTGAAGCTGCTTCTAATGACATACTATCTGGTTTATAAAATGAAAATAGAAAATTATGATCTTAGAATGAAGAAGTGAATTTCTAACCCATGATAATTATTATGGTTGCTGCGATTAGACAGACTTTTCTGTGGAGCTTCCTGACAACCAAGAAAAAAGGGGAAGTCAAGGAACTGTTCTTATCAGAAAGTAGGAACCCAGCAATTCTTTCAATTTTCTTATTTGGGAACTTAATAGTCACTGAATTACAAAGTAGACAGTGACCTTGATTATACAACATATGCAGAAGTGTTTCCTGTAACTTACATAAGTATTTTATCAAATACTTATATATTTGATAAAAGCTAAGCACATAACCATAACTCAGTAAATAGAATTTTCTAGTAGTAAGCTAAAGTGCCCCAAGTATATAATTTAGTTGTCATATTGAATCCAAGGGAAAATTAGATCTGAGACTACCTTGAGGAGTAAATGAACAACTTCTTTAGACCAATACTAATCAAAATGCAGTCCACGAACCAGTGCTGGTCCATGCCCTGTTTGATCCAAGTCCGCATTAAGTACAGAAATGAAGAGTAAGCATTTAGAAACTTGGGGCAATTTGACATTGCCTCAACATCCAAGTTTCAGTGTACTTTATAAACTGTTGATCCATGACAGAATGAAACTTTTAAAAAATTTTTCCTTTTATCACATAGTCTTTCAAAATATTATTGCTTCTTTGGAGCTTTGTATAGAAACTTGGTAATGTGAAGTTCTCTGCTATGTGGGCCTGGTGTGCTTATCTTCTTTGTTGCTGATTTGAGAGCTGAGCTATGTACTATATCTGGAATGCACATGGCAGGCATCCTACTGTGCAGTTGTGTGTCTAGTTAATAGTATGGAAGTTCAGGACGTACCTCCAAAAAACAAAAAAAACTAGGATTTTCCTCAGAAAGAATGCAGTATTTTATGTCTTAATATTTGTGGTTAATTTTGTTACTACAGACTATTCTTGTTCAGTCCTGGTATCCAATCACAGTGGCCACAAATTCTAGAGAGCAGAAGAAAATATTGGCCAAATATTTGTTAGAAACTTCTGGTAACTTAGATGGTCTGGAATACAAGTTACATGATTTTGGCTACAGAGGAGTCTCTTCCCAAGAGGTAAGTAACTGAAACCAACCTCATTTAATGTAGTGTGGATTGTTGATTAGAGTACCACTATAAACTTTTGGGGATGTTACTGAGATTGATCTTGGTTCTAAGTAGGCCACATTTTGAAATTCCAAAGATTCAACCAACAGATATGTATTTAGTACCTACTGCTATGTTCAGGGTACATGGGATATGTCCTTCAACAGATGTCCCTGTCCTTTATATATTAGATGGATGGACAGATGGATAGACAGAAACAGACATAATAAATATATCAGGTGTGAAATAATGCCATAAAGAAGCTCAAGGCAGGGTAAGGGAAGAGAGAGAGTGATGAAAAGTGGGGGTGGGACACTGTTAACTAGGTCTCTTTGAGGAGATAATAGTTGATTTTTTAAATATTTAGGAAAAACTGAATCTTTGTCATTAGGAACTGTTATCTCTGATAAATACTTTCCTAAGAGTAAAGACGATTCTCATGGGAGCTATGCTATATACCTTAAATGTGGTTGACTGCATCCTGGTCTTATTATTAATGTGGGTTTTTCTTTTTCTTTTTTGGATTTTGGTTTATGATTGATTTTCCAGACTGCTGGCATAGGAGCATCTGCTCATTTGGTTAACTTCAAAGGAACAGATACAGTAGCAGGAATTGCTCTAATTAAAAAATATTATGGAACGAAAGATCCTGTTCCAGGCTATTCTGTTCCAGCAGCAGAACACAGGTAAAAAATTCTGTTTGTTTTCTAAAACTACTAATGTTTTCACTCGTGTGTGTGTAACTCAGTGACATTTTACTTAACTGCAGAGCCAGGTACCTACAGTAAATCTTCATGAACTTGAGCAACCCAAACTCAGTATTTATACAGAAGTGTAAACATTAGTCTTAGAGAGGTAGAGAAATTTTATCCATCCTAGAAGAAACAGTATAAGAGCTTTTTTCCAACACTTATATTGCCATAGAAGTTTTAAGGAATTTTTTTTCAATGACTATATCGTCATATGTAGATAGATTTGATTCATTAAATTTAGAAGCACTCACTGTAAGTACCAGCCACTTTTTGCCTTTTCCCTGTCCTCCTACATGACCTTATCTATATTTGCCCTAGAAATTACCATCTGTATAGTATCTTCAGTTGCAGATGAGAAAGCAGGACCTATTGAGGAAAGAAAGGGTGTTCAGATTCTTTTTATGCTTCTTTGTTTGCTCTCACTAAACCATCTCCGGTTACCCAAGAAAGAAATTATAATCTAAACTGCGGCTGCTCTGGTCCTAGAGCTAACTTTATTAAAAGTAAATCAGGTTTTTAAAATGTTTGTCAAACCTTATCACTGGTTTTTATAACAAAATTATTTACTATAATCATTAGGGAATATTTAAGTTCTGCTAATACTTAAAATTGCAGAGTGCTAAAACCAACAGTGAGTTTAGAATCAGGCTAAGCTTTATTGGTACTACTATTTGAGGCATATTAGTTGGCTGGTGTTCATGCAAGGCAGTCTACTGGATGCAACAAGGGATAGAAGGATATTTTTTAAAAACTGACCCTATCCTCAGGATGAGAATAATACACTAGTAATCGTCTGCTTGGTTGGTTAACTCCTTGGAAGAAGGTACAATTAAAATGCTTTAGTGTTGCAAGGGAAGGAGAGGAAGAATCATATTCCTATAGGAAAGGAAGAATCATATTTCACTAGCAGGATCAAGAAAGCTTTTATAGAAATATGCAAAATCTTCACTTCTTGAAGGATTGGTAAAATTTAATAGCCAACATTGGGCACTTACTCATTCTCTGAGTAAATATTTATTGCATGCTTATCTTGTGTCAAGCATTGTGGTGAAAGGGCAAGAATAGGGAGAGAGTGAATGTGTTTAGAGAATAAGGGCTGAAACACAGATTTTGTAGGGAGCATAGGGGAGACCGAGAAGACAGGTTCAGGTTAGAAAGGGCCCTCATATTTTGGCATGGGATGTTAACTATGTGCACGTCGTGCTAGGTTATTTTAAATTAGGCATTTTCAAATGGAAGCAGACACTGATATTTTTGAGCAAAGACGTGATGTTACGAGATAAATATCTTAGGGACTTTTTTATAGCAGGAGATCTATCCTATGGATTGAAAAAAGGAAAAACCAGAAGGTAGTCTTTATAGGAAGCTATTCCAACAGTCTTAAGGTGATGAAGCCCAGACTAAGGTACTAAATAAATGGAAAGAAATAGGTAAAGATGAGCAATGGCTTGGGAGATAAAATTGCTCAAAGTTGGTGATTTAGTTGGTGATTTGAGTTGGGACTCAGTAGAAAATAGATTCAGCTGACGTTTATGAGCATTGTATTAGTAAGGCCTTGTTGAACCTTTTACAAACAACTTTCAAGACTAGGAAACTGGGAAAATAAGAGTGTCAAAAAGTTTTAAGAGTTATTTTTAGTTTGACCTTAGATGTATATACATCTTTTAAAACTCTAATGTAGTATGCACTTCACTGATGGTTATTTCAAAGTAGTAACATCATGATAAGGAGAACAAAGATAATATCTTCTTTAGGGCTATCTTCTTCAGGACTTTCTTGTCAAAATGAAAAGGATACTGTATGTGGGCATGGGATAAAAATCCATTTTATTTTTATGGTCTCATATTCATTGCATTTGTAAAATTTGACTCCTTAATATATACAAATGCTTCACATGTTCTTAATAGAATGTCTTTTAAAAACAGCATAGTATAGCAAAAAGGGGACTGGACTGAAAGTTGGGAAATCTGGGTTACCTTCCGGCTGACCTAGTGGGTGGCCTTGGGCAAGTCACTTATCTCTTTCAAGTCACTTATCTGTCTGTTCTTCATTTCCTCCATCCAACCAAACAAAAGGAGGAGCTAAAGTTTTACATCTCCAACATGACAAGGTCGTTGATGATAAATGAGCTAACATCTAAAATAACTTTAAAATAGAGAACTCTATAAATTTAGAGGTTTACCATTATCATATGTATCTTAATAGACGAATCTGCACCTAGAAATACTTAATTACAGAAGCTTTTTTTTTCAAACTTTGGAAAGTTATCGAATTTAATTTGGTGCTTGAAATTAGGATTTATGGCATTGGTAGAATTCATTGATGATTATTTATGATCTTCATATATCAAATACTGTACTAGACTACTAGAGGTTATGATTGGACTAGACAGAGGGTGCCAGAGCAAGTGTCTGTGGGACGCTGAGATGAAGATATTCAACTTTCCATCTAACAAAGTAGATCCAAAGCCCATACTGGAAACCCTCATGCAGGAACCTTTTTTTTTTTTTTTAAAGCTTTTGAGTGTTTCACACAAGTGTTACAGAAGACAAGTGCCTAAGTCAGAACCATGAGAAATACTGCCATTTGACATGTTAGATTGAAGAAGGAGAGCACAGCATCTGGGGAAGACTGAAAAGGGAACCATAGAAATAGGGGGAAAAAAGGTGAAACATGGGAGATGTCGTTGAAGTCAAGAGAAAGAAAGCATCAGGAAAATTGCTAGACATGATACAACTAGATTGTTAGATGACTTATTGATACAACATTATAAGCAATGACCCCGTTACTGTAGGAGTTACTTCATACGTTGTAAAGTTCTCCAGTATTGGTATTCACTGATCTTAATTCTCTCCTTTTTAAAGAGGAAGGTTGCAGATCTGAATATGAAGAGGAGCTTCTCTTTAGTCATATCTTAATTTTCATTTAGCCTACAGATGCATGAAGTAGAGAATCGACATAGCTACTGGCAGCCTCTGTAGCCGTTAAGAAGAGTGTTCACTAATGAGTTTTATATAAACAGGTTCTCTCTCAATTTTGGATTCTGGGTAGTAGTCTTTACAATCTTGAAATGTACATGCTGCACTACCCCAGGTATACCATTGATAGTATGGGAAAAGGTTATAACTCTAGTCCTTTTTAAAAAAAAAAAAAACACACGTTGTATAAAGTGATAATTTCAGACATAAAGTCTGACTCTTCAAACAGTTATAAGTTAAACTTATACCTACTTGGGCTTTATAATAAATGAATGTGCTATCTTTTTATTATTTCCTGAGGAGAACAGATTAGAGACAGACTAGAAAATTAGGGAGAATGACCAATTGCTTGGCATAATGCAATGGTAATTTTCAAAATTATTAAGATGTTTGAGATCTTTTAAAATTATTTATATTATATATTAACAAATATTTACACAGGTTGAGCATCCCGAACCCAAAATGCTCCAAAATCTGAAACTTTTTGCTCAAAGGAAATGCTCATTGGAGCATTTCAGATTTCAGAACTGGGGATGCTTAACTGATAAGTATAATGCACATATTCCAAAATCTGAAAAAATTTGAAATTCAGAATACTTCCGGTCCCAAGCATTTCAAATAAGCGAAACCCAATCTATGATTACATATTAAATATGAATCTATCCTGTAAAAAGAACCGAAATTAAGGACATTGCAAAAATCACTATAACCATTCTTATCCAGTAGAAACTCTCATACTTTATTTTCCATCTTAATTATGTTTCGCTTAAACTAAGTATTTGAATTCTTATTCCCTGGGCATATATTAATTTATAGTAGATAATCTACAAACAAAATGTATGACTTCCTATTACTAGCCATTTGAAGATATAACAGGTAGTTGACTATATGTATGTATAGTATAGTATAAATAATTGCCTCTAAGTATAAGATTTTGAAAGGTAAAAAAAAAAAAAAAAAATGTATGTCTGTACTATTATTGGTATATAGTTTCAAAAATTCACAGAAGGGAGCCAGGTGCTCTCATTGCCTAACAAAATAATGGGAGTATGTAGTTATTCTGACATCTTGACATATAGTATAAAGGGCACTCAGCAAGTGCTTTTTAGTTAGACTGATTTTAAATGAGTAGATTCAGGAGTACAAAACACACACACACACAGATAATTGGTTGAAAATAAGAGGTTAAAAACTTAACTGTTGAAGAGGAGTAAGGCTACTTAATAGTGTTAAAAACTAACTGGGTAAGGTGTGGTTAACCCAGATAGTCATTTGCCTTATGATGTGTATTCGTTAAACTAAGTCACTCACCTTCTCTGTGATGTTGATGGTTTGGTATAGCACACATGAGATGTGGTTAAAGGTGATTCAGGGATAGATCATGTGTCTGCTTAAGTAAATCTGTATTTTCATTTTGTTTTCTAGTACCATAACAGCTTGGGGGAAAGACCATGAAAAAGATGCTTTTGAACATATTGTAACACAGTTTTCGTCAGTGCCTGTATCTGTGGTCAGCGATAGCTATGACATTTATAATGCGTGTGAGAAAATATGGGGTGAGGATCTAAGACATTTAATTGTATCGAGAAGTACAGAGGCACCACTAATAATCAGACCTGATTCTGGAAACCCTCTTGACACTGTGTTAAAGGTAAATTTTCATATGTAACTTGATTATTAGAATGTGTGTGTAGCCCAGTTGCATCAACACTACTTTTCATTTACACACAATTTCAGAGCTGTCTGGACTGTCCCCTTTGTTTTAGAGTTGCAGCCCAGAGTAATAAATTTGCCTGAGGTCACACAGTAATAGCACAGAAGGATACCAAGAGTTATGGATTATTTTACTGTCAAGTTACACAGTTGAACAGATATTTTCTTTTCTGCTTACCTGCAAAATTAACAGCATTGCCATTTTAATTAATCCTATGATTTGGGCACCAAACTTATTTGCAGTTTCTTTCTTTTTCAGCATAAGTCACTGCTAGACCATTGAAGTTGTTAGCACAGAAGAAATAGGAACAGGGTGATGTGGAATAAAAATAATTCAAAAATACTCAAGTGGAGGTTCTTTAGAAATACTGTTGATTCATAATGTAGCAATGTTGCTTTTTGTTGTTAATGTTCAAGGATTTGGTTTATCTTCTTCAAAAAGTAATAATAGCAGACTTATTTGATGCCTACTACTAGAAAAATATTTTAGGTGCTTTACATAAGATGTGTCATTTAATCTCTACAAAAAAACACAATGATAAATATTACTGTCTCTGTTATAGAAGAAAAAACAGAGGCTTAGAAAGGTTAAAGTAACTTGCTCAAGGTCACACAACATGGAAGATAAGGAGCCAGATATCCAGTGTAGGTCTTTCGGCTGCAGCCTTGCTACTTGACCACACTGTTTGATACTTAATGATAGAGTACTTACCCCTTAAGAAAGGGAGACACAGAATTAAGGAGGTCTTTTCTTACTCTATTAAATGATAGGCCAATCTGAAAGTCTTGTCTTAGCCTGCAATATTTGGTTTCAGCAAACTTGACAGGTTTCATATTTTTACTGTTACCTCATAAAAATTATACACAGCTAGTTATGAGAAACTGATTTCATCAATATGGAATTTTCTCGTTAGAATCTTTAATCAGTTTATTTAGGAAAAGGAAATGATTGTTGTGGGAAGAGAATGTCAGTATTTACTCTTTTGTTTATCTGACCAAGCTTTCTGAGAAATTTTAAATTGGTGTACAAAACTTTTAATAGTAAGACAGTTTGCGTATTGTGCAATTTGGCTTTAAGAGCAAAGGAGAACTTAGAGACTATGGGTTCTAGATGCTGTGTCTGCCTATCACCGTTTCTCTGAACTTTGTGATTGAACTGGATTCATGTTGGAGTTACATCAGACAAAAACCAAAGTCATTGGGCACAAGCAGAATAAATCCAAATCAAAAGTATAATCATGAATTTGTTAAATAATGCTTTATATACTTCTTTAAAATGTACTTAATCTAATTTTAAGGATTTTTTTTTCTTGAATCCATATAATTTGAAAGGTCTAAGGGGAAAAACTTGTTTTGAGCCACTTTATGATGTGAATTCACTTCATAGGAAATAACATGCTTGTTTTTAATGTACTTTAAAGGGTTTGGACCAAATTTTAGAAGGCGTATACATAGTGTTATAAAATTTTTTAAATAGTTACTTTTTATATTCTCGATTATCAAAGCAAAATCATTTAACTTTGAAAAGCTCTTATACTTGTTTTCAGCTTTAGTTATTTATGTTGCATGTATATTTTTCCATATAGGTTTTAGAGATTTTAGGTAAGAAGTTTCCTGTTACTGAGAACTCAAAGGGCTACAAGTTGCTGCCACCTTATCTTAGAGTTATTCAAGGGGATGGAGTAGATATTAATACCTTACAAGAGGTATGTGTTTTATATTAAAAGTTTCAATAAGGCAATTCTTATAATTAAGCTTGTTTATATTTGTTGGATAAAGAGCACAACATAAATACAATTTTAAGTCTTTGTGTTTATGTTGGTATAAATCTCTGTGCATTGCTTAAAGTTTAGAAATAATAGTTTAAAATACAGAAGTGCCAGCCAAGCCATACTTACTCTTCCAGTTGTCATTGGCCACCCTGAATGATGAATCTAAAGAAGTATCACTGTGAAACAAGAAAATGTCAGTCAAGAAATATTCCTTGGAATATAAAACCAAACCTTGACTCTGCTGGCATAGGTGTGAGTGAGCTTCACAAATCTGTAAAACTCATATTAATGGGTGCTTTTTCAGAAATTATAGAATAGCTGTCACCTCTTCGTGAAATTAAATACTTAATTTCACCTCTTCGAAATTAAGTATTGACTGTCATCACTATTAGTTTTAGCCAAATAGTGTAAGTGTTATGCAGGCATACCTCATTTTATTGTGCTTTGCAAACATTGCATTTTTTACGAATTGAAGGTTGTGGCAACCCTGTGTTGAGCAAGTCTGTTGGTGCTATTTTTCCAATATGTGTTCACTTCATGTCTGTGTGACACTTACTGGTAAATTCTCACAATATTTCAGACTTTGTCATTATATCTGTTATGGTGATCTGTGATTAGTGATCTTCGATGTTACTACTGTAATTGTTTTAGGGCACCACAGAGCACACCCAGAAAAGACAGTGAACTTAATTGATAAATACTGTGTGTGGTGTGACTCCTTCACCAGTTACCTATTCCCTGTCTCTCTCTGCTCACTTCAAGTCTGCCTATGCGCTGAGACACAACAGTATTTAAATTAGGTCAATTAATAACCCCACAATGGCCTCTGGGTGTTCAAGTGAATGGAAAAGTCACATCCCTCTCATTTTAAATCAAAACCTAGAAATGATTAAGTTTAGTGAGGAAGGCATGTTGAAAGCTAGAATAGGCCTCTTAAGGCAAACAGTAGGCCAAGTTGTGAATGCAAAGGAAAAGTTTTTGAAGAAAAATAGAAGTGCTACTCCACTAAACATATGAATAAGAAAGTGAAACACAGCTTTATTGATGACAGGGAGAAAGTTTGAGTGGTCTGAATAGAAGATCAAACCAGCCACAACATTTCCTTAGGCCAAAGCCTAATGCAGAGCAAGGCCCTCGTTTCAATTCTGTGAAGGCCAAGAGAGGTGATGAAGCTGCAGAAGAAAAATTGGAAGCTAGCAGAGGTTGGTTCCTGTGATTTAGGGAAAGAAGCCATCTCTGTAACATGAGTGCAGAATGAAGCAGCAAGTGCTGATGTAGAAGCTGCTGCAAGTTACCCAGAAGATCTAGCTAAAATCATTGATGCAGGTGGCTACACTAAACAACAGATGGTCAATGTAGAGGAAACAGCCTTCCATTGGAAGAAGGTGCCATCTAGGACTTTCATAACTAGAGAGGAAGAGTCAACGCCTGCTTTGAAAGGACACACTAACTCTCGTTAGTGGATAATGCAGCTGGTCACTTTAAGTGGAAGACAGTGCTCATTTATCATTCTGAAAATCCTAGGACCCTTAGAATTTGCTGAATCTACCCTGCCTGTGCTTATAAATGGAACAACAAAGCCTGGATGACAGCATATCTGTTTACATCATAGTGTACTGCATATTTTAAGCCCACTGTTTGGACCCACTGCTCAGGGGAAAAAAAAAAAAAAAAAGATTGCTTTCAAAATATTATTGCAGATGGCATCTAAGATCTGATGGAGATGTACAAAGAGGTTAATGTTGTTTTTCATGCCTGCTAACACAACGTCCATTTGACAGCCTATCCATCAAAGAGTAATTTCAAATATTATTATTTAGGACATATATTCTTGGCCAGGTGCGGTGGCTCACGCCTGTAATCCCAACACTTTGAGAGGCCGAGGCAGGCAGATCACAAGGTCAGGAGATCAAGACCATTTCTGGCCAACACGGTGAAACCCCGTCTCTACTAAAAATACAAAAATTAGCCGGGCGGGGCGATGCGTGCCTGTAGTCCCAGCTACTCAGGAGGCTGAGGCAAGAGAATTGCCTGAACCCGGGAGGCAAAGGCTACAGTGCACCAAGATCCTGCCACTGCACTCCAGCCTGGGCAACAGAGCAAAACTCCATCTCAGAAAAAGGAAGAAATATATTCTTAAGTGTATAGCTGAAAAGGATTCACCATTCTAGATGCCGTTTAAGAACATGCTTCATGGGAGGATGTTAAAATGTCAGCATTAACAGGAATTTGGAAGGAATTGATTCTAACCCTCACGGATAACTGAGTCTTGATTTGACTTCAAGACTTCAGTGGAGGAAGTAACTACAAATGTGGTAGAAATAGCTAGATAACTAGAATTAGAAGTGGAGCCTGAAGGTATGACTGAATTGCTGCAGTCTCATGATTAAATTTGAACAGATGAGGATTTGCTTCATATGGATGGATAAAGAAAGTGATTTCTTGAGATGAAATCTACTTCTAGCAGAGATGCTGTAACATCGTTGAAATGACAACAAAGGACCTTCGAATATCAATAAAATTGGTTGATAAAACCAAAGCAGGATTTGAGAAGATGCACTCCAATTTTGAAAGAAGTTCTTGTGTGGGTGAATGCTATTATACCAAACAGCATCGCATGCTACAGATAAATCTTTCGTGATCGGAAGAGTCAATTGATGCGACAGACTTCATTGTTGTCATTTTAAGACATTGCCACAGCCACCCCAACCTTCAGCAACCCTGATCAGTCAGCAGCCATCAACAGTGCAAGGGCCTCCACCAACAAAAAGATGACTCAGGCTCAAGTGACCATTAGCATTATTTAGCAATAAAGTATTTTTAAGACATAATGCTATTGCACACTTAATAGACTGCAATGTAGTGTAAACATAAGTTTTATATGCAGGAGGAAACCAAAAAATTCCCCTGACTTGCTTTATTGCAGTGGTCTGGAAGCAAGCCCACGGTGTTTTCAAAGTATGTCTGTATTGTCTTAAAATTTTTGCCTCTTGTTTACTAAATAATGTTCTTAAGAGCCATAATTTCATCATAACTAACATCTAAAATACTCTGTAGAATATCACTAACATAATGTAGGCTGTCCACATTCAGAAACCACTGACATTTTGATGTATACCAATCTCAGATGGTATCTACAGCTATGAAACACAGGTTTTTTGCTGTTTGAAAGAGTTCGGTGGTGGTAGAGTAAGGTCAGTTCCCAAATTATAGTTTTCCAAAGATTGATTTGGGAGTGAGAAGTATTATGTTTTGTAGAGATGGGGGTCTCGCTGTTTCCCAGGCTGGCCTCAAAATCTCCTTGACTCAAGCCTCCCAAAGTGCTGAGATTACAGGCGTGAGCCACCATTCCCAGCCTGTATGTGCATCTTTGTAGTTGAGAATCAGCCCAAAACTGTACATGAATAAAAACTACATAAACAAGAATTAAATATTGAGATAAATACTCTTTGGCATTAGTGAAACAAACAGAACAAATAGGGCATTGAATCGTTTTGTGTTAATGCAGATGTACTCAGGAAGGAAAAATGTCTTTTTTTTTTTTTGAGACGTAGTTCGCTCTTGTTGCCGAAGCTGAAGTGCAGTGGCACGATCTCGGCTCACTACAACCTCTGCTTCTCGGGTGCCTAGGATTACAGGCATGTGCCACCATGCCCTTAATTTTTTGTATTTTTAGTAGAAAAGGGGTTTCACCATGTTAGCCAGGCTGGTCTCAAACTGCTGACCTCAGGTGATCTGCCCGCCTCAGTCTCCCAAAGTGCTGGGATTACAGGCATGAGCCACCGCGCCTGGCCAGAAAAATGTCTTTAAAAGAAAAAAAAAGCTGGGCCTATAGGTGTACCTAAAGGATAATACAGATGTTCCTCTCAAGTTAGCATGGGGTTGCATCTCAATAAACCCATTTTTAAGTTGAAAATATTAAGTGGAAAATGCATTTATTATTCCTAACCTACCAGACCTCGTAGTTTAGCCTCGCTTACCCTACAGGTGCTCAGAACACTTACTAGCCTACAGTTGAGTAGTCATCTAACATAAAACCTATTTGATAGTAAAGTGTTGAATATCTCAAGTAATTTATTGATGTTCCACTGAATGCAAATCACTTTTGCACCATTGTTAAGTTGAACCATTGTATGTTTGGGAACATCTGTACTTGTAATTTCTTTACATTGGTATGAAAAATATGTTCTTAGAAGCAGGAAAAAATTCAGTTTTGCTCTGTACGTACACTAAATTAGATGCTATAGTTTTGATAAAATGAAAAATCTGCTTTATTTGGAACAATTACTTTCTTCTTTGACTGTCAGCCTCACTCTTGGACTTTGCTACTCAACCTGTCACCCCTGTGACATCCCATGAGGTTTACAATGTAACCCTGCTCTAGGTTTCCACTTTGCACTGTGTACCAAAATGAAACTGCTTATTTAGGAAAATAAAAATCTCTCATGTTGGACAAAATACAGAGTGTCTATCTTCTTTTTCTATTGTGTTTCAGTTATGGATTCAATCTTCTTGGGTATCATTGAAACCTCTATTTGAGTGATTTATTAAAACATTAACATAGTATTGCATTCTCAGAGTTGGCAAGAGGAAGCTTTCTTTCAAGTCTCACATGTATTAAATGTTTTTCTTCCCAGACTCAAAATTCAGTTTAACTCCAAATTGTCTAAATTTTAAAACTTTTGGTAAAGAAACTTAGCCTGAAATACAGTGATATGATATTAGATGATACTGTTCTTTGTTATTTCCTCATTTTGTTTTTGCCTCTGAAGCATATCTAAAATGAGGTGACAGGTCAGAAACTATTTTCTCTATATTTTACCTTACCCTCCATCTACCTGTTTCCCTTTCTTCCCCTTTTCTGTTCTACTCTTTGCATTTCTTCTGTATTGAAATTCACTTTGTTCACAAATTTAAAGGAAAACCTAAATTCAGGGGCTTTGGGTACCTTTAGGTTCAGGTACAATAAAGACATGAGACTGGATTTGTGTACATCCTAAAGGAATCACTTTTAAATAAGTTTTATATGTTTTCATCTTGATTCTTCTAGATTCATCTTGATTCAAATTAGATGGTTGGCATTTAAAAAGAAAGTTGCATTTCTAAATGTAGATTTGTTTAAAAAATGAAGTTGCTTGGGATTTGTTGGGTTTTTTCCTTTGCAGTGTTGAGAAAAAAAAAAAAGTCAAATTGAGATTATTTGGTGAGAATGTGGTAACTTTGATACACATGAGGCTGTTAAACAAGATTTCCTAATAACTTCTGAAAGTTCTGTTTAACTAAAACAGTGCCAGCCTTTCCGGTTACTTCCTGTTCGACTAGTCTCATGAAATAAATGGTTACCAAACTTCACTTGCCACATTCTATCATCAAACTGATTGAATATGTTAAATAAGAAGGCAGGTGGTAGGTAAATAAACTTGACTTTGGTGAAAGAAATACAAATGACATTGGTAATAAACACATCTTTAAAGTTGTATGTCCCTTGAAAGAACTCTTTTAGAACTGTTCATACAGGTCTGTCTAGCTGGTTTATAACTAATCATTCTCCCAAAAATAATACAGTAATAAATCTTAACACCCAGAGCATCTGTCCATAATTTTGTTTCTGGCACTGGTGCACCAGCCATAATAAAATGACTCTACCAGTATATCAACTGTTATATAGGAGAAGTATTTTATACTCTTTCGCCACCAATATCTTTTGATTCTTACATGTTCCATGATATATGACGTGTAATCATATGGTGTATTGTGACTTATTTGTGATGATTACAGTCATTCCTAGAGTCTAGTAAATTGGCTCCCTTTGCTTTTGTTGCTGACATCTGGACAATAACTTAAAGAGGTGAATGAGAGAAGTTGACTCAAGTAGTCTTAGATATTTATAGCTATTTTTTTCTCACTTTCTCTCATTTCCCTCACTCCCTGAATCCTACCAGAACCACAGTGACAGTAATACAGATGCAGAAACTGTGAATGAAATCGTCTTCTTCCACACATATCCATCTTTTGGGGGTGGGTGGGTCTTTAAAAACAAAATGCAGGCTATGATTATCTATTTATTGACTGTGTTATAAAACAGCTCTTGGATGCTTCATCAATATTGTCCTTTGAAAATAATCTCCATTGTCTTCCAAATTAAGGTTTTGTTTGGTTTTTTGTTTTGTTTTAATCTTCTAGATTGTAGAAGGCATGAAACAAAAAAAGTGGAGTATTGAAAATGTTTCCTTCGGTTCTGGTGGAGCTTTGCTACAGAAGTTAACAAGAGATCTCTTGAA
Source organism: Chlorocebus sabaeus (assembly GCF_047675955.1). Lineage (NCBI taxonomy): Eukaryota > Metazoa > Chordata > Mammalia > Primates > Cercopithecidae > Chlorocebus > Chlorocebus sabaeus. Next base: position 79,312,680 of record NC_132924.1, on the reverse strand, counting down.
TTGTTCCTTCAAGTGTAGTTACGTTGTAACTAATGGCCTTGGGGTATGTCACCTTTTAATTACTTCTGTGTTAGTACCTTCCTTATATATCTAGGTAGAATGTGGTTATTGAGTGCAATTGTCAAAGATTGATGTGGCCCTGGACTGTTAATATGTTGTTGGGTATTGCTGACCTTAACTCAGAAACAAGGAGAAGGGAGATATTAGGTAATAACAGACCTAAGGAGACAGATTTGGAAAAAGTAAGACCAATAAGGAAAAACATTTAAGAGAGATAATACAGGTCAGTCATTTCCCACTGCCTCCATTTATACCTTTGGATCAAAAAGTAGTATTTGGGAACATCAGCTTACCTAGCCATCATATATTAAAGACAAGCAAGTATATAATCACTGACCAAACTGTTTTAGGAAGGTAGAATATGAGGTTTGGATTGTTATACCACAATCATATTCTAGTAGCCATAGAACAGCTAGGCAACTGAACCACCACCCCCGCACTTCTTTGTAACGTCTTGAGAGCTGGAGATTCTATAGAGCAAGGGACAGAGGCAGGAGGATGCTAAGAATTGAGAACACCTGAGTTGATTCCCTGCTTTACTCTTTCATCATTCTTTGGAGAGTTCTGGGATTGACTGATTTGTTGCTGCTTGTTCCATTGCCTCTTGTTTCTGTGGCTTTGCTGCCTACCTTTCTGATGCAGAAACACTCTGCTCTCCTGAGGTTCTCTAAGTCTTTTGTTTCTGACAATAACAAGGCAAAAGTAAAAAGTACCAAAAGAGGGATACGTTATGAAATAGAAAAGCCTTTACCTTAGTAATATTCTTGTTCCCTCTCCAAAGATTGTGTGTGTGGTTTTGGCATAGTTGGTATAGTTGGGCTTTTTTTCAACAGCATATACGTGCTTTGCTTACTATCAGTTTAAAGGCAGTTTATAATATAAAAAGAGATACCTTAAGGGTCACGTGTTAGAATGCTCACAGACTTCCTACAAATGGAGTATTAGGTGTTCTTCAGTGGCAAAAAGGATATCCAAGATGTCATACTTTTTCTTTATTACAAATGACTATCCTTCAAAACAGGTTAAAGTGTTACGTTTCTAAAAGCCAGATGTGGATTGGTTCAGTTACACCTATTAAGTTCTTAAAACTTAAATGTAAATTATGTATATGCTTTCTTGTAAGGGAGTGTTTAGACATTTCTGATGATTAGTCTTGTATTTCTCTAACTTTCTTAATTTGGATTTCAGATTAATGTCTTCAAGGACCCAGTTGCTGATCCCAACAAAAGGTCCAAAAAGGGCCGATTATCTTTACACAGGACGCCAGCAGGGAATTTTGTTACACTGGAGGAAGGAAAAGGAGACCTTGAGGAATATGGTCATGTATGTATCTATGCTGTTTTTTTTCAACAGTAGTAGGTTGGCTCACCAATTAATAAGAAAGGAGGTTTTTATGTTATTGTTTTTGTGGAAGACAAAGTATGATATTTTATTATAAAATGTCCAATTGCTGACCTGGCCTACCAAAATAAGATACAAAACAAGTTTCTACATCATAAACATGGGGCCTGTGTATACACAGGGAGAAATATTTCGTAAGTATAGTGATTGACAGCAAGTTTGTATATACTTTATCTAAAAGCAAACTGTGTTATCTTAATATAAAATGTGAAAACAAGGTGACTTGATTTGGATTACATAATAAATGGTGAAACCTTGATTTAACCAAGTTTTCTGATTCAAATGATCTAATGGTCTTTAGCATACAAAAGTACATTTATATTTGTGAACTCGAGTTAAAAAAATTTTGGTTTTTAAGCCACTTGATCAATAAAACTTTAGACAGAACTATTTATGAATATTCATGTTATCAGAAAAAATACTAAACATGAATGTACTATTACTTCCTATTTTGATTCTTTATACAACATCACAATTACTGCTTATAACATGTTACTTTTATATTTTTTAATGTTTTGAGCCAGAATTGAAATAATTTTGTTACCGTTAATGAAAAAATAACTCTTGTACCTACTGAGATTTTGGCAGTTTTAGTTTATCCCAGATGAGCTAAACTCACTTCAAACTAAAAGTAAAAATCTAAGTGTGATTTTTAAAAGAGAGTATGTGAATGATACTAGAATAAACTAGAAAATCAATTTATAATCATCTAGGCAATTTGATTTAAGAGTAGGAACTAGTATTCACTTATATTTAAATTTATGAAAGAAAATGCTACAGCTAAAGCACTGTGGTTTGAAGCAACACGATGACAAAAATACTAGATAATGTCATATGCACCTCAATCTTCAGACTAGATGGAAAATTGAGATTACTTCTTTGGACTTTTCAGAGAGAAACCAGAAGCAGATAAGCTTTACCAGACCCAAAGGGAATTTAATTTCTTCAATCTGTCTTTGCTACTCTGTATAGATGAAGTGGATTACCTTTATCATCAACTTTTGTAGTGTAAACAGAAACTTTAACCCAGTCACTGTGCGTTAGTCAAGAACGCAATACCTGTTTTTCTTTGTTTCTGTTTTGGGATTGGTTTTGGGCTTTTTGTGGGTTTTTTAGACCAAATTTAGTGACTAGCAAATTTATTAAACTTCCAGTTGATATGTTTAATCACTGTTGAGTTTGTTGGCCAGGAACAAGGCAAGGTTTACCAGGCTTTTTTGCTGCACCGTCAATGATTGTCAGTGACAACCACAGTTCTCCTTGGCACCCAGGCATCTTCCTTCAACTTGAAGGAAAAAAAGAAAAAAAGATTGGTCAGCTAGGTTTCTTGATTTTCCTTTAAGAAAACTGGTTTAAGAATGTAGTATTGAGGTCATTCCTTTTCATAAAAGTTAAATATTTCTACATACCAGGCATCTCAGTGATTGGCCATTTTAGATACTACCTTGGTCCACTAGCATTTTCTATGCATCAAATCATCTCACAATTTGAACACCATTGGCATCTCTTGTGTATTTGATTGGTTGGTCTAATTCATCACACCAGGATTCAGGTATTTACTTTATAATGTAATCTAATCATGAAATTTCCATTGATGCAGGATCTTCTTCATACTGTCTTCAAGAATGGCAAGGTGACAAAAAGCTATTCATTTGATGAAGTAAGAAAAAATGCACAGCTGAATATTGAACTGGAAGCAGCACCTCATTAGGCTTTGTTTTATGACTGGGTGTTTTTGTGTGTGTGTGTGTGTGTGTATGTGCATGCACACACACATACACCTGTGTGTATGTAATACATAATGTTCATTGTACAGATGTGTGGGGTTTCTTTGTGTTATATGATACATTACAGCCAAATTATTTGTTGGTTTATGGACATACTGCCCTTTTTTTTTTTTTTTTTCCCAGTGTTTAGGTGATATCAAAATAGGAAATGCACTTAACCATGTAAAAGATCACTGCTAAAGTAAGCTTTTTAGGGCCTTTTGCCAGTAGGTAGTCACTCAATGTGGTATTGATCTTTTCACAAATAACAGAACTGAGAAACTTTTATATATAACTGATCACATAAAACAGATTTGCATAAAATTACCATGATTGCTTTATGTTTATATTTAACTTGTATTTTTGTACAAACAAGATTGTGTAAGATATATTTAAAGTTTCAGTGATTTAACAGTCTTTCCGACTTTTCATGATTTTTATGAGCACAGACTTTCAAGAAAATACTTGAAAATAAATTACATTGCCTTTTGTCCATTAATCAGCAAATAAAACATGGCCTTAACAAAGTTGTTTGTGTTATTGTACAATTTGAAAATTATGTCAGGACATACCCTGTAGAATTACTAACCTCACTGCCCCTTGTAGAATATGTATTAATCATTCTACATTAAAGAAAATAATGGTTCTTACTGGAATGTCTAGGCACTGTACAGTTATTATATATCTTGGTCGTTGTATTGTACCAGTGAAATGCCAAATTTGAAAGGCCTGTACTGCAATTTTATATGTCAGAGATTGCCTGTGGCTCTAATATGCACCTCAAGATTTTAAGGAGATAATGTTTTTAGAGAGAATTTCTGCTTCCACTATAGAATATATACATAAATGTAAAATACTGACAAAAGTGGAAGTAATGTATTTTAAAGTAATTACACTTCTGAATTTATTTTTCATATTCTATAGTTGGTATGACTTAAATGAATTACTGGAGTGGGTAGTGAGTGTACTTAAATGTTTTGATTCTGTTATATTTTTTATTAAGTTTTTTAAAAATTAAATTGGATATTAAATTGTATGGACATCATTTGTTAATTTTAAACTGAATCCCCTCAATAAGTAATACTGAAGCACATTCTTAAATGAAGATAAATTATCTCCAGTGAAAAGCATGACGTGTTTCAATAGAAGAAATCTTAAGTTGGCTAAATTCAAAGTGCTTGACATCAAAATGTTATAGAGTGATTAGCTACTAGATTCTGAATCAGACATCACATCTAGAGACCAGTTTCTTTCAAATGATTCTTTTATATATTTAACTCTGTTCTTCTGAGGCAGCGGTTGGCCAACTATGGCCCAAAGGCCAAATTCGGACTCCCTTTTATAAATGCAGATTGTCTATGGCTCCTTTCCCACTACTCCAGCCAAAAGTAAACAGCTGCAGTAGAAGCCAAATGAGAAGCATAAGAAGCCAAATGAGAATCATAAAGCCCAAAATGTTTATTTACCTGCCCTTTACACAAAATCACACACACAGTTTCCTGACCTCTGTTCTAAGAAAAGGAGCATGCCTTGCATTTAAGGGAAATATTGGTTTCTAGGGAAGGGAGGAGGCTAAATAGTTGATAAGGAATTTTCCTCTTTTGTCCTCTTTTTTTCTCATTTAAGAATCTGATTCTGGAAGACTGATTTAGAACAGTTTTAACATGACATTAAATGTGAAATTTTAAAAATTGAAAAGCCATAAATCATGTTTTAAATAGTTACCTGAGAAAATATTTTATCACTAGAATAACCTAATTAGAAGTGAGTTATCTTCATTAAATGTTTTTTGTAAGTGGTATTAGAAAGAATATGTTTTTCAGATGATGCTTTAAACATTTAGTGAGAACAATAAGCATTATTCACTTTTAGTAAGAGCCTTCTGTTATCTATGGTAGAAAATAATTTTAAAATGATTTTTAATGTATTTGAGTAATGATGAGTATTAAAAAGAACACACATTTCTTCACAAAATGTGCTAAGGGGTGTGTAAAGAATCAAAAGAAACTGTTACCAGTAATAGTTTTGATAATCACCCGTAATTTTGTATTTAAACCATTTAAACATTGAAATTATTCTACAGACAGTATTCTCTGTGTTCTGTGAATTTCAGCAGCTTCAGAATAGAGTTTAACTTTGAAACTTGCAGTGAAAAAAGCTATCCATTTGTTCACAACCATAAATCAGGAGATGGAGATTAATTCTATTGGCTCTTAGTCACTTGGAACTGATTAATTCTTTCTGTCACTAAGCACTTGGTATTTGGCCATCTCCATTCTGAGCACCAAACGGTTAACATGAATGTCAAGTAGAACTCTGCTGTGTGTCACCCTTAAATCAGCCTGACTCTTCCAGATAAAAGCAAATGGCATTTACAGATTTAAGTTATTAGATTTTAAACTGACATTAATTAATCCCCCTTGATTCATTATATCATCAAGTATTTATATTTTAAATAGGAGGTAGGATTTCTGTGTTAAGACTCTTACTTGTACCCTATAATTAAAGTAAAATGGTTTTTATGAGTATCCCTTATTTTCCCTTCTTAAATTGTTATCAAACAATTTTTATAATGAAATCTATCTTGGAAAATTAGAAAGAAAAATGGCAAGGTATTTATTGTTCTGTTTGCCATAATTTAGAACTCAAACTTAAGTATTTGTAGTTTTACATTCCTTTTTAACCCAGTCAGTGGAGAATGTCAGCTTTTCTCCCAAGTTGTATGTTAAGTCTATTCTAATATGTACTCAACATCAAGTTATAAACATGTAATAAACATGGAAATAAAGTTTAGCTCTATTAGTGAAGTGTTAAATTTGTGTGCTTCAAGTAATGCCATTTTCAGGCCTACCTGTTTTAAGTATTCCTCCAGTTCAAAGAATTAGAAGATGAGAGAAGGGCAAGTGTCAAAGCTGACTCCCCCTTTCTGCTTTGTGCAACTGTATAGATGACAGTGCCTCTTACTAAGGAAGAACACTGGAGGGACACCAGATTTGAGAGAAAAGAACATGATTCCTGTGGTAGGGCTTGAGATGCCTTTGACACATCTAAATGCAGGTATTAAGTAGGCAATTGATGATACAGGTTTGTGGATAGAAGGGCCTCAAGGTGTGACTGATGTATACCTTGGAAGGTATACATCTTTGGAAGCACAAGGTCATTGGAAGCACATAGTAAAGGATACTTTTCTAGGGAGAGTATAGAGCAGGAGTTGGCAAACCCCAGGCCATGGGCCAAATCCAGCCCACCATCTGTTTTTGTAAATAATTTTATTGGAACATAGCCACACCCATTTATTTAGTTATTGCCTTTGGCTATTTTCATGCCACAGTGGCAACACTGATTAGTTGCAACAGAGAAATTATGGCGCAAAAACTAAAATAATTTACTGTGAGGCCCTTTACAGGAAAAGTGCTGATCTCTGCTATAGAGCATAAAGAGAATCTAGGGCTAAACCATGAGTAACTCTTGAAGGTTAAGTGGCAGAACATGAGCAGACCAAATGACAAGCATAGCTAAAGAGATGAAAGTTCCAACCAGGAGTAAAGTCTCAAAAGCCAGAGGAAACATTTTTCAGCCCAGGTGTTGAATGCTGCCGAGAGATCAAATAGGGTGAAGAATTTAAAACAGCTACTGGATTTAGCCACCTGGAAATAATTGGTGTCTTAGACATGTTCCTTTCCAGATAGTAGAAGAGGCTTATTTCTGAAAGAAGCTTCCTTATATACCTCTTTGAATGTGGGGTGTGAAAAGGGAGGAGAGAGTGAGGCAATAGTATCTTTGTCCTTCTAGCTTGTAGCCTTACCTCTGAAAAAGGTCCAGGAAAGAGGAAGGAGTTGAAAATAAAAGCAAAAAGATCAGTGATGATTTGGTGTTCCAGAGACGGTGGAGAAAGGTAAGATCCAAAGCACTTGGTAGGGTATTGGCCTTAAATGATAGGGGTCCTTCTATTCTAGAAGAAAGGAGAAGATGGGAGCAGGTGTGTACTTGGGTGTTCTGTGAAGTCAGAGGCCAGATCCCACTTGTACATGGTTTATTACTCATTCATTTATGTTCACCCCAGAGAAGCGCCATTCTTCATGGTTAGCAACAGATTTCAGTTAGAAACACAGTTATCCTGACCTGCTTTATTTATTTTTTTAATTCTGTAATTGGATACTGAGCTGTTATTTCTTTGACATGAACTAGGGAATGCATGTTGTAATTTTTATAGAGATGGATTAACTATCTCGCTTACAAACTCTCTTGAATTGGCTACACATTTAATTCTGATTAGGTCTTCCTGACTCGCCAGAGGAGTTCTACCAGATCTCTGAGCCTCTCACTTTCTATCCCTTCCTCTTCAGCTAACAAACATGTTCCTTTTTCTCACACCCTTTTTAAAGAACTCCCTTGATAACACCAGCTCTAGCCTCCCTTCTCCCATTTACATCAGACTTCTCTCCATTTACTGCCTCAACTCCCATTCAGTCATCTTCCATCTGGTTCTCACCCCTTATTGGGCAAAGCAGTGACCTTCTAATTGCCAAATGAATAAATTTAGTTATTATATTATCTGAGGGCTCTCCTGCATTTGCCACTACTAATAATTCATTTATTTACTACTTTCTTCTATGATGTTTTTGCGTCTTCTAATCCCTATGGACTGTCCCTTCTCTCTTGGTCTCTTCTTCACACACTTTTAAATGTTGGCACGTCCCATTTATCTCCATGTTCATGTTGGCTGTTGTCAGCCATTCACGTGGTGTCAGCTATGAGCTATCTACTACAGCCTCCATGCATTTATGTCTCCAGCCTAGACTTCTAAATAGAATGATTATTCTACCTGTCAGTGATACGTTTCTACTCAGATGCAACAAATCCAAGCTTACCATATTCCCCCAGAACTTACTGTATTTATTTTGATTCTCTCATTTGGCAGCTCAGCCAGCCCCCAACATGAAACTTCCCTCTCCATTACCCTATACATTTAATCGGCCACATAATCCTATTGATTTACCTACTAAGTAACGTATAATCTCTGTCCCCTCCAACTCTTATTTCAGGCTCTCAAATTTCTTCCTGAAGTACAGGCTGAGCATCCCAGATCCAAAATCTGAAAAACTCCAAAACATGCAATTAAGTTTTGAATGCCTACATGACACTCAAAGGAAATGTCCTTTGAAGCATTTTGGATTTCAGATTTTCTAATTAGGGATGCTCAACCAGTAAGTAAATGCAAATATTCCAGAATCTGAAATCTAAAACACTTCTGGTCCCAAGCATTTCAGAAAGTAATTTCTGTATTACTTCAACTTGTAATACAGAAATTATCTAATTAGTTTTCGTAACTCCAATCCAGCCTCCCTCCACTCTGCTACCAGAGTATTCTAACAAAATCAGTGTCAGTCCCCTGCTGAAAGCACCTCAGTGTTCCTTTAGCCTGCAGGATGCTGCTCAGAATCTAGCCTGACCCATCCCAATCTGGCCTGTGCTGCGTATATAGCCTCATGTCCACTCCTCATTTCCTGTCCAGCATCACTGATTTGCTGTACCTTAGACTCACACATGCACGCATTCTCTACACCATTTTCTGCGTTTCTCTGCCTTTGTGTATTATAACTCCTCGGCCAGGAATGCCTTCCCTGTAGGTGGTACTTATTTTAGGTGACAATGCCTTAAGGTGGACGCAATTTAGGTGATAACACCTCCAAGAGGCCTTCAACAACTCACCTGCCATCCCCACCTCACATGCCCTTCCTCTGGCCTCTGTAGGTGTTGAATGTATCTCTAGCAATTACAGTCTAAAGGTCTGTGTCCTATATGAGACATTCATCTATATTTCCTTCATCAGCACATAGTAGACATTGAAATGTCTGCTGAGTAAATGAATGTCATTAAAATAAACACTTTTAAGGTGTTTTGATAACTTCTCTGTAGTACAAGTACCCTGAACATGTTAGTGTTGTTAAAAAGTGAAACTTTAACATTTTTAAAGTACTTTTTTTTAAAAAAGGTGGATAATTTTTTTAAAGGATATTCACATATTACTGTCTTTTTTAATTCTTAAATTCATGAAGTACAGGTGTTTCATCAAAACACAGATTAGAAAGCTATGGTATGGAGAAGGTATTTGCCTGAGGTCACCATGTATGTAGTTCAGTAGTTCCTAATTTTTCTTGGGTCTTAGGCTTCTGAGAATTTGATGAGAGCTGTGCCTCTCCTCTCAGAAAAATTCTAACTTGTGAATAAACAACAAATTTGCCTAAAATTTGAGGAGGTTCATTTCACAGGCACCTAATTGAGAACTCTTAAGTTAATGACAGAGCAGAGATTAGATGTCAGGGCTGTTTCTAGCAAATGTTCCTCTCTGTTGGAACTTCTAGTAGTAGTCTTAATAATTTTAAGGTTTTAACTTAAATTGTTTTTGGAACAAGTCAACATAAATATAATTTTAATTCCACTTTCAAAGATTCTACAGACTTCACTGATGCAGATTTCAAACTTAGTGGCTATTTTAAATGCCTTTTTTTGTAGGTGGAGAAACAAGCTTAGGAAGTGAAATTAGGAAATCTGGCCATATGATGAAAGAAGATTAAGAATAAACCCAGGAATCTTCTGTACAAACCAGCAACACCAAGCTTTTGACAAAAACTTTCTCTGTATTTTTATAACTAGAAGGTTCTCTTTCTTATAACTAGAAAATTCTGTTTCCAGAAATATAAACAGGCTAGGTCAAATCTAAGTGAAAATGGGACCCCAAGAGGTAACCAGGCATTGACGATGCTTTTGCCCTAGAGTATTTACCAAACCTGGGGACTATGAGCCTCACTTTTTAGGGCCTGAAAGGACATGATGAACAGAAATCAAAGACTCTCCTGCCATAAAGCAGGTCTCCCAAAAGGCTCCACTTCAGGATGAGGATGAACCAGTGGTACTCTATCCCCACACCTCTGAGGAACTGCAAGAAAAGTTGCTTTAGCTTGAGCAAATCAAGAAAAATCTAAGAAACTGACATTGCAAGCTGGCCCTTGCAGTCCAAATTTACCTCCCCTACATATTACAGAAACCTTAAACTATAAACTTCGATTAAACTGGACTGGCAGAGTCCAGAGTTCCCTAAATGCCCGACAGAAGTAAATGCAAATTCTCCCTGAAGGGATACTTTCATCCTACACCACAAAGAATCCCCAAAATAATTTTCTATGGAAAATGAACAGCTCACAGAATAGTCACATAGGCAACAAGACACCATGAATGAGAGCAGCAGAAAAATGATTCACAAAGGGTTCAGATACTGAAATTATGAAACATAAAATCATTGTGCTTATTTTTTTTTTTTAATGAGGCCAGCTGCCATGGCCCACGTCTGTAATCCCAGCACTCTGGGGGGTCGAGGTGGGAGGATCACTTGAGGTCAGGAGTTTGAGGCCAACATGGTGCGACTCTGTCTCTACTAAAAATACAAAAATTAGCCAGATGTGGTGGCGCACACCTGTAATTCCAGCTACTGGAGAGGCTGAGGCAGGAGAATCACTTGAACTGGGGAGGCGGAGGTTGCAGTGAGCTGAGATTGCACCACTGCACTCCAGCCTGGGTGACAGAGTGAGGCTCTGCCTAAAAAAAAAAAAAGAAAGAAAAATGAAGCGTACACTTAAATATCTCTCTGCAGCTAATAGGAAAATTTTTTAAAAGCCTTACAAATTTACTACAGGGATTAATAGAATTTGTGAAAACAAAAAGTTCCGTAATTGAAATTAACAACCAGATTAGATAGCTATAAAGGGCACCAATGACTTTGAAGGCAGATCAGAAGAAATTCAGAATGCAACACAAAGCAAATGGAATGAAAGTTAAGCAACATGAAACAGAAGGCCTCACATATGTCTAATCAGAGCAATGGAAGAAGAGGACAGAGAAAGTGGAGTAGAGGCTATATTTTAAGAGAGAAGGGTTCAGGATTTACCTGAATTGATGAGAAGCAACAGTCTAAAGATTAAAGCTCAATGAATCCCAAGCAAGATAATTTAAATCCAGACACATTATGGTGAAACTGCAAATCACAAGTAACAAAGTATCCTAAAAGCAGCCAGAGGGAAAAAAAGACTGTAATCTGAGGAAGGAGACCGACTGCTCAACTCTCAGCAGCAACACTGGGAGCCAGAAGACAGTGCAATGTCCTGAAAGGAAATAACTGCCAAGAGAGAACGCTGTTGCCCTAAAACTCAGAAAGAAGATGAAATAAAGACACTTTCAGACCACCACAACCTGAAAGTTCGACACTAGCATGCTGTCACTAAAGGGAATTCTATAAAGGATGAAGGAATAAAGAGCCATCAAGGTAGTAAGTATGTATGAGCAAACTAAAACATTGTAAACCAATGTCTTACGGATTCAAATTAAACAATATTCAAAATATACAAGGACAGCATATATTAGAAGAAGGGTAAATTGAATTAAAAGTGTTCTGAGACATTTCAATTGTCAGGAGGAAGTTAAAGTGATTAATTTTACTCTATTGCACTAGTAGATGTAGAAATGAAGTATGTTACTTTCAAACTAACAGGAAAAGGTGGTGGAATGGTTAAAATATTTCAAAATAAAATGACAAGCAAAAAAACAACAGGTGGGACAAATACCAAAAAATTAAAGATAATAATACATAAATTCTGTATATCTAATGTGAATGATCCATATATCCCCACACACACACATAAAATCAGTTGAGGCCAGGCACAGTGGCTCACACCTGTAACCTCAACACTTTGGGTGGCTGAGGCAGGTGGAACACCTGAGGTTGGGAGTTCGAGACCAGCCTGACCAACATGGAGAAACCCCATTTCTACGAAAAATACAAAATTAGCCAGGCCTGGTGGCGTATGCCTGTAATCCCAGCTACTCGGGAGGCTGAGGCAAGAAAATTGCTTGAACCCGGGAGGCAGAGGTTGCAGTGAGCTGAGATCATGCCATTGCACTCCAGCCTAGGTGTCAAGAGCAAAACTCCGTCTCAAAAAAAAAAAAAAAAAAAAAAAAATCAGTTAAATTTTAAAATCTATTTGCTACTTACAAGAGACACATCTAAAACAAGATGCAAAAAGATTGGAAATATTTTTAAATGAGCAATTTACTGGAAATAATTGCTGCCATTTTCCTTTCAGTCAGATGACTTGTTTGCTCAGGGTTTCTGACCGGGGCTGGCTGAAACAATGCATTGTATCACTGGGCTCCAGAACAGTGTGCCAACAACATGCGGCACTCTAAAAGGACAGAGCATTCCAGCACGATGCTGTGGCTTTATTTACCAAGCTTTTGGGATAATATGTGCCTCGGGCAAAGAGTTCTCTGTCTGCCCTCAGATCACAATGCTGCACAGGATGCCACATTTAGAACTGTCAGAGGACTGTTCAGTGCAGGGAAAGATGCATTCTGAGAAATAGTACCTGCTGTGGAGTGTTCCAGTTTTTATATTTTTCACACCCATTCTCTGTATCTTTTATCAGGGTTTAGGTGCTTTATCTTTTGTATCAGTAGGTAGAGGAGGGAGGGGGAGGATCAGAATTAGCTGTGGGGCTTTTCTGAACCACATACACGTACTCCTGAAAATCTGATAGACGCCAGGATATATGACCATGGAAAGGGCCTGTGTAGTTCAGATAAACCACCAAAGATTTTTTAAACACGTATCATCTCCAGTAGAGAACCGCTGCTCTATATAAACCACTATCCAAATATGGATGCAAGACTTCATCCCTAAGTGCCTTCTAAACCATATGACCTCCATTCTAAACTTCATTAGTAGTGTTCTCCCTTCTGCTTAGCAAGGCACAACGGATGGCCAAGAATGGTTCTGTGAGGTTTATACAACTTGTCATCACCCTAGCCTGCCTGGGGAAGGAAAGGTCTCTGTATTTTTCCTACAGGAGCAAAAAGGAGAATGATTTAGCTCTGGGTAAAGGAGACAGTTGCATATCATTTCCAGGCTCTGCAAATTGATTAACCTGTCCAAATACTTCATAATGTGCACGTATTTTATTATCAAGAAATGACAACAAGCATTTTCTATAAACAAAATCACAAATTCTGGTCTTGTAAGTCAGAGAGTGGGGTGTCCAGGACTCCTGGGAATCAGGGGGTTTTCTCAGTCCTGAAGTGGGCAAAGAGAGCTTTCTGCTATTAAGGAATACTGGCCCATTGAAAAAACAGGGCCACAGAACCAAAAAGCAATTGAATTTAGCGTTTTGTGTGTGAATATGTGTATGTATATGTATGATTGTGTATGTATGGGTGTATTCATAAGTATGTATGTAGAAAGAAATACCTCGTTCTTTCTCAACTAGTTTTTAAACTAGGAGCAGAGAATAAAACAATGATATATAGCACAAATAGTTTAAAAGCATATTGCAGTCCCATATTATGCCCAGGGACACTTAAAATCTTTTTTTTTCACTCTGTCACCCAGACTGGAGTGCAGTGGTGCCAACTTGGCTCACTGAAGCCTCCACCTCCCGGGTTTCAGTGATTCTCCTGCCTCTCAGTCTCCTGAGTAGCTGGGATTACAGGCACGTGCCACCACGCCTGGCTAATTTTTGTGTTTTTAGTAGAGATGGCGTTTCACCATGTTGGCCAGGCTGGTCTCAAACTCCTGACCTCAAGTGATCGGCTCGCCTTGGTCTCCCAATACGCTAGATAGATTAGAAGGGAAAGAAGTTAATTTATATGTGCCAACCCTGTGCTAGGTGGGCACGTGAAGTCTTTATATGAATGGCCTCCCTTAATCCCCTCAACAACTACCTATGGTAAGCATCATCCCCACTCCACAGATGAAAAAATGGATGAGTACAGATGTAAAGGAGCATGCCCAAAGCCACACAGCTAGTAAGGAACAAAGTAGATTTCCAGCAGGGCTGTCCAACTCCATAGAGCCCACCACTCTCATCTTCCTCACTGTTGTACCAATTATGTAGGAAACAGTGCTTTCCTCTTTACTCTCCTGTGTCTGTCCACATTCAGCATTTCACTCCAGATCTGGTTTTCTAGTCACTTCCTCCAGGAAGGTCCCTCCAAGCCATGCTTCTCAGCCTCTAGACTTGCAGGTAGCACTGTATTTTCTCCACGAGGTTTTGCAGTGCTTGGTCATTGTGTGTGCAGCTTGTGCACAGTATCAAGTGCACATGAGTATGTGTGTGAATGTATATTCTATTGCTCTTCTGCTGCCAAAATCACACGCCGGCTTTCAGTAACTAGGCACCTGCAGTTCTTGGGGCTGTACATCAGGTTCCACGATTCCCTTTTCCGGTGCCTCATCTGACCCAGCCACTAAAGAATGACTAGCTAGAGCATGTTCAGCTATTTTTAGTTCCCTCAGTCACTGACCTAGACTGTTGGCTGAGGAGGCAGAAGGAACTGGGAAGGAAGATATGTATCAGCCTCATCCAAACCACTTCTCAGGCAGCTGACTGCCAGGAGCTTTGGGGCAAGGGCTGAAAAATAGAAATCACGTAGGCAGAGCTTTCCAGATGGGGAAATAAAGAGCAAACAGCTACCCCGACCAGCAATGGAGCTTGCCACCTTGGTCATCAAAGGCTGTAGGAGAGAAGAGAGCAGAGAACATAAAGAAGGAGGTAGGGGACGCCTGGACAAGTCTGCAGCCAACTCTTAAGAGCAAAACCACTTATAAGGCACAAAAAGAACCAGAGACTGCCTCTCCTCCTTGACCTTCCTATTTGAACTTTGCTCAAAAGTTTTCTGGTGTACGTACATAGTACCACGGGAAACTGGGAGGAACTTACTTAGGCCTTGCACTAGAAGTATCCAACACTCACAGCCTGGGAAAGGAGGCAGCCTAATAGACATAAGACAAATTTCTTTAGCTGGAAAGTGTTGGAACACTCAAAGTCATAACTGCCCAGGTGCCAATTCAGCATTTATCCTGACCCAATCTAACTTTTAAAGATTTTCTTGTATTGATTGACTTAAAGATATATAGAAAAATTGTAGTTATGTAGAGATAAATGGAATATATATGGATATGTGGAATATCCAGAGAGATGTATGAAGAGATTACTTGACAGTTTCCCTCCGAGACTCACAGCAGAAAAAACTATCTTTCAGTTCCTCTGTTTGTAGGAATTCACACCTTTGCTTAAAGCAACTCTAGCCAAAAAGAACAAATCATGAGTTTTCAAACAATATTTTGTTTCAATTTAAGAAGACTAAAAGGAACTAGTTTCTCTGGCTTTCTCTGTTTTTCAGAGTAATGTTGTTGCAGGTAGTTAGTCGGTCATGAGTGGGGCAGGAGAGGGCTCCTCCCCACCCACTAGGAATGATGGGTGATGGTTCAGAAGTTATCACATTGCCTCTCTAAAAGTAATAAATTGGCAGCCAGACCAAGGAGAGGCCATTTCCTGATGGTCCACACCTGTTGCACTAAAATGTTAATTGAATGCAGATACCAGGGAGGCACAACTTCCCGGGCATGTGCCTTAAGAGACAAAATGGCAGAGTATGACCTTCTGGGTACACTCCATCTGAAAAGGGAAGAAAGTCTCAGATGGACGTGACTACAACTTCCTAAACACACTGCGCATGCTCACCTCCCAAGGGTAAGGAGGGCACTGCACATGCAGGAAGCCCACCCTAAGGGAAGAATTACGGGAAGGGGCCAGCCTATAAAGTCCTAGGATCAAGGTTAAACACTGCACTTGACCTTCATGTGCCCATTTGCATTTCTTCCTCTCTTTCCTGTTCTAAAGGCTGTTTAAATAAACTTCCACTCCTGCTCTGAAACTTCCCTTGGTCTCTTTTTCTGCCTTATACCCCTCAGTTTAATTCTTTCTTCTGAGGAGGCAAGAATTGGGGTTGCTGCAGACCCATACGGATTCGCTGCCAGTAACTCAGGTATCTTCCACTGGTAACATATTTGGTGCTGTGAAACTCAGATATTTGCCACCCCAACAAGTTGAGAGAAAATTTTTCCCCTTTCATTGCATCTATTTTGCTAAGTAAACTGTTTCTTTTGCCTTGGAGACCTTCCTGCAATCTAGAGTGTGTCGATTGTCTCCCTGTTTTTTAATATGTTCCTTGGACCTCTTATATTTTCTGTAAATGATAGTTAAATTTAGGAGCTTGGTCAAATTCACCAAAAATATTAAATTTTTGGTGACGCCTTTTTATTGGAGCATTTGTGTACTTCCACAAAGAGGTGCATGATGTCTGGCTATTTTTATAATGGTAGCAGACATTTATGATCTTTGCCTAGATCATTAATAGTGTTGGGGTTTTAAAATGGTGATATTTGAATTCCATTATTCCTCTATATTATCAGAAATACATCCATAAAAGAATCATTCTTTCATCAATGATATGATTTCCTCTAGGTATATATCATATAGGAAAACACAGTAAATATCTGACTCTTTGCATTTACTGGTTTTCAGAACAATGAGCTGGTGTGTTTCTTCTTCTTTCTTTGTTTTAGTATCATCATAATGAACTCAAAGATATTTAGCAGATGCTGTTGATGTCCAACCCCATATCCCCTGAGCTCACCTCAGATTTCACCTGCATTTGTGCTGGACAGTAACAATGCATACTGACAGCTTCTCATATCACCCTCCTTTTGCTTCTTTGAGAGCTTTCACCAAAGCTACAGGAACTTGCTGAGCCCACTTATGGGCAGCCCAGAAATGACAGAGATTCAATGCCTCAAAAGACAACCTTTAACCATGAGGGGTGGCTTCACCTTCCCTTGGCAGGACAATTTTTAGAGACACGCTACATCATCTAGGAGAGGGCTCTCAAGTCACATGCATATTGTGCCGTTCTTCCTTCCCTGTCTCACTTTCCTCGCTGTCTAACTTGTGTTGTTTCTTGGGATCGCCTTTCAAGTAAACCACTGGCATTCAGTTCATTGTCTCATGGTCTTCTTTTGGGATGCACCTGAATTCAGATAAATTTAACTATGTTTGATGACTTTTGATCTATTGCAATTATTACCCTTATCAACTCAAATCATCCCATCTTTGATCAGTTGGAGTGTATTCAACTGGCTTCTGAGTCCTTTTAACATGACAGTGCTTGGTTTTGATACTTTTCTTTTTCCTGGTATTACAAGAAGTTTCACTCTCATTTTGTATATTTCCTTCCTCAAACCTGCAATCAACCATTTCTCCAAAAAACCGTTTGTTTTTGTTTCTGTTTTGAGACAGAGTCTCACTCTGTAGCCAAGACTGGAGTGCAGTGGCACAATCTCAGCTCACTGCAATCTCCGCCTCCCGGGTTCAAACGATTCTCCTGCCTCAGCCTTTCGAGTAACTAGGACTACAGTTGCGCACCACCATGCCTGGCTAATTTTTGTATTTTTAGTAGAGATGGGGTTTCACCATATTGGCCAGGCTGGTCTCCAACCCCTGACCTCATGATCCGCCCCGCCTCGGCCTCCCAAAGTGCTGGGATTACAAGCGTGAGCCACTGCACCCAGCCTGTTTTTATTTCTTGATGTAGGAAATACTATTTAGAGACCACAATCTTGGCAGTAGGGATGCTTATTGCTACTGGATTGATCAGTGTTTCTATGTCTTTTCAGTAGACAAATTAAGAAAACTTTCCTGTTTCTTTGCATGTCTTACAACTTTTTGTTGGAAAAAATAGGCATTGTAAAAAATATAATGTGGCAAATCTGAAAAGCAGATTCCCCACATCAACCATTTTTCCTTTTTTTTTGAGACGGAGTCTCACTCTGTCGCTAGACTGGAGTACAGTGGTGCAATCTGGGAAATCTGGGATCACTGCAACCTCCACCTCTGGGGTTCAAGTGATTCTCCTGCCTCAGCCTCCCTAGTAGCTGGGACCACAGGTGTGTGCCACCACATCCAGCTAATTTTTTTTTTTTTTTTTGTATTTTTAGTAGAGATGGGGTTTCACTATGTTGGCCAAGATGGTCTCTATCTCCCAACCTCATGATCTGCCTGCCTCGGCCTCCCAAAGTGCTGGAATTACACGCATGAGCCACCAAGCCCAGCCCAAGCATTTTTCTCTTATTGCTGTTTATTGTTATTGCTGCTGCTGTGTGCTTATTTAGTGACTTTTCTGGACTAATTCTGTAAAATCTGTATTCTTTGTCATGTGTGGACCCTGAAGTCTCTGCTTGTTTCACTTAGTGGTCAACTAATGACTGGACAGAGATTTGTTCATGCCTGAGCCAGTTAACCCCTTAACCTCTGCTGTGAACTCTGTGTGTCTGAGCACACCTTCAGTGCTCCCGAGGACATTTTGTAACATTGCCTTTGCCTTCATTCCTGCCCATGCAAAGCCTCGGGGTCCACAGAGCCTTCTCTTTCTTTCCTGGATGTATGCACAGCCCTGCGCAAGCATGTGGCCTTCTAGATTCCACGGAATATGTTGAAGTTTTTCAAAGCTCTATTCCGTTTTCAAAGCCACATTCCCTAGTTTTTCCTTTTTTTAGTCAGCCTGTTCTTAGTTCCAACGGGTACTGCTGCCCCGGGCAGCTGCATTGTTCAACAATTGTTGTTGATCGTTTTTTAACAAATTTCCTGAGGGCAAGGTTGTTCACACAGCGAGCTCTGTGTCAGGTCACAGAAGGAATGCTCTGAGAGTGAATCTGTCCGGAGAGTTTTCAGATGGGCCAAATAGTGGCAACTCTCCAGGAATGAGTTTTCTGGGAGCCCCAAACACGTTCTGCCTCCTCCAGTGCCTACCAAGCTGCTAGTTTTCATAGCTATTATAGTTGTGAGGCTGTTACATGGTAACCGTGGGGTAGGTGTTAGACGAATGAGATTATGGCAAATCAAAACATAAAGTTTAGGGCCAGGCATGGTGGTTCGTGCCTGTAATCCCAACACTTTGGGAGGCTAAGGTGGGAAACTCACTTGAGCTCAGGAGTTCAAGACTAGCCTGGGCAACATAGCAAGACCTCATCTCTACTAAAAATAAAATTAAAATTAAAAATAATTTAACTAGGCATAGTGGCACTTGCCTGTAAGTCCCAGCTACTCTGGAGGCTGAGGTGGGAGGAGCACTTGAGCCTGGGAGATTGAGGCTGCAGTAAGCTGTGAACACAACTCTGTCCAGCCTGGGGCACAGAGTGAGACCCTCTCTCAAAAAAAAATAAAATAAAACAAAGCTTGCTGTTCAGACGTATTTATTGAATGAAACCCCTCAAATTGTTGCATGCTTTCAATTTCCAGAATTCTGAAAACATTTATTTTTGGCGATTTTTGCCATTGTTCTCACTCCTTTTATAGAGGCGAAGAATCTTGAAGGGCCCTACTTCACCATTCCAGAAATTGGGATTCTGAACATTTTTTAAATGAAAAAATATATCAAATTAATATTAATACCCAAAATGCTGGATTTTTACTTAAGCTCATTGATAGCTACCTCACTGATTTCACTTAATCTCCTTTCTCCCTTGTCAAAAATCTTGTTCTCAGTAATACTATCAAAATTATTATTTAGCAACCAGGCACAGTGGCTCATGCCTGTAATCCCAGCAGTTTGGGAGGCCGAGGCAGGAGGATGCTTGAGCTCATGAGTTTGAGACCAGCCTGGGCAACATGGTGAGATCCTCTCTCTACAAAAAAGTACAAAAATTAGCCTGGTGTGGTAGTGTATGCCTGTAGTCCCAGGTACTTGGGAGGCTCAGGTGGGAGGATCGCTTGAGCCTGGGAGGCAGAGGCTGTAGTGAGCAAAGATGGTGCCACTGTACTCCAATCTGGGCAACAGAGAGAGACCCTGTCTCAAAAAAACAAAAATATATATATATATACACACACATAAATTTTGTTTTATTCTTCCATACATAAAAAACAGACTTAGAATAACAATACCAATATTGCTGCCAATGATATAATCATTGAAAATACAATATTTTACACTTCCTTTTATCCTTAGAGTTTATCTCACTGGGAATATACAGTCAAAGTACTGTGGTTTAGAGTCAGTTTGAAAAGTCTTTCTCAAGATTGAGACATGAAAAACCATTCAAAAGATCAACGAATCCAGGAGATTTTTTTTTTTAATTAATAAGATAGGCCACTAGCTGGACTAACAGAAGAAAAGAGAGAAAATCCAAATAAACACAATTAGAAATGATGATGGGAGTGTTACTACTGACCCCACAGAAATAAAACAACCATCAGAAACTACTATGAACAACTCTATGCAGAAGAGATGGATAAATTCCTAAACACATACACCCTCCAAAGACCGAGCCAGGAAGAAATTGATGCCCTAAACAGACCAATAACATGCTCTGAAATTGAATCAGTAATAGCCTACTAACCAAAAAAAATAAGCCCAGGACCTGATGGATTCACAGCTGAATTATACCAGATGTACAAAGAAGAGCTGGTGCCTTTCCTACAGAAACTATCCCCAAAAATTTAGGAGGGGGGACTCCTCCCCAACTCATTCTATGAAGCCAGTGTCATCTTTATACCAAAACCTGGCAGAGACACTACAAAAAAATAAAACTTTAGGCCAGTATCCTTGAATTTCAATTTAAAAATTCTCAACAAAATATTTGCAAACTGAATCCAGCAGCACATCTAAAAGCTAATGCACCATGATCAAGTAGGCCCCAGGATGTAAGGTTGGTTCAACATACACAAATCAATAAATGTGAGTCATGAGATAAACAGAACTAAAGGCAAAAACCAAATAATTATCTCAATAGACACAGAAAAAGCTTTCAATAAAATTCAACACCCCTTTATATTATAAACTAGGTATCGAAGGAACATGCCTCAAATAAAAAGAGCCATCTATGACAAACCCACAGCCAACATTATACTGAATGGGCAAAAGCTGGAAGCATTCCCCTTGAAAACCGGCACAAGACAAGGATGCCCTCTCTCATCACTTTTATTCAACATAGTATTGGAAGTCCCAGCCAGAGCAAACAGGCAAAAGAAAGAAATAAAGGGCATCCAAATAGGAAGACAGGAAATCAAACTATCTCTGTTTGCAGATGACAAGATGCTGTATCAGAAAACTCTGGGCCAGGCGTGGTGGCTCACACCTGTAATCCCAGCACTTTGGGAGGCTGAGGCAGGTGGATCACCTGAGGTCAGAAGTTTGAGACCAGCCTGGCCAACATGGTGAAACCCCATCTCTACAAAAAATACCAAAAAAATTAGCCTGGCATGGTAGTGGGCACCTGTAATCCCAGCTACTTGGGATGCTGAGGCAGGAGAATCACTTGAACCCAAGAGGCGGGGGTTGCAGTGAGCTGAGACCACACCATTGCACTGCAGCCTGGGGAACAGGGCGAGTCTCTGTCTCAAAAAAGAGAAAAGAAAACCGCATAGTCTCGGCCCAAAAGGTCCTCTAGCTGATAAACAACTTCAGCAAAGTTGCAGGATACAAAATCGATGTACAAAAATGGCTAGCATTTCTATACACCAACAACAGCCAAACCGAGAGCCAAATCAGAAAGGCAATCCCATTCATAACTGCCACAAAAAGTGTAAAATACCTACGAATACAGCTAACCAGGGAAATGAAAGATTTCTACAATGAGAATTACAAAAGACTGCTCCAAGAAATCAGAGAAGATACAAACAAGTGGAAAAACATCCCAGGCTCACAGGTAGGAAGACTCAAAATCATTAAAATGGCTATACTGCCCAAAGCAATGTATAGATTCAATGCTGTTCCTGTCAAACCACCACCAACATTCTTTACAGAACTATTAATAGAAAAAACTATTTCTATTTCTAAAACTAAAATTCATATGCAATCAAAAAAGAGCCAAAATAGCCAAGGCAATCCTAAGCAATAAGAACAAAGTTAGAGACATCACATTACCTGACTTCAAACTATACTAGAAGACTACAGTAACCAAAACAGCATGATACTGATATAAAAACAGGCACATACACCAATGAAACAGAACAGAGAGCCCAGAAATAAGGCCACACATCTACAACCATCTGATCTTTGACAAAGCTGACAAAAACAAGCAACGGGGAAAAGACGCCCTATTCAATAAATGGTGCTGGGATAACTGGCTAATCATATACAGAAGATTGAAGCTGGACTCCTTCCTTATACCACACACAAAAATCAACTAAGATAGATTAAAGACTTAAATGTAAAACCCGAAACTATAAAAACCCTGGAAGACAACCTAGGCAATAACATCCTGGACATTGAAAGGGGCAAAGATTTCATGACAAAGACACCAAAAGCAATCACAACCAAAGCAAAAATTGACAAGTGAGATCTAATTAAACTTACAAGTTTCTGTACAGCAAAATAAATTATCAAGAGTGAACAGACAACCTACAGAATGGGAGAAAATATTTGCAAACTATGCATCTGACAAAGGTCTAATATCCCTCATCCATAAGGAACTTAAATTTACAAGAGAAAAACAGCCCCATTAAAAAGTGGGCAAAGGACATGAACAGACACTTCTCAAAAGAAGACATACATGTGGCCAACAGGCATATGAAATAAAGCTTAATATCACTGATCATTAGAGAAGTGCAAATTAAAACCACAATTAGATACCATCTCACACCAGTCAAAATGGCTATTGTTTAAAAAGTCAAAAAAACAACAGATGCTGGTGAGGTTGTGGAGAAAAGGGAACACTTTTACACTGTTGGTGGGAATGTGAATTAATTCAACTATTGTGGGAAGCAGTACGGTAATTCCTCAAAGAGCTAAAAGGAAAACTACCATTCAACACAGCAATCCCATTACTGGGTATATACCCAGAGGAATAGAAATCATCCTACCATAAAAACACATGTATGTGAATGTCCATTACAGCACTATTCACAATAGCAAAGACATGGAATCAACCTAAATGCCCATCAATGACAGATTGGATGAAGAAAATGTGGTACACATACACCGTGGAATACTATGCAGCCATAAAAAAGAACAAGATTATGTCTTTTGCAGGAACGTGGATGAGGCTGGAGGCTATTACTCTTAGCAAACTAATGCAGGAACAGAAAACCAAATACCACATGTTCTCACTTATAAGTGGGAGCTACATAAGAACTTATGAACACAAAGAAGGAAACAACAGACACTGGGGTCTACTTGATGGGGGAGGTGGGGGAGGGAGAGGAGCAGAAAAGATAACTTGGACACTGGGCTTAATATCTGGGTGATGCAGTAATATGTACAACAAACCCCCATGACATATGTTTTCCAGTGTAACAAACCTTCACATGTACCCCCAAACCTAAAAGTTGATAAAAAATAAAACTAAAAAAAAAGAAAAAGGAAAAAAAATCTTTCTCTATATGGGTTTGCCTCTATGTTGATAGGCAGTGAGGTTTAATTTCATTTTTGTTTTTTAGGAGTTGATTTTTAAAATTTAATTTTGGTGTTTTGTTTTTTGTTTGTTTGTTTGCTTTCAAGACAGAGTCTTGCTCTGCAGCCCAGGCTGAAGTGCAGTGGCGAGATCTCGGCTCACTGTAGCCTCCGCCTCCTGGGTTCAAGTGATTCTTCTGCCTCAGCCTCCCAAGTAGCTAGGACTACAGGCACCTGCCACCACACCTGGCTAATTTTTGTATTTTTAAGTAGAGATCGGGTTTCACCATGCTGGCTAGGCTCATCTCAAACTCCTGGTCTCAAGTAATCAACCCACCTCAGACTCCCAAAGTGCTGGGATTATAGGCATGAGCCACTGTGCCCAACCCTACTTTTGTTTTATAAATAGATAAAATATATACATAGTTCCAGAGTCAAATCTATAAAACAAGGTATACTCAAATAATTTTAACTATTATCCCTATTCCCTTTACCCATTTCCTCCTCTTCCAAGCATAAACATTTTCTAAGTGTAATTGTTTACTCCTGCATTGCTATGTTATATCATTAATATAAGCAAATATGTTTATGGGTATATCTTTTGGTATTTAGAAAGGTTTCTATTTGTGTTCTAGCCATTACCTTTATACTAATACCTTTACTTAATACGTTTAGAGCTCTGATTTTTTACTGTTGTCTATTCGTTTCTACCATGAGCATTCCCCAGCATCCAATTCGAAGTAATGTTTTATTCCCAGTTAATATCTATTAGGTAATCAGTGAACTTAATTTGTTTTTCATATATTCAATCTATTCTTCCCTCAGGTTTTGATAGTTGCATTATACTGCCAGAACACACAGCCGTCATGCACCGTCCTTACACATCGACCTTTACCATCTTCACTTCGATTTTATTCTATAGACTAATAGATATTCAATGCTCACCAATAGTCTTTATGTCAATGTCTCTCCAGTCATTTTGTCTGAAAATTCTTCTTTAACAGATTCCCAAGGAAAGATTTTTGAAATATTATTTCCTGAATTTTCACATCTTCAGAATAATTTGTCTGAAGCATTTATAATTTAATGTCAGTTTGATTAAAGTTATTGATTCACATTTTTTCTCTCCTGGCATAAACTGTTGCAGTCAAAAAAAAAAGTGTGATGGTGATTGAGTTTTCTTTCTCTAAATGTCTGGTTCTTTTGTCTGAATATCCAAAGAATTTTTTTTTCCTTTAAATTCCAATAATTTTACAGGAATATGTCTCATTGAATTCTGTTCTGAGTCATTTTCCCCCAGAAACACAATGTGTCCTTTCAAGATGTCACTTTGAGGTTTATATTTTAAGATAAGGTTTTTTTAATTAAAATTTTTTAGCATTTGCTCTTTTCCATTGATTGGTTTTCTTTTTCAGGACCTGCTATTTTACATATGTTTGAACATCTTTGGATATCTTTCTGAGCTGTTATTTTCTCTCAAATTCTCTCTTCATTTCTTTTGGATTTTTAAAATTTTCCTTCTTTTAATCTCCTTTTTAAAAAATGAATGTTTATTTACTCTAGTATTTTCATGTAGTTTAATCTTAATTTCTGAAATGATTTTTTAAATTTTTTCTAAAGATAGTTCTGTTACCTCGATTTTTGAATATTCCTACTTTCCAAACACATCATTTCTGAGTTCTTCCACCTTTGATTTATGTTGTTTTTCCATCGCTTTTATCACTTTGCCATATTTTAGCTTGTTTTAGAATATTAGGTTATGGTTTTCATGTCTTTTGTGAGCATCTTTCTTATGTGCTTTCATTGTCTAAAGGAATGTTATTTCTGCTCCTTATTATTACATTTTTTAAAAAATAAGAACTTCCTATGGACATTGATCATGGTCTTTTTCCTGTGGCTATGTTTAAGTGAAATAATTTTTTTTTTTTTTTCTGGCAAAGGATGGATGGCCAAGGATAGATTTTCCAGCTTCCTATCTCTACAACTTCTTGTTTTGTTGTTTGTGATGAGAAAGGTGGCCTTAAGACTTTCTAAAATATGCGCTTCTGCACCTCCCACCCCTCGCTCTTCTTCTCTCCTTCTTTCCTTTGTCCCTATTGTCCTTTTCTGCACAATTTTGATTCTGCTTCCAGTACTTGTTCCTCAGTGTAGTACTAAGCAAGCTTAGTAGGAGAAGAATGATTTGCAGCAGAGATGGTATGTAGCTCACAAAACCTAAAATATTTACTGTCTGGCCCCTTGCAGAAAGTGCCAAATCCTGTTCCACAGATGACTCTATCTTTTCTCTGAAGAGCACCTCCCCGCTCTGTGTGGTCTAGGTGGTGCCATCAATCTCTGTGCACCATCACCACCAGTGAGATGTGACCCTAGAAGGGGTTAATAAATGGAGCCTTCCCTACAGCTGATATACAGATATTCAGAGGGAGATTTTTCTATAGGGGTTGCTTAGCTGTGGGTTGTAAATCTCAGGCTGCTGGTGGACACTTCTCTTAGCCATATGGAGGAAACCTATTTGCAATGGGAGAAAAGGGAGCTTAGGTTATGAAGGCAGTGGGGTGATTAATGAAATCTCTGACTCTAGCTAAAGCAGCTGCATCCTTGGACTTTGTAGCTACAGGAGCCAACACATTCATCTTCTGCTTGAGCTTATGAGAGGTGGATTCTGATGCCACAACCCAAAAAAACCCAGACTTACATAGCTGCATATATAAAATCACATGTGCAAGGCCATTGAAATGATTTTTCTCAAATTATTCCCTGCTAAAGGCTATTTTTTTTAACTATAAGAGAATTAAAGAGTTAAACAAAAACAGGGGAGGTAGAAGAAATTGCTTTGCCCGTGAGCAAGACAATACCTTAGCTAAGATTTGGTAAATTAGTCTAAATTTTTAAAAAGCATGCACTGAATAGACTGGGCATGGTAGTTCACACCTGCAACCTCAGTGCTCTAGGAGGCTGAGACAGGAGTATCGTTTGAGGCCAGGAGTTCAAGACCAGCCTGGGCAATATAGCAAGACCCTGTTTCTACAAAAAATAAAATAAATTAGCTGAGTGTGGTGGTGTACCCTGTAGTCCTAGCTACTCAGGAAGCTGAGGCAGGAGGATCCCTTGAGTGCCTGGGAGTCCAATGCTACAGGGAGCTGTACTCCACTGCACTCCAGCCTGGGCAACAGAGTGAGACTGTCTCAAAAAAAAAAAAAAAAAAAAAAAGCATGCACAAAATAAGTTCAGCTTGTAGTTTATAAATAATATTGAAAATAATTTGATTTAATGAGAACAAATAACATCACATTTTGATAGGCCAGGGCTGGCAGAGGTTGAATTAGAAAACATAAATTACTATTACATTGGAGTGGAGCCTATCAGAAATATCAGTGGGGCTTTTTCAAAAACCAGAATTGAAAAGGCCACACTGAGGACCTACTGGGATAACTGTGATAAATAGAAAAGCTTGGGAATTACTACTCCAATATGATTCCTTCACCTTTAAAAAAATGTGTATTTTATATTTTGCTTAATTTGGGATATTCTTAGGTAAAGGTTCAAAGTCCTTATTTCTGTTATCTCTAAATATATATTCGTATTCATACCACCACCAGATGGTTTCACCAACGCTACAAAACTACTTTTCAGTTGACTACACCCAGTGGTAGCAAGGACCTGGGGAAATCTTGTAGCTCTATTAGACCAAGGTCAGATCCAAACCAAAAATGAATAATGGCTAGGATATCAGAAAGGCACAGAAGCAAACATTTGAGATTTATTAAGATGTTTTATGAATATATCAGAACAACAATTTCTTTATCTTGAACAAGAGAGTGAATACAAATCTGTCCCAGATAAATAACTTAGGATTGGCTTTAATTAGCTCCTGATGTGATTCTCTGGATACTGAAATCACTCATGTGTAAGTACCGCAGATGCCAGGCCCTCAGGCACCTGAAAGCAACCTCCTTTCTCTCTTCATTAGAATGACCGAAAGGACTGCCAAACACTCAGACTAGAGCTGGGCAACAAGAGGCCCTGCACGGTGAGAAACTCGCTTTGCAAACCACAGGGGTGGAATGGAGGCTGTGGGTCCATCAGTGCTGACAAGTAGGAGCCTCCAGGCCTCAGGTCCACATCCAAGAGGGAGAGCCCATCCCCGGCCTACCAACAATTTCACCTGTAATTTGTACACACACAGTTCTTTTGTTCTGCTTAATGCTGGAAGGGATGTACATGACAAAGAGTAGGCCAGGAGGGAACAAACCCCTAGCACTTTCTTTTCTTGCCGTGCATTACATAATAACTCTTTTCTGTCCATTTTTTCTTAAAGTCTCTGATATTGAAGGGGAGCTAGTTATTGCTTTAGATGACAGGATCCAAATGATGGCTGCCATTCGGTGTCTTGCTTAACTCATTCCAAAACAGTACATGCACTTAGAAGATTTTTTCTTCTAAGAACTGAACTTGGCCATTTCCCAGGCAGCTCTATAATCCAGCAAAAAATCAGAACTTGGATCACAGATTAGGAAAGTAATTATTTGAATAACCCCTCTTGGCTTTCCCAGACACCCTCTCCCCAGCCACTTCCTAGAAGCTCAGGGCGACTTACAGCTAAGTTTTCTTATACGCTTCCTATCTTAACCCAGTCTAGAAAGAGAACCGCCAGCCAGGAGCTAAGAGCAGTAGCAGCAGCAATAGTAGTAACAGTAGTAGTGATGAACCACTTTCACAAGCATTGTCCTATTTGCTGTCACAGCAATCGTATGAAGAATGAGCACAAGTACTGTGGTCTTCATTCTGTGGACCGACAGACTGAGATTCTGAAAAGTTAAGGTAGTAATTGAGAGAGCAGGTACTTGAAATTCAAGTCTTTTACCTATAACTCAAGTCAAAGAGGCTATATCACTCTACTACTTAGTTACAGATCCTGAAGTTGACTGGTTAAATAACTAGTAGGACCAGAGAAGTCTGTCTCTCAAATGTTAATAGGAGCCTGGAGCTGAGTAGCTGGTGTTGCTTCCTGGGGCTGCCTCCTGGAAGATGCAATGGCTTTGCTCTGTCATGCTCCAGGGAGCTCAGAAGTGACAGAATGGGGACCTGGATTTCAACCTAACATAGATCTACCTGATGCTTATAGTCATCAATCGTTTACCTCAGAAGTGGTGAGATAATCATGCAGAGATGGCTTAAAAATGCAGCAGACAGCCGGACGTGGTGGCTCACACCTGTAATTCTCAGCACTTTGGGAGACTGAGGCAAGAGGATCGCTTGAGTCCAGGAGTTTGAGACCAGCCTAGTCAACATAGGGAGACCTCCATCTCTACAAAAAATTTAAAAATTGGCTCGATGTGGTAGTGCATGCCTGTAGTCCTAGCTACTTGTGAGGCTGAGGTAAGAGGATTGCTTGAGCCTAGGAGGTTAAGGCTGCAGTGAGCTATGATCATGCCACTGCACTCCAGCCTGGGTGACAGAGCAAGACCATATCTTCTTTTTTTTCTTTCTCTTTTTTTTTTTTTTTTTTTTTTTTTTTTTGAGACGGATTCTCCCTCTGTCACCCAGGCTGCAGTGCAGTGGTGTGATCTCCACTCACTATAACCTCTGCCTCCCAGGTTCAAGCGATTCTCCTGCCTCAGGCTCCGGAGTAGCTGGGATTATGGGGGCATGCCACCACGCCCGGCTAACTTTTGTATTTTTAGTGGAGACGGGGTTTTATCATGTTGGTCAGGCTGGTCTTGAACTCCTGACCTCGTGATCCACCCGCCTTAGCCTCCCAAAGTGCTTGGATTGTAGGCATGAGCCACTGCACCTGACCAAGACCGTATCTTTAAAAAAAAAAAAAAAAAAAGTGGCAGGCTGTTGGCTATTGTACAAGAGACCCAAGTCAGGGGCTTAGAAAACATCCCAGGTCTCATCCAGCCCCAAGATTTCTATGAGTTCCTGGAAAAGTGGAGAGGAAGAAAGGGGGCTTTGAAAGCAGAAGTAATGATTCAGCAAGGATGTTGGCTGCATTTTTCCTCTGGAAGGTGAACCAGAGAATAAAAAACAGATTTTTCTCTATTTTGCAAGACCCAGGTAGGGAGAGTGGAGGGGAATGGAGTAATAATTAATACAACTGAAGTCAGAAACTAAAAGAATGGAGGGAACAAGCAAGTAAGGAGAAGAAAGAAAACACGTTATGTTTCCTTTGAGAGAATCATTTGTTGGGACACTACGTCTCAAACCTGGTAACAGCTGGTAAACTCAGCTTTGAGTGTTGCATAAAAATATCACCTGATTTTAAAAAATCGAAACTTATTTTTAGTTCACTTTTTCCACTTCTTCCATGCAGAGATGTTCAGTCAAGCCTTACAACTGGTATTATGGGTTGAACTGTTTCCTCCAGAAAAGATATGTTGAGGTCCTAACTGCTAATACCTCAGAATGTAACATTATCCAGAAACAGGGTATTTACAGAGGTAATAAAGTTGAAGTGAGCTCATTAGGATGGACCCTAATCCAATGTAACTGGTGTCATAGACAGGGAAATTTGGACACAGAGACAGACACACACACAGGGAGAATGCCACATGAAGATGGAGGCAGACACCAGGTGATGCATCTACAAGCCAAGGAATACCAAAGATTGCCTGAAAACCACCAGAAGCTAGGGGAGGGGACTGGGACAGGTTCTCCCTTGCAGACCTAAGGAGGAACCAGCCCTGCTGACACCTTGATCGTGGACTTCCATCCTCCAGGACTGTGAGACAATGTGTTTCTGTTGTTAAAGCCACCCAGTCTGGGGTACTTTGCAACAGCAGCCTAAGTAGACTAATCCAACTGGCTATTCGAATTTCACCTTTGTTGGATCCGTGCTTTCCAGGTAAAGGCCTGGAGTGCTCTGGAACTGTGATGCTCAAAAGGCAAAGAGAATCCAGCAAGTTGGAGCAGGAAGTAATCCCAGAGGTCATCAATCTTAACTTGTTTTATACATATGAAAATTGAAGTTCAGGAGGAGTGAGTGACTTGCCCAAGTTTTCACCATACAGAGTCATCACTCTATCCCAGGTTTTCAGACCTCCAGCCCACAGCTCTTTCTACCAGGCCCCGATCTTACCCAAACTGCACACACAGCCCTTCCTGTAGTTATTTACCTGTTGGTTGGTTGCATGCATCTTAAGTGTGAAACTTTGGGCTGGAGTTACTTGGAACCTGCTGGCTTGGCAACTGATGGGGGCAGGAGCGAGTCCTTTCTAGGGAATCTGACCAAGGGCTGCATCAGGGAGGCAACAGCTTAGAAGACTAGATATTCCTGCTATCTGCAGACACATCATATTTCTGGTCCTTTCCTCACCTTCCTCCTCTGTTACCTTGCCCACATGGTCAATCTAAATCACAGAACTAGGAGGGCTAGAGAGGAAAATGTTCCATGTTAATTCAAATGCCAAGAAGGAGCCAGTGACTGCAACATATATTTGCAGAAGATCTTATGGAATTAAGCGCAGAATAAACTTTCTGATCCCCAAGTAAATTATCAAAGAATTGGGCTTTAATTTTTCTGCTCCTCTGCATCTATATGAAAAATTAGTCCTGGGCTACTTTCTCCAGACGTACAGATTGGACCTAAGCTTGTAAGTGGTTCCCAAGTCAGAAGGTATTTGGATCTGTCTCCTCTCAAAAAGTCCTCAAGCAGACCCTTGATTTTTGTCCCATCCAGTAAACATGCCAAGTGCAAGATAACTACACATTTAAAGGAGCAGCAATTAAGTGGAATCTTGGGGAGGAAGGCATGATTTTGTCTACCATGGGAAGGAGAGCAGGGACTCCTTCTTTCTAATCTTCCTCTGTCTTCCTGGGAACTGGACTTCTCTTGATTTTGTCTCTCAACAGCAAGAATGAGGTGAGACCACAGTTAAAGTGGTCACAGCCCCCAGGAGCTGACAGGCAAGGAGGGATCTTGGGTCAACCTGTACAAAAGGGCCCAGAGGAAATCCTTTGTTCTGATGTTGAGACACGGCCGTGTGGAAGGAAACCAGGCACAGCTTGTGCACTGATAGACTGGGGAAGCAAAACACTTCAACTGCCCCTTTGTTCTCTAATGCTATTGCTCTATCTTCCTTTCTCTACCTTCCCCCATCCTACCCCAACAAGAACCAGATACAGCCTTCCTGAACTGACCAGTTTCTCACCTGGCCTTTCTTTGAAAAAAAAAAAAAAAAAAAAACCAGCATTGGTACAAACACATGTGGCAGTGAAGGTCAGTGTGATTTTCCCTCAAGATACAGGATCAGAGACATCTCTGCTTGTTGCCTGATCTACCTGCCCCATCACTTTACTATTTGTTTTTGGTTTGGTGTGAAGCAGGGTCTGCTCAATCCAACCCTTCTGTTCTCCAGCCTTCACAAAATTTCCCCACACAACCTTCCCGCATTTTATCAGAAGCTGCCCATCCCTCCCCACCCACAAAGTTACTGAGGGAGCAGCCATGTTTGCTGGGTGACCTGACCCCACACACCACCACATCTCCTTAACCCATTGGGCCAAGCCAATGTCCTGCTCCTGGGGAGCTTGGAATCCATGCAGGAGAGACGGCTCAGAAGCTGTTGACAGTGGCAGTTTTTTGCCAAGTGAATTAGTAAGCAGAGAAAGCTCCTCTGCAGCCAGATGGATGGATGGGTGGACTTGCATAGAAGCAGGAAAAAGAGAGTGAGGGAAGCCTTAACTGTCCACGACGCTTTCATTCCTAGTTCCGGAACATCCCTAAAGCCCAGTGGCCTCTTGACCTTGGCTTCGTTGATAATCCTCTAGCTTGAGCTAGTTTAATGTGGACTTCTGCTGCTTGCTTGAAACTAAAAGAACCCCCATTTATCAGAAATCAGCTCTGAAACCATTGGCTGGAGAATGGCCAGAGCTAGGGCATCACAAGATCTCCCCCCGAAGAACACTCCTGTGAGGCCTCGAAAATCCTCCTACTGTATCATTTGAGCCACATTTTACCATCTCACCCACAAGGGGGAAATGCAAGTTTGGGGACTGACTCTATGATATCCAGACACCTTCTCATTCCCCATTGAACTTTGAGCTGGCACGTTAACCACAACTGCCAGCTCACATGCATTCTAGCTGCCATGTTTTAGGAAGGACAGTAATGGTTCACAGTCCTTTATCCAAATTCTTGAAGTCCGGTGTTTCGGATTTCAAAATTTTTCAGATTTTGAGAAGTATGGCCCATTATAAATTACGTAAATTATATAACTCCCCTGGAAGGGTCTATGGCTGTCTCCTAATCAAATAAAATACACTAATATTTTTAAAGTGGAATAAATAATGATTATAAGCAGTTTCATGCCAAGTTTTCCTTCCAAATAGTTTCATATTAACTCAGGACAGGTGTTGCCCTCAAGTGAGTTACTAAAAATCTTAGTTTCAAAGCTTTCAATATTGCAGTAACGAACCATTATGGTTCCCCATTTCACAGATAAGTACACTGATGACCAAGATGGCTATGTACCTTACTTGGGTAGTCTGGCTGTAAAGGCCACAGCCTTAACTACCATCCCATCCTGCCACTCCATTGTTACACTGCTTCTTCAAACTTAACCCTAACCAAGAGTGGCAGGATGGGGCCAGATCTGTTAAACCCCATGGAGGAAAATCAGAACAGGAGCTGTTGAACATAGTAGATGAAGTCAAAGAGGAGATGTGACCATCTTCTTCAGATAGCTGTCTTTTCCTCAAATTCTTTCCCTAAGGCCTTTTCTAACTAGGGGACATTGGGCTACCAGAGACACTAAGAACAATCTTGCAAGGAGAAAGAGGTCTTGAGGTTCTGAGTGAGAGGTATGCAAAGGATAAGTAGAGGTTAATCCTAATCTTTGCCAAGTAAAGCAAAGGAAAGCTTTGAGAGTCAACAGCCTCAGGTCTTTATCTTTCAGTTCGTCCATTCATCAAACACTCATTGGGTGACTACTTTGTGTCCAATGCAATTAGCGCTGGAAAATGCCAGAGAACAAACTGCCCCTGGCTAACAAAGCCCTCTGTAAGCCTGCTCCCAGCTGCCTTTCTGATCTCTTCTCTCCCCTCATATCCCTTCTCCCTCTCCCACTAAATCCAGCCACACTAGCCCTTCCGTGCCACAAACCCTCCAAGACCTTCCCCGCATCGGGACCTTTGCCCTTGCAGTTTCCCTTGCAGGCATTTTCTGCTTCCCGCTCTTCCAATGGTTGGCTGCTCGGTTATTCAGGTCTCAGCTTATCCATCATTTCCTTAGCAGGGACTTCCCTAACCGCCCAATGGGAGGAGCCACCCAGTCGCTCATTTCCCCATTGCCTTAATTTTCATCTTTGCACTTATTGCTTTCTGGTTTTTTCTGTTTTTCATTTGTTTACCTTCTCTCCCTATTGAATACAGCTTTCTGGGATCAGGAAGCTGGTCTGTTTTGCAGTCTGCTGAATTTGCAATGTTTCAAACAGTGCCTAACACATAGTAAGTAGTCTATAAATATTTATTGAATAAATTAACAAGCAAGAAATTGAGCTATATTTTGGGGATTATGTTAGCTTTGTTGTTTTTGTTTGTTGTGTTTGAAAGCCTGAAGTGTTAGACCAGAGAAAACCTAACACAGGTATGTGGCTGAGATGGCTACCTGTCCAGCAACATCCATATTCCCCGTCTTTAATAACAGCAATCCTGTGTTTTAGCTGAGAATTTGTCCGACCAGTTCAAGTGTACTTCTCTTGGCATCTTTACAGCATGGATTTGGCCATACTGGGTGAGAATGAGCTGTGTCATTTCTGAGTCATGTCCTTAAAAGAAATTTACATCCTCCCCTCCCCTGGCCTTTATCCCCCTTCCCGCTACCTAGATGATACCAGGATCCAAAGCAACCCCATTGGAGCCAAAGATGGAAATCCTGTGTTGAGAATGATAGAGCCGCCTTGTCATCTGTAAACAGTTTATTTCTGGATTATTACATGGAGAAAAATAAACTCCCACCTTGTTTAAGCCATTATATGTGGGGCTTTCTTAGTTACAACAGCTATGCCAGTATCCTATGCCTAAGAGAAGTTTTTAAGTCTTTTTCAACAATTTAGAGTGTTTTTGCTCTATCTGGTCTGCCTCTGCCAGAAACTACTACCCAAATATTACCTTTATTTTTTGTTTTATTTTATCCTCAACATTTGTCAAGTTAGTTCCTGTGTCCCACAACACACTGCATTTGTGTGTTGTAGAAAAAGAAAGAAAACACATTTAATGACTGTCTACTAGCTACCAGGGACTATGTTAAATGCCTTGCCTGTAATACCTTGTTTGATTCTCCTAATAGATACATGAGTCTGATGTCATTTTCATTTTATACATAAGGAAACAGGCTCAGAGAGGTTAGATGTCTTGTCCAAGGTCACACAGCTATTAAGTGTCAGAGTTGG
Source organism: Chlorocebus sabaeus (assembly GCF_047675955.1). Lineage (NCBI taxonomy): Eukaryota > Metazoa > Chordata > Mammalia > Primates > Cercopithecidae > Chlorocebus > Chlorocebus sabaeus. Next base: position 79,277,786 of record NC_132924.1, on the reverse strand, counting down.
GCTTTGAACCCAGAGGACATTGAGCATGCTCATTCTAATACTCTGAACTTATATCATGGTATATGCAATGACTGAGGGCTTGCATAGGGGTTTCAAGACTTGCTTTTCTTTTGGCTGTAATTGACATCATTAATCTAATTGTGTGACTTTTCGCTTCATAGCTTGCTGCTCTTTACGATGTCTTTATATAGCCTTTATCTCTCAGGGTCATGTTTATTTGTTTATAAAAATTATGGTAAAATATAACAAAATTTACCATTTTAGTCATTTTTAACTGTACAGTTCAGTGGCATTAAGTGCATTCACATTGTTGTTCATCTCCAGAACTTTTTTAAACCAGCCCCTGAAAAAATATGAACTGCTTCATGAATTTTCGTGTCCTCTTTGCCCAGGCGCCATGCTCATCTCTCAGTCTCATTGCAGTTTTGGTATATGTGTCGCAAAGCAAGGGGGCCTTGTGTTTAAGTCACTGGTTTTCTAACTCTTGGCTCCCCTCCCCCTTCTCTTGCTTTCCTTCTGTGATCTGCTGCCTGCAGCTCAGTAATGAATTGGAGTATCTCAGTCATACCTGTACCTGCTCAGGATCATGAGGGAGAGGAAGGAGAAATAGGCATGATTCTTTATCAAGTGTCCTGGCTTGGATCTTATCTCTGCTTTCTGACCCCACCAACAACCCAGGAGTCAGAGCAAGGAGATGGGAGAAGGTTCACAAACTCCCTAATTGAAATCTGAATCATTTCGGAGTTTCTTAGCCCTTCAAATGGTGAGTTAGGAACTGTGATTTGCTCCACACTGAAGCCATCAAGATGAGACTCAGGGCTGGGCATGGTGGCTCACACCTGTAATCTCAGCACTTGGGGAGGCGGAGGTGGAAGGATCACTTGAGGTCAGGAGTTTTGAGACCAGCCTGGCCAGTATAGTGAAATCCCAATTCTACTAAAAAAGTACAAAAATTAGCCAAGCGTGGTGGTGTGCCCCTGTAGTCCCAGCTACTTGGGAGGCTGAGGCAGAGAATCGCTTGAACCCAGGAGGCAGAGGCTACAGTGAGCCTAGATCACACCACTGCACTCCAGCCTGGGCAACAGAGACTCAGTCTTGGAAAAACAAAGCAAAATAAAAGATGAAGCTCAGAGAGCTCCCGCATGCCAGGGCCAGGAGGAGAGATGGGAGTCACCAGGTCTTGCCTCGTCCTTTGGGTTCACAGGGGAGGCCACCGAGGGTCCAGTCAGGGTTGCAGCTTAAGCCCGGTAGAAGCTAGAGAACCAGGTAAGATTCCTGACTCTTATCCAGGGCTCTCTACCTTGACATCTACTGACAAATCTCCCCCTGCCCAATATCGTCCTATTTCCTCTTACTTATACTTAAAAGCCTTTCTCTCCCTAACTAATGCCTCAAGCACTGTCAGCACTTCCCAGCAGAGCCCGTTGATCCCCTGGGTCCTTCAGATCCAGTGCTAGGGGATTAATAAAAACCTTTTTAAAAAAGTAGGCAGCTGTTGTGGTTGCTCTGCTTTGCCACCCAACTCCCCAGCAGGACCGTAGAACCTGTCCCCCAAGCTGCTGGGAATGCTGGCTAACAGCGCTCAACTGCCTGCCCGCTCTGGAACTGCCCCCACCTGCAGACAGCCGCCCTGCCTGGGGTTATGCCCCCTTTCCAGAGCAGCCCGGTCTCATGACAGGAAGGGCCATCCTAGCTCCAAGCTCTCCATGGAGCTGCAGAGGCCAGTCATGAATGCACAGTGGCCCAGCTCCTCCCTCTGTACAATTTGGCTTACTTTCCTTCCCCACAGGTGCTTACCCTGGTAGCTCCCCTAATAAATCTCCGGCGCATTAATCTCTCCATCAGAAACTGCTCCTTAGGAAGCCAACCTACAACAGTTCCAAAATAAAAAATCAATTATGAGGCTCTAGTGAACAAATGTTTAATGGAATGTTTACAGATGCCACATTATGTGAACTCCATTAATTGTTAAATTTAGTATTCATCAACATTTAAAATGTCATTACCTCTAATCACTATCTGCAGGTTAGAATTTCTCAGTTCATGTAAATTCCAGCCCATATGTAATGGATGCTGACAAATAATAGCGAATTGTAAATTAAATGCAGCACTTACAGTTAAATAACTTCAAAAGTAAAGTTACTAGGGCTGGGTGCAGGGGCTCATACCTGTAATCCCAACACTTTGGGAGGCCAGTAAGCAGAAGGACTGCTTGAAGCCAGTTCAAAACAAGGCTGGGCAAAAAAGCGAGACCTCAGCCCTGACCCTCCACAAAACATTTTTAAAAATTAGCTGGGTGTGGTAGCACGTGCCTGTAGTCCTAGCTACTTGGGAGGCTGAGGTGGGAGCATTGCTTGAGCCCAGGAGGCCGAGGCTGCAGTGAGCCAGGATAGCACCATTGCACCCCAGCCTGGGTGCCAGTGAGACCCTACCTCAAAAAAAGAAAAAAAAAAGTCATTAGATTGAACAGTATGAAACTGCTAATATCTGACCATTTTTGACGTTTATAAATAGCAATTTCACATGGTTCAACATAGTATCTCATCAAATATTTAGTTATATTTAATTGAGGATGTAAGTGTACTCTAATGTGTTTGCCTTCCAACAGTGAGCATGCTAAGGCCTGTGAAGATGTCAGAAACAGCCTTCCCTCTTTGGAATAAAGATACTACAAGCAGAATCTAAAGACAAAAATCAAGATAATGCCAAGATTTGGGAGCAAAGAAAGGAAACTGAAGCCCAGACCTCATTTCACTCTGCATGACTCATTGTACGGTTGAAGCATTTCTTCACCCTCATCTCAGGCTCCTCGGGCCCCATTTCCTGCTTTCCCACTTTCTGCACTCATTCTCTCTTTCAGGGTTTTCCTCCTCTGCGGGAAAGCATGGCTGTAAGAACGATCTGAGATTCATGGGGGAGGAATCAAATTATGAACAGCTCTCCTTTCAATGAAAGGCTTTTTTTTCCGATAACATCAGCATTTGAAAGGTTCCTATGTGTGTTATCCTTTCGGTCCCTTGTGACAATGTCCCAAACCTCTACCAATAAATTATTTTATCTGCTCTCCAAAAATGACTTTGTTCCCACAAATACTGTTGATGGGAAGAGACTGCGAGGTTAGTCTATTCCTGCCATTTGATCATTTTGTTTATTGCACTGATCCAACACTTAAGTAAGCATTCAAGCTTTTCATTTATACTGTATGCAACTTCAAAAATCTAAGAGCTGCTTTAGAGAACTTTAAGCTCCTGCAATGCGGGTTCTCATCACTACACTTCCCCAAGGCTGAACCGGCGACTCACCCCTCTCCTTCACCTGCTGCAGGACACCTATGACAGGGTGCCAGGAACGAGGGGCTCTGCATTTGCTCAGGACTCCCTCCCGGCAGGGGAAGCTGGAGGCTGGGCGGAGTTGGACCAGAACAATGGAAATGATGTAGAGACCCAGGCCCTGATTTAAAGAAACTAAAAATCTTGTAGACAGGAGCACCCAACATGCAAAGCTATGCATGCTATCCCTGAAAAGGAGAGTTCCTTTAAAAAATGAGTTTGCAAATGTGAGGGGAACGATTAGTGGAAGGTGAGGGCATTAAAAAGGACTTTCTCTCTTTTCCTTTTTAAATTGTATGTTCCTTTATCCAATTAAGAAAGCAGTACATATTCTTGGTAGAAAAGAAAGAAAATCATAAACAGTAGACTCTTGAACAATATGGGTTTGAACTGCATGGCTCCACTTTTAGACCCAAATTTTTTTCAATAAATATATGGGAAAAATTGTAGAGGTTTGTGACAATTTGAAAAAACTTGCAGATGAACTGCATCCACAAGTAGGGTTAATAAACAGAACTGCCCTTACCTATAAAGCTGTTAACCCTGAAGCTTGGAGGGAAAAGAGAAAGAGCAGCTGCCAGCCTTTTGGAGATACAACAAAGCAGCCTGGACAAGAACCGTTTTTCTGGACTGGTTTCATCTATGCTTTGTCCCTGAAGTCAGGAAGTACCCTACCTGTAAGGGACTGCCTCTTAAAGTTCTTTTGATATTGGACAATGCCGCTGACCACCCAGAACCCCATGAGTTCAACACCAAGGGCATTGAAGTAGTCCATTTGTGACTAAACACAGCATCTCTAATTCAGCCTCTGGACCCAGGGTCATAAGGACCCTTAAAGCTCATTACACACACTACCCTATGGGAAAGATCTGTCAGTGCTATGGAAGAGAACCCCAATAGAGAGAACATCACAAAGTCTGCAAGGATTACACCACTGAAGATACCATTGTTGTCACGGAAAAAGCCATGAAAGCCATCAAGCCTGAAACAATAAATTCCTGCTGGAAAAGAAACTGTGTCCAGATGTTGTGCATGACTTCACAAGATTGACAAGGGCACCAATCAAGGAAATCATGAAAGAGATTGTGGAAATGGACAAAGGAAAAAAAAATAGGTGGAGGGTGAAGCGTTTCAAGATATGAATCTTGGAGAAATTTAAGAGCTAACAGACACCATGCTACAGGAATTAACAGAAGACAACATGATGGAGACGAGTGTTTCTGAACCAGTGCCAGACAATGAGGAAGACAGTGTAGAAGAAGCAGTGCCAGGAAACAAATTGACATTAGACAATACAGCAGAAGCATTCCAATTATTCAAGACTGCTTTTAATTTCTTTTATAACACAGACCCTTCTATGATACGGGCACTGAAACTAAAGCAAACAGTGGAAGAAGGATCGGTACTATATGGAAACATTTTTAGAGAAATTAGAAAGCAAAAAGTCAAACAGAAATTACCATATATTTCCATAAAATTATACCAAGTGTGCTTGCCTCTCCTGCCTCCCCTCCCACCTTCTCCACCTCTTACACCTCTACTGCCCCTGAGAAAGCAAGACCAACCCCTCCCCTTCCTCCTCAGCCTACTCAATGAGAAGACGACAAGGATCAAGACCTTTATAATGATCCACTTCTACTTAATGAATAGTGAATCTATTTCCTCTTCCTTATGATTTCTTAATATTTTCTGCTCTCTAGATTACTTTATTGTAAGAATATAGTATATAAGACATATAACATACAAAATATATGTTAACTGTTTATGTAAGGCTTCCAGTTAATAGTAGGCTATTAGTAGCTACATTTTTGCAGAATCAAAAGTTATACACAGATTTTTGACTGTGCAGGAGATCAGCAACCCTAGCCCCTGCATTGTTCAAGGATCAACAGTATGTATGATACACACACATAAATATATTCAAATCATTCCAATTCTACTACCCAGAGACAGCATCTGTAACTACTCTTTTAAAAATTATTCTACTTAATTTGAGCTGGATTTGACAGGGGGAAAAAATGAAATGAAAGTGAAGAAATTGCTGAATTTTATAAATATATTTCTTCAAAATAAGAGCTATTAGTTATTAAGAAACTCTTCAAATAAATTACAAAAATATAAGGTTTTGAGACTGGAGTATTTTTTAGTTTATACTTCTTAATATCCACAAGTTTAAGTTTCCAATACTAATCCTTAGATGATCATATAATCAAAATCAGAAGCCACAATACATGTTTTAAAAAGTTCTCTTTTTTTCCTTTTGAGAGAAAAAGAGAATGAAAATGAGAACAAAACTTTACACCTAAGTCTACTCTCAGGTTAATTCTTCAAATTAAATAATTAGGGAAAAGCTGATATATAAAGAAAAATATGCTATAAAAATGGCAAACTACTTTTACAACCAAAAAAACAACACCTTTGTCTTATACAGTTTTGAAAATATACTGGGCACACAATAGTGTTTGACGAATAACAGAATACATAAAAGAAAAATGGTTATTATCAGTCTATATGAAAAATATAAATGTCAGCATAGCAAAAGATTACAAAACAGGAAAATGAGAGAAAATATATTTTCAGCATATATCCTTAACTCACAAAGAGCTGTTATAAATTGGTAGTACTTAAAATAGCAATATTTATAAAATCCCACAGACAAAGACTACGAAGAGGCCTGGCCTGTTCAGCTGTAGAAGAGAATCTGAAAATGGCCAACAATCTATGTATTGATGTTTAATCTCATTAGATCCCAGGAAAAGGCAAATTTAAAAAGAAGAGAAATCATTTCTGCCCATCATATCAGCCAAAATTGAGATGATTCTTAATTTCCTGGTAAGGTTGGTAAAGTTTGAGGAAGACAGCTATACTTGTTCATTAATAATAAGACTCTAAATTATTGCAAACTTTTTGATAATAATCTGGCACCACATATTAAAGTATATAGCACATATTCTCTTGGACCCAGAAGGGCTACTTCAGGGCATCCACAGAGAAGAAATAAAACTACAAGTATATTAACACATTTCACAATAATATCAGTAATATTTACTGAGCATACACTATGTGCCCAGTGCTGTGCTAAACGTCTTACAAAGGGTATCTGAATTATCATAACAGCTTTATGAGGTACTTGCCATTATCTCACAGATGAAGACTAAAATTTAGCACAGTTAAATATGTTGTCCAAGGTTTTAAAAAATACACTAGCAAATGTTACAGTTGAAACCTGAAACTGTTCAATGTGATGGCAGCCACTGTAACATGCTGCCAAATTAGAGACAAATAACCAAAAAAGAAAACTAAGCCAAACGCCCTTGGAAGAGGAGTGGTCACAATGACCTCATCCACTAGAAACAAAATGCCTGGTCTCACTTTAGTTTCGGAATTAAAATCCACTTTGACTAGGGGTAGGAAAGTTGGAACAAATGTTTTCCATAGAAGCAGAGAGAAGAAGTTGCGATGAGAAAGAAAGAGATTAATATGAAAATTTTTGCCAGATAGGTGGTTTGGGAAGAGATTTCTATCCAAGGCAACCTCGCCTTCTCCCTATGAATGACTCTTAAGAATTGGAGGCAGAATCTCTAACCAGACCATGGGCAAGACGCAGCTTCCACAAGACTTCCCATGAGGAGCAGCTCTGCTGCCCTCACCCAAGCCGGCCTTCCCAAGAAAAACGGTTGAGGGCATGAGCAACATTTTCAAATGGCAGAGGGATGATTCTGAGGATTTTCAGGGCACTGGAAACATTGCCTCAGTTTTCCTGGAAAATGCCACTTATTTGTTTTATCTCCTTGGTATTTGGAGAGTATGTCATAAATACTACGTCCTCACCAAGCCCACAGCTGACTCTGCCCTGAAACCTTAACCCCTGGTGGAAAGGAGAGAGACTTCATGTCTGTGGCAGGGTTATTTGCCACCATGTTCTGGGTTGCAGGGCTGACTACAGTCACTCCTCCTAGGGTTTATGTCTGGAATGTGGGTCAATATTCCACAAACAAACCACATGTCAGTGCTGTAGCTCTGGGTCCAGAGTACCCAGAAGCATATATTAGAATCGGTTCTCAACTATGCTTTAAAATAGGATTTAAAACAATAATCACCATAAACAAGTTGCAAAGACCAATGTAGACAATATATTATAAGTCAAGGGTAATTATCAGTGTAATTCTGTGAACCCGAATTCAATAATAATATAAAAGAAATAAGTAGCAAGTGGCAGCGTGATAATCTGGTTTAAGAGACTATGATAATCAGTCCCAGACTTTTTTTTTTTCTTTTTGTCAACTGTTATTAATAGCTACTTTACCTAACCTTGTTCTTTCTTCAGACTCATAGAAGTAAACTTCTAACTTGTCCAACTCCTGCCTTAAGAGTGAAAATCTTTGAAGCATATTTATAGCTCAGTCTCAACAATGTGGGTATTTCCAGACAGACTCTCCATAACAAAGTGCTTGTAGAAAGTTCCTATTAAATTCTTCCTTTCCACACAGGAAAATTTTGCTTATTACCAGCTTATCCAAGAGGGCATGATGATGCTCCCTGCCATGCCCAAGGAGCCCTAAGCCTCATGAACAACCCCACACCTTCCAAGACTTTGACCACAACAGAGCAAGAGAAGACTGTTTTGTGGCATTGGATACACAGGAAACACCCAGATCCTGAGAGAACCATTATTTGGGTTCAGATCCCAGCTCTGCTACTTACTAGCCATGTGAACTTGGGCATGATACTTCATCCCTCTGTGCCTCAGTTGTACCAACTATAAAATGGGAGCAATTCATTATTCCTCCTTTATAGATTTGTTGTAAGGAGCGAATGATAAATCACATGTAAAACATATAGCACTATGTCTGCATAGAGGAAGCACTCGATAAATATTTAGTTGCTGTTGTTCTGTCATGTAAAAAAAAAACAACCTTTGATGGACTTTCTTTGATGATCACAAGAGTGGTTAATCCCTTAGCTCTGGCATCTAACCGACTTGGATTCACAGTTCTGCTGTTTACTAGCTGTGTGACCTTTGACATTTTCTTAACTTTCATAAGCCCTTTCCTTATCTAGAAAAATGGACATGACCACAGTGCCATACCTCCTAGGGTTGTCAGGAGAATTAGAAATAATAAACCTTCTAAATTCCTAGTCCTACTAACACACAGTAAGTGTTCAATAATTAGCTGCTTTTTTATTTGAATGTGTACTTTTTATTTTAATTTCTGCTTTAAATAGGTAGTTAGAACACAACTGATTTTCCTACTAAGATTTGCAGGTTTACTGCAGTTTAATAGTCAGTAGTTTTTATGGTACAAATTCTGGTCTAGGAGTTCATATATAAAGATACCGGACATGACTCTGTTGAGTGCTAGCCAGGAGACTTCAGGAAAATATCAGAAGCTCGAGTTTCTTCACTGTGAAATGGGATAAAAATATCCTTCCTCACAGCATAGTAACATTTCCATGGAGTCATGGATGATAAGCACTTTGTAAATTATAAAGCAATACAAAAATGTAAGACTTCATTTTCCCTGAAGAAAAATGAGGACTTCATATAAGAAATATAAATAGAGAATAACATAGACCTACAAAGTAATTTCTCCATTGACTAGAGTGGATTTGGAATTTTATTTTGGAATACATTAAGATAAGACTTGGAATCAACCCAAATGTCCATCAGTGACAGATTGGATTAAGAAAATGTGGCACATATACACCATGGAATACTATGCAGCCATAAAAAAGGATGAGTTTGTGTCCTTTGTAGGGACATGGATGCAGCTGGAAACCATCATTCTTAGCAAACTATCACAAGAACAGAAAACCAAACACCGCATGTTCTCACTCATAGGCGGGAACTGAACAATGAGATCACTTGGACTCGGGAAGGGGAACATCACACACCGGGGCCTATCATGGGGAGGGGGGAGGGGGGAGGGATTGCATTGGGAGTTATACCTGATGTAAATGACGAGTTGATGGGTGCAGCACACCAACATGGCACAAGTATACATATGTAGCAAACCTGCACGTTGTGCACATGTACCCTACAACTTAAAGTTTAATAATAATAAATAAATTAAAAAAAAAAAAAAAAGATAAGAATCTTTAAGAATCTCTCAGATTGAGGCTGGATATAGAAGGACAGAATTCCACCACAACCATCAGTTAATTTGTGTACATGCTACAGGAACATGATGTCAAGAGAACAGGGACATAGACTAGCCTTCAGCATAGGGACAAATAGACCAAACTTTACCTCTAAGCACCAGACAAGTCTTCTGGGCCATGGAGTATGCTTTGGCATTTAGTGGGTATTTGCTTCTGGCTAATTTTAGTTCTGTGTCTCAAGGGATTCTCTAATGCATACAAGTAGCTAAATATCTGAAGGTCTTTCTCTCCTCCCTCTCCCCCTTTCTCCTCTTTCTCTCTCCATTTTTTCTCTATCTCACCTTTCCTCTCTGAAAATAAACCCATAAACTTGTCAAAAGAATGTGGCAGGCAAGTATTCACAGTTCTACTAAAGATTGTAGTTAAGTTAAACAAAAAAAAATACTAATTATTTCCATTACTCAAAATTGTTAGTGGATTTTTGGTTTTATTTTCCCCATGGTGTTTTAGAGATCATATATTTTTTCTATTTGAATTTATGAATTGATTTATGGCTGAGAAAATTAAAAGAGATCCAGGATGCAGGCAAATCCATCGGTTGCCTTATCTCCTTTGCCTCTATGCAAGCAGTAATATTGGTTACCCAAACATCTGGTCACTTCGGCCTATGTGAATCCACTCCCACAATGTCCCATAATTTAGTCCCATACCAAATGCATTTGTTCTGACAAGGAATAGTCTCAGAGCAGTCAAATATTTTGATAAAATCCAGCTTAGAAAGAGGGTCTGGGTGCAGTGGCTCGCACCTGTAATCTCAGCATTTTGGAGGCTGAGGTGGGAAGATGACTTGGGCCCAGGAGGTCAAGACCAGCCTGAGGAACATAGCGAGACCCCATCTCTATAAAAATTTTAAAAATTAGCCAGGCTTAGTGGCACACACCTATAGTCCCAGCTACTTGAGTGGCTGAGATGGGAGGATCACTTGAGCCCAGGAGGTTGAGGCTACAGTGAGCTGTGATAGTGCCACTGCACTCCAGCCTGGGTGACAGAGTGAGACCCTGTCTCAAAAAAAAAATTTTTTTTTAATCCAGGAAAGAGAAAGAGGGGGAAGTTTTCCATCTTACAATGAGCAAATTAGTGTGCAAAGTAACTGAAGAGTTACTGCCCACAACTGCTGTAACTGCTGCCCACAACTACCTGCCAATCTGCAGTCAGTGTGAGAGCAGATCTCCTGATGTCTGAATCCATCCCCAATTGCTCTTAAAAGAGAATCTCCATTAAAAAAATAAAATGACAGAAATAAACTGGGAGGGGGTCAACACACATTTATTCATGATGTGTGTACTGAGTATCTACTCTAAGCAAGGCAGTTCAGGGCACAGGAAAGTCTGTAAGAAATGATCTACTCTAGACAGAGGTTTCTCTCCAGCAAAGGGGATTAAATGACACAGTGGGCCATGAGTCCTGCCCGCCCCTCACCCTATTGCAGAACCATAATCTCAAGTAGGTCAAGAATCCACCTTCTTCAAAACCCTCCCACAAGGGTTATAGATTCCTCACCTCTTCATCCCCAGCTCTGCACAATTGGAATCCCATCATTTCATTCCCACCCTTTACTCTCAGCACTCTCCACCCCACATCAAGTTCAAGTAGAGTCCCCCCAAATACACCACATTACTGCACCTTGCCTGTCGCTGGGGCCCTCTTTGCTGCTAGAATGGCTTTTCCCTTCCCCACCTCCCAACTCCTGCATGGCCTGAAGCCTACCTGGACATCACCTCCTGCTGGCAATCTATCCCCTTTCCCCTCACTCTGGGCAGACTCATCCCACCTCCTGCTGCAGCCAGCTTTGGTTCTGTGCCATGGAGATGCTGTCTCTGGTCCTTCGTGCCTATAGTGTTTTCTGTCATTCTCCCTGGCTCCACTGAGAGCCCAGGTAGGCAAGGACATGCATTTATCATCTCGTGTCCTCAGAGCCTAGCAGCCTAGCTTCTTGGAATTCTCAAGAAATCTGTTGACTTGAACGAAATAGGATAGTACTATAAGACGGTCTGTGCTGAATATGTCTTCAGAGGGACCCCTAAAGAGTTCTAAAAGTCCACTGGAAGAAGAAAGGGAGTCTCTGAAGTTACGGATTCCTTTCACCAACCATAAGAACTTGTAAAGCCAGCAGAGCAGCAAATTCTAAAAAGCTCAGAAATGCACAGGGCCAGGCATGGTGGCTCACACCTGTAATCCCAGCATTTTGAGAGGCCAAGACGGGCAGATTGCTTTAGCTCAGGAGTTCAAGACCAGCCTTGGGAACATGGTAAAATCCCATCTCTACAAAAAAAAAAAAAATACAAAAAATTAGCCGGGCATGGTGGCATGTGCCCGTAGTCCCAGCTACTTGGGAGGCTGAGTTGGGAGGATCACTTGAGCCTGGTTGCACTGAGCTGTGTTCACGCCGCTGCACCCCAGCCTGAACGACAGAGCCAGATCCTGTCTCAAAAAAGTACACAGAGGTGAGAGCACATGTTCCTACAAGTGTCACAGAAACTCAGCTAAACAATGAAGCAATATTAGCATAATCAAAATAAACATTTTTAAGCACAAAGTGTATGAGCCACAGCTTTAAGCTTATAAACTTTGATTTTTAAAGGGATCAGCAGAGGTTAAGTAAACAGACACTTAAACAGAAGTATCACTAGGAAGGGCCACACTCTGAAGCAGCAGTCTACTCAGATTTTGGACTCACAGCATTAGGTCACATTCTGAGTCTGACACTTAGCTGTGCAACCCTGGGCAAGTTCCTTAATCTCTGTGGGCCTCAACTTTCCCATTTGTAAAATAAGACTAGTAGACCCCCATCATAGGGTTGGTTGTTGGAATGATTTAAAGAGATAATGCTGGTGAAAATGCTTAGCATGGTTTCTAGCACACAGTAAACACTGAATTAAAGTTTATTGCTCACTCTTCCAACGTGATTTGCATCTTTCTGTGGATGACCTAAACTCACAGGTCTCTTTTGATCTGGATATGGCAAACTCTCTATAAGGAATCATTCCATAGAAACACATGCTTCCTCTCATTCCACTCTACGCAATTCAGTCACTCATTTAGCAAACATTTACTGAGTATCTTCCATATGCCAGGCACTGTTCCAGACCCTGGGGTCCAGCAGTGAATAAAACAAACAAAAATCCCTGCCAATTTAGAGCTCACCTTCTGTTGGGGAGAGGTAGGAAATAAACATAATAAGTAAGTTATACAGCGTATTAGAATACGCTGTGCTATGCAAAAGAAATCAAGACAGGTAAAGGGAATTCGGAACGGGAAGGGTTGCACTTTAAATAGGGGAGGTCATAGCAGGCCTCACAGAGAAGGTAACACTTAAGCAAAGGAGGTGAGGGAGAGAGCTACCCAGAGATCCGAGGGAAGAGGGGTATAGGCAGAAAGGGCAGCCAATGCAAAGGTCCTGGGGCAAGGCCATGCTTCATGTACTCCAGGATAGCAGGGAGGCCAGCATGGCTAGAGCAGAAGAAATGAGAGACTAGAAGATGAGGTCAGGGGATAGTTGGCGTCCTAATTAAGCCACTGTAAGGACTTTGGTTTCTACTTGAAGAGAAGTAGGGGGCCACTGAGTGGTTTTGAGCCAAGGGTCAAGGTGGGGACAGGGTGAGCTGCAAAGACTGAGGCAGGGAGACCTGTCAGGAGGCTCTTGTCAAAAGTCAGATGAGTGATTATGGCAATCAGAACAGGAAGGGAGCAGTGGAGGTGGAGAGAAGTGATAGGATGATTCTGGCTGTATCGTGAAACTGAGCTAACTGGATGCTATGAAGCGGGAGGGGTGGGGTGAGGGGCAGATGAGCCTGGTCTGAGCAAATGGGAAAGGACACAGCTGTCAATACTGTAATGGGGAAGGCTGGTGGAGAAGCCTCTTAGCAAGGACCAGGGTCAGTGATTCGGTGTTTGGCTATGTACACACTGAGTTTGGGATATCAAGGACATAGCTGGAAGTTGGGGGCAGTTGGTTTCTACAATTCAGGAGAAAAGATATAGAAAGACCTCAATTACGTGTTAGAAACTAAACTGCCCTAGCTATGATCTTTATGTCCTTTGTCCCACTACAATTAGTCTTGAACCCGTGGTTCTCCAATTTTAGTGTTCACGAGAATCACCAGAAACACTTGTAAAATTAATGATTCCTGGGTCTCATCCCCAGAAGTTCTGAATCAGTTGATCTTGGGTGAGGGGACATGGGTCGGGGAGAACAGGAAACTAATATTTTTAAGCTTTTGGGATTCTTGTCCAAGTGGCTCATGGATCGCCATCTGAAACATCTTGGGATCGTTTCCTCCTGCAACCCCACTTCCCCACTCAAATATTCCAGCCGCCTAGGCAATATTCATTTAATTTCTCAAACCACTCAGAAAAATACACCGTCCCTCAAAATATTCCAGATTTAGAAAAAAGTGGTACTGGACAGACACTTCATTTGAAGGACATTTCACTTGCTATGCACTACAGAATCTGAACGCTGGTTTGGCTCCACTTCCAGCAGGCAGGCCATGGCATAATTGGAAAGAATGCCCAGTGTGGCCCTCAGTCCTTCAGATCTGTGCCCTTTTCCTTACAGGCTACTCACCCAAATTCCACATGCCCTCAGTGTTGTCCCAGAGCCCTTCCATCTGTCATAGAATTAAAGAATTTAGATAAAGTGTTTATCTGAAAGTGTTACTGACTCAATCTGTTACTTCTTTCAGAATTGAGCCAGAAAGCAGGACAACAATTAAACCAAGGGCTTGCTCCCTTATGGTGGAATTTCAGACAATGTGGCAAACAGAAGGAGGAAGGAGATATCTTAGTACATCCAGAACGCGACCTCTGGTTTCCCCCGAATACAAGCTTTGTTGCAACTACCTGTGCTGCCACATGCTGTCCACGCATGACACTACCTGTGGCAGCCACAAAAATAGACTGTATGTGACCTCTCAGATCAATGACTGCAGGGAGAGTAACTGCCTGACAGCTGAGCTGAGGTGTTCGGAATCCACTACTGTGTTTTTCTCCACAGAGGCCATGCTTCATGCAGGCTGGGACACAAAGGTAGGTCCATGCCTGTGAAACCAGGACTCTTCCAATGAGGACTTTGGCTTGAGGCCTCACCAGCAGCCTGGCTGAACCTTTCCTAGACCTGCACCACAACCTAAGACTTTCTACCCAACCTTTCCTCCTTCCCTCTCTCCACCCCAGGGGCAGACTTGTATCACAGTCTGATAGCTCTCCCAGCTTCCTCCAGCTCCCTCCTCCTCTTCCTCAAGGCATATTCCCCAAAGCAGTTCTTACACATCTACTCCTGTCTTAACTTCTGCTTCTTGGGGGAGCTGAACTATCACAGCCACCTAATCCCCAACTCCTACAAACTTGATGTAGCGAATGCCTCTGGTGTCTACATCACATCCCTCAGCCCACCTCTGATTTCTGCCACAGCTGAGAGCTCAGACCCACTTGTGCTGACAGGATCCTCCCTCCAGCAACAGCCAACAGTTCCACTTTTTGTCTGAGTCTTCTCCAGTCCCATGGGGCCCCTCAGCCTGAGCACAAGCACAGATGATAAGTGCAAGGAAAGTTAACCACCGCCGCCCCCCGGGGAAGCCCTCAGTCAGTGGAAGGAGGGAGTCAGTGGATAAATGCCCTGGCCTCCCATCTTTCAAGTAGATAATGCTGGGAGGCATTCAGTCCCCTTCTTAGGAGGTCCCAGAGGAATCAAGTCCAAAGTGGCTATAGCAGCAGCCTCCATAACATACCTTTATATTGGCTTTCCCTTCTTCCCTGCTCACTGTCCCCACTCCCATCCTCCTGCTTCCTGGGACCACTTCCCAAATAAATTCCTTGTACCCAAGTCATTGACTCAGGCTCTGCTTTCAGGGGAACCCAGTCCAAAACATGTGATATGTGATTTACAGCAACGAAGTCATGTTAACAGATCACTCCTTCAGGAAAACAATGCTGAGTATCTACATGGACTGCGTGATTTCTAAATATTCTGTAATTAGCCGGGCATGGTGGTGCACACCTGTAGTCCCAGCTACTTGGGAGGCTGAGGCGGGAGGATCAATTGAGCCCAGGAGGTCAAGGCTGCAGTGAGCACCGTTGCACTCCAGCCTGAGCCACAAAGTGAGATCCTGTCTCAAAATAAATAAAATATTCTGTATTTTAGTTTCCTGTACCTAGTATCAGTAACACAATAGGACATAGTGCCTTTTTGAAGGGTGTGGTAGCCAGTCTCCAAGATGACTCCCACTGATAGCATCATGCCCTTGTGTAGCCCCGCCTCACATTAAATGAGAGTGGAATAAAGCTGAAGCGACCGTGTATGATTTCCAAAGATAGGTCATAAAAGGCATTGCACTTCCACATCAGTGTCTTGGGTCTCTTACTCCAGGGGGAAGGTGGCCGCCATGTTGTAAGGACACCCAAGCAATCTTACAGAGAGGCACATGTGAAGGTGAACTGAGGCCTCCTGACAATAGCCAGCACCAACTTGCCTGCCACGTGAGTGAGCCACCTTGGAAGTAGATCTTCCAGCTCCAGTTATGCCTTCAGGTGACCTCAGCTCTAGCAGACATCTGACTGCAACTTGGGAAATCTCAACAGAATCACCCAGCTAAGCTGCTCCTGAATTCCATACCCCCAGAAAATATGAAAGATAATAAATAATGATTCTTGTTTCAAGTTACTAAATGTTAGAATGATTTGTTACATAGTAACAAATAATAAAAAGAGATACTCTGTCTTTTTATCTGCAAAGCACTTGAAACACATAGACTGTATGTGTTGTATTGGCACTCATACGAGTCCTATGAAATAAGAATTATTTAACATCTGAATTTAAAAAAAAAAAAAAAAAAAAAAAGCAAAACAAGATAGCGAGAAGTTAAGTACATAGCCAGGGTCATTCACTTAACAAGTAGAAGAACAGGGATAGAAAAAAGAAGGTCTGGCTCCAACATTTGTGCTCTTAGCCACTGTAATGGCCCGCCTCGAGTGTGGGAGTTACTCTGAGAAGAAAGTACTTGTATTTCTTAACTTATTCTGAATAATACTTTGTACCCTAAAAAGCTTACTCTCTGTTTTGGCATTTAAGCGTATGACTTTTTAGAAGTTGACTCCAGTTCAGGACATGATTTTTGACTCGGAGTAAACATTACCTTCTTCCAGAAAACACATTTATAATTTTATAAAATATCACTGGGAAAAAGTATTCCATGATCAAAAGTTCACTTCACTACCAAGCTATTTGGGAGCACATACATTCTTCAAGCAAGACTCGCCTCTTTCAACCCATTGGTGATGTTTATTCATCCTCAGTGTATGGATGAGATTCTATAGAGGAAATACACAAACAGCTAGCAGCAAATCTTCCTTGAATTCCTAAAACCCTACTTAATCTGCATAATTCAGCATTGGCAATGCTGTCTTATATTTTTGGCCTGTTCTGTTAACCATCTCCTGACCTCAGTGTTCAGCTCTCTGAGTGAAAGACTAATAGCTCACAACTTTTCTATCCTCTCTAGTGCCTTGCACATAATAGGCTCCCAAATCTTTGATTATTTAAGATATCCCAAACTTTCAGAACTAAAAATCATTCTATTTGTTCTCTGGACTGCTCCCAAATCCACCAGTTTCTCTTGCTTCTAGACTCCATTTCTGTGCTGAGAGTTGTTTAATCTTCCCTATGCGGTTGTAAATAAAGCAGCAGAATGAGACTATCCCAAGGGTTCCAGATGTGCTCATTAGAACCAACCCAAAATCCACCTTAGGGTTACTATACTCAGTTCTGAACCCCATGCATTAGGAGGAACATACGTTGGCAAACTGGAGCTGCCCAGAGAAGGATGACCAGAGAAAGAAAGGTCTGAAAACCTGACCATGAAGAAGACTGAAAGATGTAAGGATGTTTATTTTGGAGATTATATTCACAGCACACAACCAACCATTTGAAAAGCTGGCCTGAGAAAGCAGGACCTGGCTCCTTAAAACTGTGAGACACCCCAGTCTTACCTCCCCAGCCATTTCCAGTGGAGCGTTAGTATGTGGCATTCAAGGAAACAGTTGTGTGGGTAAATAAAATTGGAAAACGCCACAAAGGTAAGCCCCTGTGAAGTTCACAAAGCACATTAGCATACAGAAGATTCTGAGAAAATCCTCTAATAAAGAAACCTCTGTTCAAGTGTATTTACCAAACTTACTGAACCACAATCTCGTCTTTTATTTCCCAATGTAATGCTTATTAACGTCATATGTAGAACATTAGGAAAAGCCATTCTAAAAAGCAGAATTAGGCAAAGCATTGCATTGTACACTATAAATACATACACTTATTATGTGTCAATTATACCTCTGTAAAGCCAGGGAAAAAAGAGAAACAGAACTAGGGCAAGTTTTCAGAAATTATCGGGAGATGAATTCTGGCACAATATACAGTATAATATATCCGAACATTCAAGCTAGCCAAAGACAGAATGGGCTGCCTGTGAGGTCAGGAATGCTTTCTACTGGAGTTGTTCACTATTGGTCAAATGCTGTCATGAGTCACATCACAGGCTTGAGATTCTGTGATAAGTAGCAGGAAAAAGAATGGATTTCCATGTCGGGGTTTCCATACCCTGTTAGTCATCCATCTGGAATCAGGAGTCTCCACTTCCTATTGCGGGAAGTCAGGGACCCCGAACAGAGGGACCAGCTGAAGCCACAGCAGAAGAACAAAAATTGTGAAGATTTCATGGACAATTATTTGTTCCCCAAATTAATACTTTTATAATTTCTTACGCCTCTCTTTACTGCAATCTCTGAACATAAATTGTGAAGATTTCATGGACACTTACCACTTCCCCAATCAATACCCTTGTAATTTCCTATGCCTGTCTTTAATCTCTTAATCCTGTCATCTTCGTAAGCTGAGGAGGATGAATGTCACCTCATGACCCTGTGATGATTGCGTTAACTGCACAAATTGTAGAGCATGTGTCTTTGAACAATATGAAATCTGGGCACCTTGAAAAAAGAACAGGATACCAGCAATCTTCAGGGAACAAGGGAGACAAGACTTGGAGCCTGACTGTCGGTGAGCCAGGCGGAACACAGCCATATTTCTCTTCTGTCAAAAGCAAATAGGAGAAATATCACTGAATTGTTTTTCTCAGCAAGAAACATCCCTGAGAAAGAGAATGCGCCCTGAGGGTAGGTCTATAGATGGCCCCCTTAAGGCAACCGCCTTTGACAGTCAAAGCCGAAGGGATGAAATAAGCCCTGGTCTCCTGTAGTGCTCCCAGGCTTATTAGGATAAGTAAATTCCCGCCTAATAAATTTTGGTCAGACAGGTTGTCTGCTCTCAAACCCTGTCTCCTGATAAGATGTTATCAATGACAATGCGTGCCCAAAACTTCATTGGCAATTTTAATTTCGCCCCATCCTGTGGTTCTCTGATCTCGTCCTGCCTCCACTTGCTTTGTGATATTTTATTACCTTGTGAAGTATGTGATCTCTGTGACACACGCCCTATTTGTGCACTCCCTCCCCTTTTGAAAATCGCTAATAAAAACTTGCTGGTTTTACGGCTAGGGGAACATCACGGATCCTGCCGACATGTGATGGTTCCCCCGGATACCCAGCTTTAAATTTCTCTCTCTTGTGCTCTTTCCCTTTATTTCTCAAACCAGCTGAGATGCCTAGGAAATAGAAAAGAACCCACGATAAATATCGGGGGTGGGGTTTCCCCCAATAACTTCCTCAGAAATAATTAGTCTCACACTCATGTTCCACTTTCACTGATATCCCAGTATAATAATGATTTATAAACATGTATGCCTTCTGAACAATGACTCAGCCTGGAAAACACAGTCCACCTGCCCTTCAGCTGTGTAACAGAGATAATAGTATGTGAATTATAGGGTTATTGTAAAGATTTAATGAGCCACTTCATGTGAATCACTTGGAACAGTATCTGGCATTAGACAAGAGATTTAACAAATATTTTTGAAATGATATACATTGGGACAGGAAGAACACTGAGACTCTTGCACTAGACATTGAATTCCTTGAGAATACAGTCTTTTTTTATATACTTTAAGTTCTAGGGTACACATGTACAACGTGCAGGTTTGTTACATATGTATACATGTGCCATGTTAGTGTGCTGCACCCATTAACTTGTCATTTACATTAGGTATATCTCCTAATGCTATCCCTCCCACCTCTCCCCACCCCATGACAGGCCCCAGTGTATGATGTTCCCCTTCCTGTGTTTAAGTGTTCTCATCAATTACCACCTATGAGTGAGAACATGCGGGGTTTGGTTTTCTATCCTTGTGATAGTCTGCTCAGAATTATGGTTTCCACCTTCATCCATGTCCCTGCAAAGGACATGAACTCATCCTTTTTTATGGCTGCATAGTATTCCATGGTATACATGCGCCACATTTTCTTAATTCAGTCTATCATTGATGGACATTTGGGTTGGTTGCAAGTTTTTGCTATTGTGAACAGTGCTGCAATAAACATACATGTGCATGTGTCTTTATAGAAGCATGATTTATAATCCTTTGGATATATACCCAGTAATGGGATGGCTGGGTCAAATGGTATTTCTAGTTCTAGATCCTTGAGGAATCGCCAAACTCTCTTCCACAATGGTTGAACTAGTTCACAGGCCCACCAACAGTGTAAAAGTGTTCCTATTTCTCCACATCCTCTCCAGCACCTGTTGTTTCCCGATGTTTTAATGATTGCCATTCTAACTGGTGTGAGATGGTATCTCATTGTGGTTTTAATTTGCATTTCTCTGATGGCCAATGATGATGAGCATCTTTTCATGTGTCTGTTGGCTGCATAAATGTCTTCTTTTGAAAAGGGTCTGTTTATATCCTTTGCCCACTTTTTGACGTGGTTGTTTGATTTTTTTTTTCTTGTAAATTTGGTTTTTGTTTTTGTTTTTTTTTTTCTTGTAAATTTGTTTAAGTTCTTTGTAGATTCTGGATATTAGCCGTTTGTCAGATGGGTAGACTGTAAAAATTTTCTCCCATTCTGTAGGTTGCCTGTTCACTCTGATGGTAGTTTCTTTTGCTGTGCAGAAGCTCTTTAGTTTAATTAGATCCCATTTCTCAATTTTGGCTTTTGTTGCCATTGCTTTTGGTGTTTTAGTCATGAAGTCCTTGCCCACGCCTATGTCCTGAATGGTATTGCCTAGGTTTTCTTCTAGGGATTTTATGGTTTTAGGTCTAACTTTAAGTCTCTAATCCATCTTGAATTAATTTTTGTGTAAGGTATAAGGAAGGGATACAATTCCAGCTTTCTACTTATGGCTAGCCAGTTTTCCCAGCACCATTTATTAAATAGGGAATCCTTTCCCCATTTCTTGTTTTTCTTAGGTTTGTCAAAAATCAGATGGCTGTAGATGTGTGGTATTATCTCTGAGGGCTCTGTTCTGTG
This sequence comes from Chlorocebus sabaeus, assembly GCF_047675955.1. Lineage (NCBI taxonomy): Eukaryota > Metazoa > Chordata > Mammalia > Primates > Cercopithecidae > Chlorocebus > Chlorocebus sabaeus. Next base: position 79,256,883 of record NC_132924.1, on the reverse strand, counting down.
CCATTGGTCTATATCTCTGTTTTGGTTCCATGCTGTTTTGGTTACTGTAGCCTTGTAGTACAGTTTGAAGTTAGGTAGCATGATATCTCCAGCTTTGTTCTTTTGGCTTAGGGTTGTCTTGGCAATGTGGGCTCTTTTTTCGTTCCATATGAACTTTAGTTTTTTCCAATTCTGTGAAGAAACTCATTGGTAGGTTGATGGGGATGGCATTGAATCTGTAAATTACCTTAGGCAGTATGGCCATTTTCACAATATTGATTCTTACTATCCATGAGCATGGTATGTTCTTCCATTTGTTTGTGTCCTCTTTCATTTCGTTGAGCAGTGGTTTGTAGTTCTCCTTGAAAAGGTCCTTCAAATCCCTTGCAAGTTGGATTCCTAGGTATTTTATTCTCTTTGAAGCAATTGTGAATGGGAGTTCACTCATGATTTGGCTCTCTGTTTGTCTGTTATTGGTGTATAGGAATGCTTGTGATTTTTGCATATTGATTTTGTAACTTGAGACCTTGCTGAAGTTGCTTATCAGCTTAAGGAGATTTGGGGCTGAGACAATGGGGTTTTCTAAATATACAATCATGTCATGTGCAAACAGGGACAATTTGACTTCCTCTTTTCCTAATTGAATACCCTTTATTTCTTTCTCCTTCCTGATTGCCCTGGCCGGAACTTCCAACACTATGTTGAATAGGAGTGGTGAGAGAGGGCATCCCTGTCTTGTGCCAGTTTTCAAAGGGAATGCTTCCAGTTTATGCCCATTCAGTATGATATTGGCTGTGGTTTTGTCATAATAGCTCTTATTATTTTGAGATACGTCCCATCAATACCAAATTTATTGAGAGTTTTTAGCATGAAGGGCTGTTGAATTTTGTCAAAGGCCTTTTCCGCATCTATTGAGATAATCATGTGGTTTTTGTCTTTGGTTCTACTTATATGCTGGATTACGTTTATTGATTTGCATATGTTGAACCAGCCTTGCATCCCAGGGATGAAGTTCACTTGATCATGGTGGATAAGTTTTTGATGTGCTGCTGGGTTTGGTTTGCCAGTATTTTATTGAGGATTTTTGCATCGATGTTTATCAGGGATATTGGTCTAAAATTCTCTTTTTTTGTTGTGTCTCTGCCGGGCTTTGGTATCAGGATGATGCTGGCCTCATAAAATGAGTTAGGGAGTATTCTCTCTTTTTCTATTGATTGGAATAGTTTCAGAAGGAATGGTACCAGCTCCTCCTTGTACCTCTGGAAGAATTCGGCTGTGAATCCTTCTGGTCCTGGACTTTTTTTGGTTGGTAGGCTATTAATTATTGCCTCAATTTCAGAGCCTGTTATTGGTCTATTCAGGGATTCAACTTCTTCCTGGTTTAGTCTTTGGAGGATGTATGTGTCCAGGAATTTATCCATTTCTTCTAGATTTTCTAGTTTATTTGCGTAGAGGTGTTCATAGTATTCTCTGATGGTAGTTTGTATTTCTGTAGGGTCGGTGGTGATATCCCCTTTATCATTTTTTACTGCATCTATTTGATTCTTCTCTTTTCTTCTTTATTAGTCTTGCTAGCAATATATCAATTTTGTTGATCTTTTTTAAAAAACAGCTTCTAGATTCATGGATTTTTTGAAGGGTATTTTTTGTCTCTATCTCCTTCAGTTCTGCTCTAATCTTAATTACTTCTTGCCTTCTGCTAGCTTTTGAATGTCTTTGCTCTTGCTTCTCTAGTTCTTTTATTTGTGATGTTAGGGTGTCAATTTTAGATCTTTCCTGCTTTCTCTTGTGGGCATTTAGTGCTATAAATTTCCCTCTACACACTACTTTAAATATATCCCAGACATTCTGGCATGTTGTGTCTTTGTTCTCATTGGTTTCAAAGAACATCTTTATTTCTGCCTTCATTTCGTTATGTACCCAGTAGTCATTCAGGAGCAGGTTGTTCAGTTTCCATGTAGTTGAGTGGTTTTGAGTGAGTTTCTTAATTCTGAATTCTAGTTTGATTGCACTGCGGTCTGAGAGACAGTTTGTTGTAATTTCTGTTCTTTTACATCTGCTGAGGAGTGCTTTACTTCCAACTATGTGGTCAATTTTGGAATCAGTACGATGTGGTGCTGAGAAGAATGTATATTCTGTTGATTTGGGGTGGAGTGTTCTGTAGATGTCTATTAGGTCTGCTTGGTGCAGAGCTGAGTTCAATTCCTGGATATCCTTGTTAACTTTCTGTCTCATTGATCTGTCTAATGTTGACAGTGGGGTGTTAAAGTCTCCCATTATTATTGTGTGGGAGTCTAAGTCTCTTTGTAAGTCTCTAAATATCTCTCAGCAGAAACTCTACAAGCCAGAAGAAAGTGGGGGCCAATATTCAACATTCTTAAAGAAAAGAATTTTCAACCCAGAATTTCATATCCAGCCAAAGTAAGCTTCCTAAGTGAAGGAGAAATAAAATCCTTTACAGACAAGCAAATGCTGAGACATTTTGTCACCACTAGGCCTGCCCTACAAGAGCTCCTGAAGGAAGCACTAAACATGGAAAGGAACAACCGGTACCAGCCACTGCAAAAACATGCCAAAAGGTAAAAACCATTGATGCTAGAAAGAAACTGCTTCAACCAACGAGCAATATAACCAGCTAACATCATAATGACAGGATCAAATTCACATATAACAATATTAGCCTTAAATGTAAATGGGCTAAATGGTCCAATTAAAAGACACAGACTTGCAAATTGGATAAAGAGTCAAGACCATCAGTGTGCTGTATTCTGGAGACCCATCTCCTGTGCAGACACACACATAGGCTCAAAATAAAGGAATGGAGGAAGATCCACCAAGCAAATGGAAAACAAAACAAAAGGCAGGGGTTGCAATCCAAGTCTCTGATAAAACAGACTTTAAACCAACAAAGATCAAAATAGACAGAGAAGGCCATTACATAATGGTAAAGGGATCAATTCAACAAGAAGAGCTAACTATCCTAAATATATATACACCCAATACAAGAGCACCCAAATAATACATTCTTTTTTATCAATTTTTGTCGTCATTGCTAATTATTATCCTAGATACAAAGGAAGCATTTAATAAATCCTTATAAGGTGGATGGATGGGTGAATGAGTGAATGCAATGGTCTTGTCCCCATTTGGGCAGTTCTCAAGGCCTTCTGCATGGGCTTGGCCCAACAATGTCTCCCTCCAAGTCCACTAGACAGTTGCAGGCCTTCCATAAGGGGCTCCCTCTCTCTTTCCCTTTTTAGGGGCACTGTAGTTTTAGAGCAGGTTTTCTCAGCTTTCCCCACTGAAGTATCCCTGTCCATGCAGGGGAATGACCAGAACCTCTTCTGCCCTCTGGAGTCTGAAGGCATGGTCTAAGGTCACCCAAGGCCTAGTATTTCTTCTAAGTCTAACCATTTTATCTTAACATTTGGTAAATTTTTTCTTTTATATCATAATATACCTGTTTGCTTTTAAACTGTGTTTTAAATTTTTACCAACGTGTAAAATTGACGTCCCAAAACAGGTTGTGTTCATCCTGTGGCTTCCAGCCCCCCAACATTCTGCTGCGCATCTTCAATCTTTCCGTTCCAGAAACCTAACAAACCTGAGTCCCATCACCCAAATCCACTTGCTCTATTTTGTTTGTTCTGTGTGCAGACTTACACTCTGGAATTGGATGCTTCAGACCCATTTTTGCTCCTGTCAACGGTAAACCTCTAGTAACATTCTAGAAGGCCAGGGATTCATCACGTTTGTTGATGTGTTTATCTTGAGGAAGAGAGAAGACACAGACCTGGAGTCAAAGGATTTTCTGTCTGACAAAAAAAAAAAAAAGACCATTTATATAACTTCTAAAGTAACCATTCTCAAGTTGAATACCACTACGTTTGAAGACCAATGAGCAGAAAAGGGTCTTTGGAGGCTTTTAAAGGCTCTGCTATACAAGAGACAAATGTGTGAGATGGAATTGGCTTTTCAAACAAGTTTTTTATACCCAGTCTTACAAAGATGTGTGATAATTTTTGAAATACAGGTGGCCTTTCCTTCTGATAGTTTTCTGTTTTCAAGTTTACCTAAAAAGCCTCCTCCAGTTGCCTTCCCTGTTCAGCATGCCATCCCTCTGACTCTGCATCACCTAAGCCTCACTCCCTTCAGATTTCCTGATGTACCAGACCTCCTACTTGACAGAATTTCACTTGTCAGAATGGAATAAAAAGGTCAGAGCTGGCCGGGTGCAGTGGCTCATGCCTATAATCCCAGCACTTTGGGAGGCCAAGGCAGGAGGATTGCCTGAGCTCAGGAGTTCAAGACCAACGTGGGCAACATGGCAAAAACCCATCTCCACTAAAAATACAAACATTAGCCAGGAATGGTGAAGCGTGCCTATAGTCCTAGCTACTCAGGAGGCTGAGACAGGAGAATCGCTTGAACTTGGAAGGTGGAGGTTGCAGTGAGCCATGATCACATCACTGCATTTCAGCCTGGGCAATAGGAGAATACAGGAAAAGGTGTTTTAAAGAAAAGATCTGTGTCTATATTCTCTGTCTCTTATCTAAGATAAGGGCAGTGCTTTTACGTTTTTACCCTCACAGAAAGAGTTGGGCTTTCCAATCCCACACCCTAGGCACAGCTCCCAAGAACCCTGTCTGAGCCACAGCCCTCAGGCCTCCCACTCAGCCAGAAAGGAGGATGTCAAGAAGAAGAGCCTCCCACTGAGAATGAATGTAGGGAGTAAGCTTCTGCAGGATTTCTTCCACTGAGGCCTTGACTAAAGGCAGAATCTGGAAACTTCTGCTTCCAAGGAAGATGGAGAGACAAGGACTGTATTTGCCCTCATTCCTAAAACCACTTTTAAAAACATACACAAAGAAGAAAAAAATATGAAACTATGATTTTTAAGGCACTGAACACCGTAGAACAAAGAAAAGTGATCCCTTAAAGAAATAAACAAGAAATGAACCTGGGGAGATTGACAGATTCTTTGAGTTAAAAAGCTGAAAAGCCAAGAAGACCAAGGCAGCTAGAGTTCACATGGCTGGCATGTAGGCTAGGGTACCATAAAGGTGAGAACTACAGAGAAAGAGAGAGCGAGCTAGAGAGAGCGAGCGAGGGAGAGAGAGCGAGGGAGAGAGAGCACGCTCCAGAGAACTGCAGAGGGTTTTTCTTGAGTATTCAGCAAATACTGATCAGAGCACGTGTGAGAAGAACTATCTGAGAGAGTTAAATGAAATAGAACATAGAACACACGCCAGCCCAGAAATGGTGCCTTTTTTCTGCCATCCAAATTAGAAAACATGATTCAGAGGTTATGTGGTAGATACTCCAAAGTGTCTTACCTCAATAGTGAGAAACAATTAAACCTAAACACAGTTCTGGCCCCACATAACAACCTTAAAAATAACCCCTGAAAGAATCAAATTGTTCTAAAATATTAACTGCATCTCAAAACAAAGCTCAAGAATATTTATAAAAATACAAAAATACAGTAGTCCCTTCTTATTCACAGTTTCACCTTCTGCAGTTTCAGTTACCCATAGTCAACTGTGGCCTAAAAATATTAAATGGAAAATACACAAGTTTTAAATTGCGCACCTTTCTGAGTAGCAAGATTAACATCTCACGCTTTCCTGCTCTGTCCTGCCCAGGACATGAATCATCCCTTTGTCCCACATATCCACACTGTTGTATGCCCTATCCTCCCATTAGTCAGTAGCCATCTGGGCTAGCAGATTGAATGAGGCAGTACTGCAGTGCTTATTTCAAGCAACCCTTATTTTACTGAATAATGGCTACAAAGCACGAGAACAGTAATGCTGGCAATTCAGGTATACCAAAGAGAAGCCAATAAGTGCTTCCTTTAAGTGAAAAGGTGAACATTTACCTTGGATAGGTAAAATATATATATATGCTGAAGTTGCTAAGACCTATGTTTGGAACAAATCTTCAATCTGTGGAATTGTGAACAAGGAAAAATAAATGTGTGCATAATATTTATAGGGTTCTGCATTATCCTTGGTTTCATGTATCCACTAGGGGTCTTGGAAGATACTCCATGCAGATATTCTGGTACCAACAAGGTAAACATAATATCGGCAGCCAATCAGATTTCAGAACACACAAAGAAGCAGAAAACTACAATCCATTATAGGGAGAAAAATCAATCAACTGAAGCCAACCCAGATTGAACACAGATGCTCGACTTAGCAGAAAAGCATATTAAAACTTTCCATTATATTCTGTGTATTCAGAAAGCTAGAGGAAACAGTGAATGTGTCAAGTAGAAACATGGGAGATATTTTGTAAAGACCTAAATTGAACTTCCAGAGATGAAAATTACAATATTTGAGATTTAAAACACACTAGATGGGAGTAAAAGCAGATTAGACAGTACAGAAAAAAAAAGGTTAGTGAATTTAAAGACATAGCTATAGAAGCTATCTAAAATAAAACAGAGGGAGAAAAAAACACTCAAAAATAAAATAACAGATCATACTGATCTGTAGGAAACATCAGGTGTTTCCTAATAAGTGTGTCATTAGAGTCTCCAGAGGAGAGAAGAAAGAGAAAGGAACAGAAAAAAATAAGTGAATATATCTGAAATGTTCAAAATTTAACTAAAATTATAAACAGATCTAAGAAGTTCACCAGTCCCAAGCACAAGAAACATAAAACAACTATACCAAGACATATGACAATCAAATTTTTGAAAAGAAGTGTTAAGACAAAATATTGCCAGGCATGGTGGCTCACATCTATAATCCCAGCACTTTGGGAGGCTGAGACAGGAGGATCACTTGAGCCCAGGAGTTTGATACCAGCCTGGGCAACATGGCAAAAGCCCATCTCTACAAAAAATACAAAAATTAGCAAGGTCTGGTGGGAGGCACCTGCAGTCCCAGCTACTCAGGAGGCTGAGACGGGAGAATTGCTTGAGGACCTGAGGCAGAGGCTGCAATGAGCCGAGATCATATCACTGCACTCCAGCCTGGGTGACAGAGCGAGACCCTGTCTTGAAAAAAAAAAGTCTTAGAATCAGCCAGAGGAAAAACATACTTTACATACAGAGGAACAAAGATAAGCATCTGGTCAGATTTTGTTGGAAGCAGTGCAAGTGCAACAACAATGAAGAAAAATCTTTGAAGGATTGAGAGAGAAAAAAAAATCTATACCCAATAAAAATATCTTTCAAAAATGAGGTGAATTAAGTACATTTTAACATATATAAAATTGAAAGAATTTATCACCAGCAGATTCACATTACAAAAAGTGATACAGTCTTTCAGAAAGGTAAGAGGGAGAGAAAAAGGGAAGGAGTGGGAAAGGGAAGGCAAGAAAAAGGATGCCAAATATAAGTGTGAACTTAAGACTGAAGACCACTGGAAATGATAACTACAGTGGTAAACACACAAGATTTTTTCTTATTATTATACTTTAAAAGACAACTGTTTAATTGACATGTTATCTGACCAAGATAACATGATTTTTTCTTATTATTATATTTTAAAAGACAACTGTTTAAGTGACAAGATGACATGATGTATTATCCCGTTTAAGCTGTCAGTTAGTCATGACCAAGAGAAGTTTAATCTCAAGAATGCAAGATTTGTTTAATATTCAAAAATAGGCCAGGCACAGTGGTTCATGCCTGTAATCCCAATAATTTGGGTGGCCAAGGTGGGCAGATCACTTGAGGTCAGGAGTTCGAGACCAGTCTGGGCAACAAGGTGAAATTCCATCTCTACTAAAAATACAAAAATTAGCCAGGCATGGTGATGGGTGCCTATAATCTCAGTTACTGGGGAGCTGAGGCACGAGAATCACCTGAACTCAGGAGAGTTTAGCCTGGGTGACAGAGTGAGACCCTGTCTCAAAAATAAATAAATAAACAAATCAATATTTTTTCAATATAATTCACCATATGAACAAACTAAAATGAAAAAACACAATCATTTCAATGGATTCAGAAAAAGCACTTGACAAAATCCCACATCCTAACTCCAGATAAAAACTCTCAACAAATCCAAATAGAAGGGAACTTTCCCAATCAGCTAAAGAGCATCTATGAAAAACCCATAGCCTCAGCCGGGTGTGGTGGCTCACGCCTGTAATCCCAGCACTTTGGGAGGCCAAGGCGGGCGGACTGCCTGAGGTCAGGAGTTTGAGACCAGCTTGGCCAACATGGTGAAACCCCGGCTCTACTTAAAAAAAAAAAAAAAAAAAAAAAACCTAGGCGTGGTGGCATGCGCCTGTAATCCCAGATATTCAGCAGGCTGAGGCAGGGGAATTGTTTGAACCAGGGAGGTGGAGGTTGCAGTGAGTCAAGATCGTGCCACTGCCCTCCAGCCTGGGCAACAGAGCGAGACTCTGTCTCAAAAAAAAAAAAAAAGAAAAAAGAAAACCCATAGCTAATATCATATATAGTGGTGAAAGACTGAATTTATATGGAAATGCAAAAGACATAGAATAGACAAATAACTTTGAAAAGAATAAAATTGAAAGATTAACACCATCTGATTTCAGTGTTTATTGTAAATCTACAAATATCAAGACAGTATGGTATTAGTATAAACATAGACAAATGGATCAATGGAACAGCATAGTCTAGAAATAGACCCACATGTGAATGGACAATTGATTTTTTTATAAAGGTGCAAAAGAAATTCAGAGGAGAAAGAATGTTCTTCCTAATAAATGTTGACACAATTATATATCCATATGCAAAAAAAGTGCTTTGATCCACATGTCATATTCAAGAATTAACTCAAAATTGATCATAGACTTAAGTGTAAAACCTAAAACTACAAAACTTCTAGAAGGAAATCTAGGAAAATATCTTTGTGACCTTATGCTAGGTGAAGGTTTCATAGCTATAGTATTCAATGCACAATCCATAAATGGAAAAGTTGACAAATTTGATTTCACTGAAGACAAAAATTTCTGCCCTTTGAAAGATACTGTTAAGTATGAAAGGTCAGAAATCAGGAGAAAATATTTACAAATTACATGTCTGATAAAGGACTCTTATCCAAAATATATAATGAACTCTTAAATCCAGTAATAAGAGACAAACAATAAAAAAGATACAAACAACCATTAAAAATGGGCAGATTTGAAAACACATTTCACCAAATAAGATATATGGCTGGCAAATAAACCTTTAAAACATTCTCGACATCATTAGAGAAACACAACTTCAAACCACGATCAGATACCATCATAGATCCACAAAAGTTGTCACAATCAAAATGGAGTCACTTGTATCAAAACCCTGACAGATGGAGCTGGGGAAGGCCATGAAGAAAGGGCTTTTATGCACATATGCCTTATAACAGGAACTATCACAAAAGACTCTGCAAAGACCACAACCTTGCACAAAGGCTGCCACTACCTTACAAGAAACTACTTCTACAAGGACATCTGCCTACCAACTGCCTGTCCAACCCTGGATCGATGCCACCCTTGCTATTGGTCCTAGTAGCCAAGGATAATTGTCTGAAAACAACTTACATAATCCTCTTCGTTTTACCTTTAAAAACTCTTGCCTTCCTTTATCTTCCTGAACACCCAACATACTCTCATTTCAATGCCCATTCCTGAATAAATCTCTCTTTCAGAGTCTCCCTCTGTTATTTAGGTTTGACATACCTATTAGAGTGCTTAAATTAAAAAGACTAAACATACTAAGGTTGGAGATGGGGGAAGTGGGAGATGTGTGAATAAACTGAATTATCATATGCTGAGAGTGGGTCATTTTACAGACCCGCTATCTGTGAAACGATGACTTTAAAAATAGTATGAGGCTGAGCACAGTGGCTCACACTTGTAATCCCAGCACTTTGGGAGTCTAAGGCAGGTGGATCATGAGGTCAGGAGTTCAAGATCAGCCTGGCCAAGATGGTGAAACCCCGTCTCTACTAAAAATACAAAAATTATCCAGGCGCAGTGGCAGGTGCCTGTAATCCCAGCTACTCAGGAGGCTGAGGCAGGGGAATTGCTTGACCCCAAGGGGCAGAGGTTGCAGTGAGTTGAGATCACACCACTGCACTCCAGCCTGGGCAACAGAGACTCCTTCTCAAAAAAAAAATAAAAAATAAAAAATAAAATAAAATAAAATAAATAAAAACAGTATGAACATTTCATAATATGTTAAACATACTCCTACTATTTGATCCAGACATTCCAACTGTAGGTATTTAGCCAAGATAAATGAAAATGTACATCCACACAAAGATCTACACGAGTGTTCATAGCAGTATTATTTGTAATAGCACAAAACTGGAAACCACTTAAATGCTAATCAAGCGGGCTTCATCCCTGGGATGCAAGGCTGGTACAACATTCGCAAATCAATAAACATAATCCAGCACATAAACAGAACCAAAGACAAGAACCACATGATTATCTTAATAGATGCAGAAAAGGCTTTTGACAAAATTCAACAGCCCTTCATGCTAAAAACGCTCAATAAATTCGGTATTGATGGAATGTACCTCAAAATAATAAGAGCTATTTATGACAAGCCCACAGCCAATATCATACTGAATGGGCAAAAACTGGAAAAATTCCCTTTGAAAACTGGCACAAGACAGGGATGCCCTCTCTCACCACTCCTATTCAACATAGTGTTGGAAGTTCTGGCTAGGGCAATCAGGCAAGAGAAAGAAATCAAGGGTATTCAGTTAGGAAAAGAAGAAGTCAAATTGTCCCTCTTTGCAGATGACATGATTGTATATTTAGAAAACCCCATTGTCTCAGCCCCAAATCTCCTTAAGCTGATAAGCAACTTCAGCAAAGTCTCAGGATACAAAATTAATGTGCAAAAATCACAAGCATTCTTATACACCAGTAACAGACAAACAGAGAGCCAAATCATGAATGAACTTCCATTCACAACTGCTTCAAAGAGAATAAAATACCTAGGAATCCAACTTACAAGGGATGTAAAGGACCTCTTCAAGGAGAACTACAAACCACTGCTCAGTGAAATAAAAGAGGACACAAACAAATGGAAGAACATACCATGCTCATGGATAGGGAGAATCAATATCGTGAAAATGGCCATACTGCCCAAGGTTATTTATAGATTCAATGCCATCCCCATCAAGCTACCAATGAGTTTCTTCACAGAATTGGAAAAAACTGCTTTAAAGTTCATATGGAACCAAAAAAGAGCCTGCATTGCCAAGACAATCCTAAGTCAAAAGAACAAAGCTGGAGGCATCATGCTACCTGACTTCAAACTATACTACAAGGCTACAGTAACCAAAACAGCATGGTACTGGTACCAAAACAGAGATATAGACCAATGGAACAGAATAGAGTCCTCAGAAATAATACCACACATCTACAGCCATCTGATCTTTGACAAACCTGAGAGAAACAAGAAATGGGGAAAAGATTCCCTATTTAATAAATGGTGCTGGGAAAATTGGCTAGCCATAAATAGGAAGCTGAAACTGGATCTTTTCCTTACTCCTTATACGAAAATTAATTCAAGATGGATTAGAGACTTAAATGTTAGACCTAACACCATAAAATCCCTAGAGGAAAACCTAGGTAGTACCATTCAGGACATAGGCATGGGCAAAGACTTCATGTCTAAAACACCAAAAGCAACGGCAGCAAAAGCCAAAATTGACAAATGGGATCTCATTAAACTAAAAAGCTTCTGCACAGCAAAAGAAACTACCATCAGAGTGAGCAGGCAACCTACAGAATGGGAGAAAATTTTTGCAATCTACTCATCTGACAAAGGGCTAATATCCAGAACCTACAAAGAACTCAAACAAATTTACAAGAAAAAAACAAACAACCCCATCCAAAAGTGGGCAAAGGATATGAACAGACATTTCTCAAAAGAAGACATTCATACAGCCAACAGACACATGAAAAAATGCTCATCATCACTGGCCATCAGAGAAATGCAAATCAAAACCACAATGAGATACCATCTCACACCAGTTAGAATGGCGATCATTCAAAAGTCAGGAAACAACAGGTGCTGGAGAGGATGTGGAGAAATAGGAACACTTTTACACTGTTGGTGGGATTGTAAACTAGTTCAACCATATGGAAAACAGTATGGTGATTCCTCAAGGATCTAGAACTAGATGTACCATATGACCCAGCCATCCCATTACTGGGTATATACCCAAAGGATTATAAATCATGCTGCTATAAAGACACGTGCACACATATGTTTATTGCGGCACTATTCACAATAGCAAAGACTTGGAATCAACCCAAATGTCCATCAGTGACAGACTGGATTAAGAAAATGTGGCACATATACACCATGGAATACTATGCAGCCATAAAAAAGGATGAGTTTGTGTCCTTTGTAGGGACATGGATGCAGCTGGAAACCATCATTCTTAGCAAACTATCACAAGAACAGAAAACCAAGCACCGCATGTTCTCACTCATAGGTGGGAACTGAACAATGAGATCACTTGGATTCGGGAAGGGGAACATCACACACAGGGGCCTATCATGGGGAGGGGGGAGAGGGGAGGGATTGCATTGGGAGTTATACCTGATGTAAATGACGAATTGATGGGTGCTGACGAGTTGATGGGTGCAGCACACCAAGATGGCACAAGTATACCTATGTAACAAACCTGCACGCTATGTACATGTACCCTAGAACTTAAAGTATAATAATAATAAAAAGATAAATGAAAATGTACATCCACACAAAGATCTACACGAGTGTGCATAGCAGTATTATTTGTAATAGCACAAAACTGGAAACCACTTAAATGTTAATCAACAGGTAAATGAATGCCAAGTATGGCATATCCATACCATGGACCTAACAGGTGAATGCCAACTATGGCATATCTGTACGATGGAATACTATTCAGCAATAAAAACAAAGAAGCTACTGGCACACAATTTATAATCTCAAAAACAAAAGAATGTTGACTGAAAGAAGCCAAACAAAAACATATACATCCACATACTGTATTTCATTTACATAAAATTCTTTAAAGTACAAACTATAACAGAAAGTTGATGGGAGGAAGAAACTACAAAAGGGCACTAAGAAACTTTTAAGGATTGTAAATATGTTCATCATGTGAATTTTGGTGATTGTTTTAGGACCTGTACATATGTCAAGACTTATCAACTTTCATACTCTAAAATGCACGGTTTATTGTATATGACAATTACACCTCAATGAAGCTGCTAAAAATTAACAACGGGGAAAAAGGGAATAAATGATAACCAAACCATAAGAAAAGGGATAAAGAGGAACCAGCAAAATAAAATGAACAACAGGTCAAGCGCGATGGCTCACACCTGTAATCCCAGCACTTTGGGAGGCCGAGATGGACAGATCACCTGAGGTCAGGAGGAGTTTGAGACCAGCCTGGCCAACATGATGAAACCCCGTCCTTAATAAAAATACAAAAATTAGCCGGGCATGGTGGCACGTACCTATAGTTCCAGCTACTCAGGAGGCTGAGGCAAGAGAATCCCTTGAACCCAGGAGGCGGAGGTTGCAGTGAGCCAAGATCGTGCCACTGCGCTCCAGCCTGGGTGACAAAGTGAGACTCCAACTCAAAAAATATATAAAAATAAAAATAAAAAACAAACAGTAAACATACTTAAGTTGGCAGAAGGAAAGTGAGTATAGTCATCCTTTGTTACACTTGGGGGTTTGGTTCCAGGACCCCCACAGATGCCCAAATCTGCTCATTCCCAAGTCCTGAAGTCAACCCTGTGGAACCTGCCTATGTGAAAAGTCAGCCCTCTGTTAAAGTGGGTTTCGCATCCAGGGAGTACTGTATTTTCAATCCAAGTTTGGTTGAAAAAAATCTGCCTATTAGTAGAGTCTCCCAGTTCATACCCGTGTTGTTCAAGGGTCAACTGTAGTATCAGTTATCACTAAATATAAACAAACTGAATTAATCCATTAAAAAACAGACTGTCAGGTTGGCTTAAAAACAAATCCAGCTATGTACTATATGCAAAAAAGAAATGTAAAACAAAGTGATTTTAAGAAGTTGAAAATAAAGGAGTGGGCTACTGATAGATACCTTGCAACCACAAAGAGAGGGAAAGTAGAAGCATGTTAATTAAAGCAACCAAAAAAGACGATCTAAGTGTCAAGTTGATTCAGAAAAATTAAAATTTAATAAATTAATCATTTGTCTTGAATAGATAGGAGCTAAAACTTAAGATACTAATATGATTTTACATAAATGGTGATCCAAAAGAGGGCCTATGCTGGTTTTTAAATCAGCCTACCTAAATTAACTTTTTCACAAGTGTTTTGTCCTACTTGGAGGTTCTTCAAACACCACTACTTGCTTGAGGGCATAGTTTAGTGATACATTGTGTTGGTTTTAATCATTAATTTCCAAAGCTAATTGTTGTTTCTAAGTAATTATGAGTATTGAGAGTCTTTGGGGACAGATCATGATTTGTAATTTAACCCATCAGTTATTAGCATATTACAACTTGAAAAAGATTGGAGAGTACTAGTTTAATGTCTTATTTTGCTAATCATTGGAGGCCAACAGATGTGACAAATCTTGGAAAAAATCTATCTTCTGTTCCCTTTTCCTGTAGATGCAGGATTTGGGCCAATGCAATGATGGGCTCCATGTACTTTGTTGGTTTTTAAAGTTCTCATACTTGGTCCAGAGTTTCCATCAGGGTCAGGAAGAGGGATGAAAGGGTTGTATTCAATCTACAACATGCCTTGAATGCCACCTTCTACAAAATATGTGAACTCAATAACTACTCTTTGAAGTCTTCAATCAGTCCTGCCAATGGGGTAGTCTAGAACTGTGGTTCTCAAACTTTGGCTTGCATCAGAATCATCTCAAGGGCTTGTTAAGATAGAGATTCCTGGGCCCCTTCCCCAGAGTTCCTGACCGGATCTGATACGGGGCTGAGAATGTGTACTTCTAACAAATTCCCAGGAGGTGCTGCTGCTAAGTGGTGATTCTGGCACTCAGAACCATTGTTTCTCCTGTTGTTGCTGCTTCTCAGCATGGCTTCAGCCCGTGGCTGTTTCTCTTGCCGTCGCCATGACATCCACTGCCAGACGCACTCACCTGGAAGTCACCACAACATCCACTGCCAGACACACTCACCTGGAAGATGACAAGAGAAACAGCCATGGGCTGAAGAAACAGCCACAGTGAAGAAACACATGGGCTGTTTCTTGTCGTCTTCCAGGTGAATGTGTCTGGCAGATGTTGTGGTACCTCCCCAGATCCTTCTTTAAGACTTAGCACCTCATTCCCGAACAATGGGGAGTGTTGCTTATTCATTTATTAGAGACAGGGTCTCACTGTGCTGCCCAGGCTGTAGCATAGTGGGGTGATCACAGCACTTTGCAGCCTTGAATTCCTGGGTTCAAGCAATCCTCCCTCCTCGATCTCCCCAAGTGCTGGGATTACAGGCATGAGCCACCACGCTGGCCCAAGTGTTGCTTACTGATGGCTCACAAATCCTCCTTTCTAGGAATGTTGCTTCTAATTAAGGAGCTGCTTGCCCAAGGTCTGCTCCCATCTCTGAGGCAGCCACTATGTCCCCATAACTGGTGGATGAAGAAGGTATAAGCTCAGCCCCACTGCCTCAATTCAGGACCTCTGAAGAGCCACCCTGACTCCCCACGGGGCTTCCCCAGTCTACATGCAATACAGCTGCATGCAAATCTCTGACTCTCAGTATGTTTCCCAGGACCCAGTGCAAGCCCCATCTACTCAGCATCCCTCACCCCACCCCAACCTTACCTCTACCCACATTGGGTCCCTCCCCCTGCATTAGCCTCAGAAAACTGAATACTCAGAGACCTTTGTGAGTCTGAGCCTCAAGAACACAGCGGCTGAGGCACAGAAGAGGGAGCCCTCACTGCCTCTGGCCCCACACAGAAGTGACGCTGCTGCCACAGTCACAGAAGTCAGCTGGACACTCCACATGCTCCACGTGCTTCTCAGTCTACAGGATAGTTGCCAAAACAATCAACCCAGGTGTTTGCTCTGCAGAAGAAAACATTCAGTGCTCCCGCTTCATAGCCACACAGGCGGAGTGAGAAGCCAGGAGGGTCCCATCCAGGGAAGGGCTGCTTTCTTACCCAGCTAGGTTCTCCCCAGAGGCCAAAATGTCCCACCCTAAACTCAGGAAGCTCTCAGAGACATTGGTTCCAAGAAATGCAGGGTAAGGAACAATGGTTTAACTGATGCTTTTCTTCTTCCATTCATTCACACATTCATTCAACCAACATGTGCTTGAGCTTCCACTGTGTTGAGCTCTGGCGTAATCTGGGGACCCAAGGGGGACTAAAACAGAATCCTTTTCATCAAGTGGTTTACAATCTGGTGCAGGAGATGGACGTGAAATAGGCAGTCCCGGGAAGTCCCGTGAGAGGCAGTATGCACAGTGGTGAAGAACCTGGGCTCTGGAGCCAGAACACCCAGCTCCAATTCCTGTATGACCTTGGGCAAGTCACTTACCTGAGTCTCAGTGTCCTCATCTGTGAAATGCGGATGATAGCAGTGCCTACCTCACACAGGGTGGATGCAAAGTCTAAATGAGTTAATACCTGAGAAGTGTTTAAAGCAGTGCCTGGTGGGCCCAGCACAGTGGCTCACGCCTATAATTTCAATACTTTGGGAGGTCAAGGCAGGGATTGCTTGCACCCAGGAGTTGGAGCCCACCCTGGGCAACATAGCGGGACCTCGTCTGTACCAAAAATGGAAAATTATCCAGGCGTGGTGGCACGTGCCTGTAGTCCTAGCTACCCAGAAGGCTGAAGCAGGAGGATTGATTGATCCCAGGGAAGTTGAGGCTGCAGTGAGCCGTGATCATGCCACCACACTCCAGCCTGGGTGACAGAGCAAGGCCCTGTCTCAAACAAATAAAATGAAATAGTGCCTGGTACAGAATCCTAATTGTTAGGTATTGTGAATATCAGTGTGAAAGAGAGAAGGGTGCTGAGGACCCATAACAAGAGGTCAGGGTTCCAGACATGAAACTGACAACCTCTGAGGGCTACAGCTTGCCTGTAACATGAGCAGATCCAAACAAAGGATCCCTACAGCCCTTCTACTGCTGGAGCTGTGGGCTAGAGGTGCCACCCAGTGGGCACCTACTAAAGAAGTAGTCAGGGGAACATCTCCTGCCTTGGACATGTAGGATTTAGGGAGAGAGGGAGGACTTTGCTACACTTGACTTCACAGGAGGTTTGATGATGGCTGACAGCCTGTTGCCAAGGACATCAACTGAGGATAAGCAGAATGGTTCATGCCCAGCAGGCACCTCCTCCATCCCAGGGCCCCAGGACCTAGGGGCTGCAACCCCCCTCCACATGCATCTCCTCTCCTCCCCTCCCCTCAAGGTCACCCGCCCCATCTCTGGACCCACATTCCTCTGCTCTTTGTAAATGCCACTGACAGCCTGCAGATTTGCACATGCCTCTGCTTGCTTGGCCAGAGGGACTATCGACTCCACAGCACACATCAGCAGGGAACTTTCAGAGGTCATGGGCCAAGGCTTTAGGGAACATAGTCCTGTCAGTGAATGCCCAGGTCAGGAAAGGACACTGAATGACAGACACATGAAGAACGCTAGAGCTCAGAGCAAGGCTGGCGGCTTCGCAGAACAGTGGCTTGGGAGAGAACAGGCCAGCTGGCAGCCCTTCACTGTGCAATGCAGGCTGTACCCTCTGCTAGGCCACCAACCAGAGGGGCATTCCTGGCTGTAGAGAAGGGAGGAATGATGGAGCAAATTCAGAGGGATCCCAGGGTCTATTTTGTGTTGTCTTATTCTCTGCCAGTTCTTGCCTTCCCTCTCTTCTCCTCATCTTCAGTTAAGAAAAATGGAAGCGTGGTGTGGGGGGGTAGCTAAGACCTTGGAGCAACCTGGATGCTAATTTCAATCCACAACACTGGACATAAGCCTTGGCCAGCAGCCCTCAGCTACTTCCAGCTCAGCCACCCGAGGCTCCTAGGGCTGAAAATACCCAAGCATCTGATGAAGCAGCTGCAGGTTAAATTTAGCTCTGGCAAACCTGGGACTAATCTGGGTGCTAGAAGCAGCAGAGCAGACTGACTGATGCACCCATCACAGGTGTGAGGGCCGACGATGGCACCTGGGAGGGAAGCACCTGGGAGGGAAGTGGAGCAAGGGAAAGAGATGGGGCGGGGCCCAAAGCCAGTTCTCATCTTGCAGGAGTATGACAGGACTGGTCAGCCCGGTGCTGCTGTTAGCAGATGCCGGGCAGGTAGCATCAATGAGCAAAGCAGAAAGATGTACAGAAAGGGGAAGGGTAGGACTGTGATAAACTGCAAAGCAGATGTCCTACCTAAAACCACTGGAACAGCCTGGGCGATAGAAGGAGACTCTGTCTCTAAATAAACAACAAAAGCACTGGAATTTAGATTTTTAAATAACATCATGTTAGCCAAATAAAATCCTACATTCGGTCTGCAGACTCTCAGTGTGATACCCTGGCCTAGTTGAATGGAGAAGGCAACCCCATGGCCACTATTTCACCATCAGTTATTTCATTCTTTGTTTCTTCAGATCCTGTTAAAATCTAAACAGACCTCGGGCTTTGAGCTTTCTTAGGTAACTCGGTTATTCTTACTGACCCCTTTAAAGAAGGAAGGAAGGGGAAATAATCAGCATGCATTAATAAATTAACTGGTAAATTAGCACCTATTAATATGTTCAGAATCAACTAATGGTTACCTGTATTAAGCAGCAGTTATTGAATGCAAAGAATTCCACTCAACTGGGGTTGGAGTCAGACAGGCTTTGGTCTCAATCCTGGCTCTGCCATCACTGGGAAACTAATTAACTTCCCCAAACTGCAGCTTCCTCTGTGTAGGGTGGAAATCATATGCCTTTCTTGGATTGTTATGAAGATTAAATGAAGTAACCTAGGACAGTGTTCGACATGAGATAATTCATGCTCAGCAAATGGTGGATGAACTTTAACCATCTGAAAGCCAGGTTCTGTGGGACAGGGACTAAGAGTGGAAGGGGAAGAAGGCAGTGGGAGAGCCCTTCACCAGCTCACAGCTTTCCTGGAACCTGGGTCCCAGCCCCATCAGGCCTCATGCAGAATCAGAGGGCTTTGGAGCCACATGGGGCCACACTGCCTCCCTGTGCCCATTCGCCACACTGCGGCTGCATTCAAGCTAAGCTGCCATTTGAGATGCAGAATCAGGCCAGTAGACCACGACTTCACCACTGTCTCTACTCCACTGGAACCCCTCCTGCTGCCTTGTACTGAGCTAGGTGGTTGTGGAAGCCAATTATCTATGACTGCAACATCCAGTCACCCAAGCAAGCTACTCCCACACTGGAGAGCACTTGTCCAACTTCCCTGAGCCAGCACTCACCCACAGACGGCCAGGCACTGTTATCACCTGGATAGATTTGGAAATAAATATCCATTGACACCCATCCAGACCTACAGAATCAAAATCTCTGAGGATGGGTCTGGGGGATCCATATAAAAAGAACCTTCCCAAAGGATCTTACATTCAGCCGATTTTGAAAACACGCTGCTTTAACAACCCTTACTGGGCTGCGCCACAATACCTCTTGGGTCTGACTTGGTTTTGTAAGTGACACAAGCAGAAAAAGACAGTGCTCTCTGCACTGAAAATGAGTATTCCCACGGAGCTGGAGAAGCAAGGAGGTAAGGAGTGGATGAGAGGAAGCAGACAGAGCAGGAGGTGGAAAAAAGGAGATCCTAAGGAAGACAGACAGAAGAGAAGGAAAACAGGCACAGAGAGAAATGGGGAAAAAGAAGAAAGGGAGGAGGTGGGAGGGAGGGAGAGGGGAGAGAGATATAAAGACATGAGATGGAGGTAGAAAGTAGAATGACAATTACTAGAGGCTGGGCAGGGTGTGTATGTGGGATGAAGAGGTGGCTTGATAAACACAAACAGATAGAAGGAGTAGGTTCTAATGCTTGATAGCAGAATAGGGTGACCATTGTTAACACTGCATTGTATGTTTCAAAATAGAAGAAAGGATTTGAAATGTTCTCAACACATAGACATGAGAAATACTCAAGGTGATAGATATCCTGGATACCCTGACTTGATCATTACACGTTCTATGCATGTAACATAATGTCACATCTACTTCAATACTATGTACAAATATTATTTATATAAAAAAAGAAAGACATAAGATGCAGCACACTCCTAAACTCATGATAGCATTTGCCAGGGCAGTGATAACCTGTGCCAAAACAATAGACACATTGTAGATTGAGAAAAAAAGTATTTCGATGTAGGCATAGGATTCATACCCACAGTGTGCAAAAAAAAGGTTCTACATATTGTACATATTCTACATATTGATATAAAAATTGTAACGGAGAAATGAGCAAAGAGCAAAGAAGATCCAAGTAGCCAACACATGAAAAAGTGTTCAGCTCACTAGCAGTTTGGGAAATGCAGATCATTATTGTATACCTATACTTACTGGCAAAAATCAGAAAGCCACTTACTTATAGCTGGGTGGGATGTAGGGGAAAGTGTTTCTTTAAATCTTAATGGTAAAAAGTGTAAATTGCTACTGAACTTTGAAAAGCTATCTGATGTCATCTAACAAAATTAACCACTCAATCAATCAATCCACCTGTTCCATTCAGGGGACTTGATGCTCTCAAGATAAAATCACCAGGACACATCGATATTTGCATAAGAATGCTAATTGCAGCATCATCCCCAGTAGCAAAAACACTAGTACAAAGAAAAAGGCCATTAATAGGGTACTGTAGAATAAACACTGATACATCTAGTCCATTCAATATGGCTTTATACAGCAATTAAAAGGAATGAATAGAGCCATATTGGAGTTGAAATTTAAGGAATGAGGTATTGTGTGGAAAACAATAATTAAAAATATAGGGCAAAAATGTTCATAATATCGCTCTACTTTTGTAAAACAAAATAATGACAGAAATTTCTATTGTACATATGTGTATGTGTGTGTGCTGGGCTGGTAGTCAGCGTACACTGATAAAACCATATTGGTTATTTCAGCAAGTGTTCACTGTGTTTCGTTGGTACTGTGCATACTGCAGCCAGTACATATTTGCTACATATTTTGAAGGTCATTCGTGCATATATGCATTCATATTGTATACAAGTATATAAGAAATATGGAGAAAATATAGATGGCTGCATAGTAGGCTGTTAACACGGATTACTTGGAAAGGAAAGGAGGCTTCTTTAGGCAGGACAAGAGAAAATAAAAGAGGGGATAACCAATCTAATAAGGAAAAGAAAAATAAAGACAGTAGGAAAACCTGTGTAACACAATCATAAATATGCTATGCACTTCCATAAAAATATGTTTTCAAGTATATAGTATTTTAAAAATATAAATGTGAGAAGCTTGTATTAGTTAGCATTGTTGCAATCATGCCGTGTAACAACCCAAACCTGAAAATCTTGGCAAGTACAATGAAAGCATGTATTTCTCACTCACAGATCAGTGGGTTGGCTGGCATGACTGCTTTAGGCTGTGGGTCAGGCTACAGTCAGCTCCCTGTGTCTCTCAATCTGAAATCAGGACCACCTGGGGCATGCTATTCTCATGGAAAATGGCAGTGGCACAGGAGGGGAAGCTAAGCCACACAAGCACACGTAAAGCCTCTGCTCATGTCTCATTCACTCACATTCTGATGTCTGCAGGAAGTCACATGGCCAATCCAACATCAGTGGGATAATATGTTCTCCCCATAAAGGGGTGGTGGGGGTATGGGGGAGGGAGAGCGAATACTTGCTAAATGAAAATACAGTCTCCCCCAGAATCCTGTGGAAAGCTAGACAAGAAAGGATGATTGTACAATGGAGAGAGAGCTCTCTTGGAAAAAGAAGAGAGAGAAGTGAAGACAATGCCGCGGGCATGTTGTACAAATGGCCTAGCCAGTTGAAGAACACAGATAACCCTGTCCTGACACATCATCACAACAGATGAGATACTTGTTGGGGGAGAAGTATAAATTGGTGCAACATTTTTGGAAGGTTGTTTAATAATATCTCTTAAAATATAAATGCACAAACTTTAAAAACAATCTATAATTTCTCTCCTGGAATGGAACCTATCTGTGGATATACTAGCCAAATGTCATCAAGTAAAGCAATGTTTATAGTAGGAAACAAAAACTAGGAAAAAACTAAATATCGGAAGAATATGGTTAAATAAATCATGCTATATCCATAAAATATTACATTCTGTAATTGTTAAAAACAAAATACAAGCACTCTATATGTGCACATATCTAGAAATACCAAGATATATTAAGTTTAAAATGAAAGTTCAAAAAATAAGCAAAGAATATAAACAGGCAAGTCATACAAAAGAAAACCCAAATTGTCAATGAATATAAAACATGCTCTACTTCACTAGTGAGTAGGGATTTCTAATTACAAAAATAATATGATACCATTCTACCCTCAGAAAAATTGATTTAAAAAATCTGATAATACCAAGTGTTGACAAAAATGTGGAAAAGCAGGAACTCTTACATGGTAGCAATAGTATCATTCACAAGTAATAAATGAACCTGCCTCTTGAAACTTCTGCTCAACAAAGGGACAACTGATGATATAGAAGGACCTTCTTTTCTTCTTTCTTTCTTTTGGAGGCAGAGTTTCCCTCTGTCGCCTGGGCTGGAGTGCAATGGAGTGATCTTGGCTCACTGCAACCTCTGCCTCCAGAGTTCAAGTGATTCTCCTGCCTCAGCCTCCCAAGTAGCTGGGATTACAGGCATGCACCACCATGCCCAGCTAATTCTTGTATTTTTGGTAGAGATGAGGTTTCACTATGTTGGCCAGACTGGTCCTGAACTCCTGACCTCAAACAATCTGCCCGCCTTGGCCTCCCAAAATGCTAGTATTACAGACGCAAGCCACTGCGCCTGGCCTGTTTTCTTTTTATGATAGTTATAACAATGTAGATATAGGCTGTGAATTTTAACAAAGCGTTTAGAAAGGCTTTCATGGCATCCACGTGGGGAATATAGAGCTACGTGAGTTGAAGATTAGAACAATTAGGAGCATCCATAGCTGGCTAAAAAAGAAAGAGCACAGATTGATTATTCAGCAAGTGCAAGCCAAAACGGGGTCTCTACTGGTGTGCCAAGATCTCTAGACTAGACTCTTGTGATGTCTCAACTGACAGGATGTATGGCCTGGTCATCAAATGGTCAAATTATCCATTCAGCATAGTGCACATTCAACTGATTCATTGGGCAAAGGCAAAAAAAAAAAAGTCAAAAAGACCGGTCTGATAAAATGAATATGTCCACAAACAACAAAACAAGTGTCATAGGCATCAATGTGAAGCCAAGTGTTTGAGTACAAATATTCACTGGGATGAGTGCAGAGTCAGAGATAGGAGGTTTGTTAACAGTCCATGTAAAAAAGAACTGGGAGGGTTTTTCACTCATTAAAAGATCAACTTAAGTCAACAATACATGTGGCTACCAAAAAGTAAAAATAAAAGTCTATTGTAGATTAAGCTATGTCATTAGAAGAGTTCAGAAGTTGTTGAACTCATTAATTACATCATTATATGAAGTGCCTGTTCAGATTTGGTTTCTTCCTCTTTTTTTTTTTTTTTTTTTTTTTTTGAGATGGAGTCTCGCTCTGTCACCAGACTAGGGCGTCGTGGCATGATCTTGGTTCACTGCAACCTCCGTCTCCCGGGTTCAAGAGATTCTCCTGCCTCAGCCTCCTGAGTAGCTAGGACTACAGCACGTGACACCACGCCCAGCTATTTTTTGTATTTTTAGTATAGACAGGGTTTCACCATGTTGACCAGGCTGGTCTTGATCTCCTGACCTTGTGATCTGCCCACCTCGGCCTCCCAAAGTGCTGGGATTACAGGCGTGAGCCACCGCACTTGGCCAGTTTCTGCATTTTAAGAGGGACATTAAAACATTATTTCTATGGACAATATGTAAAACATTTACTATGCTCCAGGAATAAGTAAATATAAACAACAGGATAAGTTTTGTGTCATTTAACAGTTGTAACAGCTCTATGAGGCAGGCACTAAAATTCTCGTTTCACATAATAAAATAAAACTATGGCTCAGAGAGGCCAAGGCAACACTCTAACCAGGACTCAAACCCAGGTCCCTACATCTATAGCCCCAGCCTTTGCATAGGACATTCTTCCACTCGCAGCTAGAGGTGGGAAGGCAAAACTCAGGATGAGTGCTGCAGCCATGAGGCCCACTGGGAACAGAGCTCTGCAGCAGCCCGTCAACGCTTGGTACATGTTTATATAACTGTATGGTATAATTTTAGCAGTTGAGCCAATCACTGGGCTCAGGAGGCTTATAGAAACTAATCAATGCTTGGTCATAAAGATAGAAAATTAAAACTACTAACACTTTAGTAGTCACTCATAAGTATTAATAGATAAATTAACAATAGCACTATTTAGTGGCAGAAGCACCTACCACTGCCTCATCTAAGTTGTCTGTACCTTCTCTGTCCCACCACCTCAATTTTTGTCGAGCTTCACCAATGGAAAAAACCAAAAAAAAAAAAGCAGAAGAAACTCCAGTGTCACTTTGGCATAGGCTAGAACTCAGGGAGGCTGAAACGGAGAGGCCACAAAGGCTGACCTGGAACTTTCCAGTTATAATCTCTCACATTTCCAAGCCAACAGAGGGAACGACACAAAGAAAAATCAAAGCTAAGGGATCCAGCAGAAAGCGACCTAAGTCAGTTTCATGAGACTCAAACCCAGGAATTGTTCCTTATCTACTGCAAAGGAGAAAGTCACTATTTGAGGGAGCTAGGCCATGAGTCTGGAGTTCCCGGCCACTGTTTTGCCATCTCTGCCTGGTCATGAAGGCCAGAGGAAAGCTCTGGGGGAACTGGAGAGAGACCACCGTAGATGGCACTCGTACTGGTTACTGAGTGTGAGGAATGAATTACCCCAAAACGAAGCCACTTAAAGCAACATATTTACTATCTCACCTGCTCTGTGGGTCAGAAATGCAGGAGTAGCTTAGCTGGTGGTTCTAATTCAAGGTCTCCCCAGAGGCGGCGGTCATCTCAGGGCTTCCTGCGGGAAGAACTGCACTCACCCAGCAGCAGGTTTCAGAGCACACCTGAGTCTGAGCTTACTCACGTGGTCGTTGGCGGGCCTCGGGTCCTTGCTGAGAGCTGGAGACATCAGTTTCTTGCCACCAGGGCCTCTCCATAGGACTACTCCCAACATGACAACTTGAATCCTGCAGATGGAGGGCTCTGTGAGAAGAAGAGCAAGCAATGGCATGCAAGGCCCAGGTCACAGTCCCTCTGCAACCTAATCTCAGAAACGACATCCCATCGTTTTTATTGTGCTCTATTTGTTAGAAGCAAATCTTAGGTCCAGCTACACTCAAGGGGAGGGTATTACACAGGGAATGAGTACCAGGAGGCCAGGATCATTGAGAGCTAGTCTAGAGACTACCTAACACAATAGAATTTGAGCCCCTGGAGTCAGCCATGCCTGAAGCCTGATTCCTCCTGGTCTTCTCAGTTATGAGACATAATATATTCTCTCCTTGTAAAAATCAGTTCAAGTTGGGTTTCTGTCATGTCATGTGTAGCCCAAAGACCCCTTCACTAAAACATTAATACACATCCTGAAGGCCCACGCCAGTAACACCAGAGTGGCAAGAGAGGTCATCACACAAGCTTTCCCTGGAGTGGATGCAATTCTTTTTTAGGTTTTATTGTTTTGTTTTGTTGTTTTGGCAGCTCTATGCCCAGTGCCTACCAAGCAGAATTCTTAACTGTTCTGTACAATCCTTGATGGTATTTTTGGACTTATTCTGCCTGGTTATAAAAATCTAGCATTCTCAGATTCTTCCCAGCTAATTTAGCATGCCTGTGTGCAGTGTGAGAGCATGCCAAACTCAGAATTTTCCTGCCAAAAATGACAGTGACTAGAATTAGACCATCAGGAGTGCAATTAGCTTAGACATGCTATTAACACCCCAACCATGAACACAGAAGGAAAAGCTGGAAAAAAAATGGAAAGTTAAAAGAAAAATAAGTTAGCTCAGTTAGTGGCAAACAATAAAATAAATTTCTACCCTGAATTCGATTTTGTTGTGGTTGTTTGTAAATGACGCAAAATTTTAACAATCACTTGCATAAATTTAGCAGAAAAACAACCTACCATGTGTCTCTGGCTAATAAACTATGCTGTAGAGAATACTGAGATTTGAGAATTTTCCTTTCTACACTCGCCTTAAAATGTATTCTCTTTAGCACCCAATCATGGTGGATGGTATCACTTATCTCTCAGACACTCAACCATAACATAAAAGCTGTATGAGTTGGTTTGCTTTATGAAAGATATCATCTGTGTATGTATTGCCTACGTGTGTGTGTGTATGTGTGTGTATCTGGACATATTTTTAAATACAGGATATTACTACATTGCCCAGGCTAGAGTGCAGTGGCTAGTCACGGGTGCAATCATAGTACACTGCAGCCACAAACTCCTGGGCTCAAATGATTCTCCTACCTGAACCTCCCAAGTAGCTGAGGGCACCACTACACTCACACCTCACAAAATACATTATTTAAAAAAAAAATTTCAGCCACGTTTTTTGAGACAGGGTCTCACTCTGTTGCTCAGACTGGAGTGCAGTGG
Organism: Chlorocebus sabaeus; assembly: GCF_047675955.1. NCBI lineage: Eukaryota > Metazoa > Chordata > Mammalia > Primates > Cercopithecidae > Chlorocebus > Chlorocebus sabaeus. The sequence continues at coordinate 79,230,241 of NC_132924.1, read as the reverse complement.
CATGATCTCGGCTTGCTGTAGCCTCAACCTCCTGGGCTCAAGCAATTCTCCCACCTCAGTCTCCTGAGTAGCTGGGACCACAAGTGCGGCCCACCATAGCCAGCTAATTTTTTTTTTTTTTTTTTTTTTAGAAACAGGGTCTCACTATGTTGCCCAGGCTTATCTTTCACTCCTGGGCTTAAGTGATCCTCCCACCTTGGCCTCCCAAAGTGCTGAGATTACAGGTATGAGCCAACACGCCTGGTCAGTAATTATATTTTTAACAGGAGATGCTCACATGGACAACAGGGTTCCACTCTCCTCTACATCAGAGGTGTCAAACTTGAGTATGCTTCCAAATCCTCTGGGGAGCTTATCGAAACACAGATGGCTGGACCCCGTCCCTGAGTTTCTGATTCAGTTGGTCTGGGGTGAGGACCCAGAATTAGCATTTTGAACTAGCTTCCAACTGATGCTCCTGCCAGTTGAGGGCCAGTGCTCCAAAAGTTGAAGGGAACTTGTTCCTCTCACAGCCACTCTCAGGCCCCCGGCTCACTCATGGGCCTCTAGAACTCTCACCTTTCTCTGGCATTGCTAATTCTCCAACTGCCATCCCTCTCTTTCAAGTCCATTTCTCCTAGCCACCCGGCAACCCAATTTTGTGACATTTCTGGCATTTTTTAGCTTAAAAAATTTAATTTCTGATGATGTCTTTCTCATTCTAAATAAATTTTCCCTTTTGTATCTAGTTTTTATTCCAAATTTTGTGCTCTTTTGCTTACAGACCACTCACACACACATAATTATGTCAACCTTCAGGCCCCAGCAGACTAATAGCCCATTATCACATTGCTATAAAGAAATATTTGAGACTGGGTAATTTATAAGAAAAGAGGTGTAATTGGCTCATGGTTCTGAAGGCTGTACAGGAAGCATAGAGGTTTCTGCTTCTGGGGAGGCCTCAGGAAGCTTCCGATCATGGCAGAAGGTGAAGGGGGAGCAGGCATTTCACATGACGGAAGCAGGAGCAAGACAGAGCAAGGCAGGAGGTGCCACACACTTTTAAACAACCAGATCCCACAATAACTCATCATCATACCAAGAGGATGGTGCTAAACCATTCACAAGAAACACTCCCATGATCCCACTGCCTCCCACCCGGCCCCACCTCCAACACTGAGAATTACAATTGAACATGAGATTTGGGTGGGGACACAGAGCCAAAACGTATCAACCACAAAACCTGGACCTGCTTCATTGCATGGAGCTCTTCATGGGAGGGGCCTGAGAGAGGGAGACTACCTAAAGTAGACGTTCAGTATCTCCACAAACTCCCCTCCGCCCTCTTCCCGACAGACAGAGGGAAACTCCTCAAAAGGCACTGACGTTTCAGAAGGAGACTTGTGCTAAGCACCGACTCCTGGAGGGGAGGTCGCATGCCTTCAGCATGGCATAAGGAAGTGACCCCCAACTAACACCGGTCAGGAGGACGTTTCCAATCCCCCACCAGGGCCCAGGGCCAGGTGAAGCCAGTCAGGGACAATAGACCCTGTGAAGATTTACCAGCTGGTGCAGTACCACAGCAGGTGCTAAATTAAGTCGTGGAAGCCCAAAGATCTAGGGACAGAGCCAGAGAGAACTGTGACATTTAGCCCAGTCTGACTTTTACCCAGGCATTGTTCCCCTGGGCTTACTTACTTACCCGATCATGGGCTCTCTCCCCTACAAGTCAAGCTCCTAAACAGCAGCAACTTTGGCCATCAGCATTACATGTAAAAATAGAAAGCTATAAACTGCAGGACTTTTTTCAGTCTTAAGATTATACTTGAAATCTAAAGCTACATGTTCCAAAAATGGTCATTAAGAAACTTTTAAAACATAAAAATACTATCATCACAAATGCTTTGAGAATAGCAAGCCCAGCTAGTCTCAAAGACACCAAAAAGATGAATCTTAGCCAAGTTGGAGTAAAGGCCCTTTCAAGTCGGATCATAAAACTGGGTCCTTCCTTTGCCACAAGAATTCTTGCGAAATTCTATTTTAGCTGCTGTGGTTTACTGTGATGTAACCTTAACCCAGAGACTATGACACTTGTTTTACTATTTGCTGTAGAAAATTGAATTTGCTCATTGTACATTCGTTATGAAAAATTTGGTTACCATAAATCTTACATTATTTAACCCATTATTGGTGACTTCTCCGATCGTATTACAACCAAGCCAGGACTATAGTGACGTAGATTCACTTGGGGTTAGAAAAAGCAACAGGAACTTTTCCTCATCACCTAAGTCATGTAAAGTGGGGTGGTTGGTTGTCAGCTTTTTAAAATGATAATAGCAGAATATTTTTTGAAAAGCAACGCAAGAGCTTGACACTTTCTTCCACCAAGGTCCCAGCATCTAAAAGAGTGTGCGGTACTTGATAGGTGCTCAGCAAATGTTGACTGACTTATTCATTGGCTTCTCATTAACACTGAGAGGAAAAATATCTGTCAGCACAGGGCTCAACTGGAGGTCAAAACGTTAGAGCAGAACTTTCCTGGGGTTCTCTGAAATAACTTTTATCAATTTGCCTCAAATCTTTAAATGTCTAAGCTTTCCTCAAACACATAACTTATTATCATGAAGGAGGCTGGATCCAGTGAGAGATGAAATGCAGTTACGAACTATACCCTTTAAAACTGTTGGTCCCCGGCCGGGCGCGGTGGCTCAAGCCTGTAATCCCTGCACTTTGGGAGGCCAAGATGGGCGGATGACGAGGTCAGGAGATCGAGACCATCCTGGCTAACATGGTGAAACTCCGTCTCTACTAAAAAATACAAAAAAAAAAAAAAACTAGCCGGGCGAGGTGGCGGGCGCCTGCAGTCCCGGCTACTCGGGAGGCTGAGGCAGGAGAATCGCTTGAACCCGGGAGGCGGAGCTTGCAGTGAGCTGAGATCTGGCCACTGCACTCCGGCCTGGGCGACAGAGCGAGACTCCGTCTCAAAAAAAAAAAAAAAAAAAAAAAAAAAAAAAAAAAAAAAAAAAAAAAAAACTGTTGGCCCGACAAGTGCTTCCAGAATACAGTGGATTAAACGTCAAATACATGAAGCAGTAATTCAGGAGGCCACTAGAGGGCAACAAAGGGCCAGGAATTTATTCCCATTTAGGCCCAGTTTCTTTCTTTCTTTTTTTTTTTTTTTTTTAATTATACTGTAAGTTCTAGGGTACATGTGCACAACGTTCAGGTTTGTTACATATGTATACATGTGCCATGTTGGTGTTTCTATGAGCCTGAGGGCAGAGGTGAGAACACAGCTAAAAAACCGGAAAAGACAGAGATGGATGATTTTTAAAATTTAATCCAAATTAACAAAGTACATTAACAAAGTAGGAAATGCTTAAAAGTCATGGACGCAGGGAGCAGAGGACAATCGCATTACTAGTAGTGTTAAATACAAGGTTGAAAATATCAAATATCAGGGAGAATATACAAAATCAACAACTGAATCACTAGAAATTTGAGAATCTGAAGACAGAAAGCAAAGGGCACATGGTCTGGTAAACCTGGGCTGACCCTCTCAGCCTGAAGTCAGATCCCCTGCAGCGACTAGATACTCCTGAACTGTGTCCTGTGATGAGGAAAAACCATTTTAGGCTTTTGGAATTTCTCTAACTTCTGGCATTGTCCATCATCCTAGAAGGCAGTACCCATTTACTAACCACATGATCTTAACCTCTCTATGTCTCACTTCCCTCATCTGTTCATTGGAGCTAATAACGATAGTCCAAAGTAGCTGTTCTTTTTATATGACAAATTCAATATAGACTTCTCATTATACAAAACGCAGTAATTTAAGCTAATCCAGATAAAGAATATCAAACATTTCTGCTGTCAAGCAGGCACCACTTACAACACACTCAACCAGTCAGCCTTGGTTATAACCAGTCACGTAACCTTGATGTTCCATGATGCTTGACAAGATTTGGCTGGGGGTGGAGGAGCGATGGGAGGAGGCGAGATGTATAATAGAAATTTGCCTCATTTCAAACTTTGCACACAAAGCACGATTTTATTAATATCTTTATTGCACTATATCAAATTTCCATTAATTATATTTTAATTAAGTTAGCATGCCCTGTACCTACCCCATGGGTGTTGTGAAAATGAAGAGTCCTGGGCACAAAGTAGACCTTAATAAATCTCAGCTGTTTATATCAGTGAGCTATGGCTGTGTAAAAAAACACCCAGAACTCCATGGCTTAAAATAACAGGAATTTGTTAATTCTCCTTCATCTGCCAGCCAGCTGGGGAGGTGGCTAGTCTAGGTAGGGTTGGACAGTACTGCTGGTCTCTGTTGGACTCATTCATACTTCTGTAGGCAGCTAGGGATTGAATAATCTAGGCTGAATGTAGCTCGGCTCCACCTATCTTTCCTTCCCCCAGGGATTAGCAAATTAGTCATAGCGATAACAGAAGTACAAGCAAGCAAGTGGGAACACACCAACACTTGAGACTCAGACTCAGGACTAGAGGACCAGCACTTCTGCCCCATGCTATTAGCCACACCAATCACATGGCCAAGGCTAGACTCAAGGATGGGGAAATGGAGTCTGCTAGCTGATACATACTATGCATCCTTTTTTTTTTTTTTTTTTTTTTTTTTTTGGAGATGGGGTTTTGCTGTTGCCCAGGCTGGAGTGCAGTGGTGCAGTCTCGGCTCACTGCAGCCTCGACTTCCTCTCACTTCAGGGCTCAAGCTATTCTCCCACCTCAGCCTCCCAAATATCTGGGACTATAGGCACACGCCACCACGCCTGGCTAATTTTTGTATTTTTTGTAGAGATGGGGTTTCGTAATGTTACCCAGGTCGATCTCAAACTCCTGAGCTCAAAAGCAATCCTCCCATCTCAGCCTCCCAAAGTGCTGGGAGTACAATGTGAGCCACCATCCCCATTACTTTTTTTTTTTTTTTGCCTGTCTCCTACAACTACAGTGTGAATGCCTTTAAAACAGGGATCCTGTCTTACTCCCATTTCACCACTGAGGAAACAAAAGCAAGGAAAAGCCATATAGCCATGAAGTGACAGAAGCAAGGTCAAATGAAGAGAATTTGGACCCAAAGTCTGTGCTATTAATAACTACACTACATTAACTCTCCTAATAAAAGACATGCAAGTAACTGTATGCTGTGAAAGATTCTCAGCCCCAAACTGGGCCTAAATATTCTAACCCTTTTTTCCTGAAGCAAGATTGTCTGGAGGAAGCATCAAATCACTGTTTACTACAGGATCAGATGGTAACACAGAAGGGATGCATTGAGAAAACTGCATTTATTAGAAAGACTAGAACAGTCCATGAAACAACCCAGAAAGATCATCTGGTCCATCCCTCTGCTTCCAGGCAAGACTGCACATGAGTCTTATTAGGAGTACTTCAGTCAGCTACAATTTTTAGTCTTCAGAGCCTATTTCCACAACCACCTCTGGAAATGCATATCCTTGTCTCATAATTCCATCAGCAAATTTTCTTAATGTTGGAACTAAATCATTCCATTTAATTGCACTATGATTTGGATCAGCTCTCCTGTGTAAGGTTTAGATCAGGGGTTGTAAACTGTCAGACTGTGGGCTGAAACCATCCTGCAGACATATTTTGTTTTGCCTGCACTGACAAAAATGTTTAAATAATTGCCAACATTTAAAAATAGAGAGAATTCTATTAAAAATGCAGCTCTTCTCGAAATAAGTTCCCTGAAAGGGTTTGCTTATAAGCAGAATTATCTACTGTTTTCAAGTTTGGTGAAAGTCACCTATAAAACCTTCTGAACTTGGTGTCTTCAAGGGATGATATTAACAACTGATCCAATTTGGTTAAGATCATAACACTATTCCTTTTTCTACTTATTCTTGAGTTAATTTAGTTACATTGTTCTAAGAATGTAATAATTTAAACCTTCCTATTTGCAAAAAGTTATTCATAATTTCCTTTTACTATCCTAATGCCTGCAGCATCTGCTGTTTTATTCCCCTTTTCATTCCTATCATTGTTATTTATATCTTTTCTCTTTTTTATGGGATAATTTTGCCTGAAGTCTATTTTATTGCTTTTTTTCTATGAACCAGTTCTTGGTTTTGTTGATCTTCTCTACTATTTCTTTCCTATGTCAATATAGTGCTCTTAATATTTCTAAACTGCTCTTTTTGTTTGGGTATGATATGCCAGGTTTATTCCTACATTTTTTAAGTTGGAATCTTATCTCATTGATGTTGAGTCTTTCTTTTCTGATATAACCCCTTAAACTATCCATTTCTGGGTTTCATTTTAGTTGTACCTCACAAGTTTTGATATGTTGTATTTTATTGTTCAACTTTAAAACTATTTACACCAGAATTTTTTCCTTTGACCTATGAGGGGTGATGGATTTGGTAAATTGGCATTTATCCTCTTTCTACAAACCTCTTTCTACACTACAGAAGTACTAGAGTTCAGATGGCCGGGTGCGGTGGCTCACACCTGTAATCCCAGCACTTTGGGAGGCCGAGGCGGGTGGATCACGAGGTCAGGAGATTGAGACCATCCCGGCTAATACAGTGAAACCCTGTCTCTACTAAAAATACAAAAAATTAGCCAGGCATGGTGGTGGGTGCCTGTAGTCCCAGCTACTCGGGAGGCTGAGGCAGGAGAATGGCGTGAACCCAGGAGATGGAGCTTGCAGTGAGCCAAGATCATGCCACTGCACTCCACTCCAGCCTGGGTGACAGAGCGAGACTCTGTCTCCAAAAAAAAAAAAAAAAAAAAAAAAAGTACTAGAGTCCAAAAAGTGAAAAATTTCATATATCAGACTCCCTTGCAGCTACAGTTCTGAATGTGAATTAGGTTCCTTTATTGGACCCACCTACACATGATTTGAAAGGAGGAACAGAAGTAAACGCCCTCTTCCTGCTGACAGGCAAGGTCATGAAATGTTTTGTTTTTCTTCCATAGTGCTCCCACGTCTAGTCTCTCTGGGTTTTTTGAGTGTTAAGAGTTGGTTTTGGCTGGGCACAGTCGCTCAAGCCTGTAATCCCAGCACTTTGGGAGGCCGAGACGGGTGGATCACGAGGTCAGGAGATTGAGATCATCCTGACTAACACGGTGAAACCCCATCTCTACTAAAAAATACAAAAAAAAAACTAGCCAGGCGAGGTGGCAGGTGCCTGTAGTCCCAGCTACTTGGGAGACTGAGGCAGGAGAATGGTGTAAACCTGGGAGGCGGAGCTTGCAGTGAGCTGAGATCCGGCCACTGCACTCCAGCCTGGGCAACAAAGCGAGACTCCGTCTCAAAAAAAAAGAGTTGGTTTTGATGGTGGCAACACTGAACTCAGAGTTCTCATGTGCAGGCACTGGCTTTGCAGGTGTGTGGCAGCTGTGATGGCAGCAGGGGCTGCTTCCTGATCCCTGGGCTGTGATCTGAATGTTCATATCCCCTCGAGCTCATACACTGATATCTATCCTCTAAAGCAAGTATTAAGAGGTGGGAGTCTTTGGGAGGTGACTATGCCATAAGGACTCTACCCTCACAGATGGGATCAGTGCCCTTAAAAAAGGCTTGCCAGGTGCAGCAGCTCACACCTGTAATCCCAGCACTTTGGAAGGCTGAGGCAGGAGGATTACTTGAGCCCAGGAGTTCAAAACCAGCCTGGGCAACACAGTAAAACCCTGTATTTACAAAAAATACAAAAATTAGCTGGGCGTGGTGGTGTGCTCCTGGAGTCCCAGCTACTTGGGAGGTTGAGGTGAGAAGACAGCTTGAGTCCAGGAGGTTGAGGCTGCAGTGAGCTGTGATCATGCCAGTGCACTCCAGCCCAGGCAGTGAGACCCTCATGAAAGAAAAGAAAAGAAAAGAAAAGAAAAGAAAAGAAAAGAAAAGAAAAGAAAAGAAAAGAAAAGAAAAGAAAAGAAAAGAAAAGAAAAGAAAAGAAAGAAAGAAAGAAAAGGAAGGAAAGGAAGGAAAGGAAAGAAAGGAAGGAAAGGAAGGAAAGGAAGGAAAGGAAAGAAAGAGAGAAAGAAAGAGAGGGAGAAAGAAAGAGAGGGAGAAAGAAAGAGAGGGAGAAAGAAAGAGAGAGAGAAAGAAAGAGAGAGAGAAAGAAAGAGAGAGAGAAAGAAAGAAAGAGAGAGAGAGAAAGAAAGAAAGAAAGAAAGAAAGGAAGGAAAGAAGGAAAAGAAGAAAAAAAAGAAAGAAAAGAAAGAAAGGAAGAAAGAAAGAAAAGAAAAGAAAAGAAAAAGAAGTAAAAAGAAAAGAGGGTTCCACCATATGAGGACACAATCGGAAGGCGCCACTTATGAAACAGGCCCTCACCAGACACACACTCTTCTGGTACTTTGATCTTGGGTTTCCCAGCCTCCAGAACTATAAGCAATACATTTATATTGTTTATAAATTGCCCAATCTAAGGTATTTTCTGATAGCAGCCCAAACAGACTGAGATGCCTGGATCACAGTCCAGTGGTCTGTTCAACTCAACAGTTCCCAGTGGCACGACAGCTGCCACAGAAACCTGTTCCCACCCTCCCGCCCTGGCAGAGTCCAAGGCAGTGCCCTTGCGATATTGTTCTGGGTACATCTCCATAAACCCCACCTAAAGTTCAATTCTCCATGCCTTCCAACAATTTTGTAATCACTTGATTCCTAGTATGAAGATCTTTTCTGCTCAAAATAGCTGCAGTGGTGTTTTGATCTGAGCACTGAATGATACAGAGGATTTTTTTAGTTTTAGAGATTTATATCTCACAATTGGATTGTTGTCAGAGAGTATGTTCTATATGATACTGAATTTCCAAAATTTGTAAAAGCTAGATTTGTGATCTAGCATGTGGATAATTTTATTAATATTTCTTATGTACTAGCAAAAGATGTATATTCTCCAACTGTTCCTATATGTTCCTTATACAATGCATGCTAATTGTGCTGTTCAAATCTCCTATATCCCACTGATTTTTGTCTGCTTAATCCAAAACTTACTGAGAGCAAGTGTTAAAATTTTGCACTATAATGAAGTGTCACTTTCTCCCGGTAGATTTGTCATTTTGCTTAAAATATTGTGATACTGTGTTATTAGATACATACAAGTTTACAATTATTATAACTTTCCAGTAAAGTCTATCTTTAATTATTTTGAAGTTACCAGCTTTTATATCCTTTGACTTTGCACCTTTTTTGTATCCTTATGTCTCATTTAATGGCATAATTTTATTTAAATTCAATCTGACATTCTTTACCTTGTAACTGAATTGTGGTCCATTTACCTTTGTTGGGATTAAAGGTAAGTTTCAATTTATTTTTACCGTCTTAATTTTCTACAGATCCCTATTGCAGATTACTGACTGTAGGTTTCTACTGATCTACTGATTGTTCTTCTCTTTCTCTATCCCCTCCTGTTTTACCCCCAGATGTTTTAAGATGCATATCCTTATAAAGACTAAAGTTAATCAATGTCCTTACCTTCCTCCCAAAGAATACTAGAAGGATAGAATACATTTTTGCTAATCATAACACTAATAACTTATATGCTATTTTTGTTTCAGTATTTTGGGCCTATTTTGTTTTGCCTCCACAAATACAGATTTATTAAAATCATTATTTTACAGGGTCAATGTTAGTGTATTGAAATCCACACATTTACCAGTATCTGTGTTTATCATTCTTTTTTACCTCTCTGGAACCTTCTCTTTCTTCCTCAAGTTCATCCTTGAATTTTCTTCTGGTAAAGATCTATTAGTAAATGCTCAAATTGGGGTTTTTCTAAAAATCTCTTAATTTTGTCCTAATACTTGAGAAATATTATGTGAGTATAGAATTATGGTTTGAAAGTTATTTTCTATTATTAAATTGAAGCTCTTATGCTACTGTCTTCGGGCTTCCATTTTTGCTATTAAGAACCAGCCTTCTTAAATAGAAAACCAGTAACAAGTAAGGAGATTGAATCAGTAATAAAGAGTCTCCCAACAAAGAAAAAGCTCGGGGCTGGGTACCTGCGCTGCCACTCTACCAAACTTATATAGAATAACTAACACCAATTTTCCTCAAACTTCCAGAAAATTGAAGAGAAGAGAATTATCCCTAACTCATTCTATGACGCCAGCATCACCCTGATACCAAAACCAGACAAGAACACAACAAAAAAGGAAACTATAGGCCAATATCCCTGATGAACACAGAGACAAAAATCCTCACCAAAATACTAGCAAAACGAATCCAACAGCACATCAAAAAAGATAATACACCATGATCAAGCAGGAAATATCTCAGGGATGCAAGGAAGGTTCAACATGGACAAATCAATAAACATCATTTATCAATAGAATCAAGGACAAAAACCATATGATCATCTCAATAGATACAGAAAAAGCATTTGATAAAATTCAACATTTCTTTATGATAAAAACTCAACAAGCTAGACACAGAACATATCTTAACATAACAAAGACACAAACCCACAGCTAACGTCATACTTAGTGGGGAAAGGCTGAAAGTCTTTACTCTAAGAACTGCAATAAGACAAGGATGTTCACTTTCACCACTCCTATCAAACGTAGTACTGGAAGTCTTAGCTAGAGCAATCAGGCGAGAGAAAGAAAGAAAAAGCACCCAAATGCAAAGCAGGGAAGTCAAATGGTCCTTCATTGTGGATGGCATGATCTTCTATTTAGAAAAACCTAAAGACTCTACCAAGAAAACTCATGGATCTAATAAATTAATTCAGTAAAGTTGCAGGACACAAAAATCAACATATAAAATCAGCTGCATTTCTATACACCAATAACAAGCTAGCTGAAAAAGAAAATCAAGAAGGCAATCCCATTTACAACAGCTACCAAAAAAAAAAGTACCTAGGAATAAATTTAACCGAGGTGAAAGACCTCCACAAGGAAAACTGGAAAACACTAATGAAAGAAATTAAAGAGGACACAAACAAATGGGAAGACATCCAATGCTCATGGATTAGAATTCATATAGTTAAAATGATCATACTACCCAAAGTAATCTATGGATTCAATGTAATCCCTATCAAAATACCAATAACATTTTTCACAGAAATAGAAAAAGCAATCTTAAAATTTATATGGAACCCAAAAAGAGCCCAAATAGCCAAAGCAATCCTGAAGAAAAAGAATAACATTGGAGGCATCACATTACCTAACTCCAAAATATATTACAAGGCTATAACAAACACAATAGCACAATAGTGATATAAAAATAGACACATAGATCAATGAAACATAAGAGAGAACCCAAAAATTTATGTATTTACAGCCAACTGATTTTTGACAAAGGCAACAAGGATATATACTGGAAAAAGGACAGTCTCTTCAATAAATGGTGCTGGCAAAACTGAATATCCAAATGCAGAAGAATAAAATTAAACCCCTATCTCTCATTATACACAAAAATCAACTCAAAAATCGATTAAAGTATAAAACTCCTAGAAGAAAATATAGGGAAATACTAAGACATTCACCGAGGCAAAGATTTTATGATGAAGACTTCAAAAGCACAGGCATGTTACATGTATCCATATAGACAAATGAAACTATATTAAACTAAAAAGCTTCTGCACAGCGAAGGAAACAATCAACAGAGTGAAGAAAAAAACTGTTGAATGGGATAAAATATTTACAGACTATTCATTCAACAAGGGACTAATATCAAAAGCATACAAGGAACTCAACAGCAAAAAAGAAAAAAACTAAATTTAAAAATGGGGCAAAGGACATGAATAGATATTTCTCAAAAGACGTACAAATGGTCAACAGGTATATTTAAAAATCCTCAACGTCACTAATCATCAGGGAAATGCAAATCAAAACTACAATGAGATATAATCTTGCCCCAGTTAGAACAGCTACTACCAAAAAGACAGAAAAGATGCTGAGGAGAATGCAGAGAAAAGGGAACTCTTATATACTGTCGGTGGGCACGTAAGTTAGCCATTATGGAAAACAGTATGGATATTTCTCAAAAAAATGAAAAATAGAACTATCATATAATCCAGCAATCTCACTAGTGGGTATTTACCCAAAGAAAAAGGAATCAGTATATCAAAGGGATGCCTGCACACCCATGTTTTATTGCAGCACTATTCACAATAGCAAAGATACAGAATCAATCCAGGGGTCCATCAGTGGATGAATGGTAAAGAAAATGCAGTAATATGTACCCAATGGAATGTTTGGCCATAAAAAAATAAAATCCTGTCATTTGAAGTAACATGGATGAAATTAGAAGTTATTATATTAAGTGAAATAAGGCAGGCACAGAAAGACAAATATCACATGTACTCACTCATATGTGGGAGCTAAAAAAATTTCATCTTGTGGAGGCAGAGAGTAGAATAATAGTTGCCAGAGACTGGGAAGAGTGTTGGGGCAAGGAGAATGAAGAGAAGTAGATTTATGGGTATGAACATACAGTTAAGTAGAAGAAATACATTCTAATGTTTGTAGTAGAGTAGAGTGACTAGAGTTAACAACAATGTGTTATATATTTCAAAGCTGCTAGAAGAGAGGACTTGAAATACTCCCAACACCTAGAAATGACAAATGCTTGAGGCAGTGGATGTCCTAAATACAGACTTGATCATTACACAGTCTGTGTAACAAAATATTACACATTCCCAGTAAATATATATAAATATTATGTATCAAAAAAATTAGGGCAGGCATGGTGGCTCACACCTGTAATCCCAGCATTTTGGGAGCCCGAGGCCAGTGGATCACTTGAGGTCATGAGTTCGAGACCAGCCTGGCCAACATGGTGAAACCCCATCTCCACTAAAAATACAAAAATTAGCTGGGCATGGTGGCACATGCCTGTAATGCCATCTACTTGGGAAGCTGAGGTAGGAGAATTGCTTCAACCCAGGAGGCAGAGGTTGCAGTGAGCCAAGATGGAGCCCCTGCACTCCAGCCTGTGCAACAGAGCAAGACTCCATCTCAATAAAAAAAAAAAAAAATTTAAGACTCAACCTTCTCTAACTGCTTTTCTTTTTAACATGGCTATTTTTACGATCTCATCTTTGTGGTAGTGTTCCGTGGTTTGTTTATGGTGTGTCTCAGTAGATTTCTTTTTTTTCTTCTTTGAGATGGAGTCTCGCTCTGTCACCCAGGCTGGAGTGCAGTGGCACAATCTCGGTTCACTGCAAGCTCTGCCTCCCAGGTTCATGCCATTCTCCTGCCTTAGCCTCCCGAGTGGCTGAGAATACAGGTGCCCACCACCACATCCAGCTAATTTTTTGTATTTTTAATAGAGACGGGGTTTCACCATGTTAGCCAGGATGATCTCGATCTCCTGACCTCGTGATCCACCTGCCTCGGCCTCCCAAGGTGCTGGGATTACAGGCATGAGCCACCACGGTGGGCCTTATTTCTATCTATACTACTTGATATCTCTTGGGCTTTCTAAATCTGATGAAATCTGCTTTCATCAAATTTGGAAAATTCTCAGCCATTGTCTCTTCAACATTGCCTCATTGACATTTTCTCCTCAGCCATTGTCTATTCAACTTTGCCTCATTGACATTGTCTCCTTCTGAAACTCTAGCTGGTCATCTATTAGACACTCTTCTCTATCCTCTATGTCCTGTTACCTGTCTCGTTTTTGTGTCTTTATCCTTCTGATCTCTTATGGATAACTTCTTTGAATTTATTTTCCTGTTCACTAGTTCTCTCCTCAGCTTCATCTAAAATCTGATATTTAATCTGTCCTTGGAGTTGTTTTCAATTATTAATTTCTTATTGCTAGAAATTTTATTTCATTTGCAAATTTGCTTGGTCATGCCTTACAGTCTCTTTTCTAATCATATTTTCAAGTTGCTTTTATTTATTTAGATATATTACATATAGCTATTTTATACTTTGCATCTGATGATTTTAATACTTAAAGTCTTTAGAGTCTGTTTCGGATATCGATTTTTCCAACTGGCCTTCAGTCAGGTGTCTCATTCCCCTTTTCTTTTTAAGATTTTTGACCTTGAAATTCTCACTTACTTAAAAGTAAAGAAATTCACCATAGGAAATCTCAGAAGCCATTGTTCAGGTTGCAATCCTCCAGAAAGTTCTTATGTTTGCTTCTGCCATTTTCCTGAGGACACTATCAACCCAGAACCATTCCTTATTTTTTATTTATTTATTTATTTATTTGATGAAGTATCACTCTTTCTCCCAGGCTGGAGTGCAGTGGTGCGATCCCGGCTCACTGCAACCTCCACCTCCTGAGTTCAATCAGTTCTCCTACCTGTCTCCCAAGTAGCTGAGCCTATAGGCGCACGCCACCACACCCAGCTAATTTTTGTATTTTTAGTAGAGATGGAGTCTCGCCATGTTAGCCAGGCTGGTCTTGAACTCCTGATCTCAGGCAATCTGCCCACATCAGCCTCCCAAAGTGCTGGGATTACAGGCATGAGCCACTGCACCCAGGCTCAACCCAGAACCATTCTAAATGTAATTATCTGTTTGAGGTTTTGTTTTTTATCACATGTTACAAAAATTTGGACCACAACTCTAAGAGAGCCAGCTTGTCATTACAAATTCTCATGGGAGAGATTTTTATTCCCTCCCATCTGGTGTCAAGGTTGAAACAGGGAATTCTCCTTACTATCCTCTTCAGCATATTAGGTTTATTTCTTGCTCACTCCTGCCATCACATTGTAGCCTGCTGGGTTCTCATCCTTATGCAGAAGAGTCTCCTAACATACACTCACCCCTTGGGCATGCCGTAGCCTGATCGCCTAACCCCCAAACTCCCCTGCAACTAACAAAAAGGAAGCTGAAAGTCTCCTGTCTGTAGCGGAAACCCTTGGTATTACTTCACAGGATTCCTGCTTCCTTCTTGTTTTTTGACCTCTCCAGATTTCTCTTAAAGAAGCTCAGTATTACATGTTTTAAAGATGTCGTTTTGTCTAGCATTTCATTTCTGGTTTTCAAGTGGAAGATAATTTAGAGTGTTTAATCTTCCATATGGACAGAAACAGCTATCCCAACCCATGAGGAGTAGGTCACTGGAAGAGTGGTGGGTGAGGTAGGAGTCCTCTAACTGTGTCCACAAATGGCCAGTGGCAGCAGTTCTGGGCCACTATTCCCAGGGCCATTTTGTCCTCTGCAAGATACTGAGAGAGCCAGCTACTAAGGGCTCAGCCTTAGGAGGGTGTGACTATCCAAAACTACACAAGATGCTTAGAATTACCTTTTTCTAAAGAACTGCTGCCGTGGCAAAGCTTCTCCTTATGGATGTATTCTAACTAACAAATGAAACAACAAAGAGATTATTGTTTCAGAGTATCACCGTTTCGCAACGGCCAATGGGTTAGTCCACGCAGACATTGAGAATCGATGGCTGCTAACATCATGCACGTAAAAGAGAGATTATGAGATGAAAGAAGCCTCACCACCTAGCATCTTACCAAGGGCTCAAGCCTGAAGGTGAGCCAGCCTCTGGATCCAGCTGCCCATCTACAGGATCACAAAAGTCAGAGGAACATGAGAGATGACCACGTACACGCAGTCTAAGATCAAGATCATAAGTCAAGTGGCCCAGATTCTTAAGCCCATATATTTAAAGGGAAAGGAAAAGATGGAGGGGAACATGTAAATTAAAAATAACTTGAGGACACATGACAATAATCAAAAGGGGGAACAATATTAAACTACAGTGTCTAGGACTACACATTTGGATGACAAACTAGAAAGAAATGCAAATAAGTAATTGCTATAAAAGTCAGAATAGTGGTTACTTACGGGTGTGGGAGGCTGCTGTGTTTGGGTGTCTATGTTGTAATCATTCATTAAGCTATACTTGTCTTTTGTGTGGTTTTCTATAGCTGGTTTTATTTCACAGTATAAAGGGTTTTGTTAAACAGTCAGAAGGGGGCAACTATTCCTATCTGAAAATATTATCTCACTGCTCAGTCTTTATTGGTCCAACTCTATCTGAAGCATTCAATAGCTTTTTGAATTAGACTCTAAGGAACCCAAGGCAACCTGATAACACTCTTTCCAAACATATGGGCACAGATATACAGTACTTTATACACACACACGTACATACACACACCATTCTTCCCTCCTGCTGAGACCTTGTCCCCGTTGTCTTCTCCCCAGAATGTTCGCACCTCCTCATAGCCCGGCTGCATCGTCTGCTTTTCCACAACCTCCCTGATCTCCAGCTGAATGTGAGCCCATCACTATCTGGTACTCTTTCGTGGGATATAGCTGGATCTGTCTCATTTTATAATGACTTCCCCTCCTTCTGAGTTATATGATTATAAACTCCTGCAAGCAGAGAGTATATAACTTGTTTCATGTGTCCCTTTTAGTATGCGCACAATATTTTGCACAATATGGCCATTGAGAAGCATTTCTTAAGTACAAGAAATTTACGGTCTTTCTTGCCTGGTAATTAAGTTAAAAAGCAATTGATGTCTCTATCATTGCCTTTTTTTTTTTTTTTTTTTTTTTTTTTTGAGATAGTATCTCGCTGTGTCACCAGGCTGGAGTGCAGTGGCGCCATTTCGGCTCACTGCAACCTCCCTTCCTGGGTTCAAGCAATTCCCCTGCCTCTGCCTCCAGAGTAGCTGGGATTACAGGAGCGTGCCACCACACTCGGCTTTTTTTTTTTTTTTTAGTAGAGACGGGGTTTCACCATGTTGGCCAGGATGGTCTGGATCTACTGACCTCGTGATCCGCCTGCCTTGGCCTCCCAAGGTGCTGGGATTACAGGCGTGAGCCACTGCGCCCGACCCTATCATTGCTTTTTTAACAGTCATGTTGCTCATTCTATGTTAATGGAGCATTGATTTTACTTAGCATTCAGTTCTAAGTCACAAAGGTCTGTAATTTGCTTGTCAGCTTCTCTCTGTTACAGACCAAAAAGAAGTACCAGGAATTGGCCCCAGCTTTGAGGATAAGCACTAGTGGTGTTGGCAGCAACATTCCAGCAGAGGGCAGCAGAGGGCTGAGCGCTGGGCAACTGCCTGCCACAGGGCTCCCTGCTCCCGGGATGTATTTGAGAGCTGAGGCAAGGCGGGTGGGCGCACCCCAGGAAATCTCCTATTTCAAGGCAGAAAATGTCTAGAATCAGAGAACAAGCAAAGCTAGAATGTACCATTAGGCTCTTTGATCTGAAAGAGATCATAGTTCTGATGGGATCTGTACTTGTTCTAAGTTCAGCCTTTGCTGGGGGTGGGGGTCAGATGATTCCTTGTTTTTTTGTCTGGTTGGTTGGTTTTGAAACGGAGTCTCGCTCTGTCGCCCACGCTGGAGTGCAGTGACACGATCTCAGCTCACTGCAACCTCTGCCTCCCCGGTTCAAGCGATTCTCCTGCCTCAGCCTCCCGAGTAGCTGGGATTAAGGTGCCGGCCACCCCGCCCAGCTAATTTTTGTATTTTCAGTAGAGATGGGGTTTCACCATGTTGGCCAGTCTGGTCTTGAACTCCTGACCTCAAGTGATCCGCCCGCATTGACCTCCCAAAGTGCTGGGATTACAGGCGTGAGCCAGGGCGCCCGGCCTGGTTTTTGTTCTGTTTTAACATAACATCCTGAAGCAACCTTCCTCCTGACTCAACATCTGCCTCCTGGAAAGCCGCCTTCCTTCCTCTGAGGGGCAGCTTCTTCTCTGTTCTCTAAGACAGGAGTCAGTGCTTTGATGCAGCCTCCTGTTTTTCTTTTGTGGACTGCCCCTAATTGCAGCAGTCAGCAAGTTCTTTCCAGGGAAGGGCTGACTCACCTGCGTTTTGGAAGAAGCCATCCTTATTTTCAGGCACAGAGAACATCTATTAGCCCAAAATGTCTTCCAAATTTCAAGGAGTACATGTTTCAAAAGGAAATTTCATCACAGTTTTACTCCAAGCAGTTGGCTTCCAAGAAGCCTGTCTCTGGCCATTGGGGATGTTAAAATAACCTAAATTCGGCCTGAGGAAGCCTTTGCACCCAAGTCCTTACTTAACTAACTGCAGGCAGCCTGGCTTACTACTTAAACCAATTGAAAGCCCAAATTTAGGAGTATGCTTTTGTAAGAAATAGTTGAGTCTCCGCCATCACAGCAACTGAGCTTCCTTCAATCACAGGCCACCAACGATCAAATAAGGCAAACGCTGAGCCAGAACCAGTTAAACCCTATACATACCTCACTTCTGTTTTCCGTGCATCCATAACACCTGATCACATTGCCGACCGAGTTCTTAGAACCTGTTCTGAATCAGAGGGCTGCCTGATTTACACATCATGTTTTTTTTGGTTTTTGGAGGTGTTTTTTTTTTTTCTCACTTAAACTCTGCTAAACTTGTCTAAGGTTTTTCTTTTTAACAGGGTCTCTGGGACTCACTGCTCAAAGATCTTCCCTCTTGTTTATTGAAAGGTGACAGGTCCCCTCTAAAAACTGCAAAGTCCAGTATGTCTGTGACTTTAGCGACTGTCAAAAGAATGCAGGCAGACCCAACTAAGTGGGGACAGAGGGAAATATAGGGGATGACAAACAAGAACCGTCAGCTCTTGTGCCAGCTTCCTATGGACTGCCTGTGTTGGAACAATCATCCAGGCACTGACAGGTGCCAGCCTAGCTGCAGATCGGGCTAACCCCAACCCCACCAAACCCTGAGGCTGAACGTGGAGCAAGACCCTGGCTCAGCAACTACAGTCAAAGAACTGCCTTGTCCAGCAAACTCTTCCCATAGGACTCTGTAATACCTTTGGTTTCCCAACTTTTTACAAATTTACTTTGATCCTGAAATCTCTGCAGCACTTAAAGATTATGGACTTTTCTGTGAGAATCAGAGCTTTTGGACTATGTGACACTACTTGTTGCCTGCCCAAAGTCTATTCTTCCTCCTCCTTTAGTAACAGAACTTTGGACAATGTTTGTTTAAAAAGAAACAAAAACAAAAAACTGCATTCCAAGCCTCTCGCACAGATTAATGTCACTAAATACGCCGGCAAGCCTGGGGATGAGGCCTTTTGGAAGGTGCATCTGCCCCTGTTCCTGTCCAATCCCCACTGAAACAGGGACGCGGCCACAGCACAGATGGTCCAGCAGTCATTCCAGCAGTCATCTTGTGAGCTCAGTGCTGAGAGCCACCCACAGGAGTGGCAGGCATACACAGGAGGAATTGACACCAATAACATTTTGGAGCCACCATACCTGCCCTCAACTCCTCCTTCCTTCTGTTACTGGAGAAAGTAACTAAAACATTTATTCCCTAATTTTCTTAAGTCACTGACATCAACCCCACCACTATAAATGGCAGGAGGTTACCCTGCCCCATGCTCTGTGAGCATCCAGCTAACAGTCACAGAGAAAACTCAGATGGAAGAAAGACACCCTCTCACCTTTCCCTGATCCAGATAGGCAGCTTCTGTTTTTATTTCTCTCCCCACATTGAAATAGAAATAACATTAGAACCTTAGAGTGAGGGGGCCGGGGCTCGGGAGAGAACTTCACATCTTAGGAGCTGGGCAGTGACCAACCTGTGTAGGCAACAGAGTGAGGCCTGACCATCAATGCCGACTCTAGGAGGAACAGCCCAGCTGGCCTCCCTGCCCTATCCTCCACCCCCCACAAGTTACATCTGAAGTTGAGGGAGGTGCAGCCAAATGATGCTTCTTCTCTTTTAAATTATAAACATAAACTCATTTTACCAGAAAGTTATGCAGATACATAGTACAAATACAAAAAAAAAAAAGAGGAATATCAAAAGTGCTAATAATTCCACCCAAAGACAATTTCTTTTAAAGCTGCAGAAATAACCTGGCAGATCTTTTTGGATATACATATACACAAATACGTATTTATCATAAAATGGGATACTATAGATAGAATACTGCAATTGTAAGTGTGCAATTCCAACCCCTCAACAATACATTGCTATTTTAATGTAACTAGAGCTGCCTGCCCTTCTGTCTGGCTCCACTGAGATACCAGACCTAGGTCTGCCCTCCCACGCCACCACCAGTCCATCTCCATTTCTAAAAGGACTTGAAAGGTGGTGGCACTCTTCAGAGAATGGCTTTGAGACCAGAAGCTGAAGCTACTTCTCTGCACCAGTATCGACTGGCTTGGCTTGGGACAATGGTGGGCTGCGCGTGCCGATGATTCTGCCTGACACTGACCATCCACTGCAGTTCCGCCACCCCAGCCCCCAGCTTTCCCAGGATCACATCACCCTTCACCCTCTTCCAGTGCACTGAGGAGATGCCTCCCTTTTTAGTTTCTTTCCAGTCTTCTAAAGGGGTAAACTCATTGCTCTACTCCACTGGAGTCTTTCATTTTGGCTCTTCAGTAAACCGAATGTAAACTGTTTCTCCCCATGTTTGGCATCTGTAACAACTCTGCCTCCAGCGATGCGGCGCCATGGACCGGGAGAGGTGCGAAGGGTGGCCAGTGCCCTACCACAGCAGCAAGGCGGTCAAGCATGGACCGGGAGAGGCGCAAAGGGTGGCCAATGCCCTACCCACAGCAGCAAGGTGGTCAAGCACAGAACAGGGCCTGGCCTATGCCTCTGACTCCTGCCATCTGTAACTTCTATGACCTCGGAAATGTAAGGTTCAAAGAACTAAAGGAGTCGAGTATATTAGATAACTATTAGCCAGGGGCAGAAAAGAGAGCTTTTATCTGAGGCATGCAGGTCCTTTTAATTATCAGGCCCAGAGAGACACTAAAATGAGACTACAATCATGCCCTACTCCCCACTTTGAGCTACGTATTCATCTCTTGAGACTATTTGCTCTTTCCACATTTAGCTATAAATTAACCTAATAACGCCACACCTCACACTAGAATACACACCCTATAGCTTAACAATAGATAGCCAATCACTAATCAATATTTCTGTAAACCCATGAGAATTCCTGACAACTTTGTGTCAGCCCATTCCCCATGCTCCTTTTTTGCCTTTAAAAATTCACTTGTGGCCAGGTACAGTGGCTCACACCTGTAATCCCAAAACTTCGGGAGGCTGAAGTGGGAGGATTGCTTGAGCCCAGGAATTCAAGACCAGCCTAGACAACATGGCAAAATTTTATCTCTACAAAAAATAAGCCAGGCATGGTAGCACGTACCTGTAGTCTCAGCTACTCAGTAGGCTGGGGCAGGAGGATTACTTGAGCCCTGGATGTGGAGGCTGCAGTGAGCTGTGATCATCCCACTGCATGCCAGCCTAGGCAACACAGTGAGACCCTGTCTCACAAAAAAAAAAAAAAAGAAAAAGAAAAAATCCACTTGTAATCTCAGGGAAAGAAATTCCGCTTGTAACTGCTGCTAATTGGAATGCATATTCAAGGCAACTTGAATCTGTGCTTCTGGCTGCAATCCTCAAATTTGGCCCAAATAAACTCTACTTCTATCAGTTTTGCCTCAGGTCAACAGCCACAAACAACTGTTTTTCTGAGTGCTGAGGGGCAGGTGGTAATGTTAGGACCATCATCATGGCCTGTGCTGAGTCTCCAACAAGTAAAGCCTCTGCACCTCAGAAACACAAGAGGAATGGGTTTTGCCACCTCCTAGGTTAGTCTCAAAGCCCTTGGAGGAAAGATGAATTCTTTTCAACAAAAAAAATCATGGCTAAGATTTACCAAGCACTTATTCTGTGCCAGGCCCTTTTCGTATATAATCACATTTAATCCTCACAAATACCCATGAGGTGGATTCTATTTCTATCCCCGTTTTACTGATGAGGAAACTGAGGCCAAGGTGGTTAATCAATGTGCCCAAGGTCATAGGGTTAGTAACTGGTATATCCAGGAATTGAGCCCAAAAACCTGACTCTAGAGTTCGTTCTCTCTACAGCGTGCAGCCCCCAAAGGAGGGATCAAAATAGCCTCTAAGGCACCCATTTTCAAAAATCAGGATTTTCTTAAAAAGGTCACCAGCTATTTCAGATTCTGTATTTCCTGTACTTCCATCTGTCCCAATAAGTAGAACATAACAGCTATGGGCATTCCAAACACTGGACTTCCATGGTCTCAAATCAAACCTTTATTTAATAAGACACAAGTGAGAAGAGTCCCTGGAAAGGACCAACTGGAAAATGTAGTTAAGTTACTTCCGAGATCACAGCCCAGGAAAGAATAATAACCCCATAATCCTATCTCAAAAAAGCCTCATGAAGTTTGAGCCAAGTCTCCTGTGAAGAGGTCAAAATCCTAGCCACAGCACCATTAAAGTCATTCAGAGAGAGAACCTGCATAGGTGGGCATCAGGATTTATCATAAACCTATGGCAGCTAAGAAAGTATGCCTTGTTATAAAAATTTAGAAAAATAGACCAATGGATAGAGTGGAGATCTCCAAAACAGACCCACGCACACAGGTGCCCTCAGGTTACAAGGAAGGGAGCACTGCGGAGGGCTAGGGAAAGGACCTTGTTCTTAATGTGGTTACAGGAGGAAATGAAACCTGGCCTCCGCCTCACACCATGCACCAACAACACTTTCCCGAGGACCTTAGACCCAGTTATGGAAGGCGATCAGGGAGATAGCTATAATCATGTTTGTAACCCCAGATTAGGGAGGATTTATTTAACAGGTTACAGAAATATTGATAAATTGGACATTAAAATTTAAAACTTCTGCTCACCAAAGGATACACTTAGAAAAATAAAAAGGCAGACCAGGCATGGTGGCTCACACCTGTAATCCCAGCAGTTTGAGAGGCCAAGGCAGGTGGATCACCTGAGGCTAGGAGTTCGAGACCAGCCTGGCCAACGTGGCAAAACTCCATCTCTACTAAAAATACAAAAATGAGCCAGGTGTGGTGGTGAGCACCTGTAGTCCCAGCTACTCCAGAGGCTGAGGCAGAAGGATCGCTTCAGCCCAGGAGATGGAGGTTGTAATGAGCTGAGAGCATGCCACTGCACTCCAGCCTGGGTGTAAAATTAAAAAAAAAAAAAAAAAAAAAGTAAAAAGGCAAACCACAGAGTGGGACAAGCCATTTTCAACACATGTGTAAGATAAAGAACTGCAAATCAACAGGAAAAAGACACGTAGCGAACAGAACAATAGGCAAAGACTTGAGCAGTCACCTCATGAGAGGAGAATTCCAAATGGCCAATAAATGCACGAAAAGGTACTTGATCTCATTACAAATCCAACAGATGGGGCCGGGCACAGTGGCTCATGCCTGTAATTCCAGCGCTTTGGGAGGCCAAGGCAGGCAGATCACTTGAGGTCAGGCGTTCAAGACCAACCTGGCCAACACACTGAAACCCCATCTCTACTAAAAGTACAAAAATTAGCTGAATGTGGTGGCAGCCACCTGTAATCCCAGCTGCTCAGGAGGCTGAGACAGGAGAATCACTTGAACCCAGGAGGCGGAAATTGCAGTGAGCTGAGATCTCACCATTGCACTCCAGCCTAGGCAATGAGAGCAAAACTCCATCTCAAAAAAAAATTCCGACAGATGCGCATTAAAGCCACACTGAGATTTATCTAATGGAGCCTTTAGACCCAACTCCCAGCTTATAGAGAAGAACGAGTGGGACACCATGAGAAAACATCAGACAAATGCAGAACGTGGGACTTCTCAGGACAGCTGGCCTGGGCTTTTTAAAAAGCTCATGTCATGAAAAACAAAACAACAACAACAACAACAACAACAAAGAGATTAAAAATTAAAAGAGACTTAATACACAATGACAAATGCAATGCATAAACTTGGGGTGGATCCTGATTTCAAAAAATTAGCTATAAATGTATTTTCAGGTCAAATTGGGGAAATTTGAACATGGACAAAATATTGTATATGAAGAAATTGCTTATTTTGATTATTGCCATAAAATGGTAGAACATCCCTTCTTTTAGAGGAGTTACGAAGAAATATTTTAAAATCAGTGACACACACACAAAATAAACAAATATAAGTAGATAACTAGATCAATTGACAAATAAATGATAGAGTAAATATGCCAGATGTTAATAATTTTTGATGTAGCCAGAGGCATGTGTTGTATTATTCTGTGTTTGAAATTTTTGGCCAGGTGCAGTGGTTCACACCTGCAATCCCAGCACTTTGAGAGACCAAGGCAAGTGGTCATTTGAGTCCAGGAGTTCAAGACCAGCCCGGGTAACATGGCGAAACCCCGTCTCCACAAAAAAATTAGCTGGGGCCAAGCACAGTGGCTCACGCCTGTAATCCCAACACTTTGGGAGGCTGAGGCAGGCAGATTCTAAGGTCAGGAGTTTGAGACCAGCCTGACCAACATGGTGAAACCCCGTCTGTACTAAAAATACAAAATTAGCTGGGCATGGTGGCGCATGCCTGTAATCCCAGCTACTCAGGAGGCTGAGTCAGGAGAATCACTTGAACCCAGGAGGCAGAGATTGCAGTGAGCCAAGATCACACCACTGCACTCCAGCCTGGGCGACAGTGCAAGACTCTGTCTCAAAAAAAAAAAAAAAAACATACACAATTAGTTGGGCATGGTGGCATGTGCCTTTAGTCTTAGCTATTCAGGAGGTTTAGGGTGGAGGATCGCTTGAGCCCAGTTAAGCTGGTATTGTGCCACTGTGCTCCAGCCTGGGCAACAGAGTGAAACCCTATCTCAAAAAAAAAAAAAGAAATTTTTAATAAAAAATTAGGCTAATGCAATAATGAAAATTAGGTTAGAAAATCTCTGTCTCACACACACACAGATATAGCCATGCACACCACCCAGAGTAGCTAACCTTACAGAACAGCATTCTCCAGTGTTGACAAAGATGTGGGGCACGAAGACCCCTCATGTATAGTTGCTGTGAGTATAAATCCACAGAATCACTTTGGCATCACCTAGCAAAGCC
This sequence comes from Chlorocebus sabaeus, assembly GCF_047675955.1. Classification (NCBI taxonomy): domain Eukaryota; kingdom Metazoa; phylum Chordata; class Mammalia; order Primates; family Cercopithecidae; genus Chlorocebus; species Chlorocebus sabaeus. Next base: position 79,205,479 of record NC_132924.1, on the reverse strand, counting down.
AACGGAGCACGCCCCACGACCCAGCAATTTTACTGCAGAGTGGACACCCTACTGAAATACACACAGGGAGGCAGGGACAAGAATGCTCAGAGCAGATCTATTCATGAAATCCCCAAATTGGTAACAAGTAAATATGTGCAATGATATGAATTTGTGAAAACCTATTGACATGATAAAATGCTACATTGACAATAAGTGAATAAACTACAGCTATGTGCAACAAGAATGAATCTCATGCACATCGTGCTGGTGAATGAAGTCAGATATGGAGAACACATCCTGTATGGACATATTTTTATAAATTTCAAAAGTAGGTATAATCAAATAATAGTGGCCATGGACATATATGTATGTAGTAAAATTTTAAAGAAAAACAAAGACGTGAATGACCATAAAAGTAGAGGCAGTGGGGGACCAGGCACAGTGGCTCACACCTGTAATCCCAGCACTTTGGGAGGCTGAGGCTGGTGGATCACCTGAGGTCAGGAGTTCAAGACAAGCCTGACCAACATGTTGAAACTCCATCTCTACTAAAAATACAAAAAATTAGCCGGGCATGGTGGCAGGTGCCCGTAATCTCGGCTACTCAGGAGGCTGAGGCAGGAGAATCACTTGAACCTGGGAGGCGGAGGTTGCAGTGAGCTGAGATCACACCATTGCACTCCAGCCTGGGTGACAAGCGCAAAACTCCGTCTCAAAAAAAAAAAAAAAATAGAGGCCGTGGTTACCACGAAACAGGGGGGACTGAAATTGAGAAGGGATAGGCAGGAGGGTTCCAGGGGTCTCGCAAAGTTCTGTTTCTTGAACTAATAAGGGGTTTACTTTATTTTAACAAACAGTAACTGTTCATTGTGTTTAACATACTTTTTTCTTTTGAGACAGGGTCTCACTCTGTCACCCAGGCTGGATTGCAGGGGCACAGTCTCAGCTCACTGCAACCTCAACCTCCCCAGGCTCAGGTGATCCTCCCATCTCAGCCTCCTGAGTAGCTGGGACTACAGGTGCATGCCATCACACCTGGCTAATGTTTTGATGTTTTGCTGAGTGGGGTCTCACTACGTGAACTCCTGAGTTCAAATGATCCTCCTGCCTCCGCCTCCCAAAGTTCTGGGATTACAGGTATCAGCCACTACAACCAGCTAGTACACTTTTCTAAATGTGTTTTATAGCTCACATAAAGAAGATTAAAATAAATGTCCAAAACTGCCTGCAGAAAAAAATCTGGCCCCAAAACCCTCAGTGTTATCAGTCAGGCCTCCTTTCCACCATGTTTGTCTCGGGGAAGGAAGATGGCTTTTGAAATGGACAGCAGGTTTCCTGGCTCTTCCAGAGAAAGCCTTTCTGGATTCAACCAGTCTCACTGAGGAGGGACTGGTTGGTGGTCACTAGACTTTGAGCTTTGGTGGCCATGAGAAACAAGCAAATTATTTATTTCTTTTTACGAATTTGCCCATGCTGCTGGAGAGGAAATTCTCACTCCCTCAGCCTGCAAGCCCCGTGAGGAAAGGTGGAAATCTCCCATATATTTTATGCCCAGGCCTAGAGATTAAGGGGGCCTCAGAGCACAGTGGTCTTGCCTTGACACTGGACCTTTTAAGAGGAAGTGACTGACTCTGGGGCACAGGATGACAGAATGACAGATCTAGACCTCAAACCCAGGCTTAGGTCAGGCACGATGGCCCATGCCTGTAGTCCCAGCTACTCAGGAGGCTGAGGTGGGAGGATTGCTTAAGACCACGAGGTCAAGGCTGCACTAAACTATCATCACACCACTGCACTTCAACCGGGGGAACAGAAGACCCTGCTCCAAAATTTAAAAAAAAAAAAAAAGGAAAGAAAAGAAAAGAAAAAAAAACCCCAAGCCTGCTGTGTAATTTTGTGCATCTGTAAGGAAAGCTGATCTCCTATTTCTTGTCCACTCTGAGCTTTTCCTTAATATTTTCAGTCATCAGTAAGGAATTTGATCCAGCTGTGTTCAAATCAAAAACAAGGTGGGGTTTTCCTTTCCTCTCATGGAATGATAAATTTTGAAGTAGGTGAGCACTGGTGTTGGTTCAGTGACTGAAGCGGGAAGGGCCATGACTTCTGCAATTTTCATGGCCCCGAAGAGCCAGCTTTAGGGCATGTAATACGTTTGCACCAAGGACAAAAAGGATAAAGTACAAATGAAGCACATGTCTGTCCCTGTTTCAGATGCACAATTCACTAAAGGACACGCTTCCAGTAAAATCAGGGCTTATAGTGGCCAGGTGTGGTGGCTCACGCCTGTAATCCCAGCACTTTGGGAGGCCAAGGTGGGCAGATCACCTGAGGCCAGGAGTTCTAGACCAGCCTGACCAACATGGCAAAACCCTGTCTCTACCAAAAATACAAAAAATTTGCCAGGCATAATGGCGTACACTTGTAGTCCCAGCTACTCGGGAGGCTGAGGGAGGAGAATCACTTGAACCCAGGAGGTGGAGGTTGCACTCCAGCCTAGGTGGCAGAGATTGTCTCAAAATCAGGGCTTATAGGGTAGATGGCTGTTGAGTAAGGAACCAGCAGTCTCTGCCATTCTCACCAGCGAGAATCAGGACATCTCAGAGGATCTGCCGAAGTTTGTCATGTGGGACTGAAATCTAAATAATATAAAGCCTAGGACCTGAGTTCTGAAATAAAAATGAATACCGCTCAAGCCCAAACTAATTGCTAGGAATTAAATATTTAGATTTTCATCTAGCAGCAGTTCCTAAAAGAAGGGTACATGGATATGCAAAAACACATGTGTCTACCATGCTTGCATTAGCTCGAGCTGGGGCTAGTCCTAACCAATGTACTCACATGTGCACACAAACATTTCAGCATGCATTTGCCCCACCCCCTTGGGGAGGTGCGGTAGCTGTGCAACTCTGCAGTGGGGGAGGCCATGTGGCTGCTCTGTTACTTGTGCTGAGTAGCAGGCACATCCCCTGGAGGTAGGTAGCAGAGAGGACACAGCTGACCCACGCCGTGTAAGGCATGGACTTCAGGTGACCGGGACCAGTTTTATCCACACTCACTTCTCTGCATCCTTGTGACCAGTGAATGAGCTTTCTAAGAAAGCTAGCTGGGATTAGGTGCTAATCCCCAGAAGGCAGGGCCACGCTGAGCCTCATTAGCACAACGAGCTATGCTGCAAACTCCAGCCTAACTCCAGAGCAGAGGCAGCAGACAAGTCTTACCTTCCATTACCAACACACGGGGATCAATACTGCCCGCCCGGAGCAGGGGTCAGCAACCTTTTTCCATAAAGGGTCAGGGAGTAAGTATTTGAGGTTTTGTGGACCATCTGCTCTCCGTGGCAATTACTCAGCTCTGCCTTTTTAGTGTGAAAAAACGTATGGATGATACATAACCAAGTGAGTGTGGCTGTGTCTCAAAAACAGGGGGCTGGCCAGATATGGCCAATGGGCTGTAATTTGCCAACCCTTGGCCTAGAAACCACGTGTCCACTTGTTGTAATGGAGGGTGAGGATGTCTCCAGGCCCACGGTGTTGTAGTCAATTAGCCCTGCCTGCACAGGTGTTGTAAGGGGAGTACCAGGCTCTAGATCAGTGGTCTACAAAGTGGGCTATGCCTACCCCAGGATGTGTACCATGTGATCCCACAGCATACAAGAAAAAGCATTAAATTTCTGTTCATTTTAAAATCTGATTTTAGACTATTGATCTTGTCTACCCTATCATGGGTCTGTAGAGTTGGCAGTGAGTCATGCCTTGTATCTAACGTGCTAATGAGAAGTCAAGCTTATAAACCTCTGAAGAGGATCTCACAGCAGTTGTATCCTGGAATAGCAATATACCCATTGCCACTCCCTGCTTGTCAGGTCTGAGATATGCAGGTTTCTCAGGAATTCTCCTAAAAGGAGAGCAGTGGTCCCCGATTCCTCGAAGGCAGCTTCCTCAGGAACTATGGTGGACTTGCCACACTAAAGGAGTTTTGGATTCAAGGTTCTGTCTTGAATCTGATTAGTGGTTCAGCCATTGGTCAGAACACAAATAAAGGGAACTCCACCCATCCCGCAGCACAAACCATTCATAAGAGCATTAAATAAGTTGTGCTTTCCTGATTTCTGGTGGTCTCTCTCTCCCTCAGTAGTTGAGGCCTGCCATATAAAGTAGACAGATTGTACACTGCACGAGAGTGCTGCATCTAACGAGGCATCCTTCACATTGTAGACATGGTAGACTTATATGCCCTGTGATAACTTCCTGGTACATAGCAACGTGTCATTCTAACAAACTCAGTACATTATGACCATCTCTGACCAATAGATGTAAAGCACTTTGAGGGAAGCGTGTCTCTTTAATTCCAGAAGAACTATATGGATTCGTAGCAGCCACAACTAATAGGTGAAGGATAGAAAATAAGAAAAATGCACAAAGTCCAACAGATTCAAACTCTTCCAGGGCAGGGATGTCTTGTGAATGCCTTTTACAGTGTTGAGGGACCTCTTCAGAGTGAGGCAGTGTTCGAGTGCTCAATCATTAGTACAGACCCCCAAGAGCAAGGACTTGGAGGTAACCATCACCCTTCAAACAGTCACCTCTACTGAGGACTGGAGGTGAAGAGAGAAAAGACAAAAAAATATTTTTCCCCATCCCAGCTGTTCTCCCTCTTGTATAGAGGAGCTGGAAGAAGTCAAGAAAAACAGCACAGATGTGTTTTGATGTTGACTCACATGGAAGCAAGTAACAAAAGAAGAAAAATAAAACCATACTTCAAGAAGAGCCAGTTGTTTTGTAGCTTCCCACTATTTATTCTCCTTCTACTGGTAACAGCTCTCCACTTTCCCTTTAGGAAATCAATTCTGCCCCATGGTTCCAGATCTCTAGAACTGACAAAATACCCTGCCTTCTACGAGCCAAAGGGGTGGGCACACGACTCAAGCTAGTTGCACTGTCTCTCTCCTTCTCTGTGATGGTTAATTTTGTGTGTAAACTTGACTGGGCCACAGGGTGCCCACATATTTGGTCAAACATTCTGAGTGTTTCTGCAAGGGTGGGTGTTTTTGAAAGAGATTAACATTTTAATCAGTCAAGAAGATTGCCCTCCATAGTGAGTGGTCCTATCCAACTACTTGAAGCGTAAATAGAATTAAAAGACCAAACTTTCCTCTAAGTAAGGAGAATTCTCTAGCAGACTGCCTTCATATGCAACATCAATTCTTCCTGTCTGATGGCCTTCAAATAGGAACATGGGTTCTGCTTGGGTCTCCAACCTGCCAGACTGGACTTACCAGTCTCTGCAATCACATGAGTCAATTCCTTCTTTTATACACACGGGGAGAGGGGGAGAGATGGTTCTGTTTCTCTGGAGAACCCTGATTAATATACACTCACTCTGTCTGGATTTTGAAGCATGAGTGTAGACACTTACAAATATAAGAATGTTTGGAAAGCAGTTATTACAGCAGTGGTGTCCTGATGAGACTGTCAGGGACCTAGTTCCTGCTACCTTAGCCCCTCCAGAGATGCTTTCATTCTTATCCTTTTCCAAAACTGGTTCTCAATCTTCCTAACAATGCTTTGATCCACCCTATAACTTCTTTTAGTCCATGAATATTTACTGAGCGCTATGATCTGAATCTTGGTGTCCCTCTAAAATTTATAGAACTTAATCCCTAATGTAATTGTATTAAGAGGTGGGACCTTTAGGAGGCCTCTCGAATGGGATTAGTGCCCTATAGAAAAGGTGTAAGGGAACCTGCAGGCCCCTTCTGCCATGTGAGGACACACAGAAGGCACTAACTATGAGGAACGGGCTCTCATCAGATACCGAATCTGCTGGCAACTTGATCTTGAACAGCCCAGACTCCAGAACTGTGAGCAATAAATCTGTGTTGTTTATAAATTACCCAGTTTAAGGAATTTTGTAAAAAGTCTGAGCAGACTAAGACAATGAGTACCTACTATATTCAGGATACTGTTCTATTGAGGAAATACCAGTGAACAAGCTAGCCCTTGTTCTCATGGAACTTATTTTCTAAAAAGTCCTTTTCTGCTAAAGTAGATTAACTCTTCTTGAGAGTTTATTTCTGTTGCTTGCCACCAAAGAATCCCAGCAAGTACTAACAATCTCCCTGCAGAGACTTCCAGCTCCGCCCATTCCCTGGGTCATCTTAGATAAACCAGATGTCAATCTTCAGGAGTCAGAAGATCCCTGGATCGATGCAATTCTTGAGAGCTACTTCTTTATGATCACCCCATGAAAAAAAAAAAAACCCTGAGAACCCACCAGTGCATTTGTCTAATGTCCTAACTTTTGGATATAAATGACTCCACAGGAACATCTACATCAGAGGGGTTTCTCAACAGATGCCCTCCATCGAAACCATCTTTTCTCCTCTCCTGCTTAGAACCTGGGAAGATCCCTTACAATGAATATTACCTTGTTTATGCCTCATTATGACTTGTTTCAGGTTTAATCTTCTTCATCAGAGCCTTTTTAACGTCCTCCCCCAAGACCCAAAGGATTTATTCTGGGATTAGACAGGAGACAAGATCAGAGAAGCTGATCCAAACAGCCAGAGATGGCTTTCTCATCAGGTAGCACCAGGCAGTTATTTAACACAACTGAAACTCTATCTGGAAGCAAGTAAGCATGCTGTTTGGTTCACTGTGGGGGTGTCAGTGACTACGGCTGGGAATTGTCACAGTTTAGTTTAGCACTCCTGGCAAACTTTGGAGCCAGCTTGCATAATGCAGTGTCTAAAGAACATGATTCCAGTTGAACAGAGCATGTTTGCGGTTAAAAATAGAACTCTGTCGCATAACAACTCATATATAAACCATGAGGCTGGGGGAGGAACAAAATTAAATAATAGTCACTGAGGGTTCTTGAACACCTGTCTCAGTCCCTCAGAGCATAAGTTATCTGGGAATTGCCAGCACACTGAAGCCAACCCTGCCCTGATATCAAACGGCAAAAATAAACAACCAAACTGACCCAGTTAAATCAGGAAACATGACCGCACCTTTAAGCAGGCTACCTTTCAGGTGGCCTCTCCAGCCCAGGCCTCCTTGGGGATTTAACTCTGAATTCTGAAAGAATTAACTGCTGTAGATCCCATGACAGCCACGCTGGATTCACAGCGGGATTGAAAGCTGAGACTGTGTTAGGTCTGAATGCCACCCTCACGTTGGCATTTTCACTGCACGCACATGGGTTATACTTTGTACAGAATGCGTGAAACGTGGGCCCTGGCTCCTTCTAAACAGTTGTGGGAGTCTCATGACCCACTCCTCAGACTTGCAAAGAGCTAAGAATTAGAAATCAAATATTTGGGTTTCCCTGCCAGGAAACGCTTTACAACAGTGTGTAGGTCTAACTGGAGGGGTTGTCCAATGACGGAGTGGAAATTTCATGGCTGAGTACATATAAAGCTGTCAGAACAATTAATACTATAATATGCCACCAGAAAAAAAAAAAAAAAAAAAAAAAAAAAAAAAGGGTATGGGGATGAAAAAGAAAATGAGGCTACCTCCTTCCCCAACCCTGCCACTGACCCAGGCAAATTGCTCCTCCCCTCAGGGTCCCACTTTCCCTCTTTAAAAATCTATCTATAATGCCTGCTCTCTTCCAAACTCACCGAAATGCTGGAAAGTTTCACTGGACACCTGTGTCACTTATTTGTTTCTGGTTCTGAAACTCTCGAGCAGTAATATGCTCTGTGCTTCACAGTCACCTGAAGAGTTTTTAAAAACTTCCCTACCTCAGCCGCACTCCCGGAGGTTTCTGGGTGGGTTCTAGGCACGGGTGGATTTAAAAGCCCCCTCAGGTGATTCTAATGTGCCTCCAGGCCTGCGAACCAGGAGCCAGGACTGGGAGAAGCACCGCCCCACTGCTTCCCCAGGGAGCAATGGAAGATGAAAGAGATGCAGATTCTCCCACCTGCTCCAATTCTTCCAGGGATTTCCTTTTATGGGACTGAACAAATCATCTCATTCCCAGACCTTTTCTCACCAACATCCCCCCTCACCTCTGCCAGGTTCAATCAGCAAGGAAACTAGCTAAATATCTCTTAACAGTGGTGAGGAACTGTTTGTTGCTTTTTAAAATTACTTTTAATTTTTCTTTTAAGTTCCGGGGTACACACGCAAGATGTGCAGGTTTGTTACATAGGTAAATGTGTGCCATGGTAGTTTGCTGCACAGATCAACCCATCACCTAGGTATTAAGCCCAGCATGCATTAGCTATTCTTCCTGATGCTCTCCTTCCCCCCTCATCCCCCTCACAGGCCCCAGTGTGTGTTGTTCCCCTCCCTGTGTCCATGTGTTCTCGTTGTTCAACTCCCATTTATAAGTGAGAACATGCAGTGTTTGGTTTTCTGTTCTTGTGTTAGTTTGTTGAGGATAACAGCTTCCAGCTCCATCCATGTCCCTGCAAAGGACATGATCTCATTCCTTTTTATGGCTGCATGGTATTGCATGGTGTGTATGTGCCACATTTTCTTTATCCAGTCTATCATTGATGGGCATTTGGGTTGATTCCATGTCTTTGCTATTGTGGATAGTGCTGCAATGAACATGCACATGCATATATGTTTATAATAGAATGATTTCTGTTCCTTTGAGTATATGCCCAGTAATGGGATTGCTGGGTTAAGTAACATTCAAGTATATTATGGCCTTTCTGTCAAAGAAGTTCTATCTTTTAGGATTTACTTACTGCAGAAGCATTTGTAGCCAACGAGAGTCTCAGTCTGTGTTCACACTCTCAGTCTGTGTTCCCTGTCTGGAGCAGGCTGCTGCCTTCATAGGGTGTTTCCAGGGGCTTCCCGTACCCAGCTGGTGACCCTGAGCCCTCCACGTGCCTTATGATAGGTCATTGTTGGTAAGGAATGCCTTCGTGTTAAGCGCTGCCATCCTGCAATGAAATGCAAATGATTCAGGCCAGAGGATCCGTATGAAGTCCCCAATGCCTGGATGTGGGTTAATCCAGCCAGCTTTTTTCCAGTCCCCCAGTAGGCTCCATGTCCCTTCTGACTAATGCATCTGTTATTGTAGTGACTAAAAATATATTTTCCTCACCCATCCTAGACTCATTGTTGAGGCCCCTCTAATAAAAGATAGATGAACAAAAGAAAAAAATATAAATTTATTTAAATGTAAGTTTTGTGGGTACGGGAGCCTTCATAAGGAAATGAAGACCCGAAGAAACAGTGAAACCTGTTTTTTCTGGTAGGTTTGATGAAGAGTGGATGGTCATGGAGACATATGCAAGGGAAAAGAGTATGATGTAACGGTAATAAGCTGGGGGAACTTAGGCAGGCCTGTTTGTTCAGATTTTTCTCTGTGTCCTGTGTCCTCAGAGGTAAGGATGCTCTTTTCCTCCAGATGTGGGGAGGGCACCTCTCACATGAGCACCTGAAGACCTGCGGCAGCGGACAGTCACAGAGGCCTTCTAGGTTTTAGGACCTGCCTCAGGAAAGAAGGCTGGACAAAGGTCACAGAGACCTTCCTGCTTATGTGTTTTTTTCCAATTCCTTCAGCTTACACTGTTCAATATGCCGAGGTACCATATTTTGGGGGTAGCCTGTCTGCACCCCATCGTTACTGTTTGTTTTGTTCTGTCAATCCTCGTCTGCAGGTCAGTGGTGCTTCCCACTCTTATAAGTCCGGGAGAACCCATTGTTCATTCTCTGGGTCCTCCCAACAGCCTGTAGTTTGGTTCTTTGCCCTTGAAAGCAGCCTGTGTGCTTCTGCTGTGTTGAATCAAACATTTGGACGAAGCCAGAAACCTTGGAAGAGAAACCAAAGAGACAACAAGGTCATAGAGTCACGTGTTTAAGAGCACGGACACCAAACAGGACTAGATTTAAATGTTGTCTCCACCACCTACTAGCTATGACCCTTGGTCAACATACCCCACCTCTCTCAGGCTTACCTACCCTCTCTGAGCCTCAGTTTACTCAACTGTAAAATAAGATCAGTTATTAAGCCTGTATCATACAACTGGTGTGAAGATTAAATGGGATGTACTTGGTATCATGTGAATACCCCTCAAACATTGGCCACTATTACCCTTGTTGTTATTAATAAGAGTGAGAGGAGCATGGTGGACAAATGGTAGCTCCTCAGATTCAACGTGAACTGAGGAGCAACAGGACTTGGGATCAAAACACCTGAGCTGAGAGTCATTCCCTCTCTCTCTGAACTTAGGCAAGTCCTATCATCTCTTTAAGCTTTGTTTCCACAGTTGTGAAACTGTGATAATAATAATATAACACCTGCTTCACAGGGTTATTGGGAGGACTAAATGCACTAATGTATGTAAAGCTGCTTTGCAAACTACAAGGAACCATATAATATTGGTGATTATTACTCACACCCAGTTCTCAACATTTTCTGGGACTGGTCCTGGTAAATTGAAAAAGAATGAATGGATTATCTAAGAATAGGAATGGGAAAAAATGAGGCTCAATTCTCATGACTTTAATCTGGCAGCTCAATAAAGTCCAGGCCAAAGGGTGATCCTCACAGAGATTGAGGATTCTGACTAAAAGGGACCACCGGCACTGGGCTAATTGTGTTCCTAAGTGATCCTTTCCTTTGAGTCAGCAATGGCCTACTGTTTACCTACCATATAATCTCATATTGCCTCAGGAGACACCCTAACATTAGTTACCATTATTGAATTTCATAAAAGATGACCTTCATAAAAGATGGACCAGTATCACAGGGCAAAAGAGAAAGAGTGCAAAAAAATCATGGCATGTGTTACCTCCCTCGAGGACCTTTATTCTTGGCTCTCAAGATTTGTTTTAATGTTTACCTTTTTTCAAAGTTGCATTTTGGGTAATACTTTTCTGGTGTTTTATTGTTTATGAATTCTCCAACTTCTGCTGGCTTTGCTAACTTATCTTCTATTTTCCATTACTACCCTAAATAAACATTTTTAATTTGAAAGTTAAAGGGTAAGGAACAGCTTACACCTGCAAGGAGGAGGAGGCTTTCATGGCCAAAATGTTACTAGCTGTAGGCAGGTCCAGGATGGCTCCTACCAAAGTTGGAGTTCTCTCTGAGTCCTGAGTTACCTAATTCCAGGCTCTCCTCCCCTCCACTCTGGGGCTGTCCTCAGAGCAGCCACTGACACAAGCTGTCTGCCATTCACATTAAGACACAGATGACTTAGTACAATTAAAATGCAGTCCTGGCCAGTGCAGTGGCTCATACCTGTAATCCCAGCACTTTGGGAGGCAGAGGCAGGCGGATTGCTTGAGTCCAGGAGTTCAAGACCAGTCTGGGCAACATGGAAAAACCCCATCTCTACTAAAAATACAAAAAATTAGCTGGGCATGGTGGTGCACACCTGTAGACCCAGCTACTCAGGAGGCTAAGGTGGGAGAATCACCTGAGCCCAGGAGGTTGAGGCTACAGTAAGCCATGATCGTGCCACTGCACTCGAATCTGGGCAACAGGAGTGAGAACCTGTCTCAAAAAAATAATAAAATGTGGTCCTCTGGCATACTGATTTTTCAGGAACAATCAGATTTAGCCAAAGGAAAGTTCTAGCAGAATTCCAGAATTCTAGAATTGGGCTTTGCTCAAAAGGTCTTATGGGAAAGAGGCAGAAGATAATTTGTACAGTACTACTTTGCACAGTAGTACAAAACCTTTCAACAACATTCTACGCCTTTTACTCCTGCCCACTAGAAAGAAATTGGGGCCAACTGAATCTGCATTCACAAGAAGTGAGCCAGAATGGGGAGGCCAAATAAAATTCATGAGAGCATAAGGAGTGCCTCTTCTCCACAATTTTCTACATGCTTGTGGAGGCCACAGGATTAACTCAAAGGGAACAGGGGCAACCTAGCAATCAGGAATGTTCTCTGCCCTCGAAACGGCTCTGAGGAGAAGCGTCTTGGAGTTGGAGCGTGTATAAACATTACTGATATGAAGAGCTCTCTTTGAAAGTTTCTCTACTGCCCCCACCTAACTTCATTTTACCCCAAATTAGAAAACAAATTAAGAACTAGAAAGGAAAATTTTAACTTACTCATCTAAATCTACAAAATTAAAAACTTCACTTACACAATAGGACACTTCACCAGCAAAATAGCAGTGTGAATTTATTTCAGTCCCTGGTAAGTATTCAAATGCAAGATCCTATAGTGGTATTATGAAATACACGAGCACTTAAACGTATAAGACAGGCAATTCAGGAAATGAACGTTCTTACGTGATCAAAGAGTAAAAGTAATCCTGAATTACAGTGAAGCCTAGCAAGAGCTCTGGCTGACCTAGTCACCCTTTGTGGGGCTCTAGACATATAAGAAACAACCAGATGAACAGGTGGCATGGTAGCATGCCAGAAGAGGGCAGACACAGCCCTGAAATAAATTGGAAATCTGCCATCAATGGTGTTGGGCCTCCATTCCCAACCACTGACATATTGGGGAAAGATGCCTTTGTCCTGCTGGGCCAGTTTTGCCCCCAGCCAAAGTAAATATTAGACAAATATTTGATGAATATTATTTCCAGGGGACAGCAGCTTATATGCCTCTTGGAGTACCCATCTCTGTTTGAGATCCCTCTTTAAACCCAGGGCACAGAGGAAAGGTGCAGCCTCAGGACTGTTGACCTTAGGAAGGGGGTGCAAAGCGTCTTTCTCCCCTTCATCCTTTAACACAGGGCCCAGTGCTCTTGGGTTGCCCAAGGCCAGGAAATGGGCCAGGTGGGACAAGGAGAGAAGGGGAATTAAGCCAGGTCTGCCCACCCTCAACCCCCAGTACTGTCTCAGTTGTGCTTCATGGCAGGGGTAGGACGAAGGGGAGTTACATATTTTTAGCACTTACTAGATGCCAAAGATTCTGCTGGTTGCATTATGTACATTATCCCTTTCTAATATGAGAAACAACACTTGGAGGTAGTTATCACTACTCCCACATTCTAGATGAGGCTCCAGGGAAGTTAAGAAATTGATCCAAGTTCACACGGAGATTCAAACGTGGGTCTGACTCCCAAGCTCCTGCTCACATGGCATCCCATAGACACTCGGCTGCCAGATATGACTCAGTTGCCTCCATACCACCAACTTACTCTGCCTGGGGCCAGCCAGCGTCTTGCCAGGAAGGGCTGGGACCATGCCCTTGCTGCTGTTGGGCAGCTAGGCAGAAAAGTCACAGGCTTGAGATTCTGGCATCTCCCACCACTTCTAGACTTAACTAAAACACAAGATGTGAGATTTAGTTTCCCGGCTGCCACCAAAAGAGGCCAGATAAGCAACCCAGAGGTAGTGCCCCAGAGAAGTTACCTTCCAGTCAGAGACCCAATCTACTCATTTCCTCTCCCTTCTTCCACCCAAGGACTGCTCCAAGGCAGACCTGTCCCACCTGAAGACTCCCATGTGGCTGGACAGGCTCACCTGCCAACTCACCAGCAGAGCTCTTCATGAAGCAAGGCCAAAGCAACCCCAGCATTAATCCCTATCCTTTCTCCTCGCCTCACTTTCCCCTACTATCAATGCTCTGAGATTGCACTTTCCAAATAAAGCATCAGCCTCAGACAGTTTCCTAGGAAAGTCAGGCTTTCTAGTCATGTTTGTGCTTAGTTTCTTATTTCATTATTCTTAATAAGTACCTGGAAGCCTACCATCCAAAACAAAATCTGGAACCTTGGCATAAACTTCATCTAACCATACAGTGCCCACATCCCACACCCCACACCCCACTCCCACCCCCTCACCCCCCACCACACACACACACAGGGTCACCATCATCCAGAGAATTCCTTAGTTTTTTGGAATATAGTTTTATTGCACCTATATGTATTTCTATAAAGCTTATTTTTATATTAATTGTAACTCTAGAAAAATAGATTGTGCATCGTTTAACAACAGGAATACATTCTAAAAAATGCATCATTAGGTGATTTCGTCATTGTGTGAACATCACAGAGAGCACTTACACAAACCTAAATGGTGTAGACTGCTACACACCTAGGCTCACGCTAGCAATGGCATAACCCATTGTTCCTAGGCTACAAACCTGCACAGCATGTCACCGCACTGAATATTGTAGGCAACTATAACACGATGCTAAACATACAAAATGTTTATATCTAAACATACAAAAGGTAAAGTAACAGACAGTATTAAAGATTCATATATTGCATACCTATATAGGGCAGTTACCATAGGTAGAGCTTGCAGGACTGGTAGTTGTTCTGGATGAGTGGGTGAGTGAGTGTTGAGTAAATGTGAAGACCTAGGACATTACTATAGAGTACAGCAGAGATTATAAACCCTGGACACTTAGGCGATGGGAAATTTATTTTAAAAATATTTTCCTTCTTCAATAATAAATTAGCTTACTGTAACTTTTTAACTTTATAAACTTTTTTAAACTTTGAAACTCTCGAAATAACACTTAGCTTAAAACAGGAACACATTGTATTTTCTTTATATCCTTATTCTATCAGCTTTTTTTTCAAATTTTCCATTTTTAAATTTTTATTTTCTACTTCTTAAACTTTTTTGTTAAAAACTAACATAAAAACATGCACTTTAGCCTAGGCCTACACAGCGTCCTGATCATTGTCACTGTCTTCCACCTCCTCAACTTGTCCCAGTGGAAGGTCTTCAGGGGCAATAACATGCACAGAGCTGTCATCTCCTATGATAACAGTGCCTTCTTCCGGAATTCCTCCTGAAGGTCCTGCCTGTGGTTCTTCTTGAGGAGGGTCACTCTTCAGAAATACGTGCATGGTGGTATTCTTGGTTTGTTTCCTTTTTTTTTTTTTTTTTGTCAAAGATTTGCTTATAAGCAGATACTGCACTATGAACATTCCTCTCTATTAATGAAAACTTTGGTATTGGGGTCTATGATTTAAACATTTTAAGGAGCTTGTTGAGGTTTGCAAACGTTCTGCTGAACCCTTCATGAATTTTTCTGGGGATTCTTCTTTTTCTTCTGCAATTTCCTTTTCTCTTGCCTCTTCTTCAGTCACACATTCCTGTTCCATTTCCAAAAACTTCTTGTTAGTCAATTCCTCAGGACAACATCACTAGGTGATAGGAATTTTTCAGCTCCATTATAATCTTATGGGACCACTGTCATATATGGAGTCCATCATTGACTACAATGCCATTATGTGGTGTATGACTATATGTCATATCATATAAATTTGGGGCATTTATTTTCTTCATTTCATGTTATTGCTAGGAGTTTTCCACATTGTTGTGAATCAGTGTGGTTTGTTTGTTTTTATGGTCCTACAATAGTTGTGTAAATACACCGCAATTTATTCATCTACTCTCCTGTTAACAGGCATTTCAGTTGTTTCCAAGTTTCTGCATCAAAAACAGGGCAGCTATGAACATTCTTGTACACATCTCCTGTTTTACATGTGTAAAAGTTTCTATCTTCATCCTTTTTATGCAGCTATAACACAATATCACACACTGGGTAGTTTATAAGGAACAGAGATTTATTTGGCTCACAGTTCTGGAGGTTACAAAGTCCCAGATCAAGGGGATGAATCTCTTGCATCACAACACGGTGGAAGGCATCACATGGCAAGAGAAAGTGCTCACACAAAAGAAGGGGGCCAAACTCATCCCTCAGGAACCCACCCCTGAGATAACTAACCCAGTCCCACAATAACAGCATTATTCCCTCACCTCTTAAAAGTCGCACCTATCAACACTCTTGCATTGGAGATTCAGTTTCCAGCACCTGACATCTGGGGAACACAATTGAACCATAGCAGTTTCCTTTGGTCCCATCCCTAGGAGTGAAATTTTTGGGTCATACATAGATGAATGTTCAGCTTTAGGAAATAATGGCAAACTATTTTTCAAATTAGTTACACATATCTATGGCCTTTCTTTCATACAAACAGTGTTCTTTAAAATCCAATTTTGTTTTTGTTTGTGTTTTGAGACGGAGTCTCACTCTGTCACCCAGGCTGGGGTGCAGTGGTGCAATCTTGGCTCACTGCAACCTCCACTTCCCGGGTTCAAGCGATTCTCCTGCCTCAGCCTCCCGAGTAGCTGGGATTACAGGCATGCACCACCACATTTGGCGAATTTTTGTAATTTTTTTTTTGTAGAAACAGAGTTTCACCATGTTGGGCAGGCTGGTCTCAAACTCCTGACCTCAGGTGATCCGCCCATCTCAGCCTCCCAAAGTGCTAGGAATACAGGTGTGAGCCACTGCACCTGGCCTAAAATCCAATTTTTATAGTTCCCTTTGTTACAGGAAAGGAATCCCAATCCAGACCCCAAGAGAGGGTTCTTGACTCTCACACAAGAAAGAATTCAGGGTGAATCCATACAATAAAGTGAAAACGAGTTTATTAAGAAAATAAAGGAATAAAAGAATGGCTACTCCATAGACAGAGCAGCCCCAAGAGCTGCTGGTTGCCCCTTTTTATGGTTATTTCTTGATGATATGCCAAACAAGGGGTGGATTATTCATGCCTCCCCATTTTCAGACCTCCTTGGGTAACTTCCTGACATTGCCATGGCATTTGTAAACTGTCATGGTGCTGGTGAGAGTGTAGTAGTGAGGATAACCAGAGGTCATTCTTGTCACCATCTTGGTTTTGGTGGGTTTTTGCTGGCTTCTTTCCTGTAACCCGTTTTATCAGCAAGGTCTTTATGACGTGTATTTTGCACTGATCTTCTATCTTGTCCTGTGACTTAGAATGCCTTAACTATCCAGGAATGCAGCCCAGTAGGTTTCAGCCTTATTTTACCTACCTCCTATTCAAGATGAAGTTGTTTTGTTTAACACCTCTGACACCTTCATTCTGATAACTGCCAAAAATGAGAATTGTTGGTCATCAGTTAAACATGTTATGTTTCCTCTGGGTATTTGTATTTTTTAAGAGGATGCTTGGAGAGGCAGTACTTTAATGCAAAGCCATGAATTTTTCAGGCTAATATTTCAGGGCTTCTGTTTCTATATGCCTTATCAGATTCACTCATTCAAGCATCACTGAAATGCTTACTGGGTTCTGGGGCTGTGCAAAACATGAAAATGCAGAAGTGGGAGATACAGGCCCTGCCTCCAAACATCTTAAAGTCTGACGCTTGAGTAAGACAACAAAACCATTATGTTGGACTTTGACATGATCTTAGGTGAATCAGGTAACTCAAGTTGACATTAAGGCAGCAGAGGGCACAAGAAGGCTTCCAGGAAAGTGGGTGCATATTCAGCAGTCTTGAAGTTACCGAAAGGCAAATAACTTCAAGTAAGTCCCAGACTGGTTATTTGTTATCATCATTCCCCTACCACTGTAAATTTCCTGGGGGAGCTTAGCCCCTCCTGACAAGGACAAGTGGTTCTACAGTGAGTCATACCCCCTCCGCCCCACCAGCTGTCCCCTTGCTAATAGGCTAATAGGAATCTATCCTTCTACTGAATTTCATTCACACAAGGATCTCTTAGCATGGACAAAATGTCTGTTTGGACTCTTTCTTCCCCCGTTCCCTATTCTTCCTAGCATTCTTTGCGTCTACTTTGCTTCATCTTCAAGTTAGCCCCTTCCATGTAGCAGCAAGATGGATGGATCCTGGCTGCTCCAGAACTCTAGAGATTTTAGAGCCTATGATCCAAAAAAGGGACATTTTTCTGGAAAGTCTCTGGTAAAACACCCAGAGACTTTCAAATGGTCCATCATATACTACATACTCTTTCATGAGCCAATCACTGTGATGAGAGGAATAAAATATACTGATTGCCTGAGCCTGCATCACATACTCATCCCTGGCCCAAACTACATGACCAGAAATACTTTGGAGTGTTGGAGGAGGAGCATGTTTCCCACAAGGAATACTGGGCAGACAAAAACGTGTGCCACTAAAAGACCTGAGGAGATAGTTTTATTTGATTGCTCTAATTAATTATCTTGCCTCTTTCACTAGTAGATACATGAGAACAAGGCATAAACATATTTTACATAGTTCCTTGGTATTCTATTAATGACAGTACAATTAACCTTTTAACATAAAAATAACATTAAGTTATCTCCCTGTCTTCTTACTTCTAATGGCTTTAGTAATCACATGCTTAGCTAAGAAAGTGTTTAGGACTATGCATGCATAGTACCTATTTATAGTACCTCCTTAACGCTGAGCAACAAGTCCTCAAAGGCTTACTTTGGAGTTTCATGCATGGGATCCCCATGCTATGCTCTTTTTTTTTTTTTTTTGAGACAGGGTCTTTCTTGGTTGCTCAGGCTGCAGTGCAGTGATGCAATCACAGCTCACTGCAGTCTTGACCTCCCAGGCTCAAGCAATCCTCCCACCTCAGCCTCCCAAGTAGCTGGGACTACAGGCGTGCACCACCATGCCCAGCTAATTTTTTTTTTTTTTTTTTTTTAGTAGAGAGAAGGTCTTGCCATGTTCCCCAGGATGGTCTTGAATTCCCGGGCTCCAGCAATCCTCCCAAAGTGCTGGGATTACAGGAATGAGCCATTGCACGCAGCCCCTACACTATTAAACTTAAAAGGAATTCTGTTGACCACTCTCCCTCTTCTCATTACCTAAGTTACTGATGTTGAAATGGTGTGAATTCACTCTCCTACGTGGAGTATCTTCAGTCAGTTTTCTTGTTCGTTTTTTTCCACAGCTCTGGGCGTATTCCTCATTCCTCTCTCCTTGTCACTAGCTGCTTCATGACTAATCACATTTCCCTGTTTTCTTCTTTTTAGGCCAGTCTAGTAGAATTCTCAAGCCTGGAATTTCGGGATATGTAACAGGAGGGTGGGCATTGTATAGGAGGTGGGCTTAGCAAACAGAAGGTAGGGTTTAACATCAAAACACACAGGGCAGCAGTTAATCTCACCTGTTTAATTATTAGAATTGGCTCTGAGGAGCCCCTCAGTGTTTAGAACACTGAGTCTACAGAATTTCTTTTTTTTTTTTTTTCAATGCTGAAAGGAAGTTTTATTATCTTAACTTGACCCAAATTATAATATTATTTATAAAAGTTATATAAATGCAGGCTGATTGTTTTGAAAGGGTCAAAAAGCCAAATAAAAATAAAGCAATAGAAATAAATTCAGTTATAAAAAGTTGACATCATTCTTCTAAATGTTATGTGGAATCATAGGAGGAAACATCATTGCAATCATTTTCAAAGTAATATTAAAGGTATTAGAAGAAATGTTTGGTCTTAAATGTCAATTCAAATGTAAAGTGTCTATGACAATAGATCAGAGAGAAAGTAAGTATATCTGTAAAGGAAAAAAGGCCAGGCATGGTGGCTCATGCCTGTAATTCCAGCACTTTGGGAGACCAAAGCAGGTAGATCACGAGGTCAGTAGTTCGAGACCAGCCTGGCCAACATAATGAAACAGTCTCTACTAAAAATACAAAAAAAAAAAAATTAGCCGGGCATGGTGTCAGGCACCTGTAATCCCAGCTACTCAGGAGGCTAAGGCAGGAGAATCGCTTGAACCCGGGAGGTGGAGGTTGCAGTGAGTCAAGATCACACCATTGCACTCCAGCCTGGGCAACAAGAGCAAGACTCCATCCCAAAAAAAAAGACGGGAAAAAATGACTGGGTGTGGTGGCTCACATCTGTAATCCCAGCACTTTGGGAGGCCGAGGCAGGAGGATCACGAGGTCAGGAGTTCAAGACCAGCCTGACCAACATGGTGAAACCCTGTCTCTACTAAAAACACAAAAATTGGCTGGGCGTGGTGGCACGCACCTGTAGTCCCAGCTACTCGGGAGGCTAAGGCAGGAGAAGTGCTTGAATCTGGGAGACAGAGGTTGTGGTGAGCCAAGATTGCACCACTGCACTCCAGCTTGGGTGACACAGCGAGACTCTGTCTCAAAAAAAGAACCAAAAACCCCGGAAAAAATGAGTTAGTTGCAAGTACTGTAAGTACTGTATCCTTCAATGAAAGAAGAACACAGATTAAGGATAAAACAGTTAGACAGTCTTATCAATTAGCCCACCTTTAAGAATCATTTATCAGGGTAGCTAAAAGGAGCAACGATAAAGCTCTACATATATAACTGAAATGTTTACAATTAATCTAGTCCCAGCACTTTTATTTGTAGAGTTCTCAAATCAAAAGCAACAAGTAATTATACATCAGGATTGTTAGGAATACCAAATATTTTACAACTGCCACTATGCATTTCTTCTTCTCTGACACAACTGGCACAGATCCAGGCTTGCTGTGTTTAATGTGATTCACTTCCTTTCGTCAACAAGCTTCCTTCATGATGCACGGTTCCTGAATTGGGCTGTAGACAGAATTTGGTAGATGTCAATGATGAGCTGTTGGTTGTATATGAGGATGATGCTGAAATTTCTCCTTCAGTTTCTGGTTAGAATACTTGGCTGCTTTTTCTTGTGATATAAGCACACCCAATTTTTCAGAAGCATTAGCTTTCCATAGGTGAATGTTCATTTCATCAGATCCATACATAATATACTTGCTGTCAGAAGTCCATTTTACACAGATAACATGTTGCTTTCACTTTGTGTGATATACCTCCCTGCTTTGACTTTTGTCTACAGGAAAGATTCAAATAGATTTATCGAAACTAGCAAACACAAACTCTTTCCCAGTGGGAGAGTAATCCACATCAAGCACTGCAGATACATGATCCATGTGGACCATTACAGGAGTGTCCAGTGCACACGTATCAAAAGTAAATAAGTTATAATCATTTGCTGCCATGAAAATGAAAGCTTCCATAGGGTTCCAACAGATTGTATTTGTTCTCATATCTAAGATAACCTTTTCCAGAGGAGTAGCTTGCTTCAAATCATATAGTACTATATTCCTGTTAGACGTGCAACTTTCCAAGATAAATGTCTCAATTGCATTAAATTTACCACTACTTATACTGTCAACTCTCCAGGTCATTGAACATATAGGATTAGTTCTTTGTTCACCCCAAATGTCTAGCTGCTGTCCACATGTGGCAAAAACAGCTTCTTTCCTGTGATGATCAATCCCAGTATATTTCCTAATATTGTATGTAATGGTTCTTCCTCCTGTCTTTCCTGTCAATCCCACTGTCTTTCCTAATATTGTATGTAATGGCTCTTCCTCCTCTCTATAGCCTAGCCCATCCATTTTCCACTGCTTCACAGTTTTGTCATCACCAACAGTGAAAAGAAGTCCCACAAAAGCAAGTACATATTCCTCGTACAAAGCCTTCATGTGCTTGTATTATACGGATACATTTCAGTTGAGTCAGGTTCCAAATTCTAACCTCTCCATCACATACCCCAGAAAGGACAGTAGCCAGGATCTTTGGATGCTTTGCCAAGCAACTGACTCCATCTCAGTGACCATCCAGCCAAGCAAGGAATGGTTTTGCAAATACTCCTTCCAGTTTGGCAGTGTTTAAAACTCTTACATATTCTTGCAGGATCTCAAAAGGATGTAAGGTAGGATCATAGTTTCTTGGAACAATCTGTAAGTCCAACTGGGTTTTGTGGACATAGTTGTCCAGATTCCAGCTCAACATCTTCACCTTCACCTTGATTGCTCTTCCTTTCAGAATCCACAGCTCTTCACTCTACAGAATTTCAAAGAGTACTGAGAGTGTCACAGGATTATCCCCAGAAATTTCCTTATATACGACCTGAGTCAATCATAGTTTTTATGTAGATTATGAAGACTGCAGCCCTTACCAATTCATCTCTGTTTTACCATAGATTTCACGGGGCAATTTAATTACAAAGCAGAAAACAAAAAAATATACAAAAAGTACATGTTTTGTGTTCTTCACTGCACTTATCACAACTTGAAAATATATATAGTTTTTGTCCTATCTTTCCCTTTATTTATTTTATTTTATTGAGACAGGGCCTGGGTCTGTCACCCAGGCTGGAGGGCAGTGGTGTGATCTTGGCTCACTGCAACCTCCGCCTCCTGGGCTCAAGCCATCCTCCCACCTCAGCCTCCTGAGTAGCTGGGACTACAAGCTCAGGCCACCATGCCCAGCTGATTTTTGTATTTTTTGTAGAGATGGGGTTTCACCATGTTGCCCAGGCTGGTCTCAAACCACAGAGCTCAAGCAATCCACCTGCCTTGGCCTTCCAAAGTGTTGGGATTACAGGCATGAGCCACTGCATCCAGCCCTATCTCTCCCTTTAAAATATAAACTCTTTAAGGACAAGAATATCTTGTTCTACTTTGTATGATCAGCACTTAAAGTGTCCAGTACATATGAGTGATCAATAAATACTAGAAGGAATGTATGAAATGTTCAGGTTTTTCTTCTCAAATGATTGGCAAACAATGAAATTAAAGATGCTAAGAGTTCAGTCTTCCCTAAGCTAACTTGTATCATAAATCCAAGTTTGCTTTAGCTCTACTTTGCATTTTCCTTTTCTTCAATACTGAGCAGCTTCTCCATCACACTTCCCAGGCATTCAGTATCCCTTTTACAGCTCCTCAGCAGCCTAGAACTTTTGCCTTTAGTTAAGTCTGTCTTCCTGGGATGGTGCCCAGATTCCAAGACCATCTCTTTCTTGGTATACTCCCATTAAAACTCCCTTTTTTTTTTTTTTTTTTTTTTTACTGCCAGGAGAAAAATATTCAGATAATTTCTCATTAAAGCATTATGCTGTAATAGACCATTTAATCCAATAATTCTCCAGGGTATTTGTATTTTAGAACATGAAGCCGTTAGCCTAAGATAATGTATTATGATGGCAGTGCAGGGTCAGTGTGACAGTGGCATGGGGTATATATATATTTCCGTAGGTGGGTGGCGGGGGGTGATTGAGACTTTTCTTATTCTCTCAGGCCTCATCAAAAAGGTGGTCACCTGCCTCGATTACAAAATCAAAGTCAGTAAATTCCTAGTCAAAGTCAATAAACTCAGGCTTCTCACCATTGGTCATACTAGGAGAGGAAAAAATCAACAAAGAAAAATAAGAGGTCAGGTGCGGTGGCTCACACCTGTAATCCCAGCACTTTGGGAGGCTGAGGTGGGTGGATCACGAGGTCAGGAGATCCAGACCATCTTGGCTAACACGGTGAAACCCCGCCTCTACTAAAAATACAAAAAAAAAAAAAAAAAAAAAAAAATTAGCCAGGCATGGTGGCGGGCACCTGTAATCCCAGCTAGTCGTGAGGCTGAGGCAGGAGAATGGCGTGAACCCGGGAGGCGGAGCTTGCAGTGAGCCGAGGTCGCGCCACTGCACCACTCCAGCCTGGGCGACAGAGTGAGACTCCGTCTCAAAAAAAAAAAAAAAAAAAGAAAGAAAAAGAAAAATAAGAAAGCAGAGGGGTTTAAATAAAAACACAGAAACCTTGCTTTTCCCTCAATGAAAATAGCAACAATAACAAGTTGCTTCAGAAAGCAAAGACCAATTTATTGAGCTTGTAAGACAATGGCAAATGTTTATCACTTTAAAAAATTCGAATGGGTGGAAAGTATTAAAAAAACAAGCCCATGAAATATAAACAATGTTCACAAGCAGGCCAGGTGTGGTGGCTCACGCCTGTAATCCCAGCACTTTGGGAGGCTGAGGTGGATGGATCACCTGAGGTCAGGAATTCGAGATCAGCCTGACCAACATAGTGAAACCCCATCTCTACTAAAAATACAAAAATCAGCCAGGCGTGGTGGCACGCACCTGTAATCCCAGCTACTCAGGAGGCTGAGGCAGGAAAATCGCTTGAACCTGGGAGGTGGGGTTGCAGTGAGTCAAGATCCTGCCGCTGCACTCCAGTCTGGGCAACAGAGTGAGACCCTCAGAAAAAAAAAAGAAAAAAAAAGAATGTTCACAAGCAGATTCTCCAAAACATTCCTTTAAGTGACCAAGTCCTAAAGTATATTTAAAAGAAAATTCCATTTGAAAAAATTACAATTATAGTTAAGTTTCTACCAGCACTTTGGGAGGCTGAGGTGGATGGATCACCTGAGGTCAGGAGTTCAAGACTGGCCTGGCCAACATGGCGAAACCCCATCTCTACTAAAAAATACAAAAATTAGCTGGGTGCAGTGGCGCATGCCTATAGTTCCAGCTACTTGGGAGGCTGAGGTAAGAGAATCGCTTGAACCTGGGAGGCAGAGGTTGCAGTGAGCTGAGATCGTGCCATTGCACTCCAGCCTGGACGACAGAGTGAGACTCAAAAATAAACAAATAAAAATGGTTAACTTTCTAGAAACCCACCTACTGTGTAAAGCACCTTCCTATGCCTGCTAGAGAAATGATATACACACTTCCATTGCCTTCAGTTCATCAGCATTGGAATTTTCCTGGCCAGCCTCCACTCAGGCATTTCTTTCTTTCCCCTCTTTGCATCATGTTAGAAGATTGATTTCTGTTGTTGATAACATTATAGACATCCTGGGTATGTGACTAGCTAATATTGAAAGTGGTCACCTTCAGTAATCTGTTCTCTCCTAATAAATGCTCTGATGTCACTCAGAATCTGATCTTGGTGGTTCTGACACAAATTCCGCAGGGTTGGAATTAGGAGGGAAGGGCTACTGTACATTTCTCTGGGCTTCCCACCCTAGATACAGGAAGTTCAGATCCTGGAGAAATTCTGTCTAGCAGGCTTAAAACAAAGCCCCTCGTTCACCCAATTTATTGTCTCAGAAGATCTATCAACTGTTTTCTCCTTCGTAGGAAGTCAGTTCTCTGTGCAATTGTAAATAGGATAAATAAACCATTCATTCAGAACTAGTGGACATTTTGTTTTGCTTCCCACCTGATTTCAAGAGAGAGTGCTGGCTATAATACAAGGCTAAACTTGAAAACTCTGTATAAATCTTTGTGGGTACTCTGCTTTACATGAAGACAATAAAACATGGAAGTCCTTTGAATAATTATTTATAATAGAGGGTGCTCAAAACTGGATCTTAAAACCTCTTATCAACCCTGCTTATATAGCATAGGCAACCTGCTAAGCCTTCCACCCTTAGCTATGATTTTGGGACCAGCCTGTAGCATATTCATATCTATCTTCATTCCCAAGTTCCAATTTGTTTTATTTGAAGTATTTCATCAATGTTCACATGTGCAAAGCTGGTGCCATACAAATACCCTCATTACACAGATGAGGTAAGCCAAAGGAAATTAAATGGTAAATGCTCCAGGAAAATTTGTAGATCTGACAAATCTAGGACAGCAGCCAGTGGTTTCTGTGTCTAAATGCTGCGCTTTTGTCACAAGTAGTTTATGCTGCTAGTGCCAACCTGGCTGTCTACACTTGCTCATTGTCACCATACCTGGGAACTGAGACCTCATGATCAATAGGATTAGAAAATATCAGCTAGCTTGAACCTACCACTTAAACATCTTTCCAGTTCAGCTTCTACACTACTGACATAGTGATCTTCCTAAACTGAAATCTAATCATATTACTCTCCTTTGCCTGAAAGCACTTCCCTGCCAGAGAATAAAGTCCAAACTCCTAGCCTGATATACAAAGCCCTGACTCTACACTGCTCCCCTTACCCAAAGCATCAGATATATCAAAGTATTTGGTCCCACTATAGAACTCCCCCTCCTCTATCACTATGCCCTACCTGCCCTACCCTCTGCAGCATCTCTGCTGAAAACCCCTCAGCCCCCATCTACTTGAGGAATCACCTACACATCTCTCAAGCTACAATACTGTGTCACTTCCCCTATGAAGCCTTTCCTAATACACTTTCTTCCCTCTGAACTTCAGTTTCTGCATTAGCAAAATGTGGATTACAATTCCTACACCATCCTTTAACTCAAAGATCACATAAAAAAATGACCCTGAAAGTTCTCTGAAAAAGGCAAAACACTATTCAAAGGCCAAGTTATGTTATTATAAAATAGTTATTTTAATAACTTAATTACAGTACTTGTAATGATTATTATAAAAATAACCTCAGCCAGCATCGTGGCTCATGCCTGTAATCCCAGCACTTTGGGAGGATGAGGCGGGTGGATCACTTGAGGCCAGGAGTTTGAGACTAGCTTGGTCAACATGGTGAAACCCTGTCTCTACTAAAAATATAAAAATTAGCTGGGCATGGTGGCAGGTGCCTGTAATCCCAGCTACTTTTGAGGCTGAGGCGCGAGAATCGCTTGAACCTGGGAGGCAGAGCTTGCAGTGAGCTGAGACTGGGACAGTGCACTCTAGCCTGGGTGACAGAGTGAGACTCGGGCTCAAAAATATAAAAATAAAATTAACCTCTACAAATTAGAGGGTTTCCCTGTTTATTCATTGCTTAAATGTGAGCTAAGCTTGAAATGATGATGACACAAATAGATTAAAAGTAGACCCACACAGGGAGGATTAGCAAGACCTCTGCCCCACATAGCTTTCAGTAAGGAAAAACTGCATTTAATTTGCTTTCAAGAATTATATTCTCATTTCATATTTCTTTCATTTTATCAATGGAACATTCTTCCTTACAACTCTAATTCACTCTAGCCAAAGTCTGATTTCCTTAAATGACTTTTGTTCTAGCACTAAGTCTTTGCTGCTTCTTACCCACCCGATCAGAAGGTTGATGCATCCACTCCACTGTTTCTGGAACACAGTGGCAAGAATGGGTAACATTTCCTCAGTTCTTAGTCTGTACCAGACACTCTTCTAAATGATCTCTTATGATTATAAAATTTAAATCCCACTACAACTCTCATTTCCCGTCTGCAAAATGGGGATGAGAAAATGGAAACTTAGGAAGGTTAAACTTCTTGTCAAAGTGTAGGGTAAACGCCCCTGAGAGGAATAACTTGAGCATACCCTTAGAATGGCCCTGTACAGCAGATACACCTGAAAATGTATTCCCAGTGAGGGAATACAGGAGTGGCCAACCCAGAGATTCATTCCTTGTATAAAAGGAACATCCGAGCCCCAGGCCCATCTAGTAGAAAGAGAGCCAGCCATACAGGGGTTTGAGTCCTGAGTTTTGGGTTGGATGTGTAACTACCCGAGGAGTTTTTCCTGCCTGCTGTACAAAGAAAGAGTACAGCATTACAGAAAAAGTTTAATAGACATGAGGCCAGCCATGCCACGTGGGAGATGGAGTTAGTATTTAAATCAACCTTGTCCAAAGATCGTAGTTTAGGGGTTTTTCAAAGGCAGTTTAGGGGAGGGGTGGGGTGGCTGGGGTTGCTGCTGATTGGTTGGGGTAGAGATGAAATCACAGGGAGTGGAAGCTGTCCTCCTGCACACTGAATCGCTTTTGGGTGAGGTCACAGGAGTGGGATTGGTGGGTCCAGGCAGAGCCATGGGTGTCAGACTTCAAAAAACCTGAAAAGATACCTCAAAAGGCAAACCTACAATAGTGGTGTTATCTACAGGAATGGCTGGCAGTCTGTGTCTATGCCTTAGCAGAAATCAGGCTCCTCTCCACCCCCTGGCCTGATGGTCACTCATTAGCTTTAAAAAGGTGTTTGAGTTTGGGGG
The DNA here is from genome assembly GCF_047675955.1 of Chlorocebus sabaeus. NCBI lineage: Eukaryota > Metazoa > Chordata > Mammalia > Primates > Cercopithecidae > Chlorocebus > Chlorocebus sabaeus. The sequence continues at coordinate 79,178,119 of NC_132924.1, read as the reverse complement.
AAGGGCTATTATCATTAAACTATAACCTAGATGTCTTCTAAAATTAACTCAGCCCAAAAGCCCCGGAATGATTAAGGCAGCTTACAAGCTAAAGGCAAGAGGGGCAGGTGGGCTAGATCGGATCTCTTTCACTATTATAATTTTGTGCACATTTAAACTGATGGGCAAACTACAACAAAAAAATTCACAGCTCAAATGGTTAACCTGCACTATAGAGTTAAGTAGAGTCTTCTAAAGATAGAGATCTTCCTCTCTTTCTTTCTGCCTGCTTTAAACCTGCTGTTACTCAGCTGCTACTGCTGAGATGATACTCATTATTTACAGTCTAACTAGAAGGTAAACATTGGAAACTCATTTAAATTAAAAAAAAAAAAAAGTAAAAGAGATTTTGTTAAACCAAACAACCTAGAATTTTTAAATCTCCCTTAAAGTTGATGGAAATAAATCCAGCACCTCCTTTAAACCTTATTCTTTTTTTTTCTTTCTTTTTTTTTTTGAGACAGAGACTCACTCTGTCACCCAGGCTGGAGTGCAGTGGCCCAATCTTGGCTCAGTGCAACCTCCACCTCCTGTGCTCAGGTGATTCTCCTGCCTCAGCCTCCCAAGTAGCTGGGACTACAGGTGTGTGTCACTATGCTCAGCTAATTTTTGTAGTTTTTCTTAGTAGAGACAGGGTTTCACCATTTTGACCACGCTGGTTTTGAACTCCTGACCTCAGGTTATCTGCCCACCTTGGCCTCCCAAAGTGCTGGGATTACAGGTGTGAGTCACCATGCCCGGCCCTTAAACGTTATTCTTAAAGCTGACTCTTTTTATTCAATTCTACTGCAAGCTCTCAGTAACTATCCAACTGCCTCTCTTGAGCAGCTTCACCCTCTTGATATTAATGCTTTTATAAGGGAGATAGTACATTATTACTATTTGCAGGGGGACCTCCAAAACTACTGCCCAGGGGATATTTCTTCATCTTTGTCCTAGTAATGTTATTTACCCCCATACCACAACATTGATATGCTGAGGTACTAAGTACTAAGTGTTTGGTTTTTTTCATACTCTTTACAGCCTTTCTTCTTTCTTGTCTCCCTGAGTTTACTGTATATTGCCATTTTCCTTAAATATCCTTCTATGTTTATTCTGTCTATGATGGTTAACTATTGCTTCCATGGCTGCACCAAGCACCCAGTCTAACCAGTAATATCTCAGGTTGCTAACACAACACACAGCACTAACTGCCGGATATGCTCACGTTGGTAGTGACTCGAGAACGACATTATTCTCCTAGCAGTCCCACTATCTATAGAAGAAATTGCTAACACACAAGCCCAATGCTTTGGATTCAACTACACCAGGTACACGCACACCAAAAATACAGGTTTATGAGGTAAACCTAGGCCAACTGATCCCTCATGCCAATCATCCACAGTGACCGAGCAAACAGGGAGGTCACCAGAGATGGCCTGTAAGGCTAGAAATTCAAGGAGTCTGGCCCTTTCCCAGGGGCTTTAACACAGAAGCCCATTGCAATTACACTCTCAGCTATAACCAAACAAACCAGAATGGAAGCCATATAATGACTCTTAACAAGTTCACTGTGCACCTCCAGTTTTTCTCTATGATAAGGAAACAACAAAGTTCATGCCAGAAAGATTTATAACAATTCCTTTATGCCTATAAAGAGTTCAGCAACCAAAATGGAATATGTAGAAATAGCAGTCAAAACTGGACGACTTCTCAACTTCACTAATACATCTTTTCCTCAATTTTCTCTTATCCCATTAATATTCAAAAATCATATCTGTCAGGCCCCACATTCACATAACACAACAAGTCTAACTTTTATCCCCTTATGCATGGATAACTACTTTCTGGGTCACCGCCCATCCACATTTAATCCTGGGGGACCATGGGATCCCTCTATTTATGCAAATCATACTGGAATCTAAACTAATCACACCTATGCCTGGTTATGAAGTGCCTCTTCAGGAGTTTCATGAAAAGGAACTGGGTTCTTCTTTGTATACAGATCTAATGTATTTCTAGCCTTGCCTATTAAGTGAAGAAGCATTTGCACTATAGCTGCAGCAATATCTGGAGTGCATATATATAACTCCTCAGACTTTGTAACCTCTGGCCAAGTTCGAAAGTTAAAATCCTTCTTATATTGGTCCCTCCAAAGGACATTAGAAGCAGTACTTAGTCTCCCATCATATGGCATCCTCGCCAATAATAATCCTGCCATAGAGAAAAATGACCTAGGACATTCTGTAGCCTGTGCTATCTTTTGGTTTGCAGATATACCCATGCTTAAATGCAGTATTCATAATCTCACCATCCTAGTCCAGCAATCTTGGGAAGCTACAGTCACAGCCATTGAAGCCCAATGGCAGGCCCTAAACTCGTTGGCAGGGGATGTTTTGCAGAACCAACTCATGTTGAACGTGCTTCCTGCTGAAGAAGGAGGCACCTGCATGCTGTTAAATAAAACTTGTTGCTTTTACATCAGTAACTCAGGTCAGGTAGAAGAAAGTTTAGAAAAGATAACAGAGAGCATAAAAATACTAAAGGGCCTTCAAAAAAGAGTTCCTCAAGATTCCTTTTTAGCACAACTATTTCAAAGGTTCTCCAGTTAAATTTGGCCATGGGTTGCTCAACTTCTTCTGCCTATAATAAAGCTCATATTAGTTTGTTTATTTGCATCATGTATTGTTAATACTACATCTGGTTTTGTGTTTTCTAGGATACAACAATTTCAAACCAAAATAGTACTACAGCAAATCTATCAGCTACTAAGAGAACTCCACAACTTTCCTTTGAACGCAGCAGAACAAAATTTTAGGCTACAAGAGCTGTTCCCCCATAGTCTTATAGCAACCCTGCCCAATTTAAGTCTCAATTCCGGGATTTAGGCCCACATAACCTCCTGACCAACTAACAATCCTAGGTAGGGCCAACTCTACACCCCTGGTCAGCAAGAAGCAGTTGGAAGATGAGACATTCAACCACATGCCAAAGATTAGTCATTGTTGCTCTGTCGGGGCGTGAAGAAAGGTAGAGTCCTAATTCGGGAAAAGGATTCAGGCTGGCAGGACCAGGGGAAAGCAAAACGAGAAAGCAGATATCTGCCTTTCTTCATGGTCCAGGACACATAGCCCTCATGCCTAATCACCCACAATCTTCCTGTGCCCAGCTATCATCAGATTCTTGGCTGATAGAAAAATTCAAGTTAGCTCACTGCAACTTCAGCATTATTATTACTACACAAAGTCTTCTTCAAGCGCAGAGCACAAGCACCATCCTTTAAAATTCCTAGCAAGCTTTTGTCTCTTTGCAGTCAGCTCCTCTTTCGCTGACCTGCCTGTTGCACCCTTGCAATACATTTTCCTACTTTCTCAAATAAATCTGCCTTTCTTTACCTACAACTACCTTGGTAAATTCTTCTTACTGCCTGCACCACTGGCCCCAGACAGTTGCTGATCACCTATGACACTCATTACATTAAATGTGGTTTCCTGGATTAGATCCTGGGGCAGTAAAAAAGACATTAGTGGACAACTGATGAAGCTTGAAAAATTCTTTAGTTTAGTCAGTAGTAATACACCAATACTTATTTTTTTGTTTTGACAAATATATGATGGTTATAGAAGATGGTAACATTAGAGGAAACTGGGTGAAGTGTATAAAGAACTCTTTGTGGCCGGGCGCGGTGGCTCAAGCCTGTAATCCCAGCACTTTGGGAGGCCGAGATGGGCGGATCACGAGGTCAGGAGATCGAGACCATCCTGGCTAACACGGTGAAACCCCGTCTCTACTAAAAAATACAAAAAACTAGCCGGGCGAGGTGGCGGGCGCCTGTAGTCCCAGGTACTCGGGAGGCTGAGGCAGGAGAATGGCGTAAACCCAGGAGGCGGAGCTTGCAGTGAGCTGAGATCTGGCCACTGCACTCCAGCCTGGGCCACAAAGCGAGACTCCGTCTCAAAAAATAAAAATAAAAAAAAAAATAAAAATAATAAAGAACTCTTTGTACTTTGCAATTTGTAAATCAAAATATGTTTTAAAATGAAAAGTTTAAGAGGCTTCAAATTATTTTGAGATTAATTTACTGAGCCTATCGAACCAATCTATTGCACAATTTAAATATAGTTATTTTAAAATTTTTCTAAAATGATTATTGAATTCATTAGTGAAAACAAAACACTTATTTGAGTTTATAAGCAAAAGTCAGGTTTTGAATTTGGTATTAAACAATATCTTTTCAGAAAAGGAGATAAATATTGGTCAGGAATGAGTTACAAAGTCTCATCTTGCCAATAAGCTGACCAAAACTTTGTATTCCCATTGAGAAAAACAAAAAATAGTATAGTTAGCCAATGAGTTGCCTAATATAGCTATATGTAGTTGCCTAATATAGCTAATATATGGTTGCCTAAATATACTTTCCTTTCTGGCCTTCTGAGCATTCCTAAATCCCAAGTGTCACAGTCTGGCACATGCGTTCAAAGCCACAGAGAGAAAGTAAAACAATGAAAAATTATGTAAGTAACTTAGCCATAATTACACCACCACAGATAGAGTTCAATAATACTACCCCAGATAGACAGAACCATTTTATATTACAGGGATTATTTTCCAAATAGCCCTAGTAGAGTAGACCTGGAACACGTTGTTCCCAGAGCATCTGGCTCTTTCCTCAGATTTGAGGAGCAAATCAGAAAATGACCAGTGTTGTAATCAGTGTGATATAGTCATCTGAACATTCTTCTCAGATTTTGAACAGTTGTGCCTTCAATGAGATGCTGTTGTTTAAACACTCTTGTCTGGGGAAGATTTAAAAAAAAAAAAAATCACAATTATCTTGTCGCCCAATCAGATCTCACTGGCTCTGCCAGTCACGGCCTGTTCCTTCTCAGGAAGGTAGGCCCCTGAGCTCGGCTGACTGGCAGAAGCAGTGCTGGGTTGTGACTGAAGGTGAACAGTGGCGGCTCACTTCTGTTTTGTTCTGCTCAGAGAGATTCTCCGAATGAGTTCTGATAAGTGACCAGATGTGGTTCCGCTCACCCTCAGTGGTCTCCATCTTTAAAACTGAGTGCCACAGAGCCAAGGACGGAACCTTCTTAAAGTTCAAGCAGTTACTCTAACACTGAAGGTTTCCTGAGGAAAAGTAACCACCATGCCTTCCACTGGTGGGCTTGAACAAGAAGCAGGAGAGGCAGACAGAAGCAACAGAAAGTTTAGCACAGAAGCTGAGAAAGGGCCTGGCCAATTCCAATTTCTAAGGCCTTCAATAAACAAAAAGAAGAAGAGATGCCAATATTGGTTTACTAAGTTATGGTATGTTTTAGATCTTTAAAGTTAATTAATAAAGCTGCATGTGAACGTATCTCTAATCTGCCAAGGCATATCTCATTTTGAAATAACATTAAGAGCGGGGCACGGTGGCTTACGCCTGTAATCCCAGCACTTTGGGTGGCGAGGCGGGTGGATCATGAGGTCAGGAGTTCAAGACCAACCACCTGGCCAACATGATGAAACCCGGTCTCTAATAAAGATAGAAAAAAATTAGCTGGATGTGGTGGCGCCCGTCTGTAATCCCAGCTACTCAGGAGGCTGAGGCAGGAGAATCGCTTGAACCCGGGGGGCAGAGGTTGCAGTGAGCTGAGATCACGCCATTCCACTCCAGCCTGGGTGACAGGGTGAGACTCTGTCTCAAAAAAAAAAAAAAAAAAAAGAAAAGAAAGAAAAGAACGAAAGAAAAAAGAAAAAGAAAAATAACATTAATAGTCTAATTTGAATCTTCGTGAATACGAAGCTCAAGCTAAATAGTCCTACTATTCACTACTCCGTCCCCAGGTGCCTACCCAGAAGACCTCAACAGAATGAGAGTAAAAGCTTAGAAAAACGGGCTAAAGAGAACAAAAAGAGACGTACTGAGAGGAAGATACAGAAACAAAGTAGAAAAAAAAGGGAGAGAAAGCTGAAAGACCTGGAGCACCGCTCATCGTGGTCTCAGATGCACCAGGTAGCAGTGTATGGTCACCTTGCACTCACCTAGCCTGAGGGGTATCTATGATGCTTTGTTGTTTAGCGGGAGAAATCTGCAACCATCCATTTGGTATTAGGTGCTCACTGAGGACTGACTGTGCTGGGGACTGAGGAACCGGAGCCAAGATAAAAATAAAGATTGTCTCTGTCTGCATAGAAAATGAAAAGTATTTTTTGCACTCTCTGGACAGCAAACAAGGAGATAAACAGGTCTCGAAAGAGAAAGGGTTCGCTTACTAGAAAGACGTTCAATAACAGTTGTCAACCCTGACGGAATAACCTCAGTGGCAAGTAGCCTGCTAAATCATATTCGTGCTTGAAATTCAGGTAAGTACTTGGAAGCTGATTTTTCATATACACGAATATGCCACATTCCAGCTGTCCAGAAACTTGCCAGGTACTGAGGAAGCCAGCAAGGAGATCACACTACCTTGGGGCTCCACGCCGTAACAGGGTGCCAAGAGGAAAGTATTACCTAAGACGAATCTTAAAGGAGTTAGCTTCTTGAAGAAAGAGACCAACAATGCCTCAAAAAGAGTACTCTCGACTGACAGGGTAGAAGAGGTGAAAGTGTAGGTCACCGAGGGCCTGTCCGACCACGCCTTGTCTTTTAGGTATAACCTTTCTTCATTTTTCAACCATGGCTGCGATGCTAACTTTGAAAATTAACCTAATTTCCGTAGGAATCTTTGGTGATTCACACTTCCGAGGCACCCCACAGCATGGTCGCCAGAAGTCTGTCGTTTTGCAATTTTAATCAAAGGCCCCTAACACATGTCTTGAAACGCGACTTCATCTATGCCAATACATTGTAAATTCATATAAAAGTTGAGATCTGTGAAGGGGAGGAGAGGCCGGCTTCGGTGTAGTGAGCTCAGCTGTGGTGAGCTCTGGGTCAAGTGAGGGTTTCTCTGAGGGCAGCACCCCCTAGCTGCGCAGGCGCGGACGTGGGAGCCCCCGGTCCAGGGCGCTCCGCAGTCGCGCGGGTCCGGAAGCGCGGCGCGGGCCCGAGGAGCGCACGCGTGCACGCGTGCGCAGGGGGAGACCGAGCGCCAGGGGCTGAACTGCAGGGAAGGGGGCGCGGCGCACGCAGCATGGCGCCCAACATCTACTTGGTTCGCCAGCGGATCAGTCGACTTGGCCAGGTGCGGCCTGAGGCGGAGCCTCCCGGTCCCCGCCCCGGCCCGCCCCTCGCCTCCCCAGCCGCCCTTCTCAGTCTCCGTCCCAGAGTCTCAGCCAGCTGCTCAACCGCCGCTGCTCCCCCCCCGCCCCGCCCCGCCCCACGGCCGCCCGGGCCCGCCTCCGAGCCCGGCCAGCGCGCCCGCCCCGCCTGCCCTTCCTCGCCGCCGGGCTCCTCGGGTCTCGTCGGTCACCTCCTTCTCCGCCCCGTCGTCCTGACTCTCTCTCCCTCCTTCCCTCAGAGGATGTCCGGCTTCCAGATCAATCTCAACCCTCTCAAGGAGCCACTCGGCTTCATCAAGGTCCTCGAGTGGGTGAGTGCAGCCCGCGCCTGCCAGGCCCGCAGCCGCTCTGCGCGGCGCTCTAGGCAGGGAGACGGGGGCCTGCGAGCCGGGACGCTGCCCTGCCGCGCGGGCTTTGAGGCCGCCGCCCCGGGACTGGGAGTGGACTGTAGGGAGGGCAGGGAGGCCGCGGCCTGGGCCCGCGCTGGGCGGAGACGCCGCGGCGGGCGTCGAATCACGAGCTCCTCGGCCGCCTGGCTCCCCTGGGAGCACCCTCCCACACCGGAGCTCCCCTCTGGGTGCCCCCGTGGAGTGGGAGTTCAAATTTCCCCTTGGCTCCACTGCTTCCCGCAGAGGAAGGGAAAACTTCCTGCTGCGGTCTAACCGAAACCCAGCGGCTGGTGTCGCGCTCTGCGGAGAGGCTCAGCGGGTACGTCCCAGCCGGTGCCCACTCGAGGTCCAGCTCCCTGGGAAGCCGATTTTGTCTTGTAGACGTGATTTGGCGAGCATTCCGTTCTTAATTTGTTTTTAAGATGGGCTCCGAGTTAAAAATAGTCAAAAATAAACTGTGGGCCAGGGGAACGAAGGAAAGGCCTTTTAACAAAACGCATGGAGTCAGATCGGTTCACTTAATAACACGTTAGGAATGAACATCGAGTTTGTTTTGGGTATTTCCAAGCAACATCCTGCTTGGAAAGTCAGCTTTTAGTCCTTCTGAGAACACTCACAATCATTAACATCAAAGAACACTTATTAATTCGACCTTGGCAATGATCAGTCACTTGGAGGAGTTGGTGAATATACCTGGCACTGCGGGCTTCCTTCAAACTTCGTGGCCCACTACGTATTTCTGCAGGCAAGTTGTGTTTCTAGACAGCAGCATTTACATCCATAGGTTTTTCGCCCTTTTCTTTAGTGATAGAGTGGTGAAGAAGAATAAGAACTTTCAATTTCCTGTTCTAAATAACCTACCGAGGATGTTTTTAAAAGCAACTGAAACTCAGTTTCTCTGATGGGTACCTAATGTGATTTTCTAGTTAGACCATTGTAACCGCCCAAGGGGTTAGACGGTTTCACCATTCACTGAACATTTTGTGTGTTTTCTGAAAACTGAAGTAGTCCTGACTTCACACAAATGACTACTTTAAAGATGCATAAATAAATATACCTGATTTTTTTAAACCTAAGTCCAGATTTAAGTATAAAGAAAACCATGATTAAAGCATTTAAAAATTGCAAGAGGAAAATCGCATTAACGAGGCTAATCAAATATAAACGTTAAGAAAGTCTTACATCTAGATTTAGTCTCATTGAGGATTACAGTTAAATTTATAACTAATAATTTAGATTTCCACTTAAATGAAGAGGCAGCTGTTTATATCTGTGCTTATATTATTTGTCAAGTTTTTAAACAACTGTAGATTTAGCTTTTTCCTTAATATTTCAAGCACTAGTGATAAGTTCATTCGTGTTCTGATGTATTTTGAAAAATACCCCTTTTAAGCATCTTATGGAAATACTACTTTCAGTTTGAACAGCTTGTTATTACACAGGAGAGCCTTTTATGAAAAGACTACACATTGTTAATGGTGTGGTAAATATTTATTCAATGAATATTTGACTATTTAATGCCAGATCTATACTAAACACTAGCATACCAACATGAATAAAACATGGTCTTTTTCTCATGATCTATTAAGGATGAAGGACATAAAAATATGAAAATGCCATATATAAACTGAAATAAAGGTGTATGCAAAGAATAGTAGAAGAAATGAGGGAGAGAGCATTTGCTTGGAGGAACTAGGAGGACTTCATAGCTGAACGAACACTTGAAGAATGGGTACTGGTTCACTTGGGGAGTGACTTTCTAGGCAGAAGGAATCTTACATTCAGTGGTAGGAAATGTTGAAGTAGCATAACCCTGTATGAGAACTTAAAAGTAATTGGGGGTTAGTTGGAATATATACTGGGTTGGAGGATACAGTTTGAGATTATTCTGAAAACACTTCAAAGAGGTTCGCTGCTTCTAGGGTTAATCTTTGGGAATCTGGGCCCTTAAGAAAATGCATATGTGCAGGGTACAGAATATTGGAGTGTTTATTCCACTCAAGCCCAGAATCCCTGCCGTAGGGGATGGGAACTTACTTAAAGGCTTTAAACAAGTCAATAATATGACTACTTTTAGGCCCTCATAATTCCTCAATGAACAAATTTCTCTTCCTCCAATTCTGACCTTTCCAAACCATCCCTCTACACTGCTGACAAAATGAAAATTTCTAAATGGATGGATTGGAAAGGTCAGAATTGGAGGAAGGGAAATCTGTTGATTGAGGAATTATGAGGGCCTAAAATTAGTTTCAGTAGAACTGAAGGGGTTTACAAAAGGGGGTCACAAATTAGAATATGTATGGAAGGTAACAAAGAGGGAGGACCCTAAGATGACTGCTGTGTTTCTGACTTGGTTGCCATTAGCATCATTATTTAAGGTATGTCAGGAGGAGGACGAGCAGATTTTTGTGGAAGGTCAGAGGTATCACATGTATTGAGTTTGTGGTCTTTTTAGATCTTTTGGAGGTATCCTATAGGATACAGTTGTATATATGGATCTAGAATTTAAAATATGAGTTTGGGCTGCAGATACAGCAGATATCTGCCTGCAAAGGAGAGAAGGAATGGTTAGGAAAATTGAGGGAAATAGTGCCTTGACATCACTATTAGAATTTGAAGGAAAGAGTACCCCAAAACATTAGGTGCAATAGAATGGTTAAGTAAAATAAGGACTAAAATGCATCCCTTGGTTTTACTAATCATACTGTTGGTGGCTTTAGCAAGAGCAGTTTCAGTAAAATCAAAAAGCCAGATTTTAGTAGGCTGAATGAAAGTGTGGTAAGAAAGTGAAGACAGCATAAACCGCTGTTTGACTGTGAAGATGGGAGAAATTTGGTGTTTACAAAAAAAAGCCACTAGTTCTGCTTACAACTCAGTTGCTTAAATGCATTCTCTGGAGACAACCATTGTATTTGGTATGCAACAAAAGTCTATTTGCATTTCCCATTTTATCATACTGAGAAGAGAACTCAAGGGTCAAGGTTTAATAAAATTTTTACTGCTTCATCAGACATTCTTAAGTAAAACCAGTGTTTTTTGTTGTTGTTGTTCGTTTTTGGTTTTTGTTGTTGTTGTTTTTTTTTTTTTAACTACAAGTGTGTGGCAATGAAATAGAGTTTGTTATTCTTCTTGATTCTTACTAAGCCCGGCAGTTTTCCCCACCAGTATGTCTGCTTCATTGGTACAAATGTCAACACAATCTAAAAGGCAAATAATGTCTTAGTGTTGTTAGGAAAATGTTTTACCTCCATGAACTTCTGAAAGACTCTTGGGAGCTTTTAGGGGTCCACAGACCACACATTGAGAATTGATGAGGTAAACATCACTGGGGACCAGAAACAGAACAGAAAATATGGCAAGGAGAAAGACTATTCCCAAATTTGGTAATTATTAATAAATCTGGAGAAAACTCAACTGACTTTCTGGATTTATGACTTAAATAAAGCTGAGTACTTAAAAGTGTAGAAATAAAGAGATATATATAGCCACTCAAGACCTGGACCAACCTACTTGCAGGCTTAAGGTCTGGATTTGTGATAACTTGTATGTTCACTTATGTTGGTGGTTTGGGGGTCCCGTCATAAGGTGTGGTGTTTGTGGACTAGGGGACTCAGAAGGCCAAGCAGAAATAAAATTTTGTACTAATAGGCATTTATGATAAAAAAGACTCTGGAGGCTGGGCACAGTGGCTCACTCCTGTAATCCCAGCACTTTGGGAGGCTGAGCTGGGTGGATCACCTGAGGTCAGGTGTTCCGAGACCAACCTGGCCATTTTAGACTAGGGTTAGACATTGAAATGGTCATAGGAACCACCCTCTAAAGTAAATGAGTGAAGCAAGATGTTTGGAAGAAAAACAATAGTATGTCATTGATTACTTACTGGCAACTAACACACATCCTGAGGGCTGTTAAGACAATGGAGAAGCAGATAACCTAGAAAGCACATGCTCTGCCATAAGTGACATCTGTCACTCAGTTCTCTCTGATTGTTGCTTTATGAGAATGTGGGTCTGATGTTGCCATTCTTCAGCTTTCCCATACACACTCGGGAAAAGCAGGAAATCCAAATTTTTATATGTACTATTAAAATTAAATTAATTTAATAATTAAATTAATTTAATTATTATTAATTTAATTTATTAAATTAGTGATATTAAAACAATGACAGCAAATTCACATTTTTTTGTAATACTGCAAAGGCCTCACAAATATATTTGCAGGCCAGGTTTTACCAACAGGCTGCCAGTATATAACTTCCAGTCTAGATCAAAATAGCAGTAGAATATAGGGAGAAGTGAGATAGTTGGATATTTTGCCCTCATAATTTTGTACTTTGTTTAATATAAAATATGTGCTTTTGTCCCTTCTTTCTATAAGATAAAGACCAGAATTGCTGTTATGATATTTATCTATCCTTATAACAAAAAGCTTTAAAATGATAATTATGTAAGATTCAAAATATGGTTTTACTTATAAGTTATTGGAAATTATTTTTTCCTTAAGCAGTTATTTAGTGAGCATTTGCTATGTGTCAGGTTTTCTGCTAGTCATTGAAAATTGAAAATTCTAAACAAAACCAGGTGCAAAGACATGACAGTCTGGCAAAGGAGCAGTAGAAGTAATAGTCTTGAAAGCAACAAGCTGTAGTGCTGTATGCTATTTATTTGCTACTTGTTATATTAGGAAATTCATTTTTCTATTTAATTTTTTAAATTTTATTTTATTTTATTTTATTTTTTAAGACAGGGTCTCACTGTGTTGCCCAATCTGGTATTGAACTTCTGGGCTCAAACGATCGTCCTGCCATGGCCTCCCAAAGTGCTGGAATTACAGGCATAAGCCACTGCACCCAGCCCCATTTTATTTTTTATAAAGCAAGTTACACAAGAAAAATGCCTATAGTAGAGTTCACATATAATAGAGTTAATTAATGTCTGTGATAGCTCAAGAGAAGAATCATGAGTTCTGCCACAAGGAATGAGCTAATTAGAGATAGGGCATTCCCAGAAGAAGCAGCATATACATTTAAGACGTAAATACATGGTATGTTTCAGGAACAGTAAGCAGTATAATGTGACAGAATCATACAGTACCTGGCAGTGAATACACTACAGGTAAATCTATCTATAAAGTTGAGCATCAATCAGCCATGCTTTTTATGCCAAATTAAGAAGTTTGAGCATTTTTTGTTTAATTTAGGTTGAAAAACAATTGAGGAAATTCTTTTAAATGGGAAGGACATGATCAGATTTTTATTTCAGATCAGTGTGACATCATTCTAAACTAGCTCTGTCCAGTACAAAAAAATACAATGGGAATCAAAAATGCAAACCACATAGTAATTTTCAGTGTTCTGTTAATCACACTAAAATAAGAGGAAACAGGTGAAATTAATTTTAACAATATATTTTACTTAATCCAATCTATCCAAATTATTGTTTGAGCAAGTCATCAATATAAAAATTAATAAAATATTTTACATCTTATTCATACTAAATCTTCAAAATCTAGTGTGTATTTTGCAGTTGGAGTACATATCAATTTAGATTAGTGACATGTAAAGTGTTCAAGACTCACAAGTAGCATTACTGGGTACTGCAGCTGTACTGCCCACATTATAGAAGATGAGTATCAATTGGAATGAAATTGGAAATGAGAGGAAGCATCTGCTGGGTTACGCCCAGTGAAAAATGGTGATGGCCTGAACAAAAATAGTGGCAGGTGTAATGTAGTCAGGTAAACAGAGCTTTTTAAAAAATGGTTTTATACTCTAGGTAGTCATGTGCAGCATGTTTTTGTTTTGTTTTTGTTTTAACTCAGCATTGGATTTCTATGATTCATCTATGTTGATGTAGGCAGTTGTAATTCTTATATCTTTTTTGCCATATGACTTCCCATTGTAAGAATATACTGTGGTGTTTTATCCATTTTCCCGTTGCTTTTCCCCTCCCCGTTTTTTATGAACATTCGTATACATCTCTTAGTACACGTGAGCAAGGGTTTCTCTTAGATCCATATACTAGTAAATCCTTTGTGACATTATGTTTATTATAAATATGTTCACCTAATTGGTAGCTTGTTTTACATTCAACAGCTGACTTGATTACAATTTTTTTTCTGTAGTTGAATTTAACAATCTTTTATGGTTCTTTTAAAGACTTTTTACTTTTGTGTGCAGCTCATCTGGACCATTTACTGAACAACTCTTCCTTGTATTAGTTATCTATTGCTGTATAACAAATCACGCTGAACTTAGCAGTTTAAAACAAAGGTCTGTTGACCTTTATTAGGTGAGATAATAAATCTCACCCATTCTTCTGTGGGTCAGAAATCTGGGAGCAGCTTAGCTATGGTTTGGGCGTAGGGTCTCCCATAAGGTTGCAGTCTAGCTGTTGGCTGGGGTTGCTGTTATCTCAGGGTCTCCAGCTCATTCTCATGACTGTTGGCAAACCTCAGAGGATCCCCTTCCAAGCTCAGTCATGTGGTTACTGGCAGTCCTCAATTCCACACCATGTGAGTCTCTAAAAGTTGCCTGAGTATCCTCCCAACATGGCCACTGGCTTCCCCAAGAGAATGGGAAAGTTCAGGAGTGAGAAAGGAAGACAGAAGCAGTCTTTGGCTGGGTGCGGTGGCTCAAGCCTGTAATCCCAGCACTTTGGGAGGCCAAGGCCGGTGGATCACCAGAGGTCAGGAGTTCGAGACTGGCCTCACCAGCATGGTGAAACCCCATCTCTACTGAAAATACAAAAATTAACCGGACATGGTGGTGGGCACCTGTAATTACCCCTGCTACTCGGGAGGCTGAGGAAGGAGAATTGCTTGAACCTAGGAGGTGGAGGTTGCAGTGAGCCTAGATTGCACCACTGCACTCTCCAGCCTGGGTGACAGAGCGAGACTGTGTCTCAAAAAAAAAAAGAAAAAAAAGAGTTGCAATGTTTTTATAACTGAGTCTCAGAAAAGACATCCCATTTCTTCGCAGTACCTTATTCTATTCTGTAGAAGCAAGTCACTATATTTAGTTCACACTCAAGGGAAGGGAAATCAAACTCCACCTCTTGATGGGAGTTTTATCAAAGAGTTGGTGGGCATATCTTTAAAACCACCACATTCCTTTCCTCTGTGATCTACAAATCAACTCTGTTAGATACAATTTGTCTTATATACACTAGTCTATTCCTGGCCTCCTTATTCTGCTCCATTGGTTCAATTTGTATATCTCATTTCTTTTCTTTTATATGCTCAGGACTCATTTTCTGGCCTTTTCACTCTGTATTTATGCATATTTATTCTGAGAGAGTATCGATTCTTCTATCTTTACCTTTTTTTTTTTTTTAACATAAAACATTATTTAGTACGAATAATGAAAAATGACTTCATGACACATTTTCCAAGGAAAGTTATTTTTACATATTTTGAAATCCTATGAAAACCAGGGATCACCTCTTAACAGTTAAGACCCCAAACTATGTGCTGGACATTACCTCAGACTCTTCCCATCTGTAACCAGATTCTTTTCATGTATCTCTTCTTTGTGGGGGCAGGGAGGGGAAACAAACCCTTGACAATTATTATAATGTGGATTATGGCCTACAAGATTTAAGGCCCTGGAATAATCCATGGGAGGCATTATATCAAGTGTTCAACAGTGAAGGTTTGATATCAAATCTGCATTGAATTTTATCTACTACCACTTGCTAAGTGTGTATGATCTTGAACAAAACCAAGTCCCTGACCTCTTTAAGTTTCTATTCTAGGGAAAGACAGACAAATTAAGTACTGTGTCAAGCAGTGGTAATTAGAACAGAGGAGAAATAGAGCAGAAATAGAGTAGAGGGAATAGGTTGCGTAGGAGTGCTGTTATTTGATATAGTGTAGTGAGGGGAAGGTCTCTCGGAGAAGGTCATACTGGAACAGGAAGCTATGGAAGTGAGGGAGTGAACCATGTATTCCAGGCAGAGGAAATAGCCAGTGTAAAGGTCCTGAAGGAAGAGTTTATCCCATGTCACTACAGGCGTTGCACGGAAAGCAGTTTGTGTATACAGATTAGGTAAAGGAAAAAGTAGCAACATGAGGTCAGAAATATAAGGGAAGAAAAGATCTTGCAGGCCTTTATATGAACTTTGGTTTTTATTCATAGAGAGCTCAAAAGCCATTGGAGGGTTTTGAGCAAAGGATAACATTTTCTGCCTTACATTTTTAAAAGATTGTCTTGGCTGTTATGTTGATAACAGACTGAAGCTGGGGCAAGGGCAGAAGCAGAGAGACCATTTAGTGCAAAATTCAGGCAAGAGGTGATGGTAGTTCAGATCAGGAGGCAGTACAAGTGGTCAGATTGCAAATGTATTTTGAAAATAGAGCCATCACCACTTGCTGAAAGATTGAGCTCTTGGACTTTAACAGCACATCTGGAGTTTTTTGCTTACTTGTGTTGTTTTGTAGAAAATTCACAAATACAAAAATAAAAAGGAATTATTTTTTATCTTCCTTTGAGAGGTGACCTTGAAATTTTGATGCATGACTTTTCTAATTTTTGTTGTTTAAATTTACTTTATATGTAATGAACACTTTCTATGTTGTTAATCTCCAACAGCTATATAATGTTTCATTGCATGAATGAATGAGTGGATGAATTATAGTTTGATTCCCTGTCAACATTTAGGTTTCTTCCAGGTTTTTTGTGTTTTAGATAGTATTTGAGAGAACATCATTCATTTTTTAAAGCATATGCATGATTAGGAAAATAAGTCTCCAACAACTTTTTGAGACCTGGAAATACCCACAAGGGAGGCTTAACAGGCTCATGAAGTAGTGTTTCTTCTTTGCTTACAGCCTCTTGGCTTTACAAATTACTGGTAACTTGCGTTCCAAATAAAAATACCTCCAATTCACCCATTTTGATTTTGATAATAATAAATGAGTCTCCCTCTATATTTCATACTAATACTTGGTAGATACACTAAAGTATGAAGAAATGAATTGTCATATGGGCTGGTACATTAATTTCTGTATTATACTCAGGGGAAAATAAAATCACATTTGTCAAGGTTTGCAAATGAATGTTTTAATGTCTTTCACCATTTTAGTTTGTGTTTAAGGATTTCTAGAATGTAGCCAGGCATGGTGGCACACTCCTTAGTCCCAGCTCCTTGGGAGGATCACTTGAGAGTTCAGGGCTGCAGTAAGCTGTGATTGTGCCACTACACTTGAGTCTATACAACGGAGTGAGACTCATCTCTTTAAAAAAAGGGTAGTGGGGAGCTGGGCACAGTGACTCATACCTGTAATGCCAGCATTTTGGGAGGCCAAGATGGGAGGATTGCTTGAGTTCAGGAGTTCAAGACCAACCTGGGCAACACAGCGAGGCCTCATCTGTAATAAAATTCAAAAAAAGATTAGCCGGGTGTGGTAGTGCACACCTGTGATGCAGCTGCTTGGGGGGTGAGGTGGGAGGACGGCTTGAGCCTAGGAGGCCAAGGCTGCAGTGAGCCCTGATCATGCCGGTGTACTCCAGCCTGGGCGACAGAAATCCTGTCTCAAAAAAATAAGAATTTCTAGAATTTTAGTGAGCCCATTTTTAATAATCAGTGTGCTTACAGTTTTAGTGACCCTTGTTTGGGGTGTAGTAATGCTTATCTTGTTTTTTCTTTTGTCTTTTTTCATCTTACTTTGTATAGATTGCTTCTATCTTTGCTTTTGCCACCTGTGGAGGTTTTAAGGGCCAAACAGAAATCCAAGTGAGTTGTCCTCCCACAATTACCGAAAATAAAACTATTACAGCTACTTTTGGTTATCCATTCAGGTGAGTTATATTTATTTTAATGGTTTCACTACTCTTTTTACTTTCACAGTGAGTCATTAAGGTTTCCAGCAATTTATTGATTGTGGAGGGTAGAAAATTTAGATTGCATGCTCATTTGTAAGTGATCATTACCTCCCAAACTGTGATACGCAGACCCATGCCTGTCTAAAAACATCTCCTGGTCTGTAACAAAATAGGACAGAAAGTGAGAGTAAGTGTTCAGAAACTTTTATAACAATGTGATGTTGCCTTGATAATTTTATTCTAACAGAGTAAAAATAAAGCAAACTAGAGATTGTTCTATCACCTTGATATAAGAAGCCCTAATGTAGAAGGAAACATAACTTAGAAAAATCCAGATTCTCAATGTTTTTTGCAATTACTGAATATTTATGTCTTTATATAGGTTTAAGACATAGATGTATATAAAGAGATTCCATATTTCATTCATTAGCATAAAGCCATACTTTCTTACTCTTAAAGTAAGTGACTTTAGTTACAGAAGAATATTTCATCTGTGAAGTCTTGTTTGACATCAGTATCCATTGAAAAGTTTACTGAATATGTCCTATGTTTAAGCCAGGGTGAGAATCTTCTTTCACTTACTAACTTTACTTACTTGACCCTAGACTCAATTTTTTGGTCCAGTAATTGGAAGTATTATCTTGTAAGACTGTTTTGATGATTAAATAAAATCTCCATATTAAAGATAAGTCAGATAATAAGTGGTTAGTAATCATCAAAACCTCTCTATCTTGTATCCTTTCTCCTAGACACTTCTCACATAAGGAACTGTTACAGCATCTTTAGTGACAAGTCTTTTACAATTTATGGTTGGGAAAAATGAAAGGCAGTATTTATTGTTAGCAACTATTGATCCAGGGTTAAAAATGTAAATCATTGTTGTAATTGGTTCTCTTGGGGCTAGTCACACATACTCTGCCACACAAAATGAAATATGATGTCTCAAAGTATAAACCATGTGGTATAATCCCTCCTACCTAATTTTTTACTGCAGGAAGATAGTATCTGGGTATGAAAGTATTTAATTCAGTCTATATTCAGTGTATCGTAAACCAATACCAGGTATAACTTATATACATTTATTATGAAAATTTCAGTTTACTTAAATATAATATTTGAATTTTATCCCCAAAGGAATGTTTTTAATATATTTGGGGAGTATTTTTTGAAGTGTCATTCATTGTTTTGCATAAATGTTTCTGTCTCTGCTGGGAAAGTTCAGTAATTCATACGTTTATTTTAATAGGTTGAATGAGGCGTCATTTCAGCCACCTCCAGGTGTAAACATATGTGATGTAAATTGGAAAAGTTATGTTCTCATAGGCGATTACTCTTCTTCTGCACAATTCTATGTTACCTTTGCAGTGTTTGTGTTCTTGTACTGCATTGCTGCCCTTCTGCTTTATGTTGGCTACACGAGTCTGTATCTGGATAGTCGTAAACTTCCTATGATTGTAAGTAATCACTTTATTTTTTTAATACAAAAATAATTTGTATAAGCTAAATATAGATTTTCTTATACTGGAAATAAAAATTCTTGGTGTAAGCCAGTTCAGCGTATTTTGGCCTGTGTTTGCCTCAAGGTTGAGCTCTCTCCCATTAAGTTTAACTCAATTATTCTAGCCTATTTGCACTATAAAGAAAGTTTGTTTCTTTTTTAACTCTATTTTAACTTGGAAGAAACTCACATATGTAATAAAGCACATCAGGTTACAAATAGCAAAAAAATTAAGTCGAAATTAATTCTTTTAATTTGAAGAATTACTTATCACAACATAGTCTCATAACTCTTTTTGCCTCTTACTTTTTTTCTTTCTCTGAAGGCTCACTTTATACTTCTACAAAACTTATTGAGCTTAATAATCTATATCTTGGGTTCGCAAACTATGTCCCAGAGGTCACCGTCTTATTTTTTATTTTTACTTCTTTATTTATGTATTTACTTTTTGAGACAAGGTCTCGCTCTGTCGCCCAGGCTGGAGTGCAGTAGCACTATCTTGGCTTGCTGCAGCCTCAACCTCCTGGGCTCAAATGATCCTCCTGAGTAGCTGGCACAAGCCACCATACTCAGTTACTTTTTGTGTATTTTTGTAAAGACAGAGTTTTACCATGTTGCCCAGGCTGGTCTCAAACTCCTGGGCTCAAGTGATCTGCCTGCCTTGCCTCCCAAAGTGCTGGGGCTTATAGATGTGGCCACTGAGCCTGGCCTTGTTTTTTTTAAATAAAGTTTTTTTTGGAACTCAGCCATACCAAATCATTTACACATTGCCTATGGCTGCTTCAGTAGTAAAGTTGAGTAGTTGTAACAGAGATAAAAAATATATTTGCTATTTGGCCCTTTTCAAAAGAAGTTTGTTGATTCCTGGTCTGTGTCCCTAAACTCCTTAATTTAAAATCAGACCCAGATAATTCTTATACTCAGCCTTAGTGGCAGCCATGAACTAATTTTGAATCTTTGAGTTATCAACAGAGGACTTAGATTTGAAGTCCTGATACTTTTGGCTTCAGAGCCTACTGAGCTAGAAATATTCTCTGAGATTTAGTTAGTAGGATTTGCCCTGGATTATTGGTGGCAAATCCAGAGATAAATCATGGTTTTAAGTTACACCTCCACTATAAAAGAGTAACTACAGGCCGGGTGCAGTGGCTCAAGCCTGTAATCCCAGCACTTTGGGAGGCCGAGAGGGGTGGATCACGAGGTCAGGAGATTGAGACCATCCTGGCTAACACGGTGAAACCCCGTCTCTACTAAAAAATACAAAAAACTAGCCAGGCGAGGTGGCAGGCACCTGTAGTCCCAGCTACTCGGGAGGCTGAGGCAGGAGAATGGCGTGAACCCGGGAGGCGGCGCTTGCAGTGAGCAGAGATCCGGCTACTGCACTCCAGCCTGGGCGACAGAGCGAGACTCCATCTCAAAAAAAAGAGTAACTACAAAGTCAGTTATTAGTGACTTAAAGGGAGAACAGAGGTGTTTTTTATGTGTGATACTGGTCATTCATATGTATGAGAAAACACATCTGCTAATTATTGTGAAGTTACTTTAAAGGGAAGGTTATTTAAATATGAAGGATTATTAAATAAGATTACGAATTTTATTTACTTATTTATTTTTAATTTTTGCTGCTGGATCATAAGAATGGAAATGGTAAGTAAGTAATACAACAGTCTTTTATCATTCAGATTTATTCTGTTTCGTATGTCATAGGAGACATAAGAAAACTAGAGGTTTGCATAAAATACTTCTCGGTTGTTAAAAAGATAAGATGTCAACTGTTTTAATTTGCAGTGCTTATCCAACATACATGTTAGGAATCTATGTTTTCTGCAGACTTTTCAAATCTTATTGAAAAGGGAACTAGAATGATCTTATAGATAATTATATTTCATTAAAATTCTTTATAACTAGAAGCTATTTCTCGCCATTTTGTCATTATCCCAACAAATTTTTTTACTAAATCTATCAATGTGCCCTTTATTTCTCATATTTTGTCTAGTAAACTTTTAAAAATACTACACTTCTTAAAGCAGCATTCAGACCTGTTTTTGTAGGTGGTTTTTCTGTCTGATAAAACTATAAAACTGACCTAGTTGTATCATTCAGAAAAGTAAAAAGTAATTTTCCACCTCGGAATGACCAATTAGTGGTCATATAAAGAAATAATCCAGAATTGGTTCCTTAAGTAGGTTTTTATTGTTATGTAATGAGTGCTTCTTGTCTATAAAAGTCTAGCTTCTAAGTTTAATTTTCAGTTCTATTTTTAATTTAACCATAAAAATATTTAAAAGTTTTCTTTGAGAGACTGGGTGCAGTGGGTCATGCCTGTAATCCCAGCACTTTGGGAGGCTGAGGTGGGTGGATCACTCCAGGAGGTCAGGAGTTTGAGACCAGCCTGGCCAACATGGTGAAACCCCATCTCTGCTAAAAATACAAAAATTAGCTAGACATGGTGGTGGGTCCCTGTAATCCCAGCTACTCTCGAGGCTGAGGCAGGAGAATCACTTGAACCCAGGAGGTGGAGGTTATAGTGAGCCAAGATCACACCACCGCACTCTAGCCTAGGTGACAGAGCAAGACTCCATCTCAGGGGAAAAAAAAAGTAGAGGGTGGGGGGTGAGTTGAGATACCCAAAATTTAAGATATAGCCAAATATGACATTAATTTTTAGGTACTATTAATGAGGACAAGCCCTTTTAGCAATATTCCCAATTCTGTGCTAAGGTGTTTCTAGGAGTATTTCAATTATGAAAATTTAAATCTACTTCAATTCTCTTTTGAAGTAAATACAGCACTTTTTTTGTTAAGTAGCAGGAGTTTAAGGTTTCAAGGCAATGTGGAAAATTGAGAATACCAGAAAATGAATCCAAACAAAAATAGGGTATCCCAAATTCTAAAAATCTATGAATCATATTATGAATTGTTGGGAGGAGTAGAGCTGCCCTGGACAGCTGCAGGTCGTGCATTGCAGAGCTCCAGGTGGCACCATTCACTTAGAGTGCAGTGTGACTAGAGTGCTGAGTAGAGCAAATACTATCTGAAGGGACCAGAATTCCCCCCACGTTCCTTCAACCTAGGTTAATTTATGCATCATTTTCAGAAAAGTTCCTGCTTTTGAAGTAGAAGAATGTCATACCCCAAGCCATCCAAGTGGATTTAAGAGCATAACCAGAAAAAAAAAAAAAAAAGAATTTGGAAGGAAGAAAATACCTGAAAATTAGGAGGATTTGACATATATTGATCAAAGTTGTGAACTTTTCCGTAAAGAGAAATTATTTAACATGCGATATAACCTCATTTTACTCATCAGTTTTCCAAAAGACACTATTTCTAGCAAGTGTTTAGAAAATGTCTACCTGCAGCAGAATGTACAGCAGATGTACAGCAGTAAAAAGGGGAGTACTTCCACAGTGCAGAAAATATAAGCTATATTTCTAGGCTTTTCTCTTTGATCTAGGTTTTTTAAAAGGACAAGTAGCAGCAGAGAGCTCAGATACAAAGTGCATGTACTTTCATGTTTGTGTAATTAATTATTTTTGGTTCTCTAATCTTAAGTATTCATTCAGTGTTGTCTTGACCAAGTGGGCGAGCTATATAGCATAGCTTCTATATCTCGTAAGAGGTCACTGGTATCTATCCTAAATATTAGGTTGGTACAAAAATAATTGTGGTTTTTATCATTAAAATAAATAGCAAAAACCGCAATAACTTTTGCACCAACCTAATAAATGACTAAAAGGTGGCTGGCAAAATAATTAAAAACTAATTGGGTTTATTTAAAAAACAAAATGCTTCTGTGATAAGCTCCAAAACCCATTCTGAGGTTAGAAAGATTTTTGCTGCAGATGTATAAGAGCTCCTGTCCTTGAGTGTACGTATATGTTTAGCATATATAGCATCCAAAAGATAAAAATTTTATTCCTACCCTGGTCATTAATTTGAAGGAAGATCAAACAAGATTGGACTTATGATCTAAAATATTAAAACCACCCATTAGAACCATTTATTCTAAAATATTAAAACCATCCCATTCTTTGTAATAAATAGCAAAGGATTCAGTACAGAGTTAATAGTGATAAGGTGTCTTGGGAGATTTTTGTTGTTGCCTTTTTTTTAAATATAATGAGCATTCTTAAAATTTGTGGTTAGGAAATTTAAAAGAGATACCGTTCTGGTGTGTGCTTTTCACCATTTTATTATCCATCTCGTGGAGAATTCAGTTTAAAGTTAGTTGAGAGTATATGCAAGGGATGATAACGAAGGCCCTTAGAGTAGAAATTGATTAAAAGAAGTGAGAATAGCCGGGCGCAGTGGCTCACGCCTGTAATCCCAGCACTTTGGGAGGCCGAGGTGGGCGAATCACCTGAGGTCAGGAGTTCGAGACCAGCCTGACTAACATGGTGAAACCCCATCTCTACTAAAATACAAAAAAAATTAGCTGGGTGTAGTGGTGGGCGCCTATAATCCCAGCTACTTGGGAGATTGAAGCAGGAGAATCACTTGAACCCGGGAAGCAGAGGTTGCTGTGAGCCGAGATCATGCCATTGCACTCCAACCTGCGCAACAGAGCGAGACTCTGTCTCAAAAAAAAAAAAAAAAAAAAAAAAGTGAGTACATTAGTGAAGTGGTGAGACAGTAAGAAAGCAGTAGGATCAGATTGTAGGTCTTGGTGGGGTCAAAGGAGTTTTAGGATTGGGGTGCCAGAGAGAGTGAGCTGGAAAGAGGTGTTATCGGAAAATGGGATGATCAAAAACAGAGTATGGAAGGATACAGTTATTGGTGATGACAAGGTCCAAGGTATGATCCTGGGAGTAAGTGGCTGAGGTGAGGTTATGATGAAGGGTGTATAAAACTTTGGTTTCTAGTGTGAAAATCTTAGACTTCTGAGGAGATGACTGAGTCTTATTTACTGTTGTAACTCAGGCACTGTGCTTGTAACACTAACAGCAATGTTTACTATGCTCATTGACTTTTTAAATAAAGTATATCATGAAGGCCATTTCTCAGTACCATAATGTTGAATGTAATCTCAGTTTCTTCATCATGGATTTGAAATTTAGTATTAAAATTAATTGTTCATTATTAACTCTTACTGATTTTTGCTTTAGGACTTTGTTGTTACACTTGTTGCCACTTTTTTGTGGTTGGTGAGCACTTCTGCCTGGGCTAAAGCTCTGACAGATATTAAAATAGCTACCGGTCACAATATTGTTCAGGAACTTTCGCCTTGTAAGAAGAAAGAAGTACTGTGTTACTTTGGCTCTGTGACCAGTATGGGATCCCTAAATGTATCTGTGGTATGTATGCATTATTTATAATTTATTTTATATACTTGTTTAAAGTACTAGTAATTCAAGAAAGCAATAGCTTTCAGTAAATCTCTGGATGGTTTTTATTTTTACTCAGCTATCTGAATTCTAGTTACAATATAGTGGTTAGTGAAGAAAAGTTTGTTTAAAAAAAGTATTGCCTGTAAACAAGATCATGATTTTATTCATCTCTGAGACTTTCTTTCATCTAGTCAGATTTATATCTGAGAAGATTAATTTCTTTTTTTTTTTTTTTTTTTTTTTGAGATAGAGTTTTGCTGTGTCGCTCAGGCTGGAATGCAGTGGCATGATCTTGACACACTGCAACCTCCACCTCCTGGGTTCAAGTGATTCTCCTGCCTCAGCCTCCCAAGTAGCTGGGATTACAGGGATATGCCACCACTCCCAGCTAATTCTTTTGTATCTTCAGTAGAGACAGGGTTTCACCATGTTGGTCAGGTGGTCTCAAACTCCTGGCCTCAAGTGATCTGCCTGCTTCAGCCTCTCAAAGTGCTGGGGTTTCTGGCGTGAGCCATCACACCCAGCCAGGAAGATTAATTTCTTTGAGGTTGATTAATTGGGATGGGAAGTAAAGTTGTGTGACTCCTCTTTTTTTGTAGCTACAACTGTTGGATTGGAGTAGAAGAGATGGTAGGAGGGGGTGATAAGAGGTAAATGGGAAAAGGTACACGAGCAGTTGATAATCATTCTAAATAGGAAAGTGAAAGCATTTGGAAGAATAGCTAAATCTCTTAGCCATGATTTTATATATTACAGATTTAGAGATTAGCCTTATTTCATTGGGAATAAGTCATTTATATAACCACATTTTGTACATTGAAATATAGTCTTCCTTCTTTATTTCACATTGTGTTTAGTATTAAACTTTAAGTGAAATAATGGCGTACTGCCTAAAAATATTTAAAGAAAAAGTGAGATTTTTTTAAGTAGGGCATGAATTTTTATAAGTAGGTATTTGATTTTCATACTGATTTTTCTCTTTCGTAGATCTTTGGCTTTCTGAATATGATACTTTGGGGAGGAAATGCTTGGTTTGTGTACAAGGAGACCAGCCTACACAGTCCATCAAATACATCTGCCCCTCATAGCCAAGGAGGTATTCCACCTCCTACCGGAATATAATTAAAGGGAAAAATACACTGTATGAAGTATATGTTGATACTATGACATGTTGCCAACATCTTGAGAAGCATTATTTGTTTCTAATAAAAGTAATGGCTTTGTCAATATATTGGTGGGTTTAAAATTTTGCTGCTTTTTTACATAAAGCCTGTGCCTTTCCTAGAAAGTTAAGATGTAAATGTGTTCTCACATGTAAATTTGAAACTTCAGGGGCCTATTATGAAATGATACACATTTTGAAATGAACCATAATTTTTTTCACTAAGCTGTTTGCCTTCCAAAGTGTTTACACCTTAAGCCTTAACATGTATCTTCATTCAGAAAGCAGTTATATTGTCATACCATAGTAGGAAGAAAAATCTTTATTTGGAATATACACTACTGTAAGTTTGTACAGATCATATACCTAAGACCCGTCTTTGCTTAAAAAGCCTTGATTACATGAATATGTAGGAAAAATATATTGAGTTCAAATTTATATCTAACATTGTTTATGTTACGATGATTTTAATTGCAAAGACTAGGTGTATATTTTTTTCTGTTTTTCTAAATGACCCATGGTACTTAATAGGTGTACTAAAATTGTGTTGGGAGCAGGGATTTGGAAATTTCTGATAGATGTGTAGTTAATATAGTAATTCTGTTTCATGAGATATAATCTATTATGCTAGTGGTTTAATAGGCTTGCTATATAAGTAGAAAGAACAGGGCTCAACTAGATATCTTTATATGTATGGGCATTACTCTTAGTGATATTTGTTTCCTGTCCTTTGTTGCTCATGCTATTTAAGTGCAGGCTGAGACCCAGCCTCTTTGTAATTAAAATAATCCACCTTTTTTTGCAGACCCTATTCACAGGGTTAAAAAAATTAAGATTGCTTTCCATGTTTGAAATTTACCATTGAGAGTCAATGAAGTTGCTATTTTGAGTTTAGCATTGATATTGTGAAAATAAATGCAATTTGGATTTCGTGTTTCTTAACATTCATTCTTGTTTCACAAATGAATGATTAAGGAATTATGCATCATAAAGGAACCTAAGTGAGGTATATGATGAGTGTATTGTCTTTGCACACACACATATAGGTATATTCTGAATACAAGCTTATTCACATTTTGCTTCCTAATCTTTTTGTTGTACAGGGATTCAGGTTTCTTATTCTTACAACATGATTATTTGTATGTGAAGCACATCTTGCTGTTGCCTTATTTTTGATGCTTTATTCATGATAAGAATTGTCAGTATAAGAATGTATATCTTTTTTGCAACCAATTTAATAAAGGAGTTGAAAGAAAGAGTGCACTGATTGTTAATATTACAAAGAAACCTTCATCTTAAAGGCATTGAGCAGTACAAAACAGAACTGATTTTCAAAGCAGGAAACAGAATCACAATTTTATTGTTTGGCAAGGAATAAAACAGACAGAAGTGATTTGGAGACTCTGGTTTTACCCTTTTTTCTTCCAACCTCATTTAGAAAATACTTATTTGTAACTCTCAGATTAAGTTTTCCTGATACACCTTTTCTCATTAATTGTCTAATTAACTAGCAAAGATTCCTGGTTAAGAGTGTATGCTCTGCAACCAAACTGCCTGGATTTGAATCTTGTCTACACCACTTACTAGCTATTTAACTGTAGGCAAATTGCCCTCTGTGTGCCTCAGTTTACTTATGTGGACATTGGAAATAAAATAAGTAGTTCCCTCCTGTTTACTAGGAATATGTTTCAAGACCCCTGGGATGCCTGAAACCAAGTGTAGTACCAAGCCCTATACGAACTGTTTTTTTTTTTCTATCCATACATACACCTATAATAAAGTTAGGCACAGTAAGAGATTAACAAGGACTAATAATAAAGTGGCAGAATTAAAACCATACTGTAGTAAAAGTTACGTGAATATGGTCTTTCTCAAAGTATCTTACTGTGTTCTACGGGGAACTGAAACTAAGAATAGTTAAACCAGTTTCCTGATCTCAGTGTGTTTATGATTTAAAAGTGACTTAATAAATGTAAAGCCCTTAGAACAGTGTTCCGCATTTAGTAGGCACTCTATAAAAGTTAGCTACAATTACTAACTTTTGATAGCCTCTAATATAGAGATTCTTAAACTAGGAATTCATGGGGCTGGAGCCGTTAAGGTGGTGGTTTTAGACAAAGGGAGGATTGACTTCAGGCTTTCAAGCTTCTCCCTTTACAGTCCTTAAAGAGTTCTGAATCTTTTGGTGTGTTTTATTTTTCTGTTGCTTGACATTCATAAGGTTAATGAGATCAAAATTTAAAACTTAAAAATACTGAGATTAGAGTAGATTTTAAAAGTTCTATTGCCTTTTCACTTCTGCTTTTGAATCAGCATTACAAGGTTAACCCATTTATAGGATAATTTCCAGGAGAGAAGCAATAAAAGCTTTACTTACTAGGTGTTAGGTTGTAGAGAATTATTTATAAAAAAATGAGCATTCCTAATGTTTTTGTGAACAGAGGTCACTTCAATAGATGTTTAACCTACTGTAAATGTTAAAGGCAATATTGCTTATGTTTCACATTTAAAATGTTTTCATATAGTATTTGAGATTAATGGGTAAGCATACAAAATAATATTTAACAAATGCTTTATTTGCATCAGATGTTTGTTTGTTGAGACAGGGTCTTACTCTGTCACCCAAGCTAGAATGCAGTGGTGCCATCTCAGCTCCCTGTTAACCTCCACCTGCCAAGCTTTAGTGATCCTCCCACCTTGGCCTCAGTATCTGGGACTACAGGCATGTGCCACCATGCTTGGTAATTGAAAACATTTTTGTAAAGACAGGTTCTCACTGTATTACCCCAGCTGGTCTCAAACTCATGGACGCAAGCAATCCTCCTGCCTCGGCCTCCCATAGTGCTGGGATTACAGGTGTGAGCCACCATACCCAGCCTTGCATCAAATTTTTTTTTTTTTTTTTTTTTTTTTTTGAGATGGAGTTTCACTCTTGTTGCCCTGGCTGGAGTGCAATTGTGCAACCTCAGCTCACTGCAACCCCCGCCTCCCAGGTTCAAGTGATTCTCCTGCCTCAACCTCCTGAGTAACTGGGATTACAGGTGCTTGCCACCATGCCCAGCGAATTTTTGTATTTTTAGTAGAGATGGGGTTTCATCATGTTGACCAGGCTGGTCTCAAACTCCTGACCTCAGACAGTCCATCCACCTCGACCTCCGAAAGTGCTGGGATTACAGGCATAAGCCATCACACCTGGCTTTGCATCAGATTTTTTTTTAAAGGAAAGAAAATATTACAGATAAATCCTTTTCCTTACTGAGGTACAGTTACATTTTTCCTACCTTTCACTATTAAAAATAGCACACAAATACTCTTCTGCAGTGTGTGAGGGGTTCTCTAAGACCTATCCCTGTAAGTGGGAACTATTGGAATGTGAGATGTTCATGTTTTCCATTGTAACCTAGGTATTTCAAAATTGTTCAGCAAAATGCTTATAAAAAGTCTCCCACCAGCAATAAGATTTCCTCTTGCTCCATATTGCCAATAACCTGATGTTTTTGGACTATTGCCAATCTGATAAGTTTGAAATTGTGTCTTTGATGCTTTCAAATTTATGTTACTCTGATTGCTATTTAGGTTGGTGGTCCTTTCCTGTATTTATTGGCCATTTGGTTTCCACTACCCTGTACTGCCTATTCATATCCTTTGCAAATTTTTCTGTTGTGATGCTTTTTCCTGTTGAATTGACATGCTCTTTATGTATTATTGATATTAACCTCTTGACATTTATAGAGGTTGCAAATATCTTCTCTCTGTTCCCGGCTTGGATTTTCACTTTGTGATTTTTGTCATATAAAAGTTCTTTATGGCCAGGGGGGGTAGCTCACGCCTGTAATCCCAGCACTTTGGGAGGCCGAAGCAGGCGGACCACGAGGTCAACAGATTGAGACCATCCTGGCCAACATGATGAAACCCCGTCTCTACTAAAAATACCAAAATTAGCTGAGCATGATGGTGCATGCCTGTAGTCCCAGCTACTCGGGAGGCTGAAGCAGGAGAATCGCTTGAACTCAGGAGGCAGAGTTTGCAGTGAGCCTAGATCATGCCACTACACTCCAGCCTGGCGACAGAGCAAGACTCTGTCTCAAAAAAAAAAAAAAAAACTTTAATATTAATGTAACTATCTTCTTCACTGTTGGTGCATGTTTATGTGTTAAGAAATCCTCAATGTCATAAGGATATTAACCTTTTGTCTTCTGAATATGGTTTTTCACTTTTTAGTCGTTAAGCAGTTTGGGAATATATTTTTGGTATGTTCATGGTGTCTGCCTCAATTTTTATAATTTTCAATATTCCTACCCAATTTTCATAGTACCACCTTTATTTAAAAGTTTATCTTGCCATGCACAGTGGCTCTCATCTGTAATCCCAGCGCTTTGGGAGGCTGAGACAGGTGGATCACTTGAGGTCAGGGGTTTGATACCAGCCTAACCAACATGGGAAAGCCTGTCTCTACTAAAAATACAAAAATTAGCCAGGTGTGGTGGTAGGCACCTGTAATCCTGGCTACTCAGAAGGCTAAGGCAGAAGAATCGCTTGAACCTGAGAGGCAGAGGTTGCAGTGAGCTGAGATCGCACCACTGCACTCCAACTTGGGTGACAGAGCTCAAAAAAAAAGTGTATTCACCTCTGTCATATCAGATTTCCATATTATTTGTAGTTCTTTCTGTATGCTCTTCACCCCTACCATATCTAGCCCCATCACCCTTGATTAAATAAAGCTTTACAGTAAGAATTACTCTCTGATAGGATGAGCACCAGAGCACCATCATTATTCAGGTTATTCACAATTGTCTTGGCTAGCTTGAAGCCCTATACTCTCCTATGAGTTTTTGGATCAGCTTGTGAAGTTCCTAAAAACCTTCATAGGATTTCATTTGAAAAGAACTGCATTGAATTTATAAGATCAATTTGAGGAGAATGGTCATATTTATACCAAGGCTTTGTATTTATGAACATGGTATATCTATCTCTCCATTTATATCTTTTATGCCCTTCAATAAAGTTTTATAATTTTCAGCATAAAGATTTAAGATTCACATCTGTCTTGTAGCTTTTGCTGCTCTTATACAAAGTAACATATATTATTCTCCCAAGCCCATATAATAAGTTGGAGTGGTATATTCCCTTATTCGATACTCTGAAATAATTGGAATTTTTCATTCCTTGAATGTTTCATAGAACTCACCAGTAATACTATTGGGGCCTAGAATTCTCTTTGTGGTACAATTATTTTTAAATTACTGATTCAGTCAAGTACCATGACTCATACCTGTAATCCCAGCATTTTGGGATGTTGAGGCAAGAGGATCATTTGAGGTTAGGGATTCAAGACCAGTCTGGGTAACAAAGCAAGACTCTGTCTCTACAAAAAAAAAAAATGAAAAAAATTAGCCAGGCATGGTGGCACACAATTCTAGTCCTAGCTACTCAGGAGACTGAGGTGGGAGGATCACTTGAGCACAAAAGGTCAAAACTGCAGTGAGCTGTGATCACAGCACTGCACTCCAGCCTGGGTGACAAAGTGAGGCACTGTCTAAAAAAAAAAAAAAAAAAAAATTACTGATTCAATCTTGGTCTTGCTTTTGATTATAGAACTAGCTATTCGAGTTTGTTATGCTCCTTCATTCAGTTATATTTTACCAGGAATTTTTCCATTTCATCTGAATTTCCAAATTAATATGAAGTTGATCATAGCCTGTTGATTATATTTCTAATATCTACACCATCTGCATTTATGTTCCTTCTTTTATTCCTATTATTTGCCTGCCTTTTTTCCATCCATATTGTCAGAGGTTTGTCAGTTTGATCTCTTTTCAAATGATCAAGTCTGACTTTTTTGATCCTTGCTCTTTTATGTTTGTTTTATTTCTCTTAATTTCTACTCTTGTCATCATTAGCTCTTTTCTTCTACTTTCTTTGGATCTGTTTTGCTGCTTTTTTTCCTAACTCAAGATGGTACTTAGCTCATTACTTTTTTCATTTGCGTCAAGCCTCTTTTCCTCTAATATACACATTTGAGGTTTTAAATTTTCTACGAACTATACTTTAGCTTTATCCCACAAGTTTTTGATATGCAGTATTTTGATCATATTTCTAAATACATTCAAATTTCTCATAATTCTTCTTTGATGTACTAGTTATTTAGTAATATGTTTCCAAACATATGGAATTTTCTTCTTTTTTTTTTTTTTTTATTGACTACTGAGGTAATCACATTGTGGTTTCTGCAATAATCAGGCCCTTGAAATGTGCTGAGACTTGCTTTCTGGCCTAGTTGATGGTCAAAAGTTTTAACTTTTTCATGTGTTTAAAAATATGTATCTATTAAGTGTGATGTACTATGTTTGCCTTGTATATCAGCTTATTCTATCCTTTAAATTTATGTTAATCAAAGCACATGTAAAATAAGGAAACAATGTATTGAAGATGAAAAGAAAAAAGATACATTAAGCAAAACAGGTTTACCTATTTGGGATTTGCTCAGTTCTTAAATCTGTAGGTTTATGTCTTTGCCAAATTTAAGGAGTTTTCAGCCATTATTTCTTCCAGTACTTTTTTGGCCCCACCCTACCCTATTTCTCCTCTCTATAAGACTCAAATGACATGAAAGTTAGATTTTTTGTTGTTGTTGTTATAGTAATACAGGTTTAACGTCCATTTTATCTCTAGAAATTGGGTAATTTATTTTTTTACCGCGCAGGTCAAAGCTAAGAAGATTTTTTTTTTCTTTCTTTCTTTTTTTTTTTTTTTGAAACAGAGCCTCACTCTGTTGCCCAGACTGGAGTGCTGCAGTGCAGTGGTGCAATCTTGGCTCACCTCCGCCTCCCAGGTTCAAACAGTTCTTATGTCTCAGCCTCCCAAGTAACTCTAGGGACTACAGGGACGCACCACCACGCCCAGCTAATTTTTGTAGTTTTAGTAGAGACGGGGTTCTGCTGGGTTGGCCAGGCTGGTTTCAAACTCCTGGCCTCAAGTGATCTGCCCACCTCGGCCTCCCGAAGTGTTGGGATTACAGGTGTGAGCCAAGCGTGCCTGGCCAAAATTGGGCAATTTTTCTTCTCTTCCAATTTACTGAGCTGTTGTCTGTGTCTTCTGTTCTGCTGTTGAGACTATCCTTTGAATTTTGAGTTTTTGTATTTCTCATTTCTAAAATTTGGTTCTCCTTTTATTTACTGAGACTTTTTATTCTCTGAGACTGTTTTTTCCATTTGCTTCAAGCCTGTTTATAATTGCTTGTTGGAGCATTTTTGTTTTGTTTTGAGATGGAGTCTCACTCTGTCTCCAGGTTGGAATGCAATGGCATGATCTCGGCTCACTGCAACCTCTGCCTCCCAGGTTCAAGTGATTCTCCTGCCTCAGCCTCCCAAGTAGCTGGGACTACAGGTGCATGCCACCATGCCTGGCTAATTTTTGTATTTTTAGTAGAGACGGGGTTTCACCATGTTGGCCAGGATGGTGTCGATCTCTTGACCTTATGATCCACCCACCTTGGCCTCCCAAAGTGCAGGGATTATAGGCGTAAGTCCATTGTTGGAACATTTCTATATGACTGCTTCAGAGGCTTTATCAGATGATTTTAACATCTCTGTCACCTCAGTGTTGTTATCCACTGTTTTTTTTCCTTTGTTGGAGATCTAACTGGTTCTTGGTATGAAGAGTGATTTCGATAGGAACCTGAGCA
Source organism: Chlorocebus sabaeus (assembly GCF_047675955.1). NCBI lineage: Eukaryota > Metazoa > Chordata > Mammalia > Primates > Cercopithecidae > Chlorocebus > Chlorocebus sabaeus. The sequence continues at coordinate 79,145,015 of NC_132924.1, read as the reverse complement.
TTTTGGGTACTATGTTTTGAGACTCTGGGTTTTTCTTATGCCTTCTGTTTTGCAGGCTTTCTCTGACACCACTCCAGCAGAGAGAAAGAGGGAGGACCACCTCATTAGAGCCTTCTTGAGTGGAGGTGTTCATTTGGCCTTTGCTGGTGTGGGTGTGGGTGGAACCATAGTTTCTTCCTGTGGTGCTGGGCTAGGGTAGAGTAGTTATTGCCTAAAAGTTTTCTGTCTTGCTAGGTTGCCCTTTTCCTTGTCCTTTAGCTAGGAATTGCCAACTTTTGTTGGGACTTTTTTTTTTTTTCCCGGTCTGCATTATTGCTGTTCACATGTTGCCAGTTTCTTCAGCTCCAAGTCTGGGATTTATAAGGCAAAAGGAAAATCCAGACAACTTACCACCACGTTGTTTCTTGGGTTCCAAGGTCCCTAGCCAGTCTCCCTTCATCTCCGCCTTTCAGAGACATCTTAGGTTTGTTTTCTATTAAGTTTTTAGTTGCACTTAATAGGAAAAATAAGGAAAGTGCATCTAATCCAAATTTTGGGAAGCTGAAGTTGAAGCTCCCTTTTATTTTTTCAATTGCCAAACTACATTTTTAGTCAGCCAGGCAGAGGGAAGACTTAGTAGAGAAAATGCACTGTTACCTCAATCTCAGCCATTGTTTTCTTCCTTCTTAGCACAATGGATCTGAAGTGTAGTGGCTGTAGGATCTGAGGTGTAGTAAGTTTGAGAGTGGGAGTAAAATCCACGCTAGTCCCAAAGGAGAAGTACATCTGGACTCTAAATTCAGTTTCCCCCCTCACTGTACCATGTTGCTTCTTATAATAGAGGTTTTTTGGTTGTTTTTTTTTTTTTTTTTTTTTTTTTTGAGACAGTCTCACTTTTGTTGCCCAAGCTTGAGTGCAATGGCGTGATCTCAGCTCAGTCAACTTCTGCTTCCCGGGTTCAGGCCATTCTTCTGCCTCAGCCTCCTGAGTAGCTGGGACTACAGGCACATGCCATCATGCCCTGCTAATTTGTTGTATTTTTAGTAGAGACGGGGTTTCACCATGTTAGCAAGGATGGTCTTGATCTCCTGATCTCATGATCCGCCCCCCTCAGCCTCCCAAAGTACTGGGATTTGGTTGGGATTTTTTCAAAAGATTCTATAAACTTATAAATCAATGAGGAATGCATTTGGTTGCAAATAACAGAAAAATTTGGTTTAAACAGAGGTTTATCTGTATCATACAACTGTTTTAGTGAACTAAATATGGCCTGAGAAGACTCCTATATTTGAGTCCTTGTGGACGAACCATAACCTAGCTTAATAGGCAGACAAGGTCAGAAAGCTAACTTAGGAGTATGCACTTGTAACAATCACTGAGTCTTGACCAATCCCAGTGGCCATACTTCAACCACTCACATACTGCTGAGTGTTCAAACTGTGTTCAGATAAGGCAAATGCCAAACTGCAACCAAACCAGCTTTTCTGTGCCTCACTTCCCTTTTTTGTCTATAAATCTTCTTCCACCATGTGGCTGCACTCGAGTCTCCGTGAATCTGCTGTGATTCTGGGGGCTGTCTGATTCGCAAATTGTTCATTGCTCATTAAACTCCTTTAAATTTAATTCGGCTGAAGTTTTTCTTTTATCACAGCCAAATGCTTTACCTCTTCAAAAAAATTAATGAGTAAGCTCACTCCATGTATTTATACTACACACTCTGTCAAACACCTCGGAGAGATTAAGTAAGATAAGGAGTAAGAATCAACCATTGCCTTTGACATTGTGGAGGTTATTGTCCTTGACAAGGGCTATTTCAGTGGAATTCTGGGAACAACAGTACAGTAGTCCAACAGAGTAATTTGTAGGTGAGAGTGAAAACTAGCAGGTATGGATGATTCTTTTGAGGTGTTCTGCTATAAAGGGGAGCAGAGAATTGGAATAGCGGAAAGAGGATGTGAGATCAAGGGACGCATTTTTGTGTACTTAAGAATTAAGCTATTACAGCACGATTTTAACCTGAGAAGATTGATTCATTTTAAAATACAAAAAAAAATGCTGATTCAAAAAGAAGAGGCGGGGTGATTGCAGTGCCAACTCCTTAAGAAGGTGCCCAAGGAGAAAGGTTGATTGTGGCGAGAGCAAACGCAATTCATTGATTATATTGGGAGGGAAACACAGAAGTTTAAAGGAAGATTTGTTTGTAGATTGTGTGGTGATTAGACTAAGGAAGTTCTCTCTACACTTGTTTTCTCAGTGAAATAAGCAAGTTTATCACCTAAGAATGAGTAGCAAGGCAGTGCAGATGTTTGATTGAAGAGGAGGCCATATTCATAGAACGTGTAAAAATGAAATAACATTGTACTGACAATCCTAGCCAACAAAACAGAACAAGAAAAAAAGTAAATATTAGAAGGCTAATATTAGAAATTAAACTGTTATCAGCACACTATGTGTCCAGATAGAAAACCCAAAATAATCTACCACTAACCACTAGAATTAGTTTAGAAAGATACCCGAATAGGCCGGGTGAGGTGGCTCATGCCTGTAATCCCAACACTTTGGGAGGCTGAGGCAGGCAGATCGTGAGGTCAGGAGTTTGAGACCAGCCCAGGCAACATAGTGAAACTCCATCTCTACTAAAAATACAAAAAAACTAGCCAGGCCTGGTGGCGGGTGCCCATAATCCCAGCTACTTGGGAGGCTGAGGCAAAGAGAATACTTGAACCTGGGAAGCAGAGGTTGCAGTGAGCCGAGATCGCGCCACTGCACTCCAGCCCAGGCAACAGTGCGAGGCTCTGTCTCAAAAAAAAAAAAAAAGAAGGAAAGATACCTGAATATAAGATCAATATATAAAAACTGTTTTTATGTAAGAACAACAGTTATAAAATATAACTTGAAAAATATATATCATCTAAAGTAAAAAAAAAAGATTAGGAAGCTAGAGATAAAAATAAAATATGCGCAATTATTACTAAGGAAACTGTGAAACTCTCTTGTCTGATCTACAGATTCAACTGAATTCCAATCAAATTTCTAAAGTTTTGGGGAAATCTTAATAAGTTGATTCTAAAATTGTTATGGAAGAGCAAAAATAGCTCCCCAAATAGCCAAGGTACTCCTAGAGAAGGTGATAGAGGGATTTGCCTTACTAAATAGTAATACTTACTATGAAGCTATTGTATGACGTCGTGAAGGGGTTACATGGATTAGGCCTCACAGTTGCAGGAACTGGAGAGAATGCCCATGGAAGATGGTTGCTGTTGCATTTGGAGATGGATCTAAAGTCACAGTAGACCAGCAAGACCAGGAGTCAGGAAGCAAAGCTGAACATGAAATGAGAGAACAAACTAGAATCTGTGAGGACAAGTTGGAACCCATGAAAACAAATGGGAACTCAAAAGGACAAACTGGAACCCAGCATTTTCTACCTCAACCACACAGGTGAACCACAGAAGCAGCCTGTGCCCTTCACTGCAGAGCTATCTGTTTCTGGCTCAGGACTCAGAGAGGACAAAGGCAATCTGACAGCAGCTGGAGGAGCAGCAGCCACACCTGGCACCCCTCGCTGACCTTCACAGCCTACTGGCTGCCTCCCCTCTGCTACTTTCCAAGTCTGTTCTCTGAAGCCCACTGCCAGCGGCAGGAGATGGGAATTTTGGGAAATGTAGTTATAGCTTAACTAAGTTACCACACTTTAAAATCACAATGAGGAACAGCAAAGGGGCCAGTGTGGCCAGACTGCAGTGAGTGTGGGGGAAAGTATATAGCAAGGGAGGAGAACTGCAGAAGTATATTTTGAAAATAGGCTCCCTGGGCATTCATTTATTTGATTCCCTCTACATTTGTCTGGAAACAACCCTACAATGTATGGTGCATTAGCTTTCTAGGGTGGGGAAATGCCTTCAAAAGTATTTGATTGATGTCTCATGCCTCCCTCATGCCTTCAAAGTACAAGGAAGTAGGGGTGGTGAGGTAACAAACAGCACTGTAATTAAAACTGGTTAAAACTTCAATTTTTGATTTTACCATGAAAGTCTTCATGATGTGATTTCTACTCTTCTCTTCCTGACAAGCAGGGAGTCTTAGTTTTGGCAAAAAAAAGAGTTCTGAGAGCAGGAAGTAGATAGGGTGGACCGGCGAGCTAAGAAAGTTCCTTTGCAACTTTTTTTTTGTAATGTTATTGTTTGTTTTTATAATTACATGAAAAGGCCTAAGACATTTTTATATCTTGCAAGATATCCATATGACACTAGCCTAAATGCCCACCTTGGTTTCTAGGCAACATCCAAAAGATATGGAAGAGTCTGCCTACTCATTACCAAGTAAATAGCCATTCTTTCCTTCTATATCAAATTAACAGAACTCCATTTGCCCACCCAGCTAAAGCACCACATTTCCCAGCCTCCTTTGCAGCTTTGTATAGCTTTGTGGCTAAGTTCTGGCCAATGGAATTAAAGCAATGTTGTGCGGGACTTTGAGTCTTCTTTAGATCCAATCTTAAATAAAACGCCTATAACAAAAATCATACTAAGTAGCAAAGCATTGAAAGTTTTTCTTTGAAAATCAGGACCAAAGTAAAGAGGCCTGCCCTCATTATTTCAAGTCAGCATTTTAGGGAGATCTTGTGCAGCACAATAAGGAAAACACATAAGAATTGAAATAAATGAAATAAAACTATCATTTTTTTGTGGATGATATGATTGCCTACAGTAGAGTTGACTAAAAGAGTCAAACTCTGTAAAATATTTAAAGAGATTTATTCTGAGCCAAATATGAATGACCATGGACTGTGACACAGCCCTCAGGAGGTCCTGAGAACATATGCCCAAGGTGGTCGGGGTACAGCTTGATTTTATATGTTTTAGGGAGGCATGAGACATCAATTGAATACATTTAAGAAATACATTGGTTTGGTTCAGACAGGCGGGACAACTCGAAGCAGTGGGGGCTTCCAGGCAGTAGGTAAATTTAAACATTTACTGGTTGACAGTTGGTTGAGTTTATCTGAAGACCTGGGATCAACAGAAAGGAAATTTTCAGGTTAATATAAAGGATTATAGAGACCAAATTTTATTGTGCAGAGTAAGCTCTAGATAGCAGACTTCAGAGAGAGCAGGTTGTAAAATGTTTCTTATAGGACCTAAAAGGGTGCCTGGCTCTTAATTGATTATCTCCTGGATCTGGAAAGGAAGGAAGGAAGGGAAAAAAAGGAGGGGAAAGGGATTCTCTATAGAATGTGGATTTTTTCCCACAAGGGACAGCTTTGCAGGGCCATTTCAAGATATGGCAGAGAAACATGTTTTGAGGTCAAATATTTTGATTTTCTTCCGTGTTATGCCAGAGTCAGATTGGAAAGTAAGTCATGATATACAGGGTTAAATACAACCCTTCTGATGAGAATTTACAGTTTGTAAGACATGACTCCACAGACCCCTTAGATAGGAATTGGGACAAGATAAAAAAATCAAAGCTTAGTTATCAGTAGAAATCCCCAAGGAATCTAAAAATAAATTCTTAGACATAATAGATGATTTTGATAAGATCAATATAAAAATTCAGTTTCATTTCTCTATACCAGACACAATCTAAAAACATAATTTATTTTTAAAAATAAATATCGCCAGGCATGGTGGCTCATGCCTGTAATCCCAGCACTTTGGGAGACTGAGGAGGGTGGATCACGAGGTCAAGATATCAAGACGATCCTGGCCAACATGGTGAAACCCCATCTCTACTAAAAATACAAAAACAAAAAAAATTAGCCGGGCATAGTGGCAGGTGCCTGTAATCCCAGCTACGTGGGCAGGCTTAGGCAGGAGAATCGCTTGAACCCTGGAGGTGGAGGCTGCAGTGAGCTGAGATCACGCCATTGCACTCCAGCCTGGGCAAAAACATCGAAATTCCGTCTCAAAATAAATAAAAATAAATATCAATATCAATATTATTGACAGAGAATATCACCAAACTATGTAAGTTCTAGGGAAAAAAAACTAACAAAGATGTGTAAAATCTATACAAAAAAATTATAAAATTTTAGCAAAAAGCATTAAAGAACACCTAAATGGACAAAGATCCCATTTTTATGAATCAGAAGTTCTTATGATAAACACATGAATTTTCTCCAAGTCGATCTACAGATGTAAAGAATTACAGTCAAAATCCCCAAAAGATTTTTCATAGAAAATGAGAAGTTCATTCTAGTATATATTGAGGAACAGATATCAAGGATAGCCAAGGTATTTCTGAAGAAAAATTAAAAGGGGAGAATTATTCTAGAAGATATTATGATATTTTTATAAAATTATACTAATTAAGATAGTGTGGTCTTGGTGCAGGAATAAATGAACTGACTGATAGATAGAAATAGAGGGCCAGGAATCAGACCCATGAATACTCGAATTTTTAAGACAGGCTGGAAGTACAGAACTGGAGAAAGGCAAGATTGAATAATAAAGGGAGCTGAAAAATTGGTTATCCATGTGGAAAAATGAAATCAGATCTTACTTCACACCATATATGAAAATCAAACCTAGAAGGATTAAGAGCTTATGTGTTAAAAGCACACTTTCACTTTTAAAGAAAAATAAGCTAATATTGTTCTGATCTTAGAACAGGGAGGGATTTCCTAAATAACACACAAAAATATGCTCACCATAAGAAACAATATTCACAAATTCAGATATGTTAAAATTAGTCATCGAAACGTCATCAAAAAATATTTTAAAGAAATAGAAGAAAAATTCCAACTGAAGTTATTATAGCACAAAGGATTAGTATGCAGAATAGATAAGGGTTCCCACAAACAAAAAGGGGGAAAAGCTAACAAAACTGCAGAAGATTCAAACAGACATTTCACAGAAGAAAAAATGCATACAGCTAAAAATCATGAAGCACTGTTGAACCTCATTATCAGGAAAATGGAAGTCAATGGAAGTCAAAACCACAGAGATACCATTTCACACCTATTGATAAATATTGTATGTGACAATATTGAGTTTGAAGAGAATGTGAATCAATGTGATCACATTCCTAGTAGAAATGTAAATTAATATAACCACTTTGGAAAATAATTTGTCATTACCTTATCAGGTTGTTCATGCCTGAAGACCCAGTAACTCCTCATCTAGCTATATACCCAAGAGAAACATTAGCACCTATCTAATATGAAATAGAAGATTGTTCTAAGCAAAAAAGTTTGTCTTACAAAAAGAAATAGAAACAACTCAGATATCTATGGGCAGAAAAAATATAAATTTTTGTAGAGTTGCACAAGGGACTATAATACAGAGGTGAAAATTAATGAACTACAGCTTTACCAACCATGTGAATGTCTCAGAAACACTGTTGAGTGAAAAGAACAGGCTAGAGAAGACTATATACAGGGTAATACTACTTTTATCACCTGAGAAGACCCAATTACATATGATTTAGATGTTCTAGCATATTTGGTAAAACTCATCTTTAAAAAGCAAAGGAATGACAAACACCAGATTTAGAAGAAGAGTAACCTATGTGAGAAAGGCAGAGGGCAGAGATAGAGTGGGTGCCCTTCTCTTTCCCTTAGGTCAAGGTAAAATGGTGGTGATATTCTAGTTCTTGGTCAGGCCTTGGTTTTACCAGGTGTTCATTATTAAATGTGATGAAAAGTAAAATAAGGCCATTCACCGGCCAGTGATGATAGTGTGCCATGAATCAAGAATTTTTATTAATTGCATTCTGTGCATTTGAATTTCATTTTGTGAAAAAACAACAAAATTGTAAGAATTGCAAAGAAATGTTCCTGAATCCCCTATCAAAATGCAGCAAGCAGTTCCTCTTAAAAATCTCAGTTAACGACCTGGAGCACGCTTTTATGCTTTCCAGTGAAGTGTGAAGTGTTGCCTCTCTTGTCAACAAACTGTCAGTCAGCACTGCACCACTTCCAGTAGTTCTGAGGTCAGGGGAAAGATTTTGAAAACCTTGGCTGGTAACTTTAAGATAGAAACAAAAAAGGTGTCAGCTAAGGTTTCTTAGGGACAGTTGTTCATTTGTTTATTTTAAAAATCTGGTTCCAAAAAAGTCTCATTTAAATTCTAGGAAAAAAACAAATGAGAGTATTGCAAAGTAAACATTTATTCTAAGTGCCAGGTCACATTTATATTGTAATGTGTTTTATACTTTTCTTGGGTGTAATTTATTATTAAAATATTCTTTACAACTTTATACAACCCATAGTTTCCACATAGCAACGTAGAAAAGCATTTTGATTTAGAAATAGCAGCAAAAAAAAAAGTAGTTTAGGAGGCTAGAATGAATGTGCATTTAGAGTAGCATCCCATGCCAGGCACTGTGGCTCATGCCTACAATCCCAGCACTTCTGGAGGCCAAGGAGTGGGCATTACTTGAGCCCAGGAGTTCAAGACCAGCCTGGGCAACAAAGTAAGACACTGTCTCTACAAAAAAAATCAAAAAATTAGGCAGGTAGGCTGGGCGTGGTAGCTAACGACTGTAATCCCAGCACTTTGGGGGGCTGAGGCTGGGGGATCACCTGAGGTCAGGAGTTCAAGTCCAGCCTGGCCAACATGGTGAAACCCCATCTCTACTAAAAATATAAAAATTAGCCAGGTGTGGCGGTGGGTGCCTGTAATCCCAGCTACTCAGGAGGCTGAGGCAGGAGAATTGCTTGAACCCAGGAGACAGAGGTTGCAGTGAGCCGACATGGTGCCACTGCACTTCAGCCTGAGCAAAAGAGTGAGACTCTGTCTAAAAAAAAAAAAAAGCCAGGTATAGTGGCATGCACCTGTACTACCAGCTACTTGGGAGACTGAGGCAGGAGGATCACTTGAGTCCAGGAGGTTGACGCTGCAGCAAGCCATGATTGTGCCACTACACTCCAGCCTGGGTGACAGACTGAGATCCTGTCTCGAAATAAATAAGTAAATCAGTGTTCCCTTAGATGCGAGACAAGCAAATGCACAATGTTCACTGTGTCATGAGCAGGGCTTCAGAGATTGGAAAGTGACTGGACTTAAGCACTGAAAGAAAACCCTTTGCTAAGTCTCTGCTGTGCTTCCAAACAGCTGTGTATTCCTGAACTTCAGTTTCCCCATCTGTGGAACTCAGGGACTAAGATATGCCTTCCCTACCTCAGAGTTAATGTATTGACAAAATAGATGTGAGCATGATAGTGGCCAGGCTCATTCTGCCCATTACACAGTAAACCAATCACTGAGATGATGAATTTGGCAGTGGAGAAAATATTTTATTCTTGAGGCAGCTAAGTAAGCAGCTAGAGAATGCCTCTCAGGTCCACCTCCCCGAAGAAGAAGAGGCTTTATGGATATTTATGGGATAGAGTAGCAAGGCGGTCTGAGGCATGGGGAAAGGTTACTGGAGTAAGGGAAAACAAGGCAATGAGTGATCTGCACAAGTGTAGTCAAGCTTCATGGCTCTTTACAGGATGCATGTTAACAAAATGACATCATTAGCGTGATCTGAGGGTGCAGTTTTTGGCCCTCCAACATCAAAAGGTCACCCATTGTGAAATGGGAGAGTTCCCTGAACCTCCTTGCAGGACATGCAACAAGGGTGTGGCTCGTCTGTTCAGCCACCATGTGTGCTCAAACCCTTTACTGGAGGGGGAGCACACAAGCAGGTGCAAGAATCAGGGTGAGCACTTTTGGACACCAGCCCACCAGTGGTGTCTAGGGGTAGGAGCCTGCAACTCCTGAAGCCCCAGTGGCTGAGCTACAGTCCTCTTTTAGCTCTGCCATCCGCAGATGGCTTAAGTGTTAAACAGCTCAGTGCCCTCTTGATACCAGGATTCTTATCCAGTGTCCAGGAAGAATCAGATCACACACAGACTTGAAGGATGGTGAATGCGGGGGTTTTATTGAGTGGTGGAGGTGGCTTTCAGCAGGATGAATGGGGAGCTGGAAAGGGGGTGGAGTGGGAAGATTATCTTCCCCTGGAGTTTGGCTGTCCAATGACCTATCTCTCCTCCCTGACTGCCCCAGCCAAACTCCTGTTGACATTCAGATGCTCCTTCTCTTCTCTCCTTTTCTGCCACACCGTTCTGCAGCTCTTCTGCTCTTCTGTTTGTCTGCGCATCTGCTTGTGGAGCCTGGGGCTTAGGATTTATATGAGTACAGGATAGGAGGCGTGCCAGACCAAAAGGCAACATTTGGGCATGAAAACAGGAATGCTTGTTCTCATTCCAGGGTGCGGGTTTCCAGGCTTTAGGGTGGGGTCTTTGCCAGGGAACTACCCTCTTCTACCCAATATTTCCCTGTCTCCTGTCCATATCAATTGGACATTCACACAGGTCCAATTGAAGGGTTGGTGGTCTCAGCTGGTTTGAAGTGGACAAGGGCTGACCCCAACTTCCTGAAAAACAACTGTTATCATGGTGAGCAATGCCTTAGAGATGTTATCTATAAGGAGGCTACTGGCAGGTATAGATTATTTAGCTATATGGATTTTAAAATCAGCTGGAAGCAAGCAGCTCAAAGCAAGCAAGGCAAGATAAGCTTGGTGGGTCTTATAAGTTTAGTCCTCAGTTTCCATCAACAGCCCAAGGTCAAGCAAGAGGCAGCAGGTGGGGTAACAGGAAACCAGTGGGATGCAGACAGTGCGCCAATGCCCATTTTATAGTGCTTGGAGCATGAGTTTCCTATTTATAATGACCACAGAGTTTAGAGCTATTTTATTATTGCATTCCTGACAGAAATTATCAAATCCTATCTGATGTGCTTGATGTCAAGTCCCTAATCCAGAATGTAAGTCCAAATTTATAACCTCATTTTTGTTTGTTTGTTTGTTTTGAGAGGAAGTTTCACTCTTGTTGCCCTGGCTGGAGTGCAATGGCATGATCTCAGCTCACTGCAACCTCCACTTCCTGGGTTCAAGTTATTCTCCTGCCTCAGGCTCCTGAGTAGCGGGGATTACAGGCGCACGCCACCATGCCTGGCTAATTTTTGTATTTTCAGTAGAGACAGGGTTTCACCATGTTAGCCAGGCTGGTCTTGAACTCCTGACGTCAGGTGATCCACCCATCTTGGCTTCCCAAAGTGCTAGGATTACAGGCGTGAGCCAATGCATCCATCTATAACCTCATTCTTATGATAAAAAACATATATAATCCAGTTTACAGAAACCTGTTTTATGACGCTCTAATTTATGTGGTGATCTCTAGAAAAAATGTTATGGTGATAACTGAGAATCGTCAGTCACTGAAACATTAATTACATAGTCAGTGAAGAGCAGGTAAAATATACTTCTGGGCTTCACTTTACATTAGAGATGTTTTTCTGAAACGGTGCCTATGAAACAAATCCTTGTCCCCACTACTTCATATTTATCATTTCAAAGGCACTTTATCTTTATTTCTGGTTGATCACCCTTTGAGGGTGGCACTCCAAAATGTCAGCTCAAAATTTCCCTGCCCTTCAGTTTCCATGACAAGTAAGTTAACGATCTGTAAATAAATCCTGAAATGTCCTCAGGAATCTGCCACTTGAAGGAATCTATTAGGATTCTTCCAAAATGCAAACACTTGGCTTGTTATGGGCCTGCCTGAAGTTGTACGCTGGGCTTTCTGGAGGGCAGCAGACCCCTAAGAATAGAGTCCCAGGCTTTCCTTTAGTTCCTCTCGTTGTTTTTCAGGGACAAAAATCGTTATCTATTTTTTTTTCCAGAGGAGTAGGAGTAAGATCTAAAATAGTTAGGTCTGGCAGCTTAATCTGGGTTGGCTGTCTCTGCCGGCAATCTGTAAAATGTGTTTTTCAAGGATAAGAAGTTTGGGCCCTGGGCCAGAGCTCATGTCTGTCATCAGCGGGAAGATAAATGATCCCTGTAACCTACTGCTATGCTCTGTTTACCTTTGTGCTTAAACATGAACACCTTGCCTTCCATAGGCCCAGAGCTGCCCAAAGTGGATCCTTTGCTCTTGTCAAACAGAACCTTCATAAGTCTGCCGTTTGGGTGGGCATGGTGGGGCCAGCCTTTTGTGAGGTGAAACTCCAAACCAGTGTCCATTCTTGGGACTGGTATGTAGTTTTTTCATGTTGCCTAAGAGGCTCAGGAAGGGAACTTGAGGTATTTGTTTTTTCATGCCTGCAAAGGCCATTTCCTAAGAGGTGAGAAGCATATATGCATACCTGCAAGTACCTGTGAATGTGGGCCACTGAGAGTCTCTGAGGCAAGAGCCCTTCAGGGGAATCTGGTATTTATTCATTATGCAAAACTTCATTCTAGCTAGAATCGGGCCTGGGATATGCTTAAAGCTTAAAGGGATGTCTGTTAAACCACATTTCCTGTTTCCCGTAGAACTTACCACACTAGCTTTGAAAGTATCAAAGCTCAGAGTGGAAGGTTAAGGTGTGAGAAAGGGACAGTATTGGCAGAAGGCAAATGGTGTGACCACTTCCTTCTCCACCCTCTTCTCCCATCCCTTGCCTCCCTGGAAAAGCTGGTTTCCTCAGGAGTCACTCCTTCAGCAGCCGCACAAGGCAAACGCCTTGGGGCAGCTGGGCACAGGCTGGGGTTGCCTCCCTCCTGCCCCTGCCCTGCGTCCTGCCCCAGCAGACAGTGAATAAGCCACCTAGTTGGCCCAGCTTCCCCCAGTCCCACTTCTCAAGCTGGGGTATAAGCATCTAGGAGGACAGGACTGTGTCGCCGGGAGGTGGAGTAAGAAGGGTGACAGGAGCCACGGAATCAAAATAGCACAATCGACTCACTTCTACTCAAAGATTTGGAAAGGAAAGGTTCAGTTCTTTAACTTGTAAGTTCAAGTCAAACATTAGTTTTTATTTTACTTTATTTACTTGTTTTTTGAGACAGGGTCTTCTCTGTCACCCAGGCTGGAGTGCAGTGGCACAGTCATGGTTCACTACAGCCTCCAACTCCTGGGCTCCAGTGATCCTCCTGCTTTAGCCTCCCAAGTAGCTGGGACCAAAGGCATGCACCACCAGAGCTTTTTTTTTTTTTTTTTTTTTTTTTTTTTTTTTAAGAGACAGGGTCTCACTATGTTGCCCAGGCTGGTCTCAAACTCCTGGGCCCAAGCAGTCCTCCCACGTTGGCCTCCCAAAGTGCTGAGACTATAGGTATGAGCCACCGCGCCTGGCCAAATATTACTTTTTATAAAGACGAATATTTTTTTCTGAAATAAGGCCCATTGAAGCCCACCTTGTTTGTGTTTAAGAAGCCATGACCAAAAGAGCACTGCCCATTTCTGCTCAGGTTTGTTGCGGTCACCCATTTAATCACTCATTCAACTTAAGTGCACTCATGGGGCTCTGGCCAACTGCCAGACGAGAGAGATGCAGGCCCCTCTCAGGAACTCACAGTGTAGCAAGGAGGTAAAAGGTTAATGCATGGTTTCCAGGGAGCAGTTGGAGCTCAAATAGGGCTCAGCAGGAATAGTTAGGGGAGACCAGAGAAAAGACACCAACCCAGCTAGGCACAGCTAAAGAGAGACAGTAGGCACTGGACTGGGGGAAGGAGAGAACTCATCTACCAAGCAGGTACACTGCCCTGGTCCGGGCTTGCCTGCCCTGGCCTCTGTTTCTTCACCTGCCAGATAGACAGTTAGAGGAGTGACTCTAAACCCCTGCCAGATTGATATGTCTGTGGCTCCCTTCACCTACATCTCTGCAGAGCTCAGTAGTTCTGAAAAGATAGAGCCCAGCCTTAGGGCAGTGCGGTGGTGTATGCTGAGGCTGGGATGTGTCAGGGTCGTCCTAACTCCAGGATGCAAAGGTGGCCACTGCTGGCCCCAGGGTTTCATAAGTTGCTCTGCATGTGGAGAGTCTGGCGTTGGCAGCATTGGTTCTGAAATCCTGCCAAGTGGGCATGATGCACTGGCCAGGTGGAATTCAGGGCATGTGCTCACTGTGGATTCCGGCTGTGGCAAAGGTGCTGCAGGTTTGCCCCTCGGTTGATTTGTTCCGGGATGGTGAGCACACCACTCACCAGCCACACCCCGGAGAACATTCCCCCTGCTGCCTCAGCACCCAGCAGCCCAGCAGCCCAGCCCGCAGCCCTCTCTGTCCATTCATTGCTTAGGCAGTACCTGAAAGAAATCTCACCTCATCTGGTCAGCTAGCCTGGGCTTATCTGCAGGGAATTTCACATCCTCTTCCCCAACCAAAAGACACACATCATTTTGTGTAAATGTGAAACTTCAGGGACTCTTACCTCACAAATGCATGTTTTTTTTTCTTGTATGCAGTGCTATTTTCAAGACCAATATTTAAGTCTTTCTGATGAATTCCTGCCCATCTGTCAAGATTTAGCCTGAATGGCCTCCTCCTACCCATCCTGTGGGCTTTCATAGTCCTTTGTGCACATCACCACTAGAGCTTTAGAGCACAGCCTTGCAATTTATCTGCTGACACGTCCATCTCCCCAGCTGGTCCTGAGCAGAGTCTCAAGGGCAGGAACCGTACAGTGGCAGCCTTCCATCACCTAATACTAAGGCCTCTGCTGACACCAAAACTCTGTAAATGTTGCAGTCAGTTCCAAGTGTCTTTTTCTCAACTATTCTCATCTTAATCTTTATGGTTTCAATGCCTTCCACAATGGTTTACCCTCTTATTTAGATTTCATCTATCTCACTGAATGGTGGTGTTGGGTCACCTGGGGTCAGAAAACCAGTGCAAAAATGCTGACTTCTTCTCTGACCCAGGAGCCTCATGTCTTCTACCAACATCCGTGAAATTGTGGCATGTGTGCTTATTAGTCTGCACATGAGGTAAGATCTCAGTTCTTGATGGTATGAAGTGCTGCAGGGAGAGAAAGTGTGTGTGCACAGGCCCAGAGGCCTGGGGGAGCCCAGCCTGCTCTCAGAACTGCCGGGACAGCAGATGACTGTGGCACACCCTTGCTGTGTGGGGTGGCAAACAGCCTCTTCCTTCAGGCTTCTGCCCAAATGTGATCTCATTAGAATGGCCTTCCCTAACCATCCCAGCTGACACAGAATCCCACATCACTCCCTGTCTCCTATCTTGCTCTTCTGTCTTTCACATGTATACCACATCATCTCATATATTTGTTTGTTTGTTGTCTATACTTCCCTGCAAAATGGCAAATCCAATCAGCGAAGGAACTTTGTTTCATTCACTGCTGTAATTAATTCTACCACTTAGGACAGTGCCCCGCATAGAGAGATGAGGCTGTCAGGACAGACGAGCCTGGTTTGCATCGTGGGTTAGAGCCTGTAAGCCATGCCAGGAGCTTGGGTGAATCCTGGGAGGTTTAGAGATCCTTTTAGGTATTCTATGATTTGCATTTTAGGGCCATGATCCCTTCAGCAGTTGGGAAGTTCACTGAAGGGAGGGCAAGACCACAGGAGTCTGGGAGAGCAGGTGGAAGGTGGGTGCATCATCTAGGAGGAGGATGTTAGTGTGGATTTAAGACGCTGGGCTGGAGAGGAGTGGAGGAGTGTTAAAGCTATCAAGGAAGGAGAATTGATAGGGCTTGGCGATTGATTGGATATGGAATGTAGGGGAGTAGGGGTCACAGATGGTGATTTGGGTGACTGGCAAATGGTTCAGGGGGTTCAGAGGAAATGGGGAGTATACTTAGAGGTAGGATGTTCAACTGGGGCAAAAGTTTGACTTACTATTATCTGCTGAACCGTGAGAAGGGCTGTTATCCTGTGATCACTGCTCGACATCAGTCCAATGGCAAGTAGTCTGTTGCTGGTGCCAGGGTCAGAATGTGGGAGTGTCTTAGTCCTGTGGTTCACAGCCTAAAGGAGAAGCAGGTTACAGGGATTTCTGGTAGTTGTTTCTGATGCCAGCTCCAGGTTAGACAGCCCTCATTCAACCTGACCTTTTTACACTTCTCCAATTTCTATGTCTCAATATTTTTACATTTTTAATTTACATTCCATAAAATGCACAATTATTGAGTGCACATCACTGTGAATGTTTATCTATGCATACACCCATGTAACCACCCAAACCAAGATTCGCAACATTTCCATAGCCCAGAAAGCTATCTGTGCCTCTTCCAAGTCCAAGGTAACCATGCTCACCCAAAGGTAACCGCTATCTGACTTCCATTGTGTAGGATTAACATTGCTGATTCTTTAACTTCATTGTAAATAGAATTACACAATATGTACTTTTTTATATGTGTCTTGTTTCTTTCAACGTCATGACTGTGAGGTTCACATGTCAAAAATTTTGCTGTTTTTATAACTGTGTATAAATATGCCAAAATTTGTTTACCACTCTCCTCTTGATGGGCACCTGGGTTGTTTGGAATAAAGCTGCAATAAACTTTCTTGTCCAAGTCCTTTTTGCATCTACTCTCTTTTGGCAATTCCAGGAAGGCCTGTGTTTTGTGTGTGTGGATGCGTGGTAGTAAAGGAAAACCTTCTTGGCAAGGCCTTGAACTCGCTGCTGGCCTCTGCCTGGGGTACCTTTGAGGATCAGCAGCTCCAAGGAGCAATGGACAGAAGCTCTGAATCACCAGTGACCAAGGGTAATCTCACATGCCCTGAATGATTTGTTTTTATTAGAGATCAGGAGAATTTGGGGAAAACCTATAAGTGATTTTGAGCAGTTATTCTCATGTGCTTATAAAGACTTTTACCTCTTGCAAAGGACCAGGGCTGGGGAAACAGACAGAACCAGGATATAGGTTGGGCCTCATGTACTTGAGAATGGTATTGAGTTCCCTGCAGCATGTGGCCCCCAGTTAAGGTAATAGTTTTTCTATATTACAAATGGAAAATATTCTCATTTCTCTGTAATCGTAGTCATACTGTAAAGCATCCTTCACTAGGGTTTGAATGAAAGAGGTAATCTCCTAATTTCTGCTAAAGAACTTCTCACATCCTTGATTGCTGATGACTATGACATCCTCAGAGGTGCCATTTCCCTTCTAACTTTTTTCCCAAATATTTCTGATCCTTCCCCAGCAACCCTACTAGAAAATATTCAGAGATTCCTAATCCTAGACTCCTCAGGCATCCTAGGTTTTAGAAGAGAAAGAGAATTCTCTTTGGTTAAGAACTTGCTATGTGCCAGGTACTATGTGAGGTAGTTTGCATCCATTTCGTTATTTAATCTTTACAGCACGGTGAGATAGGTTTTATTATTTCCCTTTGACAGATGAGGAAACAGAAGTGCAGAGAGGTTCATTAATTTGCCCCAAATCACACAGCAGAGCCAGGATTTGATCTGACATATATTTGGCTTTCTTGCCTACAGCACATTGCTCCTTAAACTAAGTGTGTCTGGCCAGGCACAGTGGCTCACACCTGTAATCCTAAAACTTTGGGAGGCCAAAGTAGGAGGATTGCTTGAGGCCAGAAGTTCCAGACTTGCCTGGGCAACATAGTGAGACTCCCATTCCTACAAAAAAATAAAATAAGTGTCTCTGACCAGACCTCCTAGCCTGGCTCACACTGTCTCTATGGTACAAAACATTCATATGGTCTAAAAAACATGTTGTCTCTCAAATGACTGTGAGATTCCACTATCCTTTTATGACTTCATGATATAGAAAATAGTCAAGCTCTTGAGGTTAAAGAAATGTAACCCAGAGCCACATGTGGTCCACTGTGAAAAAGCTTCAGGTGACCCAGGGTGCAGTGGTGACTTCCAGAAACCTGGAGACCAAAAGGGAGCTACATAAAGGCGTGGAAGGTGCTGAGAAGCACAGTCCCAGCTTGGGGCTAGGACACTTCCCACCCACCCTGAGGGCTGTGATTAGCCCCCGTGCCCTGTCCTGGGCCCTGCACTGGCAGCTGCACACCACGCCCCTGCTCTTTGTTCCCCGGTAGCAGAGCCAGCATAATTTCATGCTTCCTAATTTCTGAGGATGGTGAATCAATCTCCCATCCAGTTTGCCTAGAAGAAGAGCTTCTGTAGATAAACACCTCCAAGGAAAAGTTGTAGAGAGTCACTTAAGAAAACAAGAGGCTGCTAAAGGAATGCTCTGCGTGCTGTGTGGAACAATTCGCTGTCAGCACGGGCACTCCTAGGTGGGGAGACGCTCCCTGGTGAAGTGAGCACACCTGCTGCACATCCTTCCCAAAAGGAGCCTGCTCATTCGGGACGCTGGACTGCAAATAGAAACAGCAAACGCTGGAGTCCTGGAGTCAGGGAGGGCCTGGACGAAGGTGAATGAACTTTCCTCCTCTGGCTTCAGATCAGCCTTTAGACATTTCTCAGAATGTCTGAGGTCATCTAAGTGGTCTCTAAGTTACTGTCACACCACACCCATTTTAAGGGGGTTCAGGGCACCGTGGCTGGTGGGACTCTCTCCTGGGACACTCCTCCAGGCACCCCCCCCATCCCCTGGAGGTGTTGGACTGACAACAAACTGCTGCTTTAGGGGACAAAGGGCACTGGGGGTTGAGACTGCAGAGAGGGAACCCCCGGGAGGAGAGCTGGCCTCAGGAGAGTGGATTCCAGCTGCCACAGAAGGCTGGGAAGGGGCCACCAAGAAGCTTCACCTCCAGTCCAGCCAAACGGTGAGCCGTGGAGCACACTGCTGGCTCCTGGCAGCCCTGAGCAGTTTCTATTACAAAAAGAAAAGGAGGGGAAAGGCTATGAATGCTGGCCTGGTTCCCAGAACAGAGGCTGCAGGGAAAATGGAAACAGCTGTTCGCCTGGTCCAGTGGGCTTGGCAAGGGCAGGTCAGTGCACAACCAGAGGAAAAGGTGGAGCCCCCAGGCTCTGGTCCCTGGGGCCAGAATCACCCGTGCCCCACCCCTTCAAGTCTCAGCTCAGATGTGGTGGGAGTATAAAGAGTGCTGGATTGGGAGTTTAAGTTCTGGCTGGACTCCTAACCAGCTTCCTCACATGCCCAGGAATCATGGACTCACAGCTCCCAGAGTCCAGGAGGACCCTCTCACCCACTAGGATGACTCACACAGTTCTGCCAGTCCTAGCTGACAGCAGTCCCTCCCATCCTGAGCAGCCACCAGGTCATCACATTCTCATGGCTCCCTCCAGATGCCCTGCTGGACAGAGCATGATGGAAGAGTGGAGAGCCCAAGCTGCAGGGTTCCTCTGCTCTCATCCCACTTTAGGTCTGCTCCAAACCCGTGAGGTCGGGCCTCTGCCTCCTGTGCCTTTCATATCCCCAACAGTTCCAGGGACGGGACAGGGACTCAGGGAGTATTTATGGCCTGGTTAATAATGAGCCCTGTCATGGTGTGACAATAAATGTGGGGTTCAATAAATCTGGGTTCCGATTTGGAGCCCTGCTGCCTGCTGGCTGGGAGGCTGAGACAAAGGCCTTGACCTCTCTAAGGCTTGGCTTCCTCTGCACTAAAGCGGTGGATGCTTCACAGAGCTGATGGGAGGATAAAGGAAGTAAGCATATGGCCAGCAGAGGGGTCCAGTAATAGCGTTTACTTCTCCATGCAACTGGAATCCTTGCCCACTCCCTCTAGACACAGGCTCAGAAGCCAGTGGAGCCTTTCAGCCTTTCATTGGGTTTAGGGTCACATCTGTTGCTGTGGAGGCAAATGGCACATCTGCTGGGCTCCACACTAGTCTGAGAGGCCTTATGCTGCAGCTGTTTCCCAACCGGCGGTGGCAAGGTGTCAGCAGGGCCCTGTTTAAACCCAGCAAGGCAGGAGCCCCTGCCCTGCACCAGACACCTGCTCCCTGATGCTCTCCCCAGGTCTCACCTGCTGGCAGGAGTGGAAGAAGTGATGATGAGTCACCACAAAGACCCTTCATGGAACTCATTAACTTTACAGAGGTTTCTGGGACAGAGTGGAGGATTCTTTTTTTCTTTTTTTGCCCCCAATTACTAAAAGAGTGGAGGATTTTAAATACACATTGTGTGCTCTGGTGATTGTCAAATTTGACCCCTGCTTGACTTAATTCTAAACAAGCCTCACAGTGACGCGTTCTGGTGAGATTTCCAAGTTTCAGTCACTGCAGGAATGATGGAGGTGTGTGGGTGCATGTCACTAGGGCATTTTATGGTTTGCAGGGCAACTTACATACATTATTTCCTGTGATCCTCACCACAAATCTAGGAGGCAGGCAGGAAAGGAGTTCTTAGCCCGTGTTACAGACAATGGCATTGAGTCCCAGAGAGGCTGGGCAATTGCCCAAAGTCACACAGTTTATTTTTTGAAGCACAGTAACTCATGACCCCAGAGTTCACTTCTTGTCATCTCACAACGAGCCACGGAGGAACAAGCACCATTGTCTGGCCTCATATACTGAGTTTTGGTTCCTGGGTTAGGCTTCCTGTCACTAAGTGCAGGGAAGAGACATGGATACCTGGAGATCACCCCCCACCCTCACACCACTCCATGCTGTAGACCCTACTTTGGGAAAACAGTAAGTACACAAGCGATGCAGGGGTGGGGGTTGTGAAAGAAATCAACATATATCGTCCCCAAATACACTTCTTTGACATAATTTGAGATGGTTTTTCAGAGGGCCTGCAAACAGAAGGAGCCCTGCAAAGCTGTCTTTCTGGGGAAGATTTGCATCTGCAGAGAATCTGCATTGATGCACCCAGGTTTTCTGAGAGGTCCTCCTTTGTCCAATCTAGGAAAAATTAACTGAAAATGGGACAACTTTAAAGGTCTGAAAGTAACATTTCCCATCAATTCTCTCAGGGCTGCTCCCTGTGAGGTTTCGTCTACGTAACAAGATCATCTTGGCCCACCAGGCCTCCTCATCTTCTCCTCCCATAACCTATTTTGCCCGATCCAAGCCACCATTCTTTCTGTAACCTCAGGATGGTATATATACTTCGGAACCCCAGGACGGTGGAGGTAATCACTCTGTGGTTCTCCCCCATGTGCACATTAACAAATTTGTCTGCCTTTTATTTTATTAATCTGCATTTTGTGAGATGATTTTTTAATGAACATACAGAGGGCAAAGGAGTTTTTCCCTTGGCCCCTACTGTGGCTTCTCTGGACTGTGAGACCACCTTTAGTCTTGCCTAGGGAGGTTCTGAGGCAGGAGAATAGGGTCTGGAGGCAGGGAACCTAAGGCTGATTCACACTGACTAATTATAACTGAATCAAAAGGGAAACCCCAACTTTCCACACCTAAGTAACAAAAGGACCAGAGGCTACTCCCTTTGTAAATACCCCCACCTCTCCGATTTGGTTGATTTCTGCAATCAATCAGACTGATTGCAGGCCACTACTTCATTTGCATGAAGCGTACACCAAGTGGCCTACAGGAAACCTCTAGGGGGTATTTGGACCCCAGAAGATCCTGTAACCAGCACCCTTGAGCCGCTGCTCAGGCCTGCTCCCACCCTGTGGAGTGTACTTTCATTTTCAATAAATCTCTGCTTTAGTTGCTTCATTCTTTCCTTTCTTTGCTGTGCGTTTTGTCCAATTCTTTGTTCAAAACACCACGAACCTAGACAACTTGCAGTCAAGACCCTTTACCAGTAACAGTTCCAGCTGTCTTGACACACCCCGAGGCTCGCCTGAGGCCCTGCTCCATTGAGGCCCTGGGCAGTGGAGTCCCAGGAGGCACCTCTGACCCAGTGCTCTGTCTCAGGCTAGGGCAGGCCAGGTCCTGAGCCTGGGCAGGGCAACACTGCACCCCTGTGAATCACGCACCCAGCAGGGGCTGTAACAGGGCTGCACAGTCACCACCAGGCAGCTGCTGGCAGGACTAGGTTAGATGGTGGCATGCAGGACAGGCAGGGCCTTCTGCACGGAAGAGGGATAGTGGCACTTCAGTCCCACCAGAAAACCCCTTTCGTCACCCATATGTTCAGCAGCCACACACTGCCTGTTACTGTGGTGCATGCAGGACAGAGGCTGCTGAGTGCGTGTGGAGGCAGCTGGGGCAGAAGCTGTGAGGCACATCGCACAGTAACGAAGAACAAAGACGTTGGAGTCCCACAGCTTCAGGTTTGAATCCAGACTCCATTTCTTAGCAGATGGATGATCATGGGAAGTCGTTGAGTCTCCCTCTGTGCCAGTGTCCACATCTGGAAACTGGGATAAGATAGCACCTCCCATGGGGGTTCTGAAGTGATTTAAATGCAATGCCTGGCCTGTAGTGATTGCCCCATCTATGGTTGTTACTATAAGGGGTCAGTGAAATGCACAGTTTTTTGCAGCTGTGGTGCCATGCAAATAAAATTATTCTCGGGACTATGCATCGCTCTTAACAAGTCAGAGGTTTCACATTTTATTTTGTTTATTTCCTGTCTCCCCATTTGGAATAGAACCTCCATGAGGGCAAGGATTTAAGATTATTTTGTTCACTGGTGTGTTCTCAAGTGTCTACAAGACTCTTTGTGCATAATGGAAGCATGATTTGTTGAGTGAAAGAAAAACAGAAAAAAAAAAAAGAAAAAAAAAAACAGAGAGAGCGAAAGAGGAACTGAGAAAGAAAGAAGTAAAATCTCCTTGATATACAGATGACAAGGACTATGCCGGGGAGCCATCACAGGCCAGAGACGTGCCCTGCCTGCTGTTTTTATGAAGGCCATGAGAAACAATGGCAACCCTTGGAAGCTGGACTGGCTTAGGAGACACACGGGGTGGGATGCCAGGTAGGGAGAAGAGCTCAAACCAGACTTAGGAGAGCAGAGCAGCAAGGAGAATAGACCATGACCCAGGGGCTTGCTTGGTCCCACCTGACTTAAGGTTTCACCATTTCCTGAGTGGCCAGTTGGGAAGTAGTACCCAAACCCCACTGTTTAGCATGTGTTATTTATTGCAGGGGTCCCTCACCCCTGGGGCTTGTTAGAAACCGGGCCACACAGCAGGAGGTGGGCATTGCTGCCCAAGCTCCACCTCTGTCAGATCATGGCAGCATTAGATTCTCATATGAGCACAAACCCTATTGCGAATGGTGCATGCCAGGGATCTAGGTTGTGCACTCCTTATAAGCATCTAATGCCTGATGATCTGAGGTGGAACAGTTTCATCCCGAAACCACCCCATCCTCCTTGTTCATGGAAAAATTGTCTTCCACGAAACTGGTCCCTGGTGCCAAAAAGGTTGTAGACCGCAGATTTATTGGACAAGGAGTGATGCAAACGTTCATGGCATACTAAGCTATAGCCAGTTCTCATTCTGAGCATGAGTTCAGGCATTTCAGGACATGCTTTCAGCGGCCTGTTGAGGCTCCTAAAGGCTAACCAAGAAAGGTTTCCGAACAAGGTAAGCTCCCAAGGAAGAGTGCCAGCAAGATCCTGAGTGAGCAGGCCACATGGGGAGCCGCTTAGGAAAGGCGCCTCGGCAGGCCTGGCTGCAGGCTGCATGGGCTGCTTGTTACACACAGCTTCTGCCTTGGACAATAGCCTGATAGGGTTGTGCACTAGGGAGACGGGTAGCTTTGTTGCCAGCCGAGGGAGTCCCTTTCTACCTGAACTTGGTCTAGAAGGTGCTAGTTGTCCGGCATGTCCTCCTGGAACTCAGTGTTGGGCTTGTGAGGTGGAGTAAACTACCTTTCTGATTGAAAATATGCTCTCTAGGCTGGGTGCGGGGACTCACGCCTATAATCCTAGCACTTTGGGAGGCTGAGGTGGGTGAATCACCTGAGGTCAGGAGTCCAAGACCAGCCTGGCCAACATGGCAAAACTCCGTCTCTACTAAAAATACAAAAATTACCCAGGCATGGTGGCGTATGCCCGTAATCCCAGCTACTTGGAGGCTGAGGCAGAAGAATTGCTGGAACCTGGGAGGTGGAGGCTGCGGTGAGCCAAAATTGTGCCACTGCACTCCAGCCTTGGCAACAGAGTGCGACTCTGGCTCCAAAGGGTGAAAATGCTCTCTAAAGCCCACTTGGCCAGATGAGACCTGGGGAAACATCAAGGGAAGGATGAGGATGGAGTGAGGAGGCCTCTGGAAACTGGAGGATCTGCCACACTCGCCATTGGTGAGGACAGGAAGGGAAGGGGCAGGGGAAGACTCGGGCTGTTAGTGGGAGGATATCGGGGGAAGGACAAAGCAGAGGGCTCCGCAGAGCCTGACAGGCCAGGCTTCCCAGGAAGAGGCCCAGGGCCACTGAGAGCCATCCAAGCAGCATCTCCAGGCCCCGGAGAGAGACTGGAGGACAGGGACTGAAGGAAATGGATCTCATTGCCTGTTCTGCAATTTCCTGGATACTGACAAGGTTAGCACCTCCCTATGTTGACTGGCCCTATGTGTTGCCTCTTCTGTCAAATGCCTATTCATATTTTTTCCCATTTTTCTTCTGAACTATTTGTCTATTTCCCACTCCCTCCACCGCACCAAGCATTCAGGATTCGATATATTCTTGAAGCTAATCCTTTGTCACTACACATATCTTTTCCCAGCCTGTGGCTTATCTTCTGAGTTTCTTTAAAGTACCTGTGATGAACCAAGGTTCTTAGATTTAATGTGGTTGAAATCGTGAATCTTTTTTTTTTTTTTAATGATTTGTGATTTTTTGGTGTGTTATGTTTAAGAAATTCTTCCTTACTCCAAGATCAAAGAGATACT
Source organism: Chlorocebus sabaeus (assembly GCF_047675955.1). Taxonomy (NCBI): domain Eukaryota; kingdom Metazoa; phylum Chordata; class Mammalia; order Primates; family Cercopithecidae; genus Chlorocebus; species Chlorocebus sabaeus. The sequence goes on along the minus strand of NC_132924.1, from coordinate 79,120,615 downwards.
CACTTCCATTTTCTTCTGGTCAGATATCCCACCCACAGGGATGCTGCTGTTGTTTGAGGACCTATGCCCAAGGCAAGGATGGGCAGACCCCAAACCTGACATGCTGTCCCCAGATGCCAGGAGGACCACATGTCAGGGTCTGCACAACCTTAGGATGCCTTTCCTGTAAACCAGCCCCAGACATCACTGGGTACAAGCTCTGCTCCTAATCTACCCCCTACTCATACTTCGGCCAACACAAAAGGTGCCAGTGAGCCTGAAGCCATAAGATCCCTGTGGCAGAGTTGAGGGCCCCAGATACTGCATTCAACTGGGGGTTCTCAAAATACTGTGATCAGCATAGATCTGTCTGCTCACCACATGCCAGGATCTGCCAGGGACCATCTCACAGCTAATGATAAATCCTCCTGTCAGGGCCACAAAGCAGAGCTTTGTGACACTGTGTTAGCCCACATCGTCCCAGGGCAGGGCTCCAGGCTGAGTTGGTCAGCCCAGGCCACTGCAGACAATGGAGCCACAGTGGGGCAGGGTTTGCAACGGAAGTCAGTATGGAGGATGGTGACAAGAAGCAAACACCCTGACAGCAGCCAGGCCCATGCACGCCTCCCTGAGGAGGAAGGACAGGGCGGGGCAGGCTCCGCAGAATCAACTGGGCAACTTGAATCTTGCAGCATCTGGCTAGCACCCAGGCAGGCTCCACAGATGCCCGCCTGGGCCTGATTTTCCTGTTCTGTCTCCCACGTCTGCCAGGAGGCCTTGATAAATATTCAATAGCTGTGGCCTCAGAGCCTGTGTCTGGAGGACATTCTTAGGCAGTGAACTGGAGAGAAGCTGAGAGGGGGCCTTTAAAGGAGCCCCAAACCTCAGCCTCTCCTTTCTGCTCAGGGTTTGGTTTTAAAGGGTCCCAGGGGAGCCACCCACCTACAGGCCTGAGCCCCTGAGGTCGATGCGTGGGTTCTCTGAGCCTAGCTCTCAGGGAAGAGAGGCAGAATTCAGGCTGCTAGAGCACCCAGGATGAGAGAAGTGATGCTGGCAAATGTGGTATTTAATGGATATTTTAAAACACCAATAGCAAATACAGTCATTTCTGGGACTTCTTTTTTTTTTTTTTTTTAGAAGATGCTGAATTAAAAATTTGCATCTTCCCTCATTCTTGATCTCCTTCTGCAGTTCCACTTGAACAACCCCACAGGCTCCGGTCTCACTTCTGCTCACACCCTCCACCTGCTGCCCACACAACTTCCTGCCCCGCCCCCACCGCCCCTGCGCTGTCCCAGCTCACCTGTTGGCCATCAGACATCACTCACGAGCCCTCCCTCTCACCACAGACTGTGGCTCCAACCATTTTGAGTATGAAGTTTCTCATTTATCTCAAAATATCTGACAGACTCCCTGCGCCATTCGTTATATTAGACACAGAGTCGAATATATATTAAACTTCAATTAGATCAATTCTATATTAGACTTCTATAAAACATCTAGTGAGTGAGAAACTATATAATGATCAAAGTGACTGTGAATTCAGTAATCACATTCTGCAATCATAGTTTACTTATCACAGAAGCATCTAGGCACCTTTAAGAACCAACAGGACATCCATGTGCAAAGGATGTGATTTGTTCAATCTAAAGACAGTGGAGAGACGGGTGTGTGCATGTGGGCGTGAGCGCACATACACAAATTTGCTGGCCCCTCACAAAAGCTCTAGTTTCTGGAAGGAGAACCTGAGTGTCCTCAGGCCCAGAGTGTCCTCAGGCCCAGTGGTTCCAAGCATTACTGGGTCCCTCCACTGAGAAAGCAAAGGACTCACAGGTCTCCAGGCACCTGGTAATAATGTGGAATTGGCCGAGGCTGCCTGCTGCTGAGGAAGTTCTTGTCAAGTCTGGCCTTGGTGGGAGCACCGGTGGTAGTCAGAGGTTCTTCACCTTTTTTAGGTCATAGACCCCTTGGAGTGAAAATGTTGGAGGTTTCTCCTAAAAAGCACACTGCAACTCAGGAGATCCTCCCCCTGGAGTTCATGCATAGGCATCATGGACCCCACATGGAAACCTTCCGGATTGAGAGGTCTCGAAAGCTTTTCCAGTCCTGAGAGTACAGTTTCTAATTTGCGGGAGTCAGGATGAGAAGTTGTGCCTTCTCTACCACCGCATATACGGTCCACAGTGACAGAGGGGAGTGTCATGGTGCCACCTTGTGTTTCTGTCCTGAAATTGCACCTTCTCTGGGGCCCACGCTCAGGTCCGCACTGCCCACCTCCCACTCCATGAGCCTCACTCCCTACCACTCTCCCACCTTCTTACTCTGACTAAACCACATGGACTCCTGACGTCCCTGCCCTGGGGCCTTTGCACTGACTGTTTCCCCTGCCTGAAGTCTAGGTTTAAAGCCCTATACACAAGTGCAGTTTGTATAGTCATATCATGAACCAAGAAAAAAAAGAAAATGTTTATGAAGATGCCTTTACTTTCACTCGGCCTAAAACGAGAAAATATCACACACGAGTACATTAAAGAATTTTTTAAAATTTGAGGCAGCTTTGAGGAGAGATTGGGGAAGATGAGAGGGTATAGTAGTAAGCTCTCATTAAGTTTTGCCGCAATAACAAATAGCCTCAAAAATCTCAGTGGCTAGGCCAGGCATGGTGGCTCATGCCTGTAATCTCAGCACTTTGGGAGGCTGAGATGGGTGGATCACCTGAGGTCAGAAGTTCGAGACCAATCTGGCCAACATAGTGAAACCCCATCTCTACTAAAAATACAAAATAAATTAGCCGGGTGTGGGGGCAGGCAACTGTAATCCCAACTACTTGGGAGGCTGAGGCAAGGAGAATCGCTTGAACCTGGGAGGTGGAGGTGGCTGAGATCACGCCACTGCACTACAGCCCAGGCGACAGTATGAGACTCTGTTTAAAAAAAAAAAAAAAAAAAAAATCTCAGTGGCTAACAGCAACAAAAGTATCCCTCAAATTGCTTCTTTATTTTTATTTATTATTTTTTTGAGACAGAGTCTTGCTCTGTCACCCAGGCTGGAGTACAGTGGTGCAATCTCAGCTCACTGCAACCTCCACCTCCTGGGTTCAAGTGATTCTCCTGCCTCAGCCTCCCAAGTAGTTGGGATTATAGGTGTGCACCACCACGCCCAGCTAATTTTTGTATTTTTAGTAGAGACAGGGTTTCACTACATTGGCCAGGCTGGTCTGGAACTCCTGACCTACAGGTGTGTGCCACTGCACCCGGCCTCAAGTTGCATCTTCATGGTAGAGCAGCTGTGGCTCTGCTTCCTTGCAGGATGGAGGAGCAAATGAATTGCTGGGAAGTCTTCTCACTTTTGTCCCCTTAAAGACGAAAGCCATAAGGAATGAAGAAGCTGGGGCCCCCTGCTTCCCTCACATCAATAGCCTTTCTGAGGCTCCTGGCTTTTTTGCCTTCACAGAGCAGGACTGAAGCTGTCCCTGCTCCACAGGCTTGAGCTGCAGCCATGGGGCGGAATAGAGCCTCCCGCCTGGGCCCTGAACCTCCCAACCAACACGCATATGGACCCAAAAGTTCCCAAGAACTCTGGGGGGATTGCACAACCCCAAAGTCCTTCTACTCCGACTGCCACAAGAGGGAGGAAGAAGTCTTCTGGGTGCCATTAGAAGACTTCAAGCAAAGAAAAGGAGGAAAATAATCTAAGGGAAGCGGAGGCCAAGAGAAAAGAAAGGAAAGAGGAGGATGCGGCACATGTGTGGAGTGTGGCAGCTATTAACCCGGAGCCAACCCTGAAGTCTTCTCAGCCTCTCACCTGAGCCTCTTCTCACCGCAAAACAGACATTGGAACGACCCACCTGGAAAACTGATGGGAGATTAGTTTCCCTCCCTTGAACGATCTCTTTTCTCAGCCACAGGAAAACAAGTTTCAAAGTTGATTGGGAAAGGGGGGGTGGGATTCAGATATGGAAAGAATGAGGAGGGAACAGATGGTGCCTACTAAGGCGACCAGATTTTTTCCCCCAGTTAATCTGGGAATGACCTAATTTACATAGTATTTGCATAAATTTCCATTTCAAATTAAAGCTGTCCTAACTTCAAGTATACAGGAGAAAATAAATGAGATCAAGCAATCTACTGTAATTGAACTCAAGCCGGTCCTGACTTCTGCGAAATGCAGGTCAGGCTTTTAAACCCTGGCACAGGAGAGGGAAGGAAATTGGCCCCACTGTCCCTTCGCAGGAGGGGGCTAGAGGAAGCCTGTCTCCATCTCTGAAATTAGAGAAAGTCATCACAAGGTCCTGGACCAGAGTGTGGGGAGATGAGGAAATGCTGCCTATCCTCTGCTCTACTCCTCCCTCCATTGCAGGGCGTCCTTAGGAAGAACCAGAACTAGGAATGGAGCAGAAAAGTCAGAGATGCTTTCCGGAAGTCAGACTGGACTAGCTGGCATCTCACAAATGAAGCAAAGGGAAGGTCGGCGTCAGGTCCGGCCTCTTCCAGGCACAGTAGACTGGGCTCTTGTGCAGGAGGGGGCAGGGTTCGCACGCCCAGGTGCATGGGGCCTGGGAGGCATACACCCGCGTAGTGTGTGGGGTTGTTTTTGCCTGCCTGACTCCTTAGCGCTCCATCCTTTATTCTTATCCTCCACCAGTTCCCAGATCCCATCACACAGCCTCACAGACACACAAACATATGTGAGTGCCAAGGAACACACACACACACCCTAGGCATTACCACCAGCCCAGCCTGTGCAGTCCAAACCGAGCGACGGGAACTCTGGGAACTTAGGATGTGCTGGTCATCATGTTCACTCTATGTCCGGCCCCTTTGTCTATTTCTTGGATTAACTCAGATCCAGGGAAACTGCAAGGGCAGGGAATTCCTAGGGCATGTCAGATGGGGAAAGAACCAAAGTTGGAGGCTGGGACGGTGTCATGCTCTGTATGGAGTCACCAAGGAAGTACTGGCTGCTGCAGAAGGAAATCTCCAACACAATGAAGGAAGGCCAGCCAGTGGCCCCAGATGCCACCGACTTCAATGGAGGCTGAGTGGTCAAGGTGGACTTGAATCTGCCTTTCACACGGTCCTCTGATGGATGTCCTGAGTGCTGGCCTCTGTGTCTTCAGATGCTATGTCTTCTCCCCTCGCGCACTGATTCCCCTGCACTGAGCATCCCTCTCTGTTTCCCTACACACCTCAAGGAGGTAGGAGAAGCCTTGGTCTTTTTGATGTTCGCTGAAACAATTTCTGCTGAGAATTCTCAGGCCTCCCTGAAGTTAAGACAGAAAAACTCCCTGCCCAACCCCTTACTCCCCTGAAACAGGAGGGTAGAACAGCCTAGCTTCTTCACTGGGGAGGCAGAGAGTTTGAGGAAAGGAAGGTGAAGAAAAAAGAAGACTGGCCAGGCATAGTGGCTTGCACCTGTAATCTCAACACCTTGGAAGGCCAAGGTGGGAGGATATCTTGAGCCCAGGAGTTTGAGACCAGCCTGGGCAACATATTGAGACCTTGTCTCTACAAAAGAAATTAAAAATGAGGCAGGAAGGTCACTTGAGCCTGGGAGATCGAGGCTGCAATGAGCTGTGATTGCACTACTGTACTCCTGCCTGGTTGACAGAGCAAGACCCTGCCAGAAAGAAGGGAAGGAGGGTGGGAGGGAGGGAAGGAAGGAAGGGAGAGCGGGAGAGAGGGAGGGAGGGGGAAAAAGGTAAAAGGGGGTTCATTAATATTTCAAAAAGTTACTTTGCCACATGTCTTTTGAGAAATAACGATGCAGGGATCATATAAGCCAAAAGAAATAAGAAAAGGCCAGAGAAAAGAGTGGCTAGCAAGACAAGGAGGGAAGAAAAGATCAAATGGAGACATCAGAGTCTAATTCTGAATTTTTCAAGGGCTTGCACCCACTGAGCCACTGCCCCACCCCCAGACGCCCTCAGCGAGGCCACGCAGTACCTGAGAGCCAGTCCAGGTCTCTGGGCAGCTGCTGGACAGCTGCTCGCCCGCTCATGCGGTTAAGATGAGTTCACCGCACAGTGGCACCACACAGATGCTCCTGCTGGCCAAAGAAGGCTCCGGAAGGCCAGGCATTCTCATTCAGCCAGCCCTTTGGAGGCTCCTCACCAGCAAAACCATTTATTTGGGGGTCACTCCATCCTCAGCATAAGAAATATCACACTTTAACCCAGAGGTTGGCAAACTCTGTAAAGTGCTGGACAGTAAATATTTTAGATTTTGCAGACCATTTGGCCTCTAAAACAGAGACTCAACTCCCCTGTAATGAAAAAACTACCATAGAAAATATGCAAACGAATGAGTATGTCTGTGATCCAATGAATAGACACACTGAAATCTGAATTTATATAATTTTCATGTGTTGTGAAATTATTCTTTTGATTTTTTTTTTTCCATTTAAGGTCATTCTTAGTTCACGAACCACACAAAAATGGCTACAGACCTGACTTGGCAAGTAAGGTGGATTTTGCTTTAAACAAGCCCCAAAGTGGAAGGCTTGGTCTTCTTAAATACAAATTAAGAATAGATTGATTTGATTTACAGAAGAATTTACCTTGGTGATCTAAATAGAGGGTTCCCTGAATGCATTCAAAATAAGATTTGATTGTAACTTTTTCCTGCAGTGTTAGCTGTCTTCCCTTTTTTACTTTCAGTGTCTTTCTTTCTTTCTTTCTTTCTTTCTTTTTTTTTGAGATGGAGATGCACTCTTGTCACTCAGGCTAGAGGACAGTGGCACGATCTCAGCTCACTGCAAACTCCACCTCTCAGGTTCAAGCGATTCTCCTGCTTCAACCTCCCAAGTAGTTAGGACTTCAGGTATGCAATGCCCACCTAATTTTTGTATCTTTAGTAGAGATGGGATTTTGCCATGTTGGCCGGGCCGGTCTTGAACTCCTGGCCTCAAGTGATCCACCTGTCTCAATCTCCCAAAGTTCTGGGGTTACATGTGTGAGCTGCCATGCCCGGCCCTTCAGTATTTTTCAAAATGACATTTGCCATCCACTAGTGGGCTGCAAAATTCATGAACATCATTTTGGATAGAATAGAACAAATATAATAGAATAAAAAGATATCAGAGTTCCTCACACACAATAAAGGTTGGTAATGTCTCATAACATTTTGCCAGGTGTGTATTTTCATGTGTATACATTCATATAGCTATGTTATATTGGGTTGTAATGTAAAACATATTTCTTGTAATGGATCATGGTCAAAAGTTTGTCAAGTCCTGGTCTGATTAATATCAGGAAAGAGACAGGTTGCATTTCCAGCCCTCCTGAATTGCCCCGAGTCTCCCATTTCTCTCTCCACCCCTATGGGATTCTCTGCTGATCAACTCTGAGACCGACAGAGGCAGGAGGCAGAGCACTCTCTAGGCAGATAGGGGAGGGCCCCCGGAGAACTTCCCACCCACCAAGGTCATTGTGCACAGGCCACTTGCCTAAACATGCTTGCAGTGAAAAATTCTGCCCCTTAACACATGCGCAGTAAGGGAAATAAATCAATGTGGAGTGGCTCAGACTAAGGGCCCACATGTGCACTAGAAGGACAGGGGTGGAGCCACCAGGAATTCATGCCACATACAAATAGGGAACCCAGCTCCATCAGCGGATTATAGAAGCCCCTTGTATTCAACTGTGAAGAGGGCCAACCAGTAATCTGCTTTCAAGACCCCTCTTTTTGCTCTTTCCTTTTTGCTTCATAAATTCTATTCCATTCACTCTTTGATGCCCTCTTTTTGCTCTTTCGTTTTTGCTTCATAAATTCTATTCCATTCACTCTTTGATGTCCACATGCCTAATTTTTCCTGGTCAAGAGACAAAAACCCGGATCTAGCTGAGCTAAGGAGTAAAAAAGCCTGCATCAAGACCACTGTTCAGATACCTCATAGTGACCATCACAGACAGGGCACCAGTAAAAGATGAAGAAGGGACAAGCCACACCTCACCTTCATTCTCTGCACCCCCACTGCCCATGTCTTGTTCACTCAGCACCTTGCAGATGAGAGTATAAGCCTGGAGTATAAGAGGTACTTAACAAGTGTGTGCTGAATGAATGAATGGCTGAATCCCAGACAGCAGGGTTGTAGGTAAAAAGGCCCTGAGATGTGAGGGAGCAGAGCACAATTGTGGAACTGAAACTCAATGCCTGTTCTCCCAACTACACCACCCAGCCTAAGCTTACACATAACATTCATTAAGGGTCTGGTCAGGTTTCCAGGCAGAGTATTCTCCTCCCCACCGCTTTGCCAGGTAGCAAAGGGCTTATTTCCCCAGGCACATGAGCTACGTGCACATACTTGGAAGAGCTCACCTTGGCATGAACAAACGGACATCTCTATCACAGACTGAGAAATGCCAGTTATTCTCGAAGGCCACTGGCTTCTGGAAGACAGGGAACTGCACTCTAGCAAGCCAACAGAATGATTCATTTCCATGGGACTTGGAGAGCAGTAAAGCAGGCATTGCAGGACTGAGAGCTGAGGGACCATGCAGGGGAGGGTTGGGCTGGGAGCAGCTATTACAAGGGAGAAATGAGAAGGACTGTCTTGGGAGCAGTGGCAAAGGCAGATCTAGCCCCTTTACCCACAGAAGTCCTCCTCCATGAGTGTTTTCCCCTCAAGACTCCTGCTCTGTCTTGGCTTTGTGCCACTGGGGCCAATGGTGGCATTATAGGTGCTACTTACACTCACTGATAGTTTACTGTTCCAGAGGCGGTAGTTCCAGAAGGGCCTCTGATCCATGTCATATGGGCAGCTCCCAGGGAGGAGCTAGACACCTCATCCAGGTATCCTGCCAGGCGGGCCCATTCTGGGCTTCCCGCTGTCAGGGACCAGGTTTGAGAACTCTATAATCTCACACAGCACCAGTGAAGCAATACGCTTTGGGGGCAGGGCACTCACAGAGCTAAAGGAGAGCAAGAGTGAAGCGAGTGTGCATCCCCCATTCCCTCATCATTCCTGGGTGGGGGTGAGCTGGGCTGACAGCGCTGTCCTGTGTTCTGCTGCAGGAACACACAGGCTACTTGGCTCCAGGCAGAGGAGATATGCAGACATTGTCCAGATGTTGCAATGCTTCCTGCATGTAAGAGGGGTGGGGAGGGTGAAGAGGAAGCCTCCAGCCCCACAGCAAAGGGATCGTGGGCGCCCTCTTGCTGGGAAGCGGCCTGGCCCCAGCTGGCTCATGGTCCAAGCAATGCAAGGAGCTCCCAGGGTCCCTTTCGGATGCCCCTGCCTTTGCTCTGCTGACCCAGGGAGAGCCACATGCTCCCCAGCATTGAGGCCAGCGGTGGCACAGCTCTCTGAACAGTGGGCCCTCCATATGCAAGGTCTCCAGTTGTTCATGATTTTGAAGAGTCTGTTGTATGCTGATTGCCACAGTCACTCCTGTGTAACTCCAACAATGAAATGGGGCTCCATGCCTATCTACAGGCCACCACTACACCAGCAGGGACCTGTGCCCTGGGGGTGAAGCCTGAGAAAGGGATGAGAGACACGGAACTTTCTCTCCCTGCTCCCAGAAAGACCATTTTTGGTGCAGTGTTTTGTTCTGTTTCATTATTTTATTTTATTTAGGTGAAACAAGCATCTGATACACAGATCTTCATCCATTTTAAATGCCTCTCTAACCCCTTACGGGTGTTGCAACCCCTCCTCGCTCCCATCCTGCATGTTAATTTGAATATGAACTTAATGGACTCTAAATAAGTCAGCCAAGATGCCATTTTTAGTGCAGCCGAGCAGATGTGTTTCTGGGGAAATGTGCTTGCATGGGCAACGTCACCCAAAAGGCACCTCAGTGAGCGCCCTTCTACCCAGGGGAACCCAAAGGGAAGCCGCAGCACAGCCAGCCTGGTATCATGCTGTGGGGGAGAGCATGGGGTGGCCGCCCTTTCTGGGGGATTTTCTTGTGAAAATGCTACCCCGTCTTCCTTGGGACCTGCCTCTGCTTCAAGTTTCCCCTCCCTTCCTGTGGAGCACCTGCCAGACACTGTGCAAAGGACTCTGCCCCTGACTTCAAGTGGCGCACAGACAGCCCAGTGCTGGGAAAACAGTCTGTGCTCAACTATTTTAATGGATTCAAACCAGAGATCAGGCTTTTAAATTCCACCTAGTCAAGTCCCAGCACTTTCGGGAATTCTGGGTAATGCAAGACAGGCCAAGGAGTGCTTAGCTTAGCCTGAGTGCACTCATCCCCACAGTTGCAGAATTCTTATCCGAAGTCTGAGATTCCTAGTTTGGGTCTTGGCAAGGACTCAAAGAGACTCCTTAGGCTAGCTGAAAGCTAAAGCTGTCACTCAGGCTGGTTTTATCCCCTCTGCCCCACCAAGGACCGTTCCTGAAGCTGCACTGGTGATGGGGATGTGGGTTGAAGCACAAAGCAGCCTAAATCTACACATGGAACTTTCTGTGCAGCTGCCTTTCAAGAGAGCACAGGGTACCCCTGCATTAGCTACAGTGTGCACAGCTGAAAGAACAAGGCTCCAGATCTGGCTCTAGCTCTGCACCTAATTAGCTGAGAGACCTCACCCTTGCTGGGCTTTACTTATTTCTTTTTCTTTTTTTTTTAGATGGAGTCTCGTTCTGTTGCCCAGGCTGGAGGGCAGTGGCACAATCTCGGCTCACTGCAAGCTCTGCCTCCCAGGTTCACGTGATTCTCATACCTCAGCCTCCCAGGTAGCTGAGATTACAGGCACACACCACCACGCCCAGCTACTTTTTTTGTATTATTAGTAGAGATGGGGTTTCACCAGATTAATCAGGCTGGTCTCGAACCCCTGACCTCGTGATCCACCCGCCTCAGCCTCCCAAAGTGCTGGGATTACAGGCGTGAGCCACCATGCCCAGCCTGGGCTTTCCTTTTTTCATCTGCATAACAAGAGGGTAAAGCAGATTAAAACTCCATGGGGAATTTCCTCCTCTCTAAACTGTGAAACTCAGAATTGTTACGAGGATTAAATTTGATAAGGTATGTACAAAACTGAGATGCAGAGCCTGGATTTGCCTGGGCCGTCGATTCCAGACACTCTCCTACGGGATTTGCCAGCTCCTTAGATCAATGACTTAACAGAAGCCTGGCTGAGCCCAGATTAGGTCTCCCAAATCCTGGGCTTGGGGGCCTGTCCTGTCGAGCCACTTTCTTAGAGCCAGGTGATGTTCAAAGACCAGGGTGAATGGCCAGAAGTGGGGACTCCTCCCCTATGCCCATCCCCTGCTCTGAAAGTCCTATCCCTAGTGGCATCAAACAGCACCATGTCCTTAATGAAAACCCCAAGTAAAGAGTGGTGGCTCATTCACCCCCCTCTACATTCCAAACACCTTCCACTTGGTGAACGACCAGTCCAGGCTTGCACCTTCCAAGCCTGCTGTTGCCTTGGCCATCTCTCTGAAACGAATAACAGTTGGCCTGAAGCACTGAGAGGCAGGAGGAACCGAGCTGGGAGGAAAATCCCATGATACCCACCTATGATATTTCTGCCACCCCACCTGGAAGGGCTCCAAAGTGGGCCACCCAGCAGGTCTCTGGGAAAAAGATCTGATGGCTCCCCAGAGAAATTCCACCTAGCGGAAAAAACAGCGAGTCTTTCCTGAGTGCTTACTGTGTGCATGATCTCACTTAATGTACACATGCCATGGGGCAGACTTATGACATCATCATCCCCATTTTACACAGTAGGAAACACAGCACCGAGATATTCAATAACTTACTCAAGGTCACGCTGTTCGTAATCGCAGAACCAAAATTTGAGCCCAAGTGCATCAAGTATCAAAGTCTACACTCTTAACCACTAAGCTGTGTCTTCTCCAAAGTGGCAACGGGTCACCTTGGTGTTGTTCACTTAGTCTACAGACCATTTTTTGTCTTGAGACACTCATTTGGCACAGAAAGTCAAATAAATCACCAGAACCTGAGGGATTAAATAAATCAACCCTAAGCAAAGACCCTACAACTTAGGAGAAACAAACTACTAAGGTTTGCAGAGTTGCATCTCTGGGACTCAAAGAGCCCTTTAAATATAAAAAGGAATTAAACTTTAGTGATAGCATTCTAGGCTTTGGCAGAAGTCAGCCCAGGGGAAGATGTAGCTGCCCCAGCTTAATACTCTGTCCCAACCAGGGACAAGGCCAGAACATTCAAATCAGGGAAGGGGGACTTCTAGTACAGCCCTATCAGATTTCCTCCTACTGCCAACCCTGGTGGTTGGAGATTTTATTTTATTAAGAAAAGCAGCGTTCTGGTGTCTTTCAGTTCATTAAAAGGCCACACGGTTAATTAATGTCAGAGCTGCCAACCCTCCGTACGTGGGAGGCCTGAGCCAGGCCTCCCAGGTAGATTCTTCTGGTTATTTGGAAAACACTTTGGCTTGAAACTGGAGGTTCTGGAATTGCCGTAGAGTGTTGCTGCAACACGACAGGATAAACTCAGAAGAACAAGCCAGAGGCCAGCCTGTGGATCCACAGCCCCGCCCTCAGCTACAGGGGGAGGCTATAGAGGAAATGTGTCCTTGTCTGGCTTCAGAGAAGGAGTTGAGAATACTCAACTCTCAACTCTGTGCCCACAGCTCAACTCTCATGGTCTCTAAAGGCCATTGGGCCCACAGCGAGGGTGGTGTGCTCTGTGCTGAGGATATTGAAATCCATGCTGAGCAGTTCCTCTTTCCTCACAGCCCCTCAAAGTCAGCCCTCTGGCTCCTGGAAGCTGATCACTTTCCCAGAGACAGCTGATGAGTGGGACATAGGAAGAAGAGAGGTGCTGAAGGTGAAGCCAGTCCTTGATAATTATTATCATTCCATCCCCTGCCATCATCTTGCTTTTCTCATATTATTTATAGGATGGGAGAATGTACCAGACACATAGATCATGGTAGCTGTCATACACACCATTCCCGCCTAAGAAAAACTGCCCAGTCACAGCCCCCAAGGAGGGAAGTGTCCCAAAGTTGTCCCTCATTCAGCGTTTGCCTTGTTCTTAGCCATGTGACCCACACCTCCTCTTGACCAGCTGTGATTGAACAGGGGCAGACGCCTTGCCCAAGACCTCCTATCCAGGGACTAGTGGGGTTGTCTGATGTGGCCCAGCTTACCAACTCTGCCCAAATGATAATTCAAATTAGCAATTAGATCAACTGAATTATCTTTCCCTCTGCAAAAACTAATTTTAGGCTCTAAAGAGAATTTCTTCTATAGAAACATGATCTCACTGTGTTGGCCAGACTGGTCACAAGCTCCTGGCCTCAAGTGATCTCCTGCCTTGGCCTCCCAAAGTGCTGGGATTACAGGCATGAGCCACCGCGCCTGGCCAGGAAACTGATTTTAGAGATAAAGAGAAAATGAGCCAACTGGTAGCAGAACGCAAGTCACAAAGAAGCATTTAGAAGAGGTGAGTGAAGAGCGAAGGCAGAGAGTCGTATTGATGCCAGAGCCCTAGGACCAGTGGTTCTGAACCCAAACATCTCTGCACACACACCCACAGCGGCTGGCGGCATACCTTGCACAGGTGGCTAACACATTGTGCTCAAAGTAGAAAATGCACCTTTTGTTGCAACTGAGGATATGTATTGTTACAACAGTGCTTGTTGGACAGAATGTTGAGAAGAATACTCCTTGTAGAATGGGAGAATCCCAAACACACACATCGGAGGGAAGAGGTAGAGTATAATGACAAGTGTGTGCCCACACAACCAAGTTTCCCAGAATGTGTGAAAACTCTGTCTTGTGAGGACAGAAGAGGGCACAGTTGGGGCCGTAACAGTTATTCTCAAAGATATGGGCTTGCAGAGTAACCAAGTTAATGCTATAATAACCAGGAATATAATTTAATACCTCTAAAGGCTTGCCAAAAATTCTGGGATTTGAACATGTGCCATTGTATTAGTCAGGACCTTTTGGTTTCAAGTAACAGAAACCCAACTCAAAATTAACTTACAAAGGAATCTGATGGTTCATGTCATTGAAAAATCTAGGGATAGAACAGACTTCAATGATGGCTGGCTACAAATGCCCAATATCATCAGGAATTGTTATTTCTCTCTCTCTTCTTATGTTTCTTTCCTCCAGTTGGCATTATTCTTTGGTTGGCAGGCTCTTGGCTCTTCCCACACTCAACAAGGTAACCAATATTGGCTTCATGCTTCATATTGACTTCCTTCCAGCTTAGCAGCATCAGCAGATAAGGAGTAATTCCCTAGATCTACAGCACAAGTCCTGGAGTAGTTCTCAGTGGTCCACCTTGGAACATGTATCCATCCCTGAACCAATTAACAGAGCCAGGGAGAAGCTGTGATCTGATTGGCCTGGCCTGGGTCATATGCCCAGTTCTGGAGCCAGGGCATGATGTCACGCAAATCCTCACCTGTCTGGTCACAGGCTTGATCCCACTGCCTTTGGTGCGTGTTACTATTATCATCTCTGCCTCTGCTGCCTCTGGGGTGCCATGTCCCTCCGCCATGTTCCACCCCATCACCAAGAACAATCCCACACAGCAGCTTCTCCCTCACTTTTCACTCTTCTGGACTGAAACCTCATCGTATTACATCCAATCCACAGAGCCTATGTCACGTGCCTGTGTCCTAGCTGCAGAGGAGTCTGAGTAACTGAGTTCTGATCTCCACCCTGGTGAGGTGGCACCCCTCACATGGCATATTTTCCAAATTTAAGAGGTTCTTCAAATGATGATGGGCTGGCACCAATATAACTAATACCTATTGTGCTACACCACCCTTCGAGAAGTCAGATCTTCTGCTTCTTCTGGGTTCTGGACAGACTGAGTAATGGAGCCAGCTCTTTATTTTCACATGCGATATCCCAATAAAACCATGATTCTCTGTTCTTTGCAACCAGAAAGAAACCCAGTTAACAAACACAATTTGGCCAATGTAATTTGGACAAAATTTAGCTTGGAGACAGTGGTTTTCATCCCAGCAGGATTGGCTCGCAGAAGCTCATGGCTTCTTTACAAGGAAAGGCTCCAGTGGGGCTTTTGAGGGTGTCTGGAAAGCATGGCCACATGGAGCCCTCCCAGGAGTACCAGCCCACAGACATTTAATAGGCCTTGTTCCAGAAGTCTGCAAATGCCACACTGGGCTACCACTTAACCACAAGTCATCCCCAGCGATTAACAAGAAGCTGGGTTGCAGATAGGGACCCCCTAGCAAGGGTCTTGCTAGTCCAATAATTTCCCTTCAGAGTTTGGAATCCTCTGGCAGCGCTTCCCAGGGGACTGAACTCTCTGACCTTCCTGCTGTGGCATCTGCTGCTCCATCAGGAGCTGAACTGTGGCGTCTGCTGCTCCATCAGGAGCTGGAGTCAATCAGTAAGAAATCATTTTTGAGTATCAATGATGTCTCAGGCATTGTGCTCACACTGGACATGCTCTGTCTCCAGGGAGCCTTCAGACAAGGAAGTTGGCCAAGGCTTAAATGGCATGAGAGGAGGCCAGGGAGGGAACAAAATGTTCAAGTGCTATTATCCAGAAAGAGATGCATTGTTTTCATTTCTAAGCAGATGTATTGATCAGGGTCACTATGGACAGCAAGGTCTTTGACCTAATATAGAAGTATAATCGTTCTATTTTCTGAGCAGGTCAACAACAAAGAAATTTCTCTGACTGGAGAATTCATTTGTGTAAAAGCCGTCTGAAGATTTCACCATTAAATACGTTTAGTTATATTGAATAAATGAAGAGAATAAAATTAGAGGAAATAGTGACCACTTCAGAAAATCTAGATGGTGCAGAGCCAGTTGGATATGCATACCTGGTTCATCTTGGGTGAACATTAGAAAGCCCAGTCTTTCTTTTTTTCTTTTTTTCGAGACAGAGTCTCGCTCTGTTGCCCAGGCTGGAGTGCACTGGCACAGTCTTGGTTCACAGCAACCTCCTCCTCCTGGCTTCAAGCGATTCTCCTGGCTCAGCCTGAGTAGCTGGGATTACAGGCATGTGCCACCATGCCCGACTAATTTTTGTATTTTTAGCAGAGACTGGGTTTCAGCATGTTGGCCAGGCTGGTCTCGAACGCCTGGCGTCAAGTGATCCGCCCGCCTACAGCCTCCCAAAGTGCTGCGATTACAGGCATGAGCTACCGTGTCCAACCTGGAAGTCCAGTCTTTTACCAATGGCCCCCGGCCCCACCCCTGACTCTCCTCAGAATACTGACATGTTTCACAAAGTGGGAGGGTAGATAGTTGTTCAAAATATGCGCGCTTACAGCAAGGGAAAAGAGGAAATGTCTGATTTGGACCCCAAATCTCCTCCAGGAACCTAGTCACCCCGTGGCCCACCGGCCTTGCTATTTCTGCAGAGGCGGCAGGTGCCCCAGGAGACCACTAGGTGTCGCTGTGAACCTGTGCGAGCGAGGCCTGACCCTGCGGGCGCACACCAGCGCGGTCTGTTTTCAATCAACACCTTGTCAGTTTTTCTCCCCGAGGCCCCAGGGGTGTGCTAGGAATTTTTATTTCTTGAGAAATACTGTGATTCAGCTGCCCTTTGTTGGCCCTGCTGGAGAGAATGAAGGTTGTGCTTGCTCCTGCCAGCCCCCCAGGCAGGGGAGTCCCCTGCAAGCTCTCCAGGCCACCAGCCTCTCTCTATCTCCCTACCTCCCATTATTCCTCTTTATTCTCCTTTTTATCTTTCTCTCTCGGTGCCTGGTAACACCGATGTGCTGCTCAGGGAAAGGTCGCCATCCCGGAGGCCTCCTTCAACCCTTCTAAATTTCACCAGCTCCTAAATAAACTAGCTTGCAAATTCTGTCCTTATCCTCCCCTTCTGAATCTGCTCCCAGCTTTGCCCCTTTCTTTCAAAGCAACCACAAGATTGAGGCAGTGTTGGGGACGGGAGCAACAAGAGGCTCAGCTATCTTTTTAATTTCCTTTTTTTTTTTTCTGACACAGGGTTTTACTCTGTTGCCCAGGCTGGAGTGCAATGACATGCTCACAGCTTCCTGCAGCCTTGACCTACTGGGCTCAAGCAGTCCTCCCACTGCAGACTCCCTAGTAGCTGGGACTACAGGCCTGAGCCACCATGTGCAGCCAATTTGTGTATTTTTGGTAGAGCTGGGGTTTCGCCATGTTGGCCAGGCTGGTCTCAAACTCCTGGACTCAAGTGATCTGCCTGCCTCGGCCTCCCAAAGTGCTGGGATTACAGGCGTGAGCCACCACACCTGGCCAAGGCTCAGCTATTCTTACTAGGCTTGTCAGACTCTACTCCTGGCACACAGGGACTTAAAAGTCAGATCTGCTTTCAGATCCTACCTCCCTCTGCCACTTACTAGCTGTGTGACCTCCCACCCTTTCTGAGCCCCAGTTCTTCATATGTAAACTAAATTTACACATATAAATTCTACATTAAATAGAATTATAAATGTGAAGACCCCATGTGATCTGGCATGTAGCAGGCATTCCATAAATGTAAAGTGATTTTCCTTATGACTACAGGGACACTTACCCAGTTCTGAGCCCAGCTGGGTGCTGTCTTGGTCAGTGGCCATAGTTTGCTTGGCAAAATGCCAGGATAGCTGTCCTGGGCCCTTCAGGAAAAGGCCACCTGTGGGTGGGGCAGCCGCTCACTCCCTCCTCCAGAAGGCTTGATGCCGCCACATTCCCTGGTTTCCAGCTACCACATTGCTGCTGTAGTATTTTGGGGTGGCCACAGGGTGGAATCTTAACTTTGGATGCCCTGTGCCTGCTCTCCTCAGGCATTGAGGCCACATACCCTGAAAAGCTTGGGAGAAGGTGGAGGGAACGGAGACCCAGTCTTTTACCAGAGGCGTTTCTGGACCATTCACTGGACGCTAAATGGCAAATAGAGGAGTCACGCCCCTGCTGGCCAACATAGGTCACTGCAGCCCCTCAGCTTTTGGGAAGAGGCTGTCCCTGAGTGATTAGGATCTCTGCTTGGAAGGCACTTTACAGCCAGGATGAGGCTGCTTTTGTGGAGCAGCAGATATGTAGGGGATGTGTGAAGAACAGCGAAAAGAATAAACATTGCCTCTTGCATTGCCCAAAGCAGTGTGCTGGGCTTGGCAGGGGTGCAGGAGACCAGGGGCTGTTGCAGACCCCTAACTCAAGCCTCAAAAGACAGGACATGCTCAGAACACGTTGCTCCTGCAGACACTGGTGTTGACTCTGAACCTGTGAAGATTTCTGCAGCCATGAGCAGCACTAGACTTTCAGGGTAGAGAGCTGTTCAACCAGAGGATCTATCTGGAGGTCCACTCACCTGACCCCTTTTCGCATCAGAACACAAATCAAAGGCCATCAGGTCTCCTGATGTCCTTCCTGCCTAGGCTCAGAGGAGACACACTGGGTTGCCATCCTGGCTTTGTCACCTCTGGACAAGTCTCCTAATCTCTCCAACCTTTAGCTTTCTCATCTGTAAAGTGGATACGATCCTCAAGACGCAGACCACTCTCAGAGGCGTGTCATGAGGATTATAGATGGTGCAGGTGGAGGGCCCGCTTGTGGTAGGCATGCACTGCCATCATGAGGTTTCCAGAGACCTCTCTGCAGGCTGCTAACGTGTGGCGGGAGCTGTTGCTGTTAACCTTGGTGAGGTCTGCCAGCACTCCAGACCAGACTCCTCAAACCAAAGCAGACGGGAGCTGGGAAGAGTTGAATGCCCCACACTGCAGCCTGGGCTAAGGGTGCCTCACTTGTCTGTTTGAAAAACTTATGAAACCCTTGAGCATTGCTTGTGGGAATTTACAATGGTGCAGCCACAGTGGAAAGCAGTCTGGCAGTTTGTCAACAAGGTAAATATAGTTACCACGTCACCCAGTAATTCCATTCCTAGGTATAAACCTAGGAAATAAGAACAAATGTCCACAGAAGAACTTGTATGCAAATACTCATTGCAGCATTATTTATAGTAGCCAGAAAATGGAAACAACCCAAATATCCATCAACTGACAAATGGATAAATAAAATGCGGTATATCCATGCAATGGGCTATTATTCGGCCATAAAAATGAATGAATGGACCTACAATGTGGATGAATCTTGAAAATATTATGCTAAGTGAAATAAGCCAGACACAAAAGGACAAACATTGCATGATTCCATTTCTATGAAATGTCCAGTATAGGCAAATCCATAGAGAGAGAAAGTGGTTTAGCAGTGCCAGTGCCTGGGGATGGGGAATGACTGTTAATGTGTGTGAAGTTTATTTTGGGGATGATGAAAATGTTTTGGAATTACATAGCAGTGATGGTTGCACAACTCCGTGAATATCTAAAAACCACTGAATTCTATGGCATGTGAGTTAAATTGCAATAAAATTGTTATTTTAAAAAGGACCCTTAGCCTGCCAGCTGGAGTGTGCTCTGACCGTGGACCAGCAAATGAGGTGGGCCGTGCGGGGAGTGCAACTCTTATGAGCCTTGCCTATAAATCAGATTAAGCGACTGCCTCCCTCAGCTGCGCCAGGTTCTGAAGGGCTGCAGCAGCCACAGGCTGTCTCTGAACACCACCGTAATGAAAAGGCTGCTGAGGGCACTGCGGCCCAGAGCATGAGCAGCACGATGCTCACTCCAGGCCCTGGGCCAGCCTCACCCGGATAGCCCAGCTCGCAGTCACATGGGAAGAATCAGAGTTTACGAGTGTGCCCTGCCTCGGTCTCAACCCTGATAGGGATCATGTTTTCCATACCAGGCATCAGAACTGATTGTATGGTTTGTACCCATGGAGACAGTGGGATATACCATTTTAAGTGAGATCTGCCTCCAGAAATTTGGGCATCAGGCTCCAGTTTTCCAGGACACACACATCTCCTTCTGTTCCCCCAAACAGACAAGTTTTCTAGGAACTTCAACTCTCTGGGGAGTCCTAGACAGAAGTCAGAGTTTCCTACAACACAGGTCTCCTGATGTTTAATCAGAACTGTACTTTTTCAGAGTAAGAGCCAATTGAATGCATCGTTCAGCTTGAGGGCTGCCTGCAACCACCTTCACAGCTGGGCACAGAGTCCAGACCTTGAAATCACCGGGTAAGCCTGTTTCCTGTTTCCTTGGGGCATTGACTGGCATCTTGTTGGGAAGCGCAATGTGGCAGGAACACTGACCAATCTCTTCACTCTACCCACACACCATGTGTGCACCATGACTGCCATCCCCTGCTGCAGACCAAGCATGGGGCAGTCACACTCAGGAGGGTCACTCAGTGTAACCTAAAATGGCTGCATCTGGTAGCTTCCACTGAGGGATGGGCTCATGCCTGCTGGGGAGCCTTGATCTCATACAGGAACAGGGCTCAAGAGAACTCAGGACTTCATTCATATCCGGGACACTCCTTCACAAAGGTACCACAAGGTTTCTACTGTCCTCCACCTCTGCCCCTTGGACCCAGCCTCCACCATCTCATATCTGGATGGATCCAACAACTACAGAGCTGGTCTTTCTACTTCTACCCTTGTTCTCTCCCTTCCTTAAGTCTCTTCTCAAATCAGCAGACAGATGCTTTCAAAACATAAGTTATGTCACTCCTCTGCTCAACACCATGCAATGGCTCCCATCATACTGAGAGTAAAAGCCAAAGTCCTTACAGCGGCCCACAAGGCCCTATGTGATACGTGAACTCCTCTCCACACACATCCCCCAACCCACACACCCCCACTCGCCACAAGACACACACTCACCCGCCCCCGCCTCCCCACTGACCCCTCTCTGAAGTCCCATCCTCCAGCCTCATGCTCATCGCTCTGTTCCTCCTGCTGTTCTTCCACTTCACGTTGCCTTGCACTAACTGCCTGGAAGGTTCTTTCCTGTTATCTGTGCAGCCCCTGCCCCACACATCCACCGCTTGAATCTCCCCTTACCACAGGGGCCTTCCTTGGCCACCTGTTTAAAGTGGCCATCCTCCATAACCCCTGACCCTGTTTATTTTTCTTAATGACACTTAACACCATTCACATATCTCATATATATATACACACACACACACACACACACACTTATATTTATATATAAGATATCATATGTGTATATGTATCTAATCTGTTTGTCTATCATCTCAGTGGGAATAAACAAAGACCAACCCTATGATAAAGTGAGGGCCATATATTCCAAGCTTGCTATATTAAGGGAGTCAGCAACTGGCACTTGCCTTTGGCGAGAGACCCAAACGCAGACAGAGGAGAGGGAGAGCTTCGTGGTGGAAACCGGGGAAGGCTTCAGGTGAGCCCTGCTTACAAGCTGTTGGCAGGAGGAAGCTGGAGGTGGGCTAGAGGCAGGGCCGCCTATGTGATTGGTTAGGGTGCATATTTGGCTTTCTGTGATGGGTCCTAATTAGGACTCAGGAACAAAAATAGGGAAACTATCAGTTATTAACGAAGTTCTGGCCATTTGGGGCCCATTGGTACATGGGTTGTTTAGCTTCCTAGATTGTCACTAGAGATAGCAGTTTTGGCCTCCCGAATGTCTGATAGCAGGCTGGTTTCGTGCATTGTTCATTATACTACTGTAATTATCTATAATAATTGTAGATAAGGGAGTGGGTTTCCTGGGCAGGTTCCCTGCTGCAGGTTGTGGGGCAGTGTTCTGTTTTTATACAGAGTCCAGCCGTCTCTCTGTGGTTCTGTTGTACATTCAGTCTTTTATACATTAGAATATAAACACTAAGAATACTGTTTTATTTGCTATCGTATCCCCAGAGCCTAGAATAGTGCCAGTTACCTAGCAGGTATTCAGAAACTATCTGTTGTTGATTATGATCATGTTTATCTAGCTCTAGTTAGAAAAGTTGTGATTTTGCTACATGATGTGGAAAATAGGCCAACCACAAGCCTGCTTCATTCAATCCAGTTGTACAAATGTTTGTTGAGTGCTTGCTACATATCCAGGAGGCTCTGTGTTAGGCCACTCCAGGTTACACAAGACAAGTATTAGCTGAAAATGGATTGACGACCAGGATTCTAAATACTTTCGCCTTTCCTCTAAATTTCCCTTCAAGTTTAAATTCAACTTCACCTATAATACCACTGCAGGTTCCAGGCCCATTATTCTTTCAGAGGCTGTGCGGGCCCACGTCTAGTTTCTCCAGCACTCACTGCATGTGGAGCTCATTTAGCTCCTCTCAGAAAGGGCCTGTGTGGCAGCCGGTTGTCTTTTGAATGAGCTGATTATCTTCTCAGTTGGGTTATTCCCTGAGAGCCAGAGCCACACCTTGCCCCTAGTACAGGTGACACATAGGAGGGTCCCGGGGTGATGGGAATCTCCTCCACTCCCCATTTTTGACCTTTGCCCTGAACTCCAAATCAAATATCTCACTGATGGTTTGTACCCATGGGGACAGTGGGATACACCATTTTAAGTGAAATCCATCTCACTTTCATCTTCTGCACACAGAGGTCACACTGGCTCAGAGCTGCCATCTGGAGGTGCATTAACTGTCCTGATAGCCCAAGACTGGGAGCCCTACTTGGACGTCTCAACTATTTTCTGACAAGGGCTTTCTGCTTTTTTTAATTATTATTATTTTAAGGTTCTGAATTATCTCTTCCTCTGGGGAAAGATTCCAGGGATTTTATTCCAGGCTAATTTATCTTTCAAGTAGAACACTCAAGGATCCAAGCAGCAAATAGGCCAGGATGCAGCTGGAACTAGAATTCTGTGGAATAGCTTATCAGCAGGCCACATTCAGCTGTAGAAACAGAATGGAGGCTGCTGAAGGGCAGGGATGGAGGCTGTTGTGTTTCCTAATGAGTCAACGCTTGGCACATGGTAGTTGCTCCATAGTTATTTACTGAATGAATAGGAAGGAGAAACACACTCTAAGTTTGAAATGAGAAATCCCAAGTTTAAATAGCAATAATTTTCTTCAATGTTCCCTCATTTTGTAGCTTAATTTTCACAGCCGTTACAAAACACATTAAGTAAAAAGGCAAACAGTGAGAACCCCAGGTGTGAAAGGGGGCTCTGGGGAGCAGAAGTGTCACTTCCCAGTTTTTTCTTGTGGGCCACCCGTGCTTGCCGCACAGGCTGAGATGCAGACCCTGCTTTCTACTGAGCACAACAAAAAGCTCCAATGTCACAATCTACTGTGCAGTTTCAAAGTCTTCAACAATTATGATTGCTACGTGATCTAATTCCTGAATGTATTTGCCCCAGTTTTATAATGAATCAGAATGAGAAAAGTAAACATTGGCTATAATCAACTCATACCTGTTTAAGGCCTTGGGAGGGAGATGGGAGAAAACTTTCACCAGATCCACGATGGTTACTGTCTTCATTTTATTCAGATAATTTTTTTTCCCCAAAACCTGGTCAACATTGGGAAATTAGCTGGCTGCAACCAGTCAGACTGATTGCCAGTCAAGCCTTCGTTGCAACGTTGTAACTTCACGTTAGCCTCTGATTGGTTGCTTTTTGCAACCAATCAGATGTTTGCACAGGTGTGTGACCTTTGTAACTCCACTTCAGTCTCTGATTGGTTGCAGAAAGCAACCAATTGTGGGCCGCCACTTCATTTCCATGAGGTGAGCATGAAGTGGCCAACAGGAGACCTCTAAGGGGTATATGGACTGAGAAGACTCTGCATCTGGGCCCTTGAGTCACTGCTCAGGCCTGTTCCCACACTGTGGAGTGTACTTTGGTTTTCAATAAATCCCTGCTTTTATTCTTTCATTGCTTCATTCTTTCTTTGCTTTGCTGGGCGTTTTGTTCCATTCTTTGTTCAAAACACCAAGAACCTGGACAACTTGCAGTCAAGACCCTCCACTGATGACACTTTGACTTCTGGATTTCGCCGAACCAAATAGCCAGATATACAAAAGAAAAGGGGCGGCAGGTGTTTTCTCCTCCCGGTGCACTCTTGCCCCTATTTCTTAAGTTTCTCCGGGCCTGCCTTGAAACTAGGAAGACTCTCAGTTCTCCCTGCCCATCACCAGAGAAGACACTGAGCTCTTCAGAGAGGCCCCAGGCTTCAGGAAGTCCCTCTTGGTGCCTGACTTAAATCTCTTCTCTGGCCGTTGAGCACAATTCCCTCTTGCCCTGTCATCACTGGAGAAGAACAGCTGCTTACCACTCCCCTTTTTAGTCTTTTTTTTTTTTTTTTGAGACAGAGTTTTGCCCTTGTCGCCGAAGCTAAAGTGCAATGGCACAATCTCGGCTCACTGCAACCTGTGCCTCCTGGGTTCAAGCGATTCTCCTGCCTCAGCCTCCTGAGTAGCTGGGATTACAGGTGCCTGCTAACACGCCCAGCTAATTTTTGTATTTTTAGTAGAGACAGGGTTTCACCATGTTGCTCAGGCTGGTCTCAAACTCCTGATCTCAGGTGATCCACCTGCCTCAGCCTCCCAGAGTGCTGAGATTACAGGCATGAGCCACCGCGCCCAGCCCTTTTAATCATTCTTAATGGGCTTATAAGCGGTTATTAAGTCCCCCTTCAGCCTTCTCAGAGCCTCATTTTACTTGCATTGAAGCTGAGAGCTTCCGAGGAAAGCATTTGACTCCGGGCCCCACAGATTTGCAATGTCTTAAATGGGCAATCAGCCACTTCACTCACTTTAACCTGCATAAATGAACAGTTCTGCCTTCTTTTGCAAAGTATAAAGTCATTCAAAGGAATTCCCTGGCAACTAACCCTTATTAATAAATCACGCCCAATCTAGGCCAGGACAGGGCATTCCGCAAATGCTTCTTTTGCTTAAGAAGTGACACTGGCACTAGGTACACGGTAAACAAGCTGCTGCTCTCTCTGAAGCTTTGCATTTGCTGCATGGATCCAGTCAGTCTCCCACAGGACCTTGTGGGCCTGGTGGGCTCTCACCTGACTCCCCAGTTGGGAAGGGAGTGATTCCCCAATGAACTCTCACCTGGACCTTTCTTAGGGTTACTGGACTAGGGTCACAGCAGCTGGGCAGCAGGGCATAGAGCTCGAGTGAGACTTGCTCAGGCTCTGCTAGGCACACTTTGGAAAGTTTCATTTTCTATTCCATCATAATACCATTTATTTCCAGTTCATTGCTCATGCTTACAGGTGAAAGTCTGAGTTGTATGTCTAGACAGGGCTTCCAGTATGTCCTCACTCAGAATCCCACAGTTCCTTCCAATCATAGGAAGTGGGAAGGAGCAAGGCAGGTAGGTTGTAAGGCTGATGGTGTTTCAGCTTTGAGGAAAAAGTGATTTCACTTCAATAGTAATTTTAACCAGAATGGCTAAAATTAAAAGGACTGACAATCCCAAGTGTTGGCAAGGATACAGAGCAATTGCAACTCTTAGTGTTTGCTGCTGGAGTGTGAATCAGAGCCACCACTTTGGAACTCTTTGGCAGCATCCAGCAATTGCTCCAGCAATCCCACTCTTAGGTATATGAGCAAAAGAAGTGAGTGTTTATGTTCACCAAAATACACGTGCAAGAAAGTTCATAGTGTTGTAATTCACTTTTTTTTTTTTTTTGAGACGGAGTCTTGCTCTGTCGCCCAGGCTGGAATGCAGTGGCACAATCTCTACTCACTGAAGCCTCTCAGGTTCAAGCAATTCTCCCTGCCTCAGCCTCCCAAGTAGCTGGGATTACATGCTTCCACCACTACACCAAGCTAATTTTTGTATTTTTTAGTAGAGACGAGGTTTTGCCATCTAGGCCAGTCTGGTCTTGAATTCCTGACCTTAGGTGATCTGCCCACCTTGGCAAAGTGCTGGGATTACAGGCGTGAGCCACCATGCCCCACCTGTCATTCACTTTTAAGTACATTTTTTAAAAGTAAAAAATTTGAAGCAGCTGCCACCCTAGTGTAGAATGGATAAACAAGTTGTGATATAATCATAGAATGAAATCAGACACAACAATGAAGAGAACTGAAGTACTGCTAGACAGGACAACATGGATGAATCTCACATACAGGATGCTGATCTGGACACACAAGAGCACATTCTGTGTGATTCCACTTATATGAAATTCAAAAAAGGCAAAACTAATCTCTGATGATAAAGATCAGAATAGTGGCTGCCTCTGGGAGGAGTGTTGAACAGATCTAATGTGTTCAGTCATCTAGTTGAACACATTAAATCTGTGTACTTTGACTATAAGTTACACAGTACCACAAGAGAAAACAAAAGAACGTGCCTACTGCGTTTTCTTCTTCCCAGATGACCAACTCTTAACGTATTAATCTGTTTTTTCACTGTTCTGCTTCTTTTGAATAAGATTTGAGGTGACTTACAAAGGTGTATAGTATATTTATTTATTTATTTATTTATTTTATTTTATTTTATTTTTTTAGTATATTTATAAGTGAAGAAATCTGGGTGATGTTAAAACCAGGGCAGGAAAATAAGGTGGAAACCAGATGTAAGGATAGTCCTCACTATTTGTGTCAGGAAGTCCTGTGAACTGAACAGAATAGAGCTTCCTAGCAGTCAATGCAAAGAAGAAACACAATTCCACACCCCAAAGTTAACAGTCCTGCTGATCAGAAGCACAGGTAGTTCTGAGATCTGATAGAAAATGTTCCTGTATCATTTCAGAACAGGAAACTATGTGATCAAATCCCTTTCTATTTGTTTAAAAATTTGTCAGATATCTCATGTTTGACCCTGGATGTCTGAATCCCCTCAGCCCACATTGTCCCACCTACGCCATGCCCACACTGTCCCCATAGAATTTAGGGTGAGGCAGCATCCCAGTGATTAACAGGCCCCTGTTTACTTTCCTGGGTGTGGTTTGGGGGAAGCCCTGTTAATGAAGGCTGGATTTCTGTTCTTTGGGGTGCCCGGCTTGCCATCCTCATTTCTGGAACCCAGACCAGCACCCTCAGCCCACGCTTTGCCATTCAGCTCATCTTTTCCCCGGTTGGTGCTTCTCAGTGGCCCCATCCCTTCCCCAGAAGCAACTCTGCATGGGGCCGCTCCCTGGGAGCTGAGCTCTTTCCATTTTGGCATTTGGGTTAGTGGATCTTTCCACTTTCTGGATCCAGTTTTTGAGTTGAATGCATACATTTCCCCGGTCACTAGTGAAGAAAAAAACACAACAATCACATAAACCAGAAAATTCCAATGACTGTCTCTTCCCCCACTTCTACCCCGCTCTGTTCTGACTCCCAAGGGAAGATGAAGCACACTAGAAGAGGTGAATCACTGACACCGACAGCAGACATGTGAATGGCACTGCAGTCTCCAACAGCCTGCCCTTGTCACAAGCCATGCTGCTTGGACCACACAGGTAGCAAATAGCAAACCTCTCTGGATAGAAAGGCTTAGGAGCATCTTAAGGACATCTCAATTGCAGGATGAGAAGGCCGTGTAAATCTTGAACTCCATGCAATCTTTGGATAAATTAGGTTCAGTTTCTAATGGGATTACCCATTACTTTCTGATTCATTTTGTTTGTTTTAAAAGACCCCTGAATTCCTGCTATAAAAAGGAATTCACCAAGTGAGAAGGAAAAGGCTGATTTTTATTTATGTTAGGTTAGCAGCAATTTGTAGACACAGACATACAAATCTGGTCCCACTTGAGATGATGCAAGGAAGCCATTTTTATTGTGTCCAAGCCAGCAGACGCTAATTGATTTAGGCCAGTTGGCTCATGTCTTTTTTTTTTTTTTCTCTCAACTACACAAAAACACAAAAATCCTCCTCTGCCTTTTGCTCTGGAAGATCAGGTTTAAGGCAAGCCCTTGCTTCTTGTCATTTCCATACAGCATGAGTGGCCTCTCAGCTCAGGATCCCACCAGCACTTATGCTAATGTGAGCACATTATGGTAACAAGCACCTAATAATAGAGGGAAATTTAATTCCAGCAGCAGCAGCAGTAGCGGCAGCAGCCTCTCACTGGAGAGGAGCCATCCTCCTTAGGAGGAGGACCGGTGCCGTTTGCATATGAGGGTGGCAGGAAGCCAACACACTTGCCTCCTGAATTTGGTTTCCTTCCCTTTATTCACGTCTATAATTGAGCCTTTGTAAGTGGAGGGATGAGTGTAAAGGAGCTAAATTTGGAGCTGATTTCACGGGGGTGATGAGAGCTCTGGAGGCCAGCTCTACCTTATGTTCATCTTGCCGACCAAGAAGAAATTCTTGGCCCTGATCTGGGGAAAAAAAGAAACTACACTTGCCATTTCTCTGTATCTTCCACTACTAATAAAATGCTATTAGAAGCATCCAGGAAGAATGTGGATGGGGGCGGGGGGCGCAATGAGTACCAAAAAGCAGGAAAAAAACGTGAATTCCTGGATTCACCAGTTGCCTCAGCTGGTTCGTAATTTAGGAAGGGAGGCAAGAAAGAGGCATGGCCCTTGAACGTGAGCCTTTAGGTGGAGACCCACTGAGGCCTCACGAGTGTGATCCTGTAATTGAGCATCTGCAAGCCAGCTGGGTTCACAGCTGATCTCACGTTGTATTAGCCTGGAAGAGTCAGCACTGTATAGGCGACATAGCCAAACGGATTGACAAAATGAGTTAAAAGCAGGAAATTGGATAAGGTCCTCCATGCTTCTACCAGTCTGGAATATGAAAAGCATTCTTACAGTGGTATTGCCACTTAATTACCTGGATTTATGACTTCTCCATCAAAGACTGTTCATCTGGATAGTTTCCTAAGGAGAAGACAGAGACGGCATCAAACACAACCCTACATTCCTCCCCCCAGGCAAAGCCATGCATCCTCACGACCCAAGCTCCTTACCCAAAGCCTTCTTGACTTCTAAGTCTTTAATAGGCACTGTACTAGATGCAGGGGACACAGCAGTGAACAAGGCAGCATGGCTACTGCCTGTACAAAGCTTGCCAGTTACAAACAGGTGCTGCAACGCAGAGTGATAAGGCTATGATGGGGAGATGTAGGCTGTCATGGGGCACAGGTAGGGGTAGAGGAGACATTTAAACCACACTTGGGGGTTAAGGAAGCACCCTGAGTAAATAAAATCTAAGCGTAGAAGGAAGAGTGGAAATGCCACACAGCATGGCTAAGACCTACGTTTTGTCAGTGGATCGCTGTCAGGCATTGTCAAGGTGGACACAGGTGAGCTCCTAGGTGTCCGTACCTCTGGCCCTGGCACTCCGGCCCTCCCCTGCAGCCTCCCATTGCCTAGGCCAATGCAATGTCGCATCTGGGCCTCACCTAAGTCCTGTGCTCCAGGTCTCTTCTCTTCCCTGATATGTCCTCAGTGCCACCCTCCAGGACCTGACTTCTGCCTAATGCACCTGTCCCTCGTCCCCATAGAAACACCCCTTCCCTCACATGCTGCCCTCTAGAGGTGCGAAAGTCAGGGTCGCTAGCACAGTAGCAGGGATTGTGTTTGGAGTTTGGCAAGCTTTCCAATCCCCAGGTTTTATCACTTAAAGGATCCCCTACCTAGTTCCCCACAACTCCCCAACTCTGAAGAGAGAGGAAATGGGGATTACACAGGCTTCATCAATTTGACCAGCTAAGCAGCCCCACTTTTTGTGGTCACGGGTATTTATTTAATAGACTAATTTAATATTACATAGTTCTAGAGCAATCTCTAAGTGGCATCCCCAAGGGTACTCGCCTTAGACAATAAGACCCAGGAGACCAGAGACTGCCTCTTCTTCCTGTTTGTACACTGGCCAGAACATAGAAGACTTAGGGGTTAGATGTGCCTGAAGCCAAAATTCCAGCGCCCTGCATTGACTTCCTCATGGGAGGAGCCATTGAATTATCATGCAACAAATTCATGAAGCTTGGACCATGACAAAGCCTTACTCATGAGGGTAGGGAAGAGCTGGAGGGAGCCACCTTCAAGTTCTTTCACTTCACTTCCCAGGGGGTAGATAAGGTTATGTCAGAGAGAGAGAGAGAGAGAGAGAGAGAGAGAGAGAGAGAGGTGGAGGAGAGGGAACTTTCCAGCTATCCTGTAACACTTTGCATTTGTGTGACACTTAACAATTTTCAAACTATTCCTCCATTTGTTATCTCAGGGCAGATGTCCTCACCCCCCATTTTACAGGCGAGGAACCTAAAGCTCAGCAAGGCCAGGGAAGTCCCCAAGGTGATAAGGCTAAGTGCGCAGAGCCAACCCCAGACCAGGCAGGGCCCTTTCTCTGTCACTTTTCTGCATGATACTGGAAGAGCAAAGGAAATTTAAATCAGCTGGGCGCAGTGGCTCATGTCTATAATCCCAGTGCTTTGGGAGGCTGCAGTGGGTGGATCACTTGAGGTCAGGAGTTCAAGACCAGCCTGGCCAATATGGTGAAACCCCATCTCTACTAATAATACAAAAAATTATCGAGGTGTGGTAGCACATGTCTGTAATCCCAGCTACTTGGGAGGCTGAGGCATGAGAATCGCTTGAGTCCAGGAGGCAGTGGTTGCAGTGAGCCGAGATTATGCTATTCCACTCCAGCCTGAGCAACAGAGTGAAACCGTGTCTCAAAAAAAAAAAAAAGAAAGAAAGAAAGAAAGAAAATTTAAATATCATTGGAGGCTGAAGCAGTAGTTTTAGTCTTTAAGCTTCACTCCCCCAACTCACTCTCGTGGAGAGCTGGTATAGATAGTAAACACCACTACTCAATATTTATGAAATCCAGTTCTTCTGCAAATATATCAGCAGGCATGTTCAGTGGAGGGAACAGTCTATCAGGAGCTCATCACACAGCAATCTGTTCCAGTAGCCAAATGCAAGCACCTCTCTGAATGATAAGCATGCCCACAAGGCTGTGTCAGGTCTGCCTTTGGGGGAGATGGGGCCCCTATCCCCCAGTGTCTACGCCCGGTGCCCCACACTGCCCATACTCACCACCACAACGTCTCTCTTTGCAGTCTTCGTTTCTGCAGAGAACAGAACAGGCAGAAGTTAAGCTTCTTGGGCATTAGATTGACCTTAAAATTCCACCCCCACAATGGTATTCCCCTAAATAGGCTTCGATCTCAGTCTTGCAGACACAGCAAAGAATTGTTCTGTCTGTAGATGTGTTTGTTGACAGCTTTCCATCTTCTCAGAAAAAAATGCATACACATACGTATATACACACAACAGTAGGTTTTTTTACTCTTTTTCTAGCTTGTTATCAGTGGACCTAGAAAACTGGCTTTTAAATGGCTTTTAAGATAAGAAAGAAAGATTGGATTGGATACCTCTTTTCATAAGGTGGGAGTTTTATGCATTCATTCCCCAAGCCCTTTTATTTTATTTCGTTGTTTTATTTTATTTTGAGGCAGGATCTCACTCTTGTCGCCCAGGCTGGAGCGCGGTGGCACAAACACAACTCGTTGCAGCCTTGACCTCCCGAGCTCAAGCCATCCTCTCAGCTGCCTCCCCAGTAGCTAAGACTGCAGGCGTACACTACCACACCCAGCTAATTTTTTAATTTTTTTTTTACGGACAGGGTTTCACTATGTTGCCCAGGCTGGTCTCGAACTTCTGGGCTCAAGTGATCCTCCAGCCTCGGCCTCCCAGAGTGCTGGGATTATAAGTGTGAGCCACCATGCCCAGCCCCCAGCCCCTTTTTAAAAAGTGGGATTAGAGACAGTTTGTGAAAATCTCATTTATTAAAATCATCACCCTCAATATGATCAATAACCACTATAATCAAATTTCTAACCCTATTGAGACAAGCCTTAAGCATGTCAGACACATGCCTGTGAATGAAGTGATTAAAGCAAGCATTTTTTTTTTTTTTAATTAAAACACTGTCCAATTCTTTGTCCTGTCTCCCCAACACTCTGGAGTCTACTTGAGGCCGGGCCAGGACACCTCCTCAGACCTGGAGCTGCTCAGATGGACCTTCCCCGCCCCCCCCCCCCAATGTACCCACTTCCCTGAAGTCATTCAGCTTTCTTGGCCCATCTCACCACCCCCATCTCCCCTTTCTCACTAGTCTAATCTAAATAATTTGTGGAAATGATCAAATCCATTAGAATCTGGGTATCAAGTATTATCTGTTCTTTTTTGTTTTGTTTTGTTTTGTTTGAGACAGAGTCTTGCTATGTCACCCAGTCTGGAGGGCGGTGGTGCAATCTCGGCTCACTGCAACCTCTGCCTGCCAGGTTCAAGCAATTCTCTTGCCTCAGCCTCCCAAGTAGGTGGGACTACAGGTGTGTGCCACCATGCCCGGCTAATTTTTTGTATTTTTAGTAGAGACAGGGTTTCACCATGCTGGCCAGGCTGGTCTCAAACTCCTGACCTTGTGATCTACCCGCCTCAGCCTCTCAAAGTGCTGGGATTACAGGTGTGAGCCACCACACCCGGCCTTATTTGTTCTTTCAAAAGAGGCCTGTGTCCAGCACAAAGCATTAGCTGTCCTCAGGACACCCTCCGTGGGCAGCAGTAAGCAGGTCTTGTCTACGTTTAACACGTGGAGAGTTCTTTCCTCCTGTGCCATGCAGCAAGGGACAGACCTAGGTGTTCAACTGAGCTGATTGGAGAGGGCGCTAGGTAGGGCACAGACAGGACCAAATTGAGAGATCCAGGTGGGCCAAGATACTGTGCCCCTGCCCTTCCCATTCTCCAGCTGCAACCAACCTCTACTTCCTTCCATCCGCGGAAGATGCAGCTGAAAATGCTCCAAGACGTGATCGCAGCCTGATTCTCTGCCGAGTAGGAACCTTTTTATGTAGCACAACAGAGCAAGCAAAAAACAACAGACGAGGGAAACAGGTACGAACCTATTTCCTTTCTTTGTCCTATGCAGGGGAAAAAAGAGGGGATATTAATTCACTTGAAAGTATGCTGCACTGGCACGTACATGACACCATGGGGTTCTTTGGGCAACTATGCCCTTTGAGATACAGGGGTTGACTGAAAGAGGTGCCAGGGATAGGGACAAGAAAGACTAGACCACCACACCTGCTTCAAACAAAGCAGCTTCATCACTATTGGCTTTGGACTAGGGACGTTCTGAGAATTTGATGAGTTAAAAAGTATCCCCTTATAAACTTCAGGGAATACATTGTCTCTGATGAGAACACCTGGTGAGGACATGCCTGCCCTAGTCAGACTGCCCAGCAAGTCTTCCTGCCCCATCCCTTTCTCCCCAAGAGCCAGCAGAGCAGAAGGCTTGGCTCACAGCAGGGAGACGAGACTTGAGAGCTGGCAGCTACATTTTGGTTTCCTGTCACATGAAGAGCTGGACTTGGACCCCACGACCTTTCCCACGATCACCTTGGATTCTATAACTCTGTAACTCTAATTTTCTTCTTTGCTCTTTGACAAAGGTTGGCTGTCATATGGTATAACTAATTTCCAGAGTGGTTGAGTCTGAGTCTGGTTTTCTAGCTAGTTTTGCTTTTTTAAGTCAACCATGTTGAAAACAATGAATATTTACAACCTAAGTTAAAAGAACCAGGTTCAAGGTACATATTTAACATTTAGCCATAAATTACATGAGAGTTACAGTGTCTATTGGATTTGTTTCTTCAAGAACTTCTATCCAAATCGCATTACAGTACACCACCATCCTTACAAGCAATTACTCTTTTAGAGCTGTTTTTATTAAAAAATCAATTTGTGAATAGAGTTCAAACAAAAATGCCTTTTTTAATTTCAGCAGATGCTCGAGGATTTCTTACCTTGAAGTCAAGGTTGCCCATAGCAACAAACTTTCGCAATAAATATGGCAAAATGCAATGCACATCTTTATTCTAATGCCTTGTACTTTTATACAGAGTCTTTCATCCATACATTTTGTTATTTGACAGTTAATAGTTAATGTTTAAAATGCCCTTAAAAGGCACACATGTCTCATCACCCCCTCTTTTTGCCATTGAGAGATCCTAGAACTCAGAGGTTCCAATACCTCAAGATACTTGGGCATAGAGCTAAACTTGGAATCTAGAATCCTGAACTCACTGGGACTCATCTGTGAAGAATAAGGAAACAAGATTTGTAAAAAATGTCTGGGTAGTGTACTAAGCATTTACTCTGTATCAGGAATACAGTTAAGTGCCTTGTTTGCATTTGCTCATTTAGTTTGATTAATTTTACAAACAAGAAAATTCAAGCTCACAGAGGTGGTGACTTGCTCAAAGCCATATTCCAAGAAAACAGTAGAGCTAAGACTCAAGCCCAGGCCCATCGAACTCCAAAACTCAGGCTCAGAACCATCTAAGCTGTAAGTTGTTAAGAGCTACCGAGAATTAAGAAGCCTGGCTCTGGGAGAAGTTTGTGATTCTTTGGTGCTCTCTTCATGTCACTCTACTACCTCTCTTTTAGCCAGTAAAAGACACGTCACAGATTGGCACAATAAGAGGCATATTAGTGGGCAGGTGAAAATCGGAAAGAGAGAAAACAGGCCTGCATTTATAACCCTTAGGAGTGAGAGACTGAGACCACATGCAAAACACTAATAATTATTTGGTCACACAAAAACCCAGCTGAGTCACTGGAGACACAAGCTTATTTCCCTTATTGGTTTTGTGTGCTTGCCTTAATTCCATACTATCCTTTAAATATTCTACAAATAAGAGCACGGCATATTCTATCACTATTCACAATAGGGCTTTTCTGAGGGTTTTATCCAGGGCAAGGTCATCAGAAGGTTGATGCTCCAGTCTCATTGAGAGCCTCAAGGACAGAGTAGGTTGCCAGGGAAAGCCAAAAGGATGGTTTCCTGGCCTAGCAGGTGAAAAAAAAGTGCACCAGGACTGAGGGGAGCTGGGATTCCTTCCCCCATATCTCCTTTTCCTGCCTTCATTCCAGGCAACCTGCCTTGTAGAGAAATCCTGATTCTCTATTTTTCCTTCTCCTAATATCACCAGAAAGTGTCCTAAAGGAGGAGGGGAAGAGGGCCTAGCCCACTGGCAACTTACAGATGTTCCTTGTTCTTCCCAGTCTTGCAGGGGCAGTGTCTGTGGATGCCTTTGGCCAATAGGACGACCAGGAACACCAGGAGACCCAGAAGCAATATGGAGCCCAAAGTGATGACAAAAGGAACGTACCACGCAGATGGAGAGTAAACGTTTTTCCTCAGGACCTGGTAGGTGACCCTGGGCTTGAACAACAGAGAGCAGGGAGGGTGAGTGGAGGGTGGTAGTGATTTTGACATTCAGCACTCTTTCGTGTTGAGTATATATTCCACTCTTTGTTATTGCTCTATAAATTGGACATCTGTGTGCTCACAGTTCTTACTGCTTCAAACCATCACCTTATTTATAGTCTTTGCAGACATCCATTAGATCAAAACCCAGAAATTTTAGGGAACTGAAAACTGTAGGCCTAATTTTATTCTCTGTCTTCCTCTTCCCCAAAGCTAAAAAAAGTCCATTGGCTTTTTTTCTACCATATCTGGGCATAACCCAGGGACGAATATAGCCATTGTCTCTCACCAAGACGGCATAAGCCACGAAAGTTGTTTTTTTAAACACCTTGTAGGCTTTTCAGTGTTTTCTCAACTACAAGCTGCCACTGCCAGAGGAGTGGGCTGATATCACAGCAAAGCCTCAAGTTCAGCATCTGCTTCCTAGAGCTGGAGACAGATAACAAACAAGTTACGGAGGTTTCAGGACTGGAGATGTCACAATTAGGTCATGCTCTGAGCCCAAGAAAGGTGGGAACTCCTCACTCAGGGGAGCCTACCAGCTCCTCCCACAAGGAAAGTCCTTAGGGTTGCCATATACCTCCATTCACTGGGGTCATATTGACTTGAGCACAGGAGAGAGAAGCATGAACCAGCTCCTGGGAAGACTCTGAGAAGAAGCTGGCTGCCTCCATAGGGCGTTCTCTAAGGTTCTGATTATCTTCCTTCTGGCATGCTGCAGGTATGAGGCTGCTGACCAAGGGTGCAGCTTCTACTAGGAGGAGGAGGAGGAGGAAGAAGAAGAAGAAAGGGGACAGATGAATTAGCATAGATGCAAACCAGTTCCTCTAAGGGACAGGGGAGATAATCCTGTTGTCAGATTCCAGGCTCTCCCTTCCTTCTCCAAGCCGATTCTGTGACAGCACCTGGTCATTTTCTTCCTACCCTTTCCCACAGTCTGTATTTACTTTGTCAGTTTGAATACTTGTTTGTAATCTATCTGCCCCTCTAGATCAGTGGCTCTCAGACTTTAATGCACATTAGAATTCCCTGAAAGGCTGATTAAAAACACTGCTCACTGGGCCCCACCTCCAGAGTTTCTGATCCATTAGGTTAGGGGATACAGTTGGGGATTCCAGCTTCCAGCATCCTTCCCTGGAGGTCATGGTGATGATCATGGTTGGGTGACCTATAACTTTAATAATCTAGGCTGGGCCCAAGAATTTGCATTTCCAAGCAGTTTCCAGGTGGTGCTGATTCTGATGGTCTAGGGACCACACTTTGAGAACCACTCACCCATACAATAAGCTTCCTGAGAGCAGGGATCATTTTTGGCTTGTTTGCTAAAGTGACTGGCACACTATAGGCATTAAATCGATATTTGTAGATTGGATGAATTTTTTGGAGTGGAGGTGGGGTGTAGGGTACAGACTGGTACATGGCGATTCTTCAAAAGATGTGGAAAAGGGCACCCAGCAGTAAGCAAGCAACCTGATTTCATGGATATTGATTTGCAAAGACTCTTCTGAACATGCCGAGAGGGGCTGTGAAGGTAGCATCTGGCAGCATGCCCATGAAAATCAGCTCCTGTGCCACAAGCCACACAGGTGGTTGAGGTCTGATCTCTCACAAGTCTCTGCACAAACAATACACTCTTCTCTACCAGAACAGGAAATATGAGTGGTTTTATGAGTCTGAGGTCTCACCAGATTTTTGCCACCCTGTAGCTACTCCAGTCCAGCCCATGGTTGCCATTTTTGGCAACATCCTAATACCGCAACTCTTCAGTCCACCCCACATATCTCCGGGCAGGGGAAAGAATTCCATCAACATAACTCACAAGGGAACATGCCTGGGGATTCCAGGTCCTAAAGCCCTTACCCTGGGGGTTGTGGTGATGACAGTGGTTGGGTGGGAAATGACTTTAATACTCAGTGTCACTGTTCCTGTCTCAACAAGAGCCTCAGCTTTCTTCCTGCCAGACAGCAAGTTGTCATCAGTTATGTAGACAGTTATGTAGCTTGTAGTCCCAAATCTTATCAAGCCCACCAGCATAGTCAAAGGGAGATGTAAGCAGCAGGCGTGTGACGTTGGAACCAGCATTGGGAGAGAAGGTGAAATGATTGTTGACGTTACCTAAATGAGATTTGATGCAGGGGTGTTGGTAAAAGGAAGAAAAGAGAGTAAGAAATAAAGGTTTAGAAGAAAACTGCACTCAATCTTTTTCTCAAATGTCCACACCTCAAGTGTAGACTGTATCTGTGACACACCAGAGCTGGATTAGTTATATGCTACAGGCTTTAACTGCACCAGAGATGTCATTAATACAAAGAAACTCTTGCTCACAACCAGCGTGGCTATAAACAAGGCTGAGTAGAAAAGGACAATAGGACAACACCCTTAGCCTAGGTGCCATCTTGCTGAGTATTAAGCAGAGACTTTGTAACCCTGGTGCAGCCCTTCTGATTTCTCACTCAGCAATTATTTGGTAACAACACTGTAATTCACACTCAGACAAATGAGTGGGCGTCAAGAGGGTAGAATAGGTCACATCACTAGCCATAG
The DNA here is from genome assembly GCF_047675955.1 of Chlorocebus sabaeus. Classification (NCBI taxonomy): domain Eukaryota; kingdom Metazoa; phylum Chordata; class Mammalia; order Primates; family Cercopithecidae; genus Chlorocebus; species Chlorocebus sabaeus. The sequence continues at coordinate 79,083,171 of NC_132924.1, read as the reverse complement.
GCCAAGTTCACTGCATGCTTTTCATGGGACCCAGTGGGTCACACTGGTTATGGATGTCCCTGGAGTCCCCCAAAGGAAGGTGCCTCCTGGCTTTGCAGGAATGGCAGTCCCAGGTCCTCCTGAACCCACCCCATCACACCCCCAAACACACACGCAGCTCTGCTGGGGCTCATGGCTCAGCTCAGGGAGCCTGGGGCAGAGAGGCTGCCAGCCCAAGCACACCCCTGCTCATTCCTCCACTGACTCCAGACTCATTACCAACTGAACACCAGTAAATGGAGCAGGAGATGATGCAATTTTTGCTCCCTTAACAGCAAAATGCTCCATAAAGGCCTTAGGGCTCTCAGTATGGATTATTTCCATCTTCGGCAACTGCAGTCTCGAGGCAGTTTCTGCCCCTGGGTTTTGTGACACAGCCAGCTCGAGAGGCTTCCTACTGTTCGAGTTCCTGCTCGGCCAAGGGCACAGCAGGCAGCAGGGATGGATTTTTACTCTCTCACGTGGAATTGTTCTGCTTGTTTGGGTTTAAATCTCTGGCCCCAGCACTTCATTAGATGAGCTATTTTGGTCTAATTTCCATTGAGGGGTGCTCTTTTTTCCCTAGAATGGTGTATTTTTAAAGAGAGAAGATGAATGGAGCAGAAGAGAATTCCTGAGGACACATTTCAAAATGCACTTAATCTATTTAATCTATTATTATCCAGAGAGAGGACTGGGATTCCCTGCCCCCACTACAAGCTTTCAGGAAAAGAGGTGGTTGAAAAGTTGGACTGCATTTTTTCTAATGACACTAATAGGCTTTATGACTCATACTGTAGTCAGGAATTAGGGGATAGGGTTCACCCTTTTCTTGGGCTTTTGAGCAGTCACATATGGGGTCTGGGAGGAGTAAGACGAGAAGGGGAAACCGAGAGGAGCATCAGGAAGCATAGGGGCTGCTAGATTCTGTATCTCTGCTTTTCTCATTCAAACACTTCCCCAGCAAGCTGGGTGCGGTGATGGATGCCTCTAGTCCCAGCTACTTGGGAGGCTGAACAGGAGGATTACTTGAGCCCAGGAGTTCAAGACTAGCCTGGGCAACATAGCAAGACCCTATCTCAAAAAAATAATGCCCTCCCAACTCCCATCCCACTTTGCCCAGATCAGTTTGTGAGAACAGACCCCTACCCTAGACAACTTCAGGGTCCTCAGAGACGGGGTCAGGGTTGTCGACACCAAGTACTATACCTGAGCCAGTGGAATAATGGAAAGATCTGGGGCTGCAATTAAGGTCAGTATACGTCAGCTTGAAATTCTGAATATTTGTGCCAACTTTCAGATCCACTTGGAGGGCCAGGAAATAAGAGTTTGGAGTACAAATGGGCTTTTCATCATTTTCTTCAAGGATGTTCACGGTAACCTAGAGTAGCAAGAAGGTGGTCATTCTCAGTAGCTAAAACTCGTTGAGTGCTTACTGTGTGTAGGCAGTTTTCAGGCTAAGCAATTTTCATAAATTAGCTCATTTAAACTCACATGAGATAGATAACATGATTATTCCCATTTTATGGATGAGAAAATGGAGGTTTAGAGATAGTAGGTAATCGATCTAAGATCATTCAGCTAGTGAATGGCAGAGCTGGGATTTGAATCCTGGTCTGTCCTCCTCCAAATCCTACGCTATTACTCTCTACCCCGTGTGCATGTGTGTGTACACATGTAGTGTATGCATACCTTGTCCCACCCACCCCCACACACACATGCACCTGAACACATAGGCTCACCTGCAGGTGACACTGAATTGTTTTTCCAGGAAGGTATGGATTTACGGTGACTCCACGTGCTGCCTTGCCTGCTGCCCCTTGTGGATTGGAAGTTCTTTAACTCTGGCATATACAGAAATGGTTTTCAACCCCGGCTCTGCTTTCTTGGGCCCACTTCAGACCCAATAGATTGGAGGGTAGGTGTCAGGGCCCTCACTGATGTTCCCTAGATGATTCTAATATGAGCCAGGACTAAGACCCACTGGGACAGAACAAGCAGGCCTGGTTAAGCTTGGATCTCATCTGTAACCTGGGCTATTAGCACTCTACTAAGCCCTAGGGCTAACCTGCCATAAACAGGGGCCAGCCTATTCTCTTTCATCGCTGTCTTCTATGCCTGCTGAATTGGAATATAACTTGGGATGCCTGCCAGCACAGAATCGTAGAATGTCAGCCCTGAAAGGGACTTGTGTGATCATTTAGTTCATCACCCTTTTTAAAAAGCTTATGAATTTTGAGTCATATTCATACTACCTTTGAAATTTGGGATTTCAGCTATTTCTGAGCCCGGGAATAAATTGAAATGTTCACTCTAGTTAGCTTCCAAAGTAGGGTCCATTCATTTTTCTTAAAAAAACCCAGCCTAACAAACACTGCAATTATCTCCAACTTTCCTTGGGTAGCAATGCCAAATCTTGCACATCATTAAAAACATCATCCCATTAATTTGAAGCAAGCTATCGGAGGAAGCGGACTGTTCAGGCACAGGGTTATCAGGTGACTCTCTATTTAAGAGAGAGAGAAATAGGGACACCGAGATAAGCATTGCTCAGACTCCCTCGGAAAACTGGGATCAAAGGTGAAAAATGAACTTGGTCTCCTGACTCTGAGCCAATCTTTGTCTATGGCTGCCTGCTGCTAACTGAGAGTTCATTTTGCCTCTATGCTTTTTTAGTTTACTAATGGGAAGGACCAGGGAATAGTTTGGTCTTTATGGCTATCATGTTGCCCCTGGATAATCCAAACCACTAACAACAGGGACCTATTAGGCCCTTGCCACTCGAGGTGTGGCAGGGGACCAGCAGTGCCACCCTACTTGGAACCATGTCAGAAATGCAGAATCTCTGGGTCCCAGACCCGCTGACTCAGAATCTGTATATAACAACATTCTCAGCCTCAAAAGTTGGGAAGCAAGATAGCAGCACAGCATCGTTTTAAGATCTACCCCATTTGGTGTGCGTAGAGGCAGGGTAGGAACATGACATAACTGCTCCTGGGGAGGAAATGCATAACTCCAAAACCACACTCAACTTCTGGACAGTGCGCATTTCACCAACAGCCTTCAGTGAAGGCGAAGCGAGATTTAAAGGGCCACAAGAGGAACCTTGTCCCACAAAGTGGCTTTGTGGGTCCACCAGACATTCTAATAGCTGGCCACCAATTTCAGTGCTTTTCTCAATCACCCACAAACTTGGGCCTCAAAAAAAGTTGGGGCTGGGTGCAGTGGCTCACGCCTATTATCCTAGCACTTTGAGAGGCTGAGGCGGGTGGATTACTTGAGTTCAGGAGTTCGAGACCAGCCTGGCCAACATGGCGAAACCTGTCTCTACTAAAAATACAAAACTTAGCCAGGCACAGTGCTGCACACTTGTAATCCCAGCTACTTGGGAGGCTGAGGCATGAGAATCACTTAAACCCAGGAGGTGGAAGTTGCAGTGAGCCAAGGTTACACCACTGTACTCTATCCTGGGCTACAAAGCGAGACCCTGTCTCAAACAAGAGAAAAAAAGAAAAGAAAAAGAAAAAAAGAAAAACGTGGATCTTTATTTCCCAGGGCACCTTTATTTGTTTCTCACCACACCTGCAGGATGTGCCCCTGGGAAGTCTCCTCATTGCCACGTCCACACTCTGCGGGTGCCAGAGAGACCCTGAGTCAACCAGTTGGGTTACCAGGACTATAGCAAGCAGCCCCACTCACAGTGACAGAGCTTGTGTCCTTGTTGTTGGTGGCCTGGATTCTGAGAATATAGATAGGGGTTGTTTCGTAGTCCACTTTAGTTACCAGCTGGAGTTCTCCCATCTTGGGATTAATCCAAAATACGTTCGGGTACCGGAGGCTGGCCCCTCCGGTGGAGATGGAGTACACGAGGCTGCACTGGGGGAGGTCTTTATCAGTGGTTTGCACCTGTCCCACTCAGGTTCTGGCTGGAGGAATAAAGTACCTGCAATAAGTCCTGCTTTTAAGAGGTAGGGAAGGATGATTCAGGAACCGATGTTCTCCCTGCCATGGGAAGAAGGACTTCTGGAGGTCTCCTTGCTGTCTAAACTCTATTTTATAGCTTCAATTCTACTAAATTGAAATAATGCTAACCAATACCCGCTAGGTAACTGGCCCTATGATCCAAGCAGTCTTGTGAGCTGTAATAGACAATTTATGCCTTTGTGTGTGTGTGTGTGTGTGTGTGTGTGTGTGTGTACGCGCGCACGCATGCGCGTGAGACAGAGTCTCACTCTGTCACCCAGGCTGGAGTGCAGGGGTACAATCTCGGCTTGCTGGAACCTCCACTTCCCAGGTTCAAGCAATTCTCCTGCCTCAGCCTCTCAAATAGCTGGGATTACAGATGCCCGCGACCACACTCGGCTAATCTTTTTGTATTTTCAGTAGAGACGGGGTTTCACCACGTCAGCCAGGCTAGTTTCGAACTCCTGACCTCAAGTGATCCACCCGGCTTGGCCTCCCAAAGTGCTAGGATTACACTTGTGAGCTACCATGCCCAGCAATTTATGCCTTTATATAGACTCCAGGGACACCAATCATTTTGCTATCAGAAACAATAGTACAAAGAACATACATCCTCACACATACATCTCTTCGCAGCAGTGTTGTCTAAAAGTCCCGTGTTTTTCAATTTTCTATAATGAGCATGAATTGCTCTTATAAAAATAAACAATTTTTAAAGAATTTAGCAATTGATGATTACAGATTACAGATTTTTAAGTCCTCTTCCATTTTGCAATTTTTACAAATACTGTTGGTGGAACTGCTAGCATTCTGGCTTGCTTGTTTTATAGGAGTTCCTTCTCATAAATTACACTCCTCAAGGGCAGAAACCTTCTCTTGTTCAATTCTGTATCCCAGAACTAAGTGTGTGACCCAAAGTAGGTGATCAAAAAGAACTGCAATAAGATCTGTGAATTCCCAGAAAGCCTATTTTTTTCGAATTTGTTATTCACTGGATAAGGTATAAGAAATTAAAAGCGTTTTCTTTGGACCTTCATTTTGCCTTTTGCTTGAAAACTTAATGTCAGGAAATGGAGACCATCCTAAAGAGAATGGATCATTTTAGAGGGAGTGTTTTGGTTTTGATTTGATTTGTTGTTGTTGTTGTTTTTAATATGGAAAAAGGATCCATGATCTAAAGATGCAAGGCTGTGAGGAGTCTATTACACAGCACTTATAGTATTACCTTCAAACTGAGAGAGCGAGAGAGGCAGAAAGTGAAGCTGGAAGTGGGGAGTGAGTCTTTTCCTTAATGGGGGAAGAGCCTGCGAAAAGCAGGGTGTTGTAAAGGGCAGAAAAATAGGCCTTCAGGGAATCCTAGTAGGGGAGACAGAAAATGCCTTTATTTTGTTTGTAAATGAAGGAAATACAGAAATGGGAAACCTTTTCTGTTTTTAAATTTTAATTCTCTGAGTGAGCAGGATAAAACTCACAGTGGAGACCAAGAGAAAACTTAAGCTAGGAAAAGGGAGGATTAGCGGAATCAGGCAAACAGACAAGGAAGCAATCAGAGGCTTCCGAGAAATGCAGTTTAATCAACAGTTTTCAAAAGTCCAAGTTTCACCTGAAGGGCTCCTCAGCAGCAAGGAAAATTTAAAAGAAATAAGAGGTGCACTAAATACTAATCAGCTGTGAATCACTGTGCACAACAGCATGCGAGGCCTCCAGAAGGGAGCTTTCCACTCCGCAGAACACTCGTTTGGACGGAGTCCATTGAGAGCCCTCTGGTCTGTGTCTTGTCTGTTACTTACCCAGCCTTCTTTCTGACACATCAAATACGTAGGATGGCCTATCAAAAATGAGAGGGAACTCATTTTCTGGGCTTGTTAGGATATAAATGTAGATATTATCTAAAAATGGAAATAGAAACACATTCAATCACAAATCCATACTCATCCATTTGTTTATTCAACGTCTTTAAAGAATCTCCTGTGTACAGGCTTTGCACATAGGGGATACCAGGTGACTAAGACACGGGAGCTCCTGCCTTTTAGATGCTGAGGGTGGTCACCCTTTGATAAGCACATGAGCACACAGAGCACTACAGAACCCAGAGGAGGAACAGCTTCCAGGAGAAAGAACAAGCTGAGCCTTATAAGAACAGAATTAGACAAATGGGGCAGGGACGATATTGGGGGGTGTAGCAGGCATATGCAAAAATGCCAAGGTATAAAACCACATAATTCACTCTGGAAAACTTCAAGCTGCTTGCCCAGTTGGAAAAAAATGGGGACTTGGAAGCAAGTGACAGGAGGTGAAGCCGGAGAATTAAGCAGCAACCAAATGATGAAAATTCTTGTATGCCAAGCCAAAGAGTTGGAACTTGAACTTGACAGCTACAGGAGATGCTCGAAGGCTTTAACCAAGGAAGTCATATGATGGCATTTGCATTTCCCTTCAAAGACTCTTACATGTTGCAATTCAGCCGAGAAAGAGGGGGTCCTTGCATGAGGGCAGTACTAGTGAGATGGGGGACCTAGCACAATACCGAGTATTGCCCAGCAGAGTTTAGTCATTGATACTCAAGAAAGACACTCATGAAATAAAACAAAATGAGACTTGCTTTTATAGTAAGGGGGGGCCACATCCTGCACCTGGATTATCACCGTATATTTATTGCCGGCTGCTAGGTTACTTGGATTTTCATAGTCTAGATCACCAATCAGCTAGACTAAAACAGAGATAGTAGATTATACAGATTAAACAATCCTATTTATTAGGCTGTGAGAGATATTTTCATACACTGCTAGTGGATATATAAATTGGCAAAACGCTTTTGGAGAACACTTTGCCCATAAAAATGAGGAACTTTAAAAAGTTATGACCACACCTTTGCTCACTGCTAGTGAACTTAATGGAAATGATTTACCAGGAGAGAGAATCTATGTACAAAGATGTTCATTAAGCACTATTGCTCAGGATCACAACTTCAGATTCGTTGCAGAAAAGCACAAAATTGAATCTTATATGCAGGGTTACTTCATTATAGTAGTCCCCCCTTATTATCTGTGGTTTTGCTTTTGGCAGTTTCAGTTACTTGCAGTCAACCACAGTCTGAAAATAGTGAGTACAGCACTATAAGGTATTTTGAGAGAGAAACCACATTCACATAACTGGTTTTCTTTATTCTTTTTTTAGAGATAGGGGTCCCCTTTGTTGCCCAGGCTGGCGTGCAGTGGCTATTCACAGGTGTAATCATAGCTCACTGTAGCCTCAAACTCATGGCCTCAAGTGATCCTCCCATCTCAGCCTCCTAAGTAGTTGGCACTATGGGTGTGCACCACCATGCCCAGTGTCACATAACTTTTGTTATAGTATTTTGGTATAATTTTTCTATTTTATTATTATTATTGTCAATGCTTACTGTACCTAATTTATAAATTAAACTTACTACAGGTATTTATGTATAGAAGGAAAAAACATAACTTATTTAGGGTCTGGTACTATCTGTGGTTTCGAGCATTCACTAAGGGTCTTGGAACATATGGATAAGGTGGATAAGGGGGCACTACTGTATTTAAAATTCATATGCAGGCTGGGCACAGTAGCTCATGCCTATAATCCCAGCACTTGGGGAGGCCAAGGTGGGAGGACTGCCTGAGACCAGGAGTTTGAGACCAGCCTGGGCAACATAGCAAGACTCCATCTCTAGAAAAACCTAAAAAAAAAGCCAGGCACGGTGGCACACTCCTGTAGTCCCAGCTGCTAGGGAGGCTGAAATGTGAGGATCACTTGAGCCTAGGATTTCGAGAGTTTGAGGCTGTGGTGAGCTATGATTGCACCACTGTACTCCAGCCTGTGTGACAGAGTGAGACAAGGTATCTTAAAAATAAATAAATATGGCTAACCCGGTGAAACCCCGTCTCTACTAAAAAAATACAAAAATCTAGCCGGGCGAGGTGGCGGGCGCCTGTAGTCCCAGCTACTCGGGAGTCTCGAGGCAGGAGAATGGCGTGAACCCGGGAGGCGGAGCTTGCAGTGAGCTGAGATCCGGCCACTGCACTCCAGCCTGGGCGAGAGAGCGAAACTCCGCCTCAAAATAAATAAATAAATAAATAAATAAATAAATAAATAAATAAAAATAAAAAATACCTATGCATATATGTATAAAATAGACATAAAATATATCTATAGAAAAGAGACAAGAAGGACATGTACCAAACTATTAACACTGGTTATCAGTGAATGGTGATGCTTTTCTGTGCTTTCTGTATTTTCTACAATGAACATGTATTAATTTCCTAAACAGAAAAAAATAGAAATTATTTTTAAGATGGCACTATGAATAAAGTGGGTGAGATGTTCTTGGGGATTGAAGAAGGGTTTGGGATGGGAGGTGGAGAAGAAAGCCGGGTGAGGGGAAGGGTAGTGGGTTGCTGGCTTCCCTCCCTGAGGCTGCTGCTTTCCCAACCCTTTCATTTTTCTCTTCTCCTTCCCCACCACCTTCCAGCAGGAACTCTGTAAGGAAAGGTCTAACTCCGCTCATTGGGACCCACTTTTCATGTCCATCCTTCTTCCAGTGCAGCTTTTGTCCCCTGGAGTTGCTAGGGAGGGGGCTCCCTACACATCCTCACTGTCTCACTCTCCTCTGGTCTCCAGTGGTTCCACGGTGTGGAATTTGTCCAGACACACTCAAGGTCCCGGCCCTGCTTTCTATCACCTCACACCTCTATGGGCCGGGAATGAGCACTCAAATAAACAAAAGTGCCTGAGCACAGAGGGCACTGATGTGTCTGTGAAGGCATGCTAAGCAGGCACACAAACTGCATGCTATGCAAGAAAGAATCCAGTCCTTAGCAGCCCAGGCACAACTATGTGTAACAAACGATTCCTGGAACCGGGGTAAAATAAAGAGCGGTTGGGGAACACAGACTCACTATTAAGCCTGTCAGTTACAGTCGCTCTGAGAGGGGGTTACCTTGGAAATTTCTCTCTATGGGGCAGCAAAAGCACGATGCATGTTGGACCAATTCCCAATGCCCTTTTAATGATGCAATGACCATTAACTGACCACAATTTTCCCAGAGCCAGCTGGATCCTGTAAAAATCTGCCGCCGCTCCCCACTCCAGATGGCATGGTGAAGTTGAATCTGTTGTTTGGTGCCTCACTGTCATCATCAAAGCAGAACTTGTTCAGGTCAAGAAGCAACGTCCCCTTGGCTGTTCTTTCCGGCACCATAATGCTGGTGAAAAGACACAATCCAGTATTTCCCCCAACAAATGGTAATCGACTGTTCCTTCTCACATGGGTCCTGGGCTAGACACCTCTACTTTAACTGCAATTCAAAGTGAGTCCATGGTCACTGCAGTCACCTCCTAACTGGTCTCCCTGATTCTGCCCTTGCTACCTTTGGGGCTATTTTAAACACAGCGGCCAGAGGGATCCTGTTAACATGTTGTCAGATCATGTCACTCCTCTGCTCCTAAGTCCCAAATGGCTCCTCATTTCATTCAGAGTCCCACTTTTGATCTGCAGGATGTTTCATGACGTGCCTGCCTTTTCCTCTCTGAACTCGTCTCCCACTAGCTCCTTTCCTTGTCCACTCTCCTCCTGCCACTCTGGCCTTCTGGTGCTCCCTGAACTCTTCATGAGGCTCTGGCCTCAGCATCACTGCATTAGCTGTGGAATCCTCTCCCCCCAAATACCCATGTGACTCACACTTTCACTTTCATCTATCTAATCAAATGTCACCTTATCAGTGAGGCTACCTGATCGAGAATGGCAATATTCCCTGTCCCGTACTTCCTCTCCTATTCCCCTCTTTATTTTTAATTCCCAGCACACATCATTATCTGATGCACCATATATTTCTGTTGTTTATTCTGTTTATTGTCTATTTCCCTCCTAGAAAGTAAACTCTATGAGGGCAAGGATCTTTGCTTGTTTCTTGGCACACTCAATAAATATTTGTTGAATGAATGAACAATAGACTTATAAGACTAGCACAGTTGTGAAGAAGAAGAGAAGAGAAATACAAATTTTACCTCCTGCCTGAAGGAGTTTCTAATTGGGCTAGGGAGAATCCCTGTACCCCTCATCTCCCATGCTTTGAAGATTGAGAATTCTTTGACTTGTGTTCTAGTGGCTTCAATGACCTAGAAGGGCCTCCTAACACCTTCATATTATTCATCCAAAAGATGTTTATTAATGGTCAAATTTGGGGGTCTCAATCTCAGTAGACTCCAGGGTTTAGGCAAATAACACAAATGAATAAAGCTACCCCCAAACTCAGAGCCTTCCCATCAAGCCCAGCTTGCTGTAGGAGGCTTTGAGGGAGACCAATGAACACCTGGAGGCTTCAAATCATTGAGAGACTTTCTCCTGTCTCCAGGTTTCAGTTCCTCCATCTATAAAATGGACATAAATGATATCAATTCGTTTTTACTACGTAACACACCATCCCCAAACTGAGTGAATTAAAACAACAAGCATTTATGATTTCTCACAGTACTATAGGTTTTCCCACAGTCCTTTTGGTTTAAGTTTGGCTCAGCTGGTCTCTGTGGTCACTGACAGCTTGGCTGGGGCTGGATGGTCTAGGATGGCCTCACTCACATGCCCAGTGGTGGGAAGGTGCTTGGTTTCTGCTTCTTGTTGTTCTCATCTTCTAGGAGGCTAGTCTAGGCTCATTGCATGGAGGTCTCTGGCTTCCAAAAGTAACAAGAGAGGGCAAATCCCAATGCGCATGCATTTTCCAAGCCTCTGCTGTGCCATGTTTGTTAATGCTCCAGTGGTCAAAGCAATTCACATGGTCAAGTTCAGATTCAAGGAGACCCATCTCTTGATGGAATAGCAAAATCACATTGCAAAGGAGCATGCATGCAGAGCAAGCAGGGAGGAATTTGTGGCTTTTCTTTCTTTTTTGTTTGTTTTGGCTATCTATCTTAATCATATTTTGCCTTGGTAGAATTTCTTACAAAAAGATATCGTGGCTGTCATGAGAATGTGCCTGGAAGACCTTCAACCATGAGAGCATAACTGACCATCGGCCTCAGCTGCTGGGCTCTGAATCCATCACTGTGTTTGTGGTGAGACCACGTACCAACAACTGGTCATGGCAAAGATACTAAGGCTCATTCCTGTCCTGTGTCAGCTGACACTGACTCCAGGACCCCCAGTGCCCTAGCTGAACACTCCTTAGACTGCATGGCAGCCTAGAATATATCCAACTACCTTTTCTCCCTCTTTCCTTTACTCGGATCAGCCTTGCATCATGATCTGATGACTTGCCCAGCCTTGTCCATCTCTCTCCCCATTTTCTGCCACAGGCATCTCCCCTAATAATAATAATAGCCTTGCACATTTAACCCCATCCTAGCATCTGGTTCTTGGAGCATACACTTCTCTCTGCAACCAAACTCTGCTCCCTTCTTTGTTCCACATCCTCTTTTCATGGCAGATAAAATCGGCCCTGGGCTCAGTGCATACAGAGCAAAGTCTGACAGCAAGAATGGTCATGGGCCACTTGCTTGAGGATAACAGGTTTGCTTGCTGGAGCGAAAACAGGTGTAATGGAGTCTCCATGATGCCTCATTGGCAAAGATTACCTCTGTATTTCAGCAGGATTGGAGTCTGAGCATTCCTGCCTTGATTGCACAATGTCATGGTTTCATTCATAGGGACTTAGAATAGACACTACTTATTAAACACCAACTGCATGCTGTATCATACCGAGCACTTTAAAAACACTATCTCTAATTTCCTCATCTCAGAGAGGTTTGTATTCTTGTCTCCACTGCACGGGGGAAGAAAGAGTGGTTCCGAGCATTTTCAACGCCTGTCCAGGAAAGTGGATGTATACAGACTCGATCCTCTGCAGTGTTAGAGTCACTGTAAACTTTAACTTCCATCGATAAGTATCCAGGCTCACAGATGGTTTGGGGATCTAAGCCTTGATTTCAACTCTGCAGAAGCCAGGAGATTGCATCATTTAAAGAATCCAAGGTTCTGAAGCCAGACGTTTCAGGCACTCCAACAGAGGCCTCTTCACTTGGCCCCCCAGAACTGTTTGGCCTGTTCTCTCATTCATCCCTGACAGCTGGGTTTTTTCCCCTAAACGCCTAACTTGGAAAGCCACTCCCCTCACTCAGCAATCCCTGCCTCAAAAGCGGACTACCTTCGCTCCCAGACATCAGACCATGTTTCTCTCCCCATGCAAAGGCGACTGTGTCCAGCCCGTTCCGAATCAGCCAAACTGCTCCGCCTCTTGCTCACAAACAGCTTGTGAAGCGCTTTCAGTGAAGAGCCTGACAATTTACAACCAGAGCGGGGGTTGTCACGGTGCCTCGGAAGCCTCCGCTGGGCCCTGGGCTCTTTCATTATCAGCCTGGGAAAGCCGCAGGGGCCACGGTGCGAAGGGCTGGGAGCCTGCAGGGGCCCTCGCGGGCAGCAGGGGGCGCCCGCCTCCTCCAGGCCGCCCTCCTCCCAGCGGGAGCACAGCACGCGGCCTCCAGCAGCCGCGCTGACCCCACCGGCTCTGCCACCTGCTCTCAAGAACTCCATAGCAGAGACCGTGCCCACAGCCTCTGAGGAAGGAACAAACATTAAAGAGCAAGTGTCAGAGACTGTGGCAGAACCACTGCCATTGTCACTTTGTTCTGTTTGGACCTGCTTGTGTGCTTGGCTTTGACATAGTCCGACTGGAGAAGGTATAAGGTTGGGAGGATGGCGGGTGCTGCAGGTTAGGGCTTCTCAGCCCTCTCGCACCCACCCTTATGCAGCCTTGGGACGCGGGGCTGGGCTTTAGGCTGAAGACCTCCACCGCTGGAACTGCAGAGGAGGCGTCCCTTTCGTTGCCCTTCCTTACATCTTGGCGTTCATAGGGTGGCTGAGAGGTTCTCCCGCTAGAATAGCCCAGAGAAGGGACTTGAGCCTTGGTTAGATTATCTTCAGTAATAAATGCAGTTAGTCCAGTTACGGATTTCACTTCGGCCTTCAGGGCTAATCTGGAGGGAAGATTATCAAGAGCAGGACTCTGTTTGGGCTTGCCTGGACAATCTAGGATATTCAAATTGCAGTTTCACCAGCTAATATGGAACACAGTCTGCAAACTATCCTCCCATACCCCAGGGGAATCTGGACTGCAGGAAGCCAAATATACAATTAACAGATATGCACTGAAGAGAGAAAATGGACAAGGAAGGTTTGAGACAGCACAGCCCTCTCCAGACATTCTCACTTCTTAACCTTCACCCCCTACCTCTTAGGGCAGAGGAACAAGGAAGAGCAGGAGGACAGAAGAGGGCAGGAGCTTCCCAGGATGTACTGGAACCACCCAAGAGTGCTAGCACAGATTTAAAATGTCAAATAAAGTGTAAGTGTGATGCTGCAAATTGTCTTTACTCCATCCCCAGGGCCCAGACATCTCTCAATTTATGCATGTAAAGGTGTGGAAGTCACAATCCTAACTACCCATGCAGCTATCCCCACCCATCTAATGGACTTGTAGGGCTTAGGTTGGGATAGGAACCTACTATGTGCTCAAGATTGTGACTGACGTTATTGGGGTGTCAGCAGGAAGCAGCTGGTGAATTAAGATCATTCTAGGAGGGGTCAGTAAAGGGACTATGAAGAAGGTGCTCACAGAGTATATGGAAATCTCATGGTACAGTGCAATATCTCAGGGCTCATGAGAGTGAAGCACCCTTACCACCTCTAGGCCCAGGGGAGCCAGTGGAGGAATCAGGCCCTGCCACCAGGGACAGAGAGCTGCCTATGGGAATGGAGATATTCAGGCAGGGGAGGGATGTACCCAGCTCACGAGGAGGGAGACTGACCCTCCTCTTTCCCTCTTTCCAGGACTCCCCATTGGCCAACCAGAAACTGAAAGGCAAGGGAGCTGGTTGGTACCTGATATGGTTTGGCTGTGTCCCCACCTAGATCTCATCTTGAATTCCCACATGTTGTGAGAGGCACCCAGTGGGAGGAAATTGAATCATGGGGGCAAGTCTCTCCTGTGCTGTTCTTGTGATAGTGAATAAGTCTTACAAGATCTAATGACTTTATAACGGGGAGTTTCCTTGCACAAGCTCTCTCTTTGCCTGCTGCCATCCGTGTAAGACATGACTTGCTCCTCCATGCCTTCTGCCATGATTGTGAGGCTTCCCCAGCCACGTGGAACTGTAAGTCCATTAAACCTCTTTTGTAAATTACCCAGTCTCATGTATGCCTTTATCAGCAGTATGAAAATGGACTAATCCAGTGAATTGGTACCAATAGAGTAGGGTACTGCTGTAGATACCTGAAAATCTGGAAGCAATTTTGGAACTGGGTAACATGCAGGGGTTGGAACAGTTTGGAGGGCTCAAAAGAAGACAGGAAAATATGAGAAAGTTTGGAACTCCCTTAAGACTTGTTGAATGGCTTTGACCAAAATGTTGATAATTATATGGACAATTAAATCCAGGCTGAGGTGGTCTCAGATGGAGATCAGGAACTTGTTGAGAACCAGAGCAAAGGTAACTCTTGTTATGTTTTAGCAAAGGGACTGGTGGCATTTTGCCCCTGCCCTAAAGACTTGTAGAACTTCGAACTTTAGAGAGATGATTTAGGGTATCTGGTAGAAGAAATTTTTAAGCAACAAAGCATTCAAGATGTGACTTGGGTACTGTTAAAGGCATTCAGTTTTATGAAGAAAGCAGAGCTTAAAAATTTGGAAATTTTGCAGCCTGACAATGCGATAGAAACGAAAATTCCGTTTTCTGAGGAGAAATTCAAGACAGCTGCAGAAATTTACATAAGTAACAAGGAGCTGAATGTTAATCACCAAGACAATGGGGAAAATGTCTCCAGGGCCTGTCAGAGATCTCTGTGGGAGCCACTCCCATCACAGGCCCAGAGGTTTAGGAAGAAGAAATGGTTTCATGGGCCAGGCCCAGTGTCCCTCTGTTGTGTGCAGCCTAGGGACTTGGTGCCCTGCATCCCAGCTGCTCTAGCTGTGACTAAAAGGGGCCAAGGTACAGCTCGGGCTATTGCTTCAGAGGTTGGAAGCCCCAAGCCTTGCCAACTTTCATGTGGTGTTGAGCCTGTGGGTACACAGAAGAATTGAGGTTTGGGAACCTCCATTTAGATTTCAGAGGATGTATGGAAATGCCTGGATGCCCAGGCAGAAGTTTGTTGCAGGGGCAGCCCCTCATGGAGAACCTCTGCTAGGGCAGTGCAGAAGGGAAATGTGGGGTTGCAGTTCCCACACAAAGTCCCTAGTAGGGCACTGCCTAGTGGAGCTCTGAGAAGAGGGCCACTGTCCTCCAGACCCCAGAATGGTAAATCCACTGACAGCTTGTACCATGCACCTGGAAAAGCCACAGACATTCAAGTGCCAGCCCGTGAAAGCATCCGAGATGGAAGCTGTACCCTGCAAAGCCACAGGAATGGAGCTGCCCAAGATTATGGGAACCCACCTCTTGCATAAGTGTGACCTGGATGTGAGACATAGAGTCAAAGGAGATGATTGTGAAGCTTTAAGATTTGACTACCCCGCTGGATTTCAGACTTGCATGGGGCCTGTAGCCCCTTCATTTTGGCCAATTTCTCCCATTTGGAACAGCTGTAACAATGCCTATACCCCCATTGTATCTAGGAAGTAACTAACTTGCTTTTGATTTTACAGGTTCATAGGCAGAAGGGACTTGCCTTGTCTCAGATGAGACTTTGGTCTGTGGACTTTTGAGTTAATGCTGAAATGAGTTAGGACTTTGGGTGACTGTTGGGAAGGCATGATTGTTTTTGGAATGTGAGAACATGAGATTTGCAAAGCGCTGGGGCAGGATGATATGGTTTGGCTGTGTCTCCACCAAAGGTTCATCTTGAATTCCTACATGTTGTGGGAGAGACCTGATAGGAGGAAATTGAATCATGGGGGCAAGTCTTTCCTGTGTTGTTCTCGTGATAGTGACTAAGTCTCATGAGATCTGATGGATTTATAAGTGGGAGTTTCCCTACACAAGCTCTATCTGTTTGCCTGCTGCCATCCCTGTAAGATGTAACTTGCTCCTCCTTGTCTTCTGCCATGATTGTGAGGCTTCCCCAGTCATGTGGAACTGTAAGTCCAATTAAACCTCTTTCTTTTGTAAATTGCCCAGTCTCAGGTGTATCTTTATCAGCAGCATGAAAACAGACTAATACAGTATCCATCCAGGTCAGCGTCTTGGAGCACAGAGCAGGGTGGAGACTGGATCTGAAGGGACAAGTCAGTGGTGCGTCCAGAACAGAGTTTAACCATTTTGATATCAGACTCGAGGCCACATGGATCCTTTAGCATTACGCTGGGCATGCCATTTGGGAGAGGGAAACATTCATGAGTATAATAAAGGAATTTCTATTTCCCCTACTCCTCCAAGGCAATCCTGGTCTAGGGTCCTTTGTCCTCTGCATGTATTGGGTCTATGTCCAGAGTCACCTGGAGAAAACTTACAAAACGACTCAAAGATAAACTCAGGAGACTCACCCCATGGGGACATCTGGAACTGAGACCCACCCTGGTCATCAGCCTTGCTCCAGATACAGGGCTGTCTTTTAGCAAGGGCTACTGTGGAGTTGCTCCCCACAACTCAAATTCCTCCCAAAGAGCCCTCTTCAGCCTCTCAGGAGACCAGAGACTGGCTGGAACAAAACCTTAGAGATGAGGCTTATGTGAGAAAGTACTAATCATGTGACTCTGACAAAATAGTAGAAAGATAATATTGTTTTCAAAAAGCATATTAATCCAGAATCACAAGCGACTTTATTGTAAAATAATAGCAAATAGATTGTGGGACAAAGAATGAGTCAAAATATACAAAATCACTTGTATCCCACTTGTACCTGCATTTTTTCCCTTTCGGATGTCTTTTGTTTATATTCAATTAAGTTGTGTAAGGTGAATTCGATGCTTTGTTTGGTTTTACATAAGTACTTGGTTTGATTTATTCATCTGGCTGGTGGTGTGTTTCTCTGGGAGTTCCTATTCACTGATCCTAAGTCTCAAACATCTATTATAACTGCTAACTAACAGCCCCATCTTGCCACCCGTGGCAATAAACAAAAACAGGCACGGTCTAGAGAGGGCCTAACAAGTCCCTGTGGTCCTTTTCACCAACGGAGATGAGCAGGATATAGAAGGGAGCAAAATAAAAAATAATTTTTAAGAGTAAGAAAGTGAACAAGGGAGATAATGAAGAAGAAGGAAAATGAAAGAGAGGGAAGAAAAAAGGATGACAACAAGGAAACCTGTGGACAAAAGTGAACAGTTCACATCAATTTATTCTACTAAGCTGTTTCTCCAAATGCTTATAATTCTTCAGGTCCTCCTGAGAATATACCAGAGAAGCCAAAGGGTGGAGGACCACCAAAGAGGTAGAATGTCCAACCCAAGTTTCAAAGTGTGCATACCTGAAGGTGGACCTTTGGCATGTGGCAGGATTGTTGCTGATGTCTTCCACAATGAAGGTCATCTGGATGTGATTCTCCTGACCCCCATATGGTCTGTCCTTCACTAGAACTTCCAGGGAAATGGTAGGAGTTTGTCTCAATTCACCTGCATCTCGGTGTATCATTTGGGCCACTTGGATTGCACCAGTCACGAAGAAAGCAAAGGTTAGAATGTGACCCTTTGAAGAGAAATGAAAAGGAATACAGAAACTTGGAGAAAACTGGAAAAGACCATTCTAACATGAGGAAGAGCTTATGCAGAGCATAATCTCTATACAAATACATTTTTGAAAACCCATTAAGTTCCTCTGTTAGACATTTATTGGGGTATCTTGCCTGACCCTTCTAGGATTTTTCACACCGTACTCCAGAGTTGGATCCCTGGTGGCAGCCCTTGCCCAGAGTGGACTGGACTGGTGAATAACTGACTCCAGCTTGACCCACAGGGCTCTCTTATTGGAGAATTTGTAACTGAAAGGCACACATTGGAAGATCACAGGCTAATTGTGGAGCTACAGAGCCTAGGTCCCTGGGGCAGCACTGGGTCACATCCTTCGTATGCCCCCATCTTTTGACATTTTCTTAGGAGATGCCCAGAATCCTGTTGATAGATGTCCCTGCCTTTTTCTTTTATTTTTCTTTTTTTTTTTTTTTTTTCTGTTAGCTTGGTTCGCCTTAGTTTCTGTTACCTGCGACCAAAGAATCTTAATAAATATGCTCAACAAAAAGAAAAAAAAAAACTCACTCTGCTTGTTAAAAGTTGAATTTTGCAACACTAGAGTGAACAGAACTCTCAGCCATGGTTATCCCTACACTATCAGCTGACAGGGCATTAGGACGTTTTCAGAGGCAGTGCACAATTACTGCCTTTGCCTGGCTCTCCTGGGAATAGGTATCCTTTGCCCGAAAGCCTAAGGAGCCAATAGCACATTTTTTTGGGGGGATTGTCTAAGGCTGGAAGTCCTTTTTGGTGATGCGATCAGGACTTACAGGAGTGGGGCAGTCTGGTAGTGGTTAAGAAGATAGGCCTGAGGAATCAGGTGGCTTAGGTTGGTACTTGAACTTCACGACCTACAAGCTGTAAGACCTTCAACAAATTGTTTAACCTGCCTGAGGCTCTCCCTAGGCCTCAGTTTCCTCATCTGTAAAATGTGAACGATGATAGTTCATTCAGTTGCTATCTTGAGTACTTGAGATGAGATGTATGTGAATAATCACTCAGCATAATGCCTGGTGTGTACTAAGGCCCCAGGAAAAGATGGTTATAGAAGTGCAGAGAAGGGAAATTCGTCCCCTTTAGAGATATTCAGATGGGAAAATAACTCCCATCGGTCTGGCAGATTGAGCAAAATGACACTGTCCCATGCAGTTACCACTAGTCACATGAGAGTTATTGAGCAATTAAATGGTGCTAATCCAAATTGAGATGTACTGTAAGCATAAAACATACAACAGTCTTCCAAGACTTGGTACCAAAGAAAATGATATGAAATATCTCATGAATCACTTTTTTTTTTTTTTTTTTTGAGACAGGGTTTTGCTCTGTCACCCAGGCTGGAGTAGAGTGGAATGATCATAGCTCACTGCGGCCTTAAACTCCTAGGCTCAAGAGATCCTCCTGCCTCAACTTCCTGAGTAGCTGGGACTATAGGTGTGGATCACCACACTCAGCTAATTTTTAAACTTTTAGTAGAGACAGGGTTTCGCTACGTTTCCCAGGCTGGTCTCAAACTCCCGGGCTCAAGCGATCCTCTGGCCTCAGCCTCCCAAAGTGTTGGGATTACAGACATGAGCCACCATGCCTGGCCGTGAATAACTTTTAAGTATTGATCACGTGTTGAAATAATATTTTATACATGTTAAATAAAAATGCCTAATTAAAATTAATTTCTCCTATATCTTTTTACTTTTTAAAAATGTGACTACTAGAGACTTTGAAATTATATAAGTGACTTGATTCTATTCTTATTGGACAGTGCTGATATAGCCCCTCTCTTCAGAAGACTTCGGGGAACCCTCAGGATAAGTAACCCATCCATCCTTACACACCTGCCTTTGAGAAAAAGGTGATGGGATTCAGGACACATTATCCCAAAATATGGCACCTTGGCATTTGAGAAAACAGCAGAAGCAGGAAGGTCTCTGACCTTCTCCAGCCCTTCTTCCCTGAAGCAGCCCATAAAAGAGCTCTCTGGCTTTCGTTTGAAGCAGTCATAAGACCTTCATTCCAGCGGTATCCTACCTATACCTGGAGGAAAGGAACATCCTATTCTGGAAGACAGAGATGCCAGGAAAAATCTGAACAAACAGACCTTGCTAAATTCCCCAGGTTTATTATCATTGGGTCATACCCTTTTGTCCTGCAATCATACTTCTCCATAATTACTCACTTCATCAAACTGAGCATAAAAACACATGGATTTCCCTGTTTCTTTGAGTCTTCATTTCTGAAGACTCTGGTGTAACATAAAACTTAATATTGAATAAATTTGTATGCTTTTCTCTTGTTAATCTGTCTTTTTTTATAGAGGTCTCAGTCACAAATCTAACAATGGGTAAGAAAATAAATCTCTTCACCGCCCCCGCCCCATCCCCCACAAAGGTGAAGAGCAACATAGCTGTCAACCCTATTTAGTTTGCCCAACCCCCATGCCAGCTGCTTTTAATACATCTATTACCTTGGTAACCAATGATGACCCCAGACAGAAAGACATGCCCCATACCAGAAGATAAGAAAAATACAATCAGCTCTCTGTATCCATGGGTTCTGCATCCTCAGATTCAACCAACTGAGGATTAAAAATATTCAGGAAAAATAAATGGCTGGTTGCATCTGTACTAAACATGTACAGACATTTTTTTCTTTCATTATTCCCTAAACAATACAACAACTATCTACATAACATTTACATTGCATTGGGTATTATAAGGAATCTAGAGATGATATAAAGTATATGGGGAACATGCATAGGTTATATGCAAATACGATGCCATTTTATAGGAGAGACTTGAGCATACATGGATTTTGGTATCCATGGTGCGTCCTAGAACCAATTCTCATGGGTGTCGAGGGACAACTGCATTGTAAAACAATTCAAATGGCTGAATTAGAGGATACACTTAAGGATGGAGGTGAGTGCCTTACACTGATTTATCATGAAATATTTGCTAACAGTGGTAATGCTGTAGAGGAGGTGACTAGGAAAACCTTCATCATCAGGATTCTCCGCTGTGATATTGGCCATGATGCTTCCTGGACTCAGTTCCTCCAGGATCGGGTACACTCATGTCTGACTGGAACAGAGATATAGCAGATACAGCTAATTTTCAGGGACATGGGAAGGTAGCGTCTAGGCGATTGATATTTTGGTTAGTGCTAAATATAGTGCAGAGCTGTTCAAGTTGTATCAACATGCTCAGAGGGAGAGCACAGCAGTGGAAAGGAGGGGTGGCTGGCTTTTGTATTCCCAAAGATCACATCCCTGTGGATGTGAAGAAAGTACCTGTGAAGAAAATATGCTGTCGTTGCGACAATTTACATGGGCCACAGTCTCTGACCCTACACACATCTGCCTGATGTCATTTCAGATCAGCCTTGGCATTAACGTCTTTTGAAATAAGGATAGGTGGCCTATCCGGCTAGCTTTTCTCATTTTCCCACTTTTTGTGCAGATTTCCCTGAATTCTTTTAGAAATCAGTGTGTCCAGAGTTACATGCCAGGGTCATGTCCAGAGTTGCGGGTTCCCTCCCTTGTTCCTGACTCCTATCCCATGGCTGCCACCAGAAGCCAGAAAAATTGTGAAGCTTCTGTATTCTCATGCCTTTGCTCACTTTTTTTTCTTCCTTTTTTTTTTTTTTTTTTTTTTTTTTGCCTGAGGATATAGAATTTATGCACAGAACTTGTGTACCTTTCCAAGTTGCATTAATCATGAGGTCAGCTTTCTGAACTGAGAAATAGGTCCCCTGGCAGAAGACCAGTCCCCATTATTGTCCTCCTTCTTGCAAGATAACCCCAAATCACCAACTTACCCATCTTCCTCAGACCTCCACCAATGCCTTTGGAACAAGCCAGTAGTGAGACTGATAGGTTGGGAGTTTTAACTAACTATACATTGAGTAATTTTGAATGCTCTAAGGGAGGCTTATTGTTTAAAATAACTCTGCAGGAATATGGGGCAAATAGTCACCTCTAATTTCCCAGTTTCCCAAGTGGAGGTCTTCCCATATGGGATCTTCAAGAGGGGTATAGTACTTCTTAGATCTAAGTGACTGCATTCCTTTCATGAGCTCGGAATATTTCTGCTGTGCTATCTCACCAACCCTATAAGGTAGGTAGGGCCAGAGGAAGGAGAAATGGCAGGAAATCAATAGCTAGAGTCAGAGGCAGTCAGAGAAAGGCAGGAACCAGGGCCTCACCCCAACCCTCCCCACCAGGGCTCCTCCCTGGATCCAAGTTCCCCCCACATCCATTCACAAGGTGGTCTTCTGTGGGTATACTCCATTGCTGGGGGAGAGTAATCATGTTCAGCCTAAGGTCACTCCAAGGTCCCACTGAAACAGGCCCATTCATCCTTTCCCTTACCTGACATACCTCCTACTCAGGGAGTCTGTGATGCTGCCCCTGATGGGTCTAGGAATAGGCAAAGGGGGATGGGGCCAAAGAGATGGGGTGGCAGGAACCGAAACCAGAACCAGGAGGGAAGGAGATGACCCCAGCTCCCTAGGCTGGGCCAAGCCCCTCAGTCCCTTCTGTGAGTGCCCCTGTTGTTGATATAGTATGCTTTTGCTTTGGTCATCATGAGTGAGTTCTGTTAACTTCCAACACAGAGGCCACTAAGATGCCTGTGCTAATCACACAGCCATGCGCTACTGCTCCAAGCATGCTCCTAGTAAAAGCATCACCAAGGAGCTGGTTAGACATGCAGACCTCAGGTCTGCCCACCCCAGCTCTCCGAACCAGGATTGGCTTTTTCACAAGATGCCCCGCAGATCTGTATAGGCTTTAACGTTTCAGAAGGATGATTATAAGATGATGCCACAGGTGGCAACCACAGGCTCCCAGCCTCCCACAGGACAGAGAGAGGACACAGAGGAAAAGCCCCTTCCTCCCATCATCCCTCCTTCCTTCTCAGGCAGTGGTTCTCAGCTGGGGGGTGGGGGTGGTGTCTGAACACATGTTTGATTTTCACAACTAGGGGAGAGAGCTGCTATTGATGTTTAGGGGACAGAACCTGGAGATGCTGCTAAACATCCTCCAATGCACAGGACAGCCCCTCTACAAAGGGGTACCTGGCTCAATGCCAGCAGTGCTGCTGTTTAAGAAACTCTGCTCTGAAGGCTCATCTAGTCCATGCTGGGTGCTTCCAGGAACCCAGATCCCCGAGAAGGGAACTAGTCAGGCTATTGGCCATGACACAGCTGCTCAGGTGAAATATTCTCTCCTTGGTTAACCTGACATTGAGCCTGGCAGGAGATAAAATCTTTAGTCTATTTGACTTTTGAATCCAAGATACAGGTATATATAAAATATCATTCAACATAGACGACAGTTAAGAGCTATTCAAAGCACAGTGAAGCCAGGTGCCATGCAGCCACCCTGACAGAGTAAAGCTCTGCTACCACTTGTATTCCCACACCCTTCTTCCCTGTAACACATGACCCCCAGAGCTTGGGCCAGCAGCCACACTCATGGGGAAGGGTGTGAATGCTGGGAAGCCATGGATGGCTTCACCACTATGAATGAGTATTCAGTAAGTGCTCAAGATGTGCATGACACTGCCAGGCACCAGGTAGAAAAGGACTGAGTAAATACAAAAGAAATGGGCAGGAGAGGAGAAAGACCTACCTACCCAACTCTAAAATAAAGTGCTCTGCACACACAGCAAGCTCCGTGCACAGGAAAACAGTAAATATGTCAGGTGCTTTTTTTTTTTTTTTCTTTTTTTGAGATGGAGCTCTGCTCTTGTTGCCCAGGTTGGAGTGCAGTGGCATGATCTCAGCTCACCGCAACCTCCGCCTCCTGGGTTCAACCAATTCTCCTGTCTCAGCCTCCTGAGTAGCTGGGATTGCAGGCACCCGCTACCACGCCTGACTAATTTTGTATTTTTAGCAGAGACAGGGTTTCACCATGTTGGTCAGGCTGGTCTCGAACTCCTGACCTCAGGTGATCCACCCGCCTCGGCCTCCCAAAGTGCTGGGATTACAGGCGTGAGCCACCGCACCCGGTCTGTCAGGTGCTTTTATAATAAGATGCTCAAATTCAATAATGGCAGACTCCTGGATCATGCGTCCTGAGTCTATAAAGCTTTCTGACATTTGTCGCCAACCAGGGGTACAATGGGGAGACATTCTCAAGAACAGACATAGGACTTGCTTTGGTTGTGTTAACTGCATGAGTTTAACAAATAGTAAAGATAGACAGGCTGTCTGTACGTTTTACATTTGTATTTCACCCTCAAACTCAGTACACTTGAGTCTGTTTGAAGATTTAATTTTGTTAATCCTGAATTAAAGAAGTTATCATTAGTGCTAGCACTGATTTATGGGAAAAGGAGGCTCAGAAGCTCAAGGGAATCATGAAAGCCCCCGAAGTCAGCATGTAGTTTGAAGCCGAGCAAATCCTTTCAAATGGCAATGGCTGAGGGATGAGGTTCTCTCACTGACTGCCCCCACTCGTTCTTTTGGAGTGAGGCTCTAGCAGACCCATCCTCACCTTCAACCAAGGAATGCTGTTTGAATAAAGTCGACTAACTTAAAAAGCGAACAAACAGACAAAAGACTGTTACACAGATCATGCTGTCTGCCTGGGGATGGAGCCCAATATGTTCCTCTTTCAAACCTAAAATGAGAACCAGAGAGTTCCAGGCTGACCTCTGGGCGCATCCTAAGCCAGCAAGGGTCATGTTCTCTCTCAGCTAAAGTCAGTTTCTGTATTTTGGAAGATGTGGTCCAAACCAAATGGTTTATAAGCTCTGCCCCTGGGGAGGACTTACTATTTTTCACTTTGCAACCCCATTAACCTTCCTCCCCTCCTCCCAGATGGGACTTGTGGGGAAGGTGTCAAAGAATGCATCTGCTCCAGCCCTGCAGCCATCACCTTCCTCTGGGGGTTCTTGAAGAATGCAGACTGTGTGGGCCCATACCTGAGCCTGAGTCTGGGTTGGGATGTCATAACTGTTAATAGGCTGCCTGGACTTTGCTCCAGGAGCCACCTGTCAGCCCAAAGGCACTGAGCTCTCCTTCTGAACCTAACCCAGCATCAGGTGCTGATGGAAAGCATTACATAACAATTTAATAACAGCAGATAAATTGAGGGCCAAGGTTTGAAAGAGGAACGTATCAGGGCTCCATCCTCAGGCTGTGGGGGTGGAGCAGATGCATTCTTTGACACCTGCCACTGGACTGTAGACTGTGTTAACATCCAGAAGTTGTGCAACTGTGGTGTGTTTGCCAAGTGGCACCAGGTTAGTCTGGGAGTGAGGTTGCCATAATACCTCCCAATCTTGGAATACTTTTGCAAGCCCTCTACCCACCTCTGAGGCCTAATGGTCTTTTATTGGTGGAGTATCCTGTGCTGAATCTATTCATAGCCATTCATGCTATTAAAGATGATTTTGCCACTTTCCTTGTGGCTGGCTCCTATGCCCATCTCAGGGACTGGGGCAGGCAGAGGCTCTGTAAGCAGTATGCCAGGCTGTTTGCAGTGCCATCTACTAGCTCAGAATCCCATCATCTCCTCCTAAATCCCCATCTACGATAGGCTCAGATCTTCTTTTGTGTCTGGGATAGTGCCAGGCACATTTTCACAAACTACCCTCCACCCGATGCATTTACCCTTCCCACCTCTGCTGGACAGAGGAGCTGCCAGACACAGCCAGATGACTTTTTTGGATCCATGATGGCAGGAAGAAACTTTGGAGCAGCCAGTAAAGGGCAGGCACCCTGAAAATAGCCCTGTCCTCAGTGCGAGGATGACATGCTAGGAGCGGGCATTAGGGAGTCGTGAGTGATGGTGCATGCTCTGGGACTCTGCTGTTACTAACGTGTGGCACTTTATTTTAAAAGCACCCTCTGCATGTGCACAGCGGCAGGCCACACCCCAGGGCATGTGTCCGCCCCTCCTCCACACCATATCCAAAATCCCATGGTGCATGTCAATGTCAGGGTACAGGAGGCAGAGGCAGCAAAGGTGGAAAACGGCAGTCCAGAGAGTCCAGAAGCCAGGACAAAGACTCTGAAGAGCTCATGCCTCTCATCTCTCCTGCAGGCCACAGCAAAGGGCATCCCTCTGCCTTGTATTAAATGTGCCAGAGGAGATGAGGCCACCTGAGAAGGAAGTGCCTGCAGCCCAGGGAGTCCTGCACGCCCTCAGGCCTACCTGGTAAAGTGAGGGGCTTCACCTGGAGTGCTCTGGAGGCTTTGAGGCCTCTACTGTCCCTCACCTCCACGATGAGATGGAAACTGCCAGGGAAACATTCCACATAAGAGAATCAAGCTTTGCTGGCACTATTTCAAAACAGGATGGGGAAAAATATGGAGTAGGAGGAGTGAGAGCAGAGCCTGTCCTTTTGGTGGTGACCCTCTCCGTAATGCCCCCACAGTCTCAGGGCCTGCAGGGCGACATTTCTCCCCCCATCTCCAAACCCACTGGCTGCTTCTCATTCTGCAGGGGCTATTCACCACCATCGTCCCACCAGGTCAGCGTCTGCTCAAGCGCCATGCTGCATGCTCTATCCCGGTGTTTCTCACAAGACCCCTGGAACGTGCATATCACTCCCATGGGAGGAAGCGAGGCTCCCACGGCTCACATGGCTAGCTCTTGTTCCCACACCTGGCGCAGAGCCAGGAGCCTCGCCTCCTTCACCCCAAGGCCAACATGTTTTCATCCACAAAGCCTGGACTTTCCCCAAGGCCTGCTCACCCTACTTTATTGCTTTCCCCTCATCAGCCCCTTTGCTTGGATGGCTGCCTCTCCCAAACAAGACGGGGTTGGAGAAGTCTTGTATAGATCAACCTTGACATTAGTGACTCCATCTTAGAAAAAAAAATGCCATCTTACATTTCAAAAGGCATCAAGCCAGCAGGGTCCAGCTGTTCACCTAATCAATAGAGACAACACTCAACCAGATAAGGGCATAATCCTTTACTATCAGTCTTCACCAGAGGACTCAAGGGCCATCAGACGAGCAGGACTTCACCGGCTCGACACGGCCATCTTGACAGACCCTGTCTTGCTGTCACTTGTAATCAGCACCCAGCATCTGCCCAAATCAAAGACTCGTCCTTGCAAGACATTGATGACCATCTGGATGTGGCCAAGACACTCTCCTTGTCCTTGGAGAGTCAGACCTTAGACATCACTGTCCTTGGTCTGGTTTATTAATCTCTTTTTTCTATTCCCTTTTCTCATGATGTTAAATGTTACTTTGTTTGATGTAGAATGTTTAATTTATAACATTTATGTGCTGATGTATTATACTATGTATGGTTTACAATATTGACTGACCTGTGGAGTGGCTTGAGTCTGTGTGCTCTGACTACTGAGTCAGCAAGAAGTCTAAGCAGAGTTGCCTCCTTGGGAATTCCATGTAGCTCATGGCTTTTAGGATTGAAATAGCATCAGTAATGGCCGGGCGCAGTGGCTCACGCCTGTAATCCCAGCACTTTGGGAGGCTGAGGCGGGTGGATCACAAGGTCAGGAGATCGAGACCATCCTGGCTAACAAGGTGAAACCCAGTATCTACTAAAAATACAAAAAATTAGCTGGGTGTGGTGGCGGGCCCCTGTAGTCCCAGTTACTCGGGATGCTGCGGTAGGAGAATGGTGTGAACCCAGGAGGTGGGAGCTTGCGGTGAGCAGAGATTGTGCCACTGCAGTCCAGCCTGGGCGACAGAGCCAGACTGTGTCTCAAAAAAAAAGAAATAGCATCAGTAAAAACCTGACCTTATGGAAAGACACAAATGTGCATGAACCTGGTTATGTTCGACCTTGCACTGCTCATGACACTCCTGTACTTGGGCACCCTTTCCCATACTGTCATTCTTGTTCTCTGGAGATCAAAAGAGACCTCCCAGACAATTGCCCATCCGTCTCTGGGGTTCACTACCATCTAAGCTTACAATGAGGCTGTAGACTGCTCAAGGGCCCCCACCCAGCTACCCTCAGGTTGCACTGTGACCTATTCCTTATGTTTTCCTTGACCCTCAGATCAACAGTACTTCAAGCAAGGTCAGTAGCAAGGCTACCTGCTGTGTCCTGCTTCGAAGTCCAGTTCTGTTGTGGAGAAGAGGGTGCCATTAGCAGACATTCTGAAGCTCTTTGAGGGAGAAATCAGGAAATACTAAAAAATGAGGGGAAAAATTTGGTGAGATCAGCCCACCTACCCACCCTTCCCCAGAAGATGTGTGTGCTCATTTCCTGTTTTATAATCTCAGCCCTTGGAACATTCTCAATGCATCAGGATACCGTTCAAATGAGCAGTTATCCAATTTAATCGCTCTTGAATCCAGAAACTTCTGGCGCTGTTGGTCTGAGCCCTGGTTGACCACACCCTGAAAACCTGGTGAGTGGATCCTGTTCTAACTACAGAAAGTATATAAAAGGCCCCTGTCCAGGCAGGCTCTGCTTCTGAGTCCAGTCTTCTTATCCCTATCACTGTGTTCTCACTTCTACTGGACAACTTCTGATTTTGATTCTATGCCTTCGCTTTAACCAACACTGTTTAAATACACCTACTACCCACTAGGTAATAGGACTATACCAAAGTGAGTAAGATCCGTCACTACCCTTAAAAACAACTTACAATATAGCAGGGTATAAAATGCACGAGCATCACTCATTGAAATTACTAAAGGAACAAGGGACAAAGGTGAACTGAGAATGAAACGTAGCAGGGCTTACAGTATAGCTCGGAAGCTGGTTTAGGGATACAGAAGAGCTGTTTTTATATCTAATCCCTGGCATGTGGCCATTGGGAAAGTCCTTCCTACATCTCTGGGTAGTTGAGAGTCTTTGTAGTCCTTGGCTCCCAGCCCAGCTCTCTTGATGACACCCTGCCCGGAACTCCTTGATCTGATAGGAAGAGACAGGTTTATGTGTACAGCCCACTGAGGGCCAGCCCATAGGAGAACTGTGCCTGTGCCACCCATGGCAGCTTATCAAGATTGCTCTGTTTCTCCCACATTGGAGTCAAGAAAACAGGGGAAGAGCCTGGATCAGAAGAGCTGGGTTCATGGTCCAAGTTCTTTTTTTTTTTTTTTTTTTTTTTTTTTTTTTTTGTGAGACAGAGTCTGGCTCTGTCACCCAGCCTGCAGTGCAGTGGCGCTATCATGGGTTACTGTAGCCTCCGCCTCCCAGGCTCAAGCGATACTCCCATCTTATCCTCACGAGTAGCTGGGACTACAGGTGTGTGCCACCACACCTGGCTAATTTGTTTTGTATTTTTTGTAGAGACAGGGTTTCACCATGTTGCCCAGGCTGGGCTTGAACTCCTGAGCCCAAGTGATCCACCTGCCTCTGCCTCCCTGAGTGCTGGGATTATAGGCATGAGCCACTGCATCTGGCTTAAGCTTTGGTCCTCACCACAAGGTCTGGGACAAGTGCCTTTCTTGCCTATAACTTAGGGCTGATACAACCAATTGCTCCTTCATGTTATTGAGGATTAAATGAGAATGCATGCCGTAAAATATGATGGATCGCAGCAACGCTAGAGACTTACATGTTTATATTCATTTCTTCCAAAGGGCTTTAAGGTTAGAAGGTTTCATTATTTCCTGCTAGGATGAGGGATGTTCTATCCTCAAGGCCTTAGATCTCTGGATCAGATCATCAGTGGAGGTTTTGCAACCACAGCCACAGCCCCTGAAGTCTAGAATCAAAGGAAACACCTGCCAAGGTTTCCAACCCAGCGATTTGCTGTGTTATGAGTGCTGCTGAGCTTCCAGTGCAAGAAGCGAGTGTGCACAGAAGATAGATGAAAGGCCTCCTTTGAGGCCAATATAAGGTTTTCAAGCCATTTTTAAATGTTTCCTTTTGTTTATTATTTAATAATGTTTTTCTAGTTGTAATGAACATATTTTATGCAAAACCAAGGCCGAGAGAAAAGTATAAAAAAGAAATGAAATATGCCACCTATTAAATCTCATTTTGGTGATTAGCCTTCTGTTCTTTCCTATGCAAACGTATACCCTTCATAAGTAGTTGGATGATGTTATCATCAAAATTATAATATCTGTTCCTTGCATTTGTATCTTGAGCATTTACCCCTATTCTTAAGTCTTATTTTACAGGCTGGTTAGTTAACGATGGCACAGCATCCTACTACAGGGGTTTCTTTTACTAAATCATTCTTGCTGATCATTTAGGTGTTTTCTGTTTCATTTTTAAGGGGAAATATTTGGGTGATGACACAGAGCACCCTTCTTCCAGCCCCACAAATTGTGCAAGTACCTTGGCAGTACTCCCAGATGTGGGGTTTAAATCCCAAGCTCCCCATTAATATGCCAGCTCATGGCCTGGCAGCAATTGCCTAGGCCTGCAGCTGCCCACACACAGAGTCATCCTGTGTCTTTGAGCAGAGGCTTCCCTACAGAGAAGCCTCGCATATCCATAAATCAGAGCCTGAAGCTACAT
The DNA here is from genome assembly GCF_047675955.1 of Chlorocebus sabaeus. NCBI lineage: Eukaryota > Metazoa > Chordata > Mammalia > Primates > Cercopithecidae > Chlorocebus > Chlorocebus sabaeus. The sequence continues at coordinate 79,053,112 of NC_132924.1, read as the reverse complement.
ATGATAGAACAACTGGGTTTTAGAGACTCGTGGGTTGGGGAGGAGATTTACTACATGTATCTGAATCAGGGCGTCCTTCCACATGTGTTTTGAAATGCTCCAGGAGCTGGGTCTCCAATTCTGGTTGGTCCCAAGCATGATAAGGTCTTGAGATACAGAGCAGACAGACAGGCCCTATGCTCCAAAATCTTATGGTCAACTGAGTGAACAAAGGTTTGGGGAGGTGCTCCAAAGGGGATACATACAGGATATGATGGGAACTCAGAAGGACTTTTAGACTCATCTGGAATACAAGAGTCACAAATTAGGGTAGTAAATTAAGTTTGGTAACTCTGGAGCCAGAATATCTGGATATGAATCCTGGTTCATCACTTTCTAGCCATGTGAGTGCCTACAAAGAGTAATAATACTAGGGCATGCCTTATGGGTTATCATATAAAGTGCTAGAACAACGCCTGGCGCATAGCAAGCCCTCAATAAATGTTAACTACTGCTGTCCCCTTGGAAGGGATCCATGAGGGAAAGGGCTTCATTTTATTCACTCCTATATCCTCAGTGACTAGCATATAATAGATGCTCAATAAATATTTTTCGATGTTAAATATTGGGGTTTTCTTCTTGTTCATTTCCCATCTAAGTAAGATCAACATTCCCACCTTACAGAATCTTAAAAAAGCAACAACAAAAAACCATCCTGCAAAACATTTTTTAAAAATCTATTTGAATGTGATAACGCTAGACTTGGCCATAAAATCTTCTCCAGTTGGGCCCACAGTCTCAACAACTCATGCAGAAAGGAAAGAAAGGAAAAAGAAAAACAGCAGCAGATAAAAAGGATGTGGAGAACTGCAGAACTAGGCACACGAAAATTTTCTTTTTAATTTCGATTAAGAGGGTGATTTCCTGGAATCTTGATATTTTTTTTCTTTTTAACACCAGGCTAATTTCTTTTTTCTCTGAACCTAAGAGCTGTCTTAATGGGAATAGCAGTTTTGTACTTAGAAAGGAGATAATATCCAAAGACTAAAAATATTGTGTCATGTGGCCATTTGCCAGCAACTCAGCAAGGCTCTCTGTAAAACCTGGCATTTTCTCCCCCTTTTTAAAGGCTTGTTTAATCAAAGCTGCTCCCTTGATATTCATTCTTGGAAAACAGAAATTAAATGGAATGAAAAGCAACTGCAGCCCCTCGCTGCCCCCGGTCCTGGCTAAGAAAAGTCCTGAGTAATCAGATCAATTCAGTTAACAAATGCTTGTCAGAAAAGCTCTCTAGTTTTCCTGCTGGGAATATTTCTTTACCACCACCCCAGGTTTCTCTATTTGTAGCCCCTTTGCAGCTAGGTTTGCTCTCAGACACAAAAGCTTTAGTTTGGAAGACAAGAAGCCCATCCTTCCTGTTCCATTCACCCTTGATCGTGCCTTGGTGTAGGGAGAAAGGAAGGTGGGAGGGAGCTGGCCCAGTTTCCAGAAATGTCAGGCTCCCTGGGGTAAGAGGGGAATGCCACCTCCAGGCTCACTTCCCCACTGCAGTCGGAGTCACAGGCCAATGATTCAACCTGTGCCACTTTGCAGCTATCAGTTGCTTTCAGGCCTATAGTAGAAACAAACAAGAATTCAGCCTCTTGTCTTTTATAGAATAGAGGAGTCAACTGCCAGGCCACCGCAGGCCGAGTTTCCAGAGGGAAAGACCCTTATTCCTCCCACATCCAGGGAGGGTCAATAGCTCCACAAGCCACTGAGTACATGGCCCCAAACCCACCCCACAGGGCCAGAGCACTCAGGACTGTGGCAAGTTACAAATATGTTGCCACATTTCTATATTTTTCAATGGAAGCTGAATATTTTGTAAAAGCCTCAATTCCTCTCTTTGTTTTCCCCTATTCCACCCTTGTCTCAGCTCAGAGGTGGGACATGGAAGAGGAAGGAGGGAAGAGTGCCTAGAAGAAAAAGACTACTGTTAAAAAACTACCCACTGCAAGCCCTTAATGTGGCTCCTGCTTGTGGTTCATTGTTCTGAGGATGAGCTAAGTGGGTTACAGGCAAGTACTTGAATGTTTTTAAGAAGAGACACAATGACAAATGCAAAACGCTGTTATTAATGTAATCCTTCACCGATAAAGCTGCAGATCCTATGCCCTCACACTCAGTCATTCTTTTTCCATAATCGGCCTTGGTTCTGTGCTGCAAGATTCAGGCTTTGCTAATCTTAATAACAATGATTCCCATCTATTTGAGAGTGTCTCTCTCACCATACAAACAGCCAGCAGTGACCACATATTTAGAGTGGGAATTGTCCAATACTATTGCTTTTTCCTTTTATGAGCATTTTAACAAGAACCTGGAGTAGAATGAGGAATGCTTTTTGCTAAGACTTCAGGTGGTGACTCCTGAGTTGGCAGGCAGACACCAGGGCAGCTGAATGAGTGGGGCAGGTGGGGGTGTACGGTGGGGACAGGGATGCTGTCACTCAGAAAAGAATGGGGTGGGAAACCAGTGGCAGAACTTGCCAGAACAGAGTAGAAGGGAGTTGGGTCAGGAGACCTGGGTTCTCACTGGAGTTACCTGGCCCCTCAGTTCCCTCCCTCATCCAGAAATAAAGTACTGCTCAATAGACCTGAAAGATCCCATCCAGCTAGGACCCTTGATAGGGCCAGGTTTGGCATATGATGACCACTTTATTCACAGGAAAACAAAAACTCACAACCGGCTGCCACTTCCTAGAGCCATGAGCAAGATGAAAATAGAAAGAGAACAAGGGCCCCTGCTGCCCTCCCAAAAGTCCAGGTAGTAGCTAGGTTATTGCCCTTTTAATTTAATCCTTTGTCTGCCCTGGTGAAGACAAAGCACATTGCATTTTATGCAAAAGCCCTTCCTCAATGGAAAGGCCAAGAGAAAGCCCCTTAATGGAGAAATTGCTGCACTAGATCATTTTGCCCCCAGCTGAGAGATTGATTAACATCCTGGGAGTCTCCAAGGAGGCTCTTCTGCAGTCACGGTGGCCATTTCCAAGCAGAGGGGGAAGCAGAGAGTGTGGGAGTTGATGGGAGGAGGGTGGTCTCAAAGAGCCTCCTTCAGGGAGTGGAGAAGAGGTGGGGGAGTACCCAAAGAAGAAATGCCAGTAAATATAATTATTCACATGCAGATCATCCTTCTCACGTTCTGAGCCCATTATTAATGCATACCTCCAAGCTCTACCCGCATGCCCACCACAGCACAGAAGGTACCCAGGGAGGGGTAACCAATGCTAGATCTAAGCCTGTGCCCGGCCAACGCATTAGCCACTACCCTCATGTACGTGTGACTACGAGCATTAAAATATGGCTGGTTTGCACAGAGATGATCTGTAAGTGTAAAATGCACATGAAGTTTGAACACTGAGTATGGGGGAAAAAAATGCAAAATATCTCATTAATCATTTTATGTTGACTATGTTGAAATATTTTGAATATACTGAGTTAAATAAGCTATTAAAATTAATTTCACTTATTTTGTTTTACTTTCAATGTGGCTACTAGAACATTTAAAATTACATATGCAGCACTCATTTCCGGCTCACGGTATAGCTTCATCGGACAGAGCCGGAGCAATATCGAACAGTGTTGGTCCAAACAATGTACCAGCACATGCCTTTTAAATTTCACTAAAAAGAAGGGAGCAAATACAAGTGGCTTCCAGATTAGTACCTATTTTACATTTACTGTGATACAGTTTCATTTTATTAAGCTGGAGAAGAGTTGTAAGATTTGTCATTTTAAAGGGGTTGAGGTTTCAAAATGCATCCTAGAGCTATTGTTAAAAATCCATTATTCATTCTCTAGTTGCTGCCACCAGCAGGGTGACTCGTAGACCCCACCAGGTTAAGATGACAGACACAAACCAAGCCTAGGTCACTTCAGGCATGTGCTTTGGTGTGTTGTTAAAGTCTGTCCCTGTTCGTTCAGTCCAGTGGTTCTCGAAGTACATGGTACATCAGAATCACTGGGGAGGTTTGCATTCAAACTCAGCATTCTCATGCAATGTCCAGGAATCTGCATTTTTAAAATCAGCCTAAGTATGTTCTAATGCCTGAACACACTTCTAAAGCCTGCAAAACACTTTAAAACCAGTGTTTCCATTGGGTGTAGTGGCTCACGTCTGTAATGCTAGCACTTTGGGAGGCCAAGGTAGGTGGATGGCTTGACCCCAAGAGTTTTAGACCAGCCTGGGCAACACAGCGAAACCCTATCTACAAAAAATACAAAAATTAGCTAGGCATGATGGCGGGCACCTGTAGACCCAGCTACTCAGAAGGCTGAGGTGGAAGGATCACCTGAGCCAGGAAAGTTGAGGCTGCAGTGAGCCGTGATTGCACCAGTGTACTCTAGCCTGGGTGATAGAGGTGAGACCCTCTCTCAAAATAAACAAACCAATGTTCCCAGCCTTTTTCACCAGAATAATTGCCTCAGATATTTGCCAAATATGCAAAATTGTTCTCAGACAATGCAGAAATGCAGACTCAGACTCGAAAACTCCAGGAGTGGGACTTGGAAATTTTGGGAGATGATGTCACAAACCAGCAGTCCTTAACCCTGGCCATGCATTAGATTCCCTGGGGGCTTTATAGTCCTGATGCCCAAGCCATATCCAAGTCCAATCACATCAGACTTTCACTAGGTGGGATTTAGACATCTGTGTTCTTTGAAGTTCTCCCAGTGGTTTCAATTTACAGGCAAGGTTGAGAAGCACAAGTTGGTCAGTAGCAAATTAACCCACCTCCCTTCTACTTTTACGAAGTTAACTATGTCATTTGCTTCTACTTAGTACCCCCAAGCGCCCAGAATAAAACGTCTAAGTACAAAGGCCATAATATGTTATGTCCTAAACTGTTACTACCTTTTTCTAATCCGAGAAAGTTTTCTTCCAGATTATGTCCACCGCTCCTGCAGGCTGGCTGTTGACTTTCTGTACAGCTGTTAGTTCCAGCACAGGTGTTAAATATTTCATTAACAATTTCTGCTGCAACTCTGAGTACCCCCTCCCCAAACAACTCCTCAACTCACTGCGGAAGCCACAAGCCCCTGCAGCTGCTCTCAGAACGCTTTTGATGGCACCACATTTTTTTTTTCTGAAGGGAGCAACACCTGCTGCAGTTGCTTCCCACCTGGGCAGCTTTCCTTCCTCTGAAAGGGTAACTACCTGATCGATGAGGTGTTTTTAAAGGGGCCATGACCTTATTCTGTCTGCATAATTTGGAGAGATACATTTAAAGTGGAGATTTAAAAACAAATATATATTTGTCTTCACAACTGAAATTCTTTCCAATTTGCCCCCACTGGATCCTATACAAACTTTACAGTAATTGTCATACTGAATTATAATTAGTGTATGCATGTGTCAGAAATCAGAACATGATACCCCAAAATATGGCGTCTTGGCAATTGAAAAAAAACCTCAGAAGCAAGAAGCCCACTTTCTCCCGACCTTCTCCCCTGAAGCATGATCATAAAGGAATTCTCTGACCTACCACCCCTAAAAGTAGGTCATAAGAACCTGATTCTAGAGGATTCCAGACCCTACAACCAGAGACCAAGAAGAATCTGAACAAACAGGGCCTTGCTAAGTTCCCTCAGTTTATTACCTTTAGGTCATACCCCTTTTAGTCCAGTTACAATTCTACACGACTGCCCATTCTCCATCGAACTCCAGCATAAAAATACAGTTTTCCCTGGAAGTCTTTGGGTCTTCATTTATGAAGCCTCCCAGGTCATGTAAAACTTTGGTTAAATAAATTTGTTACACTTTTCTCTTCTTGTTAATCTCTCCTTTGTTATAGGAGTGTCAGCCATAAAATTTTTGACAAGGGAGGAAAAGCTATTCCTTCTCCCCCACGCATGAATCTCTGCCATTCAGTTTACACTTCCTGAGGTCAATGTGTCCTACTCAACTCTGTTTCCAAAGTCTCTAATAGGATGCCTGGCACACAGAGAATTCTTTGTAAATGTTGAAATCAACTAAATATGTAAGTGAGGTGCTATACTTTGGGTTTCTGACCTTATCTCCATCCAGAATCCTGGGTCGCCAGTAAGCAAAAGTGGCCATAGGGCACAGTTCTGGCCAGTGAGATGTAGCAGAAATCCTCTGGGTAGGGCTTCCAAGCGTTTTTGTTTTCCTGACAAAAAAAGGGACAGATTGGGCCTACCTTCTCTACCCTGTATCCCTCCCAGCTTGCTTCTTTCTCCTCCCTGCATGGAACTCAGAAGTAAATCCTGGAGGTGCAGCAGCCATCTCGCAATCATGAGGTGAGAAAAAGAGGACAGTGCCAACAAACATGCTCTGGTTAGAAAAACAGAAGCGTAGGAAGAGCCCAGGCTCCTGAGGGTAGCAGCTGCATCAGTACTGAACTGCCTGCCTGCATCTAGACTTATTAGAGAAGAAAAAAAGTTCCCATGTACATTTCCATGGTTAAGTTTTGTTATTTGCAGACAAACACATTCCTAACTAGTATGAGAAGGATGTTAAGAAGTATGCATTTCAAACACCTAGGATTGCTCTTAACACATAGACACCCATTAAATATTTGCATATTCATTTATTCATACAAATATTAACATGAATGAATTCTGAATGAATGAGTTAATGAATGAATGGGTGATTTTTTTTTTTTTACACAAGATCATCTTCTAATAAAAACAGACTATTCTCTTAAGTTGTATTCAACAATTTTATAACAGCTTTGTTTCAGAGTCTGTAGACTATATATATTGGTCCTAGCATTCCCGAGGCTCATTTCTTCCTGTTAGAAAAAGTAGTCCAATTGAAGCTGCAAATCATGCAACAAACAGTAGAAACAGCCTCCTGGTGTTACCAATTCCCCGAGTGTCATATTTCAAGTATTCTGTGTAAGGCAGGGTGGGCAGAAGGGTTTCCTGCTCCAAGATTAGTCGGGTGGGATTCGCCTTTTTTTTTTTTCCTCTCCAACCTGGGCTGCTCAGCTGCAGTGTGTGCACAGGGCACGTTAGTGGGCAGAGCCAGGAGCTGAGGCGTCCACTCCCAGGGACCAACTAAGAGGCTTCACCTGAGGATTGGTGGTTACAGTTGCCCCACTAGTAGCTACATTAAGAAAGCTGATTAAGAAGGGAGAGAAGAGACATCCGCTGTCTCAGATTGAACCATGAGGCAATTCCCAGGACCCAATCTCCTGCTCTACAACCTAGAATTCTGTGGACTCTTTAATTTTTTTTTTTTTTTTGAGACAGGGTCTTGCTCTATTGCCCAGGCTGGAGTGTAGTGGTGTGATCATAGCTCACTGCAGTCTCAAATTCCTAGGCTCAAGTGATCCTCCCACCTCAGCCTCCCGAGTAGCTGGAATTACAGGCACGCACCACCATGCCCAGCTAATTTTTTTATTTTTTGTAGAGATGAGGTCTCACTATGTTGCCCAGGCTAGTATCAAACTCCTGGGTTCAACCCATGCTCCTATCTTGGGATTACAGGCACGAGCTGCCGCATCTGGCCTCTTTTCATTTTTCAGACTTGGCTCTAAGCAGCTTGGCTTCCTATCTTGAGAAAGGTATGTAAATGCTTGGATTTGGGGTATACATTTTATGATTTTAAAATAGAGCTGGTTTTTATCAGCTTCGATTTTTAAAATAATGAGTAGTTTTGATATGCCAGGCACTGCGCTAAGTGGTTTTACATGCATTGTCTATGTAATACTCACAGCTTCTCTACTGCGATAGGTGCTGGTACTCTTCTTGGTTTACAGATGAAGAAACTGAAGCTTAGAGAGGTAACAAATTGGCCTAGATCACACACAGCCACAAATCCACTCTACAGTGTCTGGCCCCAAAGCCCCTTTATTCATTCCAACTATCCCGCATACACTGCGTTTGGAAGTGGACAGGACATTCCCCCGATTGCCACGCCCAAACCCACCCCACCAAGACTCAGGACAGCAGGCTCCTGTGTGTAACCTAACGCGGACAAACACCACCTCTTCCATATAAGGACACTTACACTGAGGGGAATTTTTCGGCTTGTGTCTTCTGGATCAAAGGCCTCAACCTGGTAAATGAATCCAGGGTTTGCTCCTTCTACTATGTAGAGGTGTAGACTTATACTAGTGTCCAAAGTGGAATCAGAAACATCTTATTAAAGCAAAAATGGGGAATTCCAAAATCAGGGCAGCTGTACACAACCAAGGGAATCAAGCGCGTTGGCATCGTGGGGCCAAGAACGCAATAAAAAAATCCATGAGCAAGACCACTGGCCAACTGTCCTGCGTGGATCCATTTAGGGGAATTCATAAAGTGCTAGGGTTGGCCAAGCGGGTACCGAGTCTTCATTCATGTCCTCTGTTGAGAGGAGCTCCAGGGTGACGCTGTTTGAGTTGGGGGAAGGAGGAGGGGATGAGGCAGAGAGCTGGGAGGTGAACCCAGGTAGGAACCTCCGGTGTGAGGCTCCCCATGTGCTGAATCCACTTTAATGTGCAAATCCCTCCTCAACTGTGCTAAGTTACCCCTTGAAGGACACTTGGCAGCTCTGCAGAAATAAGCCGCTGAAATGAGGGACCTTACAGCGGAACAGAGATAGACAGAATAAGTAGGGAAGGGCTACAGAGGCTCAAGGGAGGAACCAAAAATTGATTTCATCTGTTTCGGAGTTTTTCACGGTGATCGGGGAGAAGGGAGGAGCAGGCGGTACCAGTACTGACCGAGGGGCCACAGAGCTCTCATTCGGGCATTTTTTTTTTCTGAGTGATGACGGACAATATGAAAAGTAACTTGGCCGGGCGCGGTGGCTCACGCCTATAATCCCAGCACTTTGGGAGGCCGAGGTGGGCAGATCATGAGATCAGGAGATCAAGACCATCTTGGCTAACACGGTGAAACCCCATCTCTACTAAAAATACAAAAAACTAGCCGGGCGAGGTGGTGGGCACCTGTAGTCCCAGCTACTCGGGAGGCTGAGGCAGGAGAATGGCGTGAACCCAGGAGGCGGAGCTTGCAGTGAGCCGAGATCCGGCCACTGCACTCCAGCCTGGGCGACAGAGCGAGACTCCGTCTCAAAAAAAAAAAAAAAAAGAAAAGAAAAGTAACTCACTCTTTTGGGGGCACCATGCTGAGGACTTAACATACATTTTCTATTTTCATCTTCATAACAGTTCTGTTAATATAAAGCAGCTATTGTATTTATTCTTTTAGTGTAATTAGTGCTTTTCAAATGAGAACACTGAGACTCCGGGAAGCTATGAAGTTGTCCTAGCTAGGACATGATAGAATCAAAATTCAAATCTAGATGCCTTACATCTGAGCTTGAGCTTTCACTTACTTTTTGTCAGTCTCATGCTTCATTTAAAAAAACAACAACAACAAAAATCTACTGAGGGCTATGTCCAGACACTGATCTACACACTGGGAATACAGCAGCTCACAAAACAGACAGAACCTTACTCTCATGCAACTTCCGTTTCCACGGGAAGATATGGATAGCAAAATAATTGAGTAAAATCTGTGTATATTAGTGAGAAACATTATGAGAAATATCAGGGAAGGAAGTGTGACTTGGGTTACAATTTTAATAAAGTGGCTATGGAAGGTTCACTGTGGTGGGGAAGGGCATGACACTTGTCAAGATATTTTTTCTTTTTTTTTTTTTTTTTTTGAGGTAGGGTCTTGCTTTGCCACCCAGGTTGGAGTGCAGTGGCACAAACACAGCTCACTGCAGCCTCGACCTCCCGGGTTCAAGTGATCCTCCCACCTCAGCCTCCTGAGTAGCTGGAACTACAGGTACCTGGCACCACACCTGGCTAATACTGGTATTTTTTGTAGAGAGAGGGTTTTGCCCTGTTGCCCAGTCTGGTCTTGAACTCCTGACCTTAAGCAATACTACCACCTTGGCCTCCCAAAGTGCTGTGATTACAGGTATGAGCCACTGCACCCGGCCTTAAAGAAATGAGGAAGAGCTAGGTGATAGGAGGGGAGGCAGAGGAATCAGCAAAAGTAAAATGCTGAGGTAGGGTCATGTCTGAGGCATTCGCAGGTCAGTAAGGGGGCCAGAGACTGGGTCACAGGGACTGAGGGGGAGAAGGGGAAAGGAGGAGGGGTGGGAGGGTAAGGAATATAGGCAGCTTGCCAGATTTAATGGGTTCTTAAGAAAACTCCCTTTGAGTGAGACGAGAATTTCTTGTAGGGTTTTAAGCAGAGTGCCTTGATTTAACTGATGTTTTAATAGGATCCCCCTGGCTGCTGTATGGAAAACAGATGGCAGGGGGCCTGGGAGGCCAGCTGCCAGCCATTGCAACAATCCAGGTGAGATGGGATGAGTGGCTTGGACCATGGTGGTAGTGATGCAGACACTACGGCGGGGTCAGGTTCTGGGTATATTTAGAAGCTGGCAAGATTTTCTAATGGATTTCATGTCAAGTGTGAAAGAGAGAGGAGTCAAGGATGACTCAAGGCTTGGTCCAAGCAACAGGAAGGATGGAGTTACTGCTAACCAAATGGGAAAGATACAGGAGAAGCAGATTTGGGTTGGGGGGCAGGGTGGAAGGTGGAGAGGAAGCCAGGAGTTTGGTTCAGAAGCACATTAAGTTTGTGCTGTCTGTTAAACATCCGTGGAGATGCTGGGTGAGAAAGGTGGATATTTGTGTTATGACTGCCACAGTTCAGGGCAGAACCTGGACTGAAATGACAGACTTGAAAGTTGTCAGAATAGAGATGGTGCTCAAAGCCATGAGCTTGGGGGAGATCCTGTAAGATGTTAGTTACTGTGTGCTTTGGTCCCTTACATTGTCCCTATTGTAGCAGACACACACTGCCCTCAAGGAGTGAGAGTCCATGGGGAGAATGAACAAGCCAGTCAGTGACTGGGGTGCACAGGGATGAACCTAGGGGCAGCTTAGCCAGGTTCCTCCACAATGATCCACTCGCGGTCTCTCTCCGAGCTTCAGTTTCCTGCCCAGGACTGGGAGGGGACCAGGAGAAACCCTGCCTGTGAAGGGCTTTGTGTTATGATTGGGAGTGTTGAGCTGGAGGACATTTCATTTATTCCCTGCTCATTAAGCAGCTGCCTTTTCCAGGGAAACAGCTGTTTGTTTATTTACTTTTTCTGTTTCTCTCTGTCCCCCAGGGCCCTCCCTGATGCCACCGGCTGGGCTGCAGTGCACATCCTGGTGTATCCTACCTTCCGCCAAGTTGCCTTGAAACGGGGGTGGCTCGTTCACATCTGTTACCTGGACGGTCAGGACTTATAGGTCTGTGACACCAACCTCATCCTTCACATAAATCTGCAAATCAAATACGTTTGGTCCTGTTTCAAAATCTAGCTGTTCCTTCCAAGTGGTGACAACCTAAAACGAAGTGCAAAATTCTTAGTAACCATGTGAAAGAAGATCTGTTTTGCAGGCATGCACTTTGCAAAGGAATATTCCTAGGAAGGAAGCATCTGGCGTCCCGGAAACCAGCATTCTTTCACTGTCAGAGGAACCAGTTGTTTTGCCTTAGTCCTTCCAACATAAGCTCTATGATACTTCACTAAAGGGACTCCTGCATGTGATGCTGCGTTTCCTAGGAAAGAAAAATAGGAGACATTCTGATGCAATGGACTGGAGATGGAAAGCCTGATAATTAAAAAACAGAAAGCCCTCCACTACTTGGGGGTAGGCTCCTAGAAAAATCCTTTAACTACCCTGAATATAGTTGGATTTCGTCATTGTTAAGAAAGAATACTGAGCTTTCCTGGGATTGCCGTTAAGTGATATCTTGACTCATCACTTCATTCTAATTTTCCCAGAGCCACATCCAAAAATAAACAAGAGATGAAAGATACATCTATGTAAGTAATGATATTTACTTAATCAACAGACTGTTCACTTTCTTTGTGCCTTTCCACACAGTCTTCCATTGTCAGGAGCTTTTGTTGTCTGCACTATCAGTATTTTGGAGATGTGGGAGGGATGCGAGGAACCAGGGCCAGAGAGACATCACCAGAATCTAGAGCTATTGCCAGCAGGAACTCTGGCGGTCTGTGTTGGGAGGGTCCTGCTCAAACCAACAGGAGACCAGCCTGTGACTGTTCGTATCTATAGGCACAGACTCCCAGCAACTTAGAGCCTTGAACTCCCAGAAAGCCTGGAGCCCTTCAGGACACTGAGGACTAAATTCCATGTATGTCCTTAATTATGCCAATAGAACCTTTTGGTTATTAATATGATTGGGGCCGGGTGATGAGACACTCAGCATCTTGCAGTGAAGACAGAACTTGGCTCTAATTGCATTTCCACCACTGAACTTCTGGGTGGCCTTGGGAAAATCACCTTCCCTTTCCCTGAGTTTGTTTCCATGTGATTGTAACTAGGGAAATAATCGTTGCCCTAGTTAAACAGCTGAAGAATGATACAAGGTATTAAAAAGCTAGGTTAAGGTACTATGGAAACTGAAGGAGAGAAAAGTTCACTGTGAACTGTGTTTAGCTGGGGAAGGCTTCGTGGAGGAGTTGGTAGGTATTGTGTTGGACATTGCAAGTTCTAGGTTGGTTAAGAGAACAGGGCCACAGATGTGAATGAGTACTTGTGGTGAAGGAAGAGGGCATGGAGGATTGTTGAGCGGGGGGAAAGACGTATTCTTGTGTCTACCGGTGAACAGAAGCAGCCTAGGAGGCACATAAGTGGAGATGAACTGGTCTCTATGCTGGGCACATGGTAGTGAGGGGCAGCACAGGGGTCAAACACATAGACGCTGGAGCCAGACTGACTGGCTTCAAAGCCCAGTCTTCCCATTGCTTGACCTTCCTGTGCCTCAGTTTTCCCATCTGTAAAATGGGAATAATAACACCTACTTTTTGGCTTATGAGGATTCAATGAGCTAGTCTATGGGAAGTACTTAGAAGACTGTCTGGCACTGATCAAACACTCTGCAAATGGTGTCTTTTCTAATCATTAAGTAGTCAAAAACTGTTCAAGGAATATATGTCCACTAAAGCAGGTGGACTTCTGTTGAGATGATCCGCTCTCATGATTTACACCCTGGCTCCCTGCTAAGTCTGGAGCCCCCTCCTGCACGCCAAGCTTGGATAGATCCTTGACCTCAGTGTTACCTATGCCCAGCCTCTTCTCCTTGGGGAGTAGCTCTCACACCCCAGAGGAAGGAAATAGAACAGTGAAAAAATGGTCCAAAAAAGTTGTATCTTGGAACCAGAAGAATGGTGTTGCTCTCAACACAAATGGAAAAACTGTTCTTGTTCTTGTTACCAGCATTTATTGAGCATTTTTGTGCCAGACTTGCCAAGTCATTTTGTGGAGCATTTCATTTAATTATCACAATGACCATAGGTTGATAAAACTTCCTCCATTTCACATTTAAGGAGATTAACTAGGAGAGGGAGGCGAAGGAGCTCTCCTAAGGTCATAGCTGGGAGTGGTGGAGCCTCAATTTGGTTGTGGGCAGTCTTGCTACAGAGTTTTAGTGAAAGACAGTAAGTTTTGCTTTAGGCATGTTAAATTTGAGGTTGTTCTCGATAAGGCCGAGCACATTTGTAGGCCACAGTGCTCATGATGGTAGAGGGGAAAAGAGAGGAGTCAGGCTCAGAGATGGACAAATGAGAGGGGCAGGTGCTGGCCTCCAGAAGACCTCAGAGAGGCCCTCTTTCCACAGCCGGCTGGCAGTCACTCCTCCCTGGCCTCTTAAGCTATGCTTCTGGTGCTGCTCCAGGAGAATACCCTTGACCCATGATTAGCTACAAGTGGCTGAATGAGGATCCAACATCCCTCTTGTTGGGCAATAGCAAACCAGTGCAGTATGAGGGCCATGAACAAGGATTCTTGGAACAGCCTGCCTGATTGCAAATCTCAAGCCTGCCGTCTCCTAGCTGTGTGAACTTGGGCAAGTTGCTCAACCACTCTATGCCTCAGTTTTCCCGTCTTCAGAGTGCAAATAACAGTACACCACTTCACAGCATTCTTATGAGGATTAAATGAATGCCTTCACAAAATATTTAGGGAAATTGCTGGCATATGGTAAATGCCTCGTTAATGAAATGTTAGCATCCTCCTCCTCATTATTATTGTTACTCCTCCTCACCACTCCCTACGTCACCAGAAGTCTCAATAGCTGTGTCCCAAAGCAGGGAGGCTTGGCCTCTCGCATAATTTGGAGTTTACCCTCAGAAAGTACAAATGAGTCACAAGAAATGGTGACCTAGACTCACCATCCTCCAGAATGTCAAGGCTATCAAAGGAGGGGCCAGGTTCTGCCACAGAGATTTTCATGTCTGGAAGGCTGCAGGAGTAACTCTTGTGAGTGATTTCGGTTGGAGAGTAGGATCTTCTTGGAGGGATGGTAGATGATGTTGGGTAGTTTCTGGGGAGAAGCAATCAGTTCTTAAGAACAGCTTCATGAGTTGTGAAACTGTGGCCATCTTAGTACCAACACAGGGTTGTACGCAGCTGTGGGGTGTGGTGCAAGGAGTGCATATGACTAGGACAGTACACCAAACGCTTGAGCCTACCTAAGTTGAGGTGCTAAGCAATCTGCCCTTTCTAGAGGTTAGGAACAGGATGGAATTCTTCCTTGATTGACAACCCTGCTTGAATCCCATGGAATGTGGGAAGAGCAGGTCCCATGAAGACAGAGTTGAGAGCTCACCCAAACAGCAATAGATGTGCATGGCAATATGACAGAAAGCCTGGGACTGGAAATCAGGAGACGGAATGAAGTTCTTATTTCACCTTTTACAGCTATATGATCTCAGATAAATCATTTAAACTTGCTGCATCTCTGTTATATCTAAAACAGGAATAAAACATTTCTAAATAGTGATGATATTAATGTTAGTTGTAACAATCAGGAGATCAAATCGCGTGTGGTGGTGCAGTGCCTGTAGTCTCAGCTACTGGGGAGGCTGAGGTGAGAGGATCACACGAGCCCAGGAATGCAAGTGCAGCCTGGGCAGCATAGTGAGACCCCATTTGAAAAAAAAAAAAAAAAAAGATCAGGTATGTGAATGTGCCTTGGAGCCTCTAGGCAAATTCAAAGGAACATGGTCATTTTCATCAGTAAAGGCTGTAAACCATAAATGCTGAGGAGGAGAACTCCCACATGGAGACAACCCACATGTCTGTCAATTGATGAATGAAAAAACAAAATATGGAATATAATATAATTCAGCCATAAAAAGCAATGAAGTACTGATCCAGGCTACAATATGGGTGACCCCTGGAAGTTTATGCTAAGTGAAAGAAGTCAGTCACTAAAGACCGCATACTATAATGATTCCGTTCATAGGAAATGTCCAGAATAGGCAAATCCATAAAGACAAGTAGAGTAGTGGTTGCCAGGGATTGAGGGGATAAGGGAATAGGTGAGTGACTGCTAATGGGTACAGGGTTTTGTTTTGAGGTGATGAAAATATTCTAAAATTAGATTGTGGTGATGCTTGCATGACTGTGAATATACTAAAAACTACTGAATTGTACAGTTTAAATGGCTGGACTATATGCTGTGTGAATGATACTCAATAAAGCTGTTTTTTAAAATGAGAGCACTGGAGCCAGACTGCCTGGCTTCCAATCTCAGCTACCTGTTAGCTGTGCAACCCAGGGTAAATTACACAACCTCTCTGTGCTTCATTTTCCCCATCTGTGAAAAGGAGGTAATAAGATAGATACAATCCTTATGTTTTGAGATGAGAAAAGCAAACACATGCAAAGCACTGTCAACAGTACCCAGTGTACACAATTCGCTGTATAAGGGTAAGAAATTGACAAGGCTTACAGGAACCAAGGAGTAGCAGCAGCTGTTAAAGGCAAGCTGGATGTCTAGGGAGTTGGTGGACAGGGCAGTTCAGTCACAGAACCAGCATCTGGGACCCAGGAGTGTAAACCGCACGCTGCAATGTAGACTGACTGTGTGCTCCTTACCTCCCCGAGGGCTCCCCTGGGGTGATGAGAATACCAGAAATCTGGGCTCTGGCCTCGAGTCATGGGTTCCGCAGGTCTGCTACAGGGCCCCAATATGCATGCTTTTTCCAAGCTCCCCTAGTGATTAATGATAAGCTGAGTTTAAGAGCACCTGGTGGGAACCTCAGGGAAGTAACCCTGACCCATGACCCAGAGGAATGGCAGGTTGGACCAATGGCAAACTGATGATAACAGCAGGAGGTTCCCAGGCCAGTTGAGGAAGGAGGTAGGGGCAGGGAATACGGAAAAAATAGGCAGATCCAGACATGGGACCCCAAAGACGCCTTAGAAGTCCTCTGCGGTTACCAGTGGAAAGCATGCAAGAAGCAGACTTGTCCCCGCTTTAGGGAAGTGACAGCTTTGGAAAAGAGTCAAATGACAAACTAGAAAACAGAGCAGCAGAGGCATGCCTCCTGAATGCCAATGGTTGGCTCTGAATTATCCAAGAGGAAACATTCACATGGTAGGGCTGGACAGTTAGACTTGTATTTTTATTAAAGGGTGTATGAGTTTTTAATTAAATAAGTGTCCTCTTAGATTATCTTCTGAAAAAATCAGACTCATAGGAAAGCAGAATCACTAGACACAAGTTCATCAGGGCATGGCTTTTAAGGAGATCAATATCCAAACTACTCCACCCAAAGAATTTAGATACTGTAGGCACACCTAACACCTGATGTCGTGTGAGGGGTGGAGGCAAGAAGAAGCAGCCTTCTATTTGCAACACATTGAGTATAATGCTTATGTGAACTGTATGGAGTGGAGAAGGTCCAAAGGCTACACAGGCATCTTAGCACAGAAGGCCCTGGGATATCTCAAACAGGACTTCTGGATCTTACAAGAGGGAAGATTAAACCAGAATGGAGGAATTAATCACCTATCTGGAATCCCATCCACCCTCATTTTCAGGATCACCTCTTTGCAGACAACACCCATGTTGGTAAGTTGTTGCTTACCTCAAAGTAGGTGTGTGACAGCCGAATCACCCTGAAGGCTTCAGTGAGGGGATTTGAGTTGATTATCTGGGGAAATCCTGGGATCACAGGTGACAGTGATGCTGATAACTTCACAGAAAACTTGTGCACTGAAGTCCCAGGTGGAGAATTCTCTGCCACGTTGCCTATAGCAGGTAAGAGGATTAGGTGTAGTGCTTCTCCCCCTGTGGAGTAAAAAAGGTGCAGGATGACATGAACGCAAAGCCTTTTGCTGGGAACAGGGACTTAACAGCTTGGTTTGTGGCTTCAATTCATAGCTCGGGGTGACGATGGGAGCTGGTCACTCCCCAAGAACAAATGCTCTTGCCAAGTGCTGGCAATGGATATGTGAGATCTTCTGGGAGCCAAGAAAACAACCACCACCAAACAACCAAGAAATCTGCTTCTGTCACTCAGTAAATAAAGCTGCTGCTTTTCTCTTGTCTCCCTGCTTCCCTTCTCTTTCCTCCTAGCCTTTGGGAAGAGCAGGGAAAGAGAACTGTGACACCTTAGGAGACAGACATTGCCTGAAAATGTCATCTCTCTTGCCAGGGCCCTGTAGCTTACAAGAGTTTGTTTTCCTTCTCCGTGTCAGTGATCTAGAGGTCATCTGAGAATTTAGTGTGCATGACTGGAGAACACCAAAATCATGGTAAATCTCTCCACATCCATCAGTAATCTCAAGGACAATTTTTGGTTATTATTGGACTCTGCAGGCATCATGCGGAGGGCCAAGCAGTACTTCTTGGTTGGTAAATTAACAATCATTCCACAGAGGAGAAAACAAGAGGCTCAGGGACCAGGGACGGCATGTGAATTGCCTTGGGCTGCCTTACAGGCAGGGAATTTTGCAATTTAAGAGAAAGCACATTTCTTCCAGGAAAGCCTTGGTACCATTCTAAGGTGCATGACACTGCAAGACTTTGCCAGCGCAGATAAAAGGAACAAGCTGTGTTCTCACATACTTCCATAATGATAGTTTAGGGTTGAACAGTGTCCCTAAAAGATTCATGTCCACCCAGAACTGAAGAATGACCTTATTTGTCTTTGTTTTTGGTTTTTTGAGACAGTCTCACTCTGCCACCCAGGCTGGCAGATCTCGGCTCACTGCAACCTTGCCTCCTGGGTTCAAGCGATTCTTGTGCCTCAGCCTCCCAAGCAGCTGTGATTACAGGTGTGCTCCACCATGCCTGGCTAATTTGTGTATTTTTGAGAGAGATAGGGTTTCACCATGTTAGCCAGGCTGGTCTTGAACTCTTGGCCTCAAGTGATCCACCCGCCTCAGCTTCCAAAAGTGCTGGGATTACAGGTGTGAGCCACCATGCCCAGCCAAGAATGATCTTATTTGGAAATAGAGTCTTTGTGGGTGTAATTGGTTGAGAGGCAGCCATACTGGAGGAGGGTGGTCCTAAATCCAGTGGCCAGTGTCCTCATAAGAAGACAGAACATGCACAGAAGGGAAAAGGCCATGATATAATGGAGGCAGAGACTGGAGTGATGCAGCTACAAGCCCGGGAATGGAAAGCAAACGCAGAAGCTAGGAGGTAGGCATGGAGCAGATATTCCCTCAGAGCCCCCAGCAGGAACCAACCCTGCCAACAGCTTGATTGTAGACTTTTGGTCTCCTGAGCTGTGAGAGAATAAATTTCTGTTGTTTTCAAGGCACCCATTTTGTGGTGGTTTGTTACAGCAGCCCTAGGAAATGAATACAATGATCATTTATCCAATGTTACAAATAAGTGCAAAATATAAAATCCTGTATTTCATTTACTCCTCAAACACTCCTCTCAGACAGGTATTAATGTCATCATTTTACAGATGGGGAAACTGAGCTGAAATTCACACAGCAAATAATAACAGAGCCAAGATTTACACAGGTCCCCCTTCCCAGCCAGCTCCCAATCTTGGCTGCCATCAGACCCTGAGAAGAAAACCCTGAACAAGTAGGAGGCACAGGGTGGGTAGGGACAGTAGAAGATTCTGTTCTGCTGAAAGGTATAAATGTTCTAGGAACAAACAAACCAGGATGTTTTATTTCCGTTGGTGCGTGGTGGGGTGAATGCAGAGGAGTAAATGGAAAAGGGGAAAAATTTGAAATATAAGCACATTCACTAATACAAGCTTTTATAAATCTAAAGTCATCTTATTTAGTTTAGAGGCTAAAATGCATAATGCATAAGTTATTGTCACTCGCAGAATTATCAAGTTTTATGGACAAGGACTGTGCAAGGACTCAGAAATATCAAAACAGCTGAAGTTTAGGGTGATGCGAATATGAATAGATTTTTTTAAATCTTTTACAATTGGCTTTCATATTATAGCATTCTTATGATAAAAACCAGGAAGGAAAGAGTATGATTGAAGTATTTGAGACAAAACTTCCAAAAATAGTTTTTTCAAAATGAGCAAAATAATCTATTGCTTTAATGGGTTGGGTATTTGGGGCATAATTCCCTCCCATTCTCTTTTCTCACGCGTGAAAGTCACCAGGGCACCTCTCTGAGCTGTTCATGAGAGTGTTCCCTCACTGTTCAGCAAGACAAGCACAGCAGTACAGGAAATGGAAGGTTGGCAGTCTGTCTCATGGGATGCCCACCTTCTCACCCATATTCTTCCCTTGCCCCTTCCAACCCTCCCCAGTGACTCGTGCCCCTCCAGGCAACAAGCAAAGTTAGAACTTGCTGTATTTTTCTCAATAATAGCCTAGGGTAAGGTAGTGCCTAGCCCAAATGAATAGACCACTTCATTTACCAAGCATCTGCTCAGCTGGCATTATGCTAGGAGATCCTTGACTGCCTGATCCCCTTAATCCTAGCACAATCCTCCAACATAGGTATTGCTGTCACCATTGTGCACATCTGAGACTATATGCTCAGGAAGCAGTCATGGAGGGCCCTGGTTCATGGCATCTGGATCTTGTAGCTGACACACTACACATACCTTCTACAGACAGTCACTCCATGCCTGTCACATGACCATGCACATAGGATGCATCGTAGTTATTCAGTGACCTGGGACACTGCAACAACATGGCTGTGGGAGCTGGTAAAAAATTGACCTTCAATTTAGATGTTAGATCTGGATGATGTGATTTGTAAGAGGCTGTTTTTGGAACAACACGAAGAATTGAGCTGCAGTGTGAGCGTGGTGTGAGCTTGGGTAGGAGGGACTTGCTAAGCTCCACTCAGGGCTCTTCACAGCCTCACCCCAAGTGGGGAGTTCACGGTGGCTCCCAACCTTAGTGTAGCTCTTTTGGGGACCTGGGCTGTAGAGAAGCCATACTCCCCAAATATTGCCTGGTGATAGTTCCTGGTTTGCTTTGCTAGAAGTATATCCACTGATTTTCTTGAATTGATCATAACTTTGATAATTCCTGGATCTGAGAGACTAATTCTGTGAAAGATCCAGCATTCCAATCCCAGGCTTCTGAATCCAAGGACAGCTCCATGATGTCTCCTTAAATCAGAAAGCTTTTCGTCTTCCTCCTTGAATGGTCATATTTTGAATGGCAGTGAGGGAGATATTTTTGAGAAGTTGATATAGCCAGTGACTCTCTAGCAATTTTTTATTGGGAACTGCCTGTCCCATGTATGGCAAAAGCCAGACTGTCCTTGGATATGCCCTTTCTGCCAATATTCTTGCTAGAAATGGTCTTTTTCTCAGGGTGGCCTGTCTTCCCAGGGCAAGGCCATGTGTGCCAGGGTCATGCAAATGAATCCTTAAAACTTTGAGGCAGATGTCCTAGTGATGCTGATTTTTTTTTTTTTTTCCTTTTAAACGGAGTCTGACTCTGTCACCCAGGCTGGAGTGCAGTGACGCAATCTCGGCTCATGGCAACCTCCACCTCCCGGGTTCATGTCATTCTCCTGCCTCAGCCTCCTGAGCAGCTGGGACCACAAGCACCCGCCACCATGCCTGGCTAATTTTTTGTATTTTTAGTAGAGACAGGGTTTCACCGTGTTAGCCGGGATGGTCTTGA
The DNA here is from genome assembly GCF_047675955.1 of Chlorocebus sabaeus. Classification (NCBI taxonomy): domain Eukaryota; kingdom Metazoa; phylum Chordata; class Mammalia; order Primates; family Cercopithecidae; genus Chlorocebus; species Chlorocebus sabaeus. Next base: position 79,032,225 of record NC_132924.1, on the reverse strand, counting down.
TCTCCTGCCTCGTGATCCTCCTGCCTTGGCCTCCCAAAGTGCGAGGGATACTGATTTTTTTAAAAAGATAGTAAAGCTGGGTTCTCCTGACCTTAATTCAAAACCCAGTTTCTCCAGCTCTATTGCTATTTGTAAAAGAAGTATTAGTAGTACTAATAGCAATAACAAGAATAATAAGTGACTAGGGTCCATACCCTAAAAATAGAGTAATTAATAAGATACAATATTCACAAAATGTTAAGGCCATCTGTTATACAGGTAAGCTTAAGCAGTGTATCCAAAGGCACCCATCTGGTCAATGGCAGAGGGAAGATTAGAGGCCAGGTGCCGGCTCTCCCTAAAACACTGCATGCTTTCCTTCCGTTGCTGGTCTTCCAGGCTTTCTTTGGTGGTCTGAATGTTAGAGAGCAAGAAGCAGGCTCTAATGGAATTGACTTACACATGCATCTTAATTAAGAATCGAACTAGAATTGCTTGAAGCATGTCCTTTGGAAAAGAAAGAGCAAGCGAAAGATTTATTGTCAGCCACGGGGCCCTCTGAAACATCTTGCTTGTG